>NC_044025.1:20163250-20797500 GCF_900496995.4 Aquila chrysaetos chrysaetos
CGCGGGCAAGACGAGGCATGGCACACGCAGGGTGCAGCGGGTGCCGTGGGATGGAGCCCGTGTTGGGACTCTGCTTTAGGGTACTCGGCATTGCCCGAAGAAAGGCAGCGTGCGGGGGGGGGGAGATCCAACCTGTCCTGGTCCCGGGGAGACCACTCGCACCACCCTGAGTTACCTATCCGTCGGTCTTGTCTTGGTCCACGTCCATTCAACCTTGATTTTTAAAATGGTTTGTTCTTAGCACTGATGGAGAACTTCAAAAACAAAGAAAGAAAAATCTTATCACCGTTTTTCTTAAGCCTATCCTAATCTCAAACCTCAGCTCCTTAGAGGCCCCTTTCGAGAACGCAGGGCTCCAGTGACCGGGTGCAGGTTTTCTTCGCAGTGTTTTTTAACTTCGTAACGTGTCCGGTGACTCTCCGATTTGTGCGTGCTTCGTTCGTGTCGCACACGCAGCGGTTGCGGCTCGCAGCAGACCCGAGGCCCCTCTGCAGGGAGGTGTGAGTGGGTGAGTGCCTCTGGTAAAAGCTCCAGCCCAAAACCGCTGTTTGCTGCTGGGCTGTAACATCACTGCCCTGCAGAGACCTCGCACCCACGGGCAATACCCGCGGCTGCAGGGACGTCGCTTAGGGCTATTGCCCTGCAGAACGGACTAATACACAAAACGAGGTTTATCACTTGTACATACAAAAAAAGTGGGGTTTTTGTTCTTGCTTATAATAGCAGATGCTCAGCAGCTCGTTGGGCAGCAGCTGGCCTTCCTAAGGGAAGAGGCTGGTTAAGGAGCGTTCTGGGTTGAGCCCATTGGCGCTGGGTGTGGGTGCTGGCTGCTTGTAGCTCAACGGGTGCCTGAACAAGACACCCAGATCCCTCCTGCTCCTTCCTTGTGTATTTATTCATTTCTGCGTGACAACAGAGGGTCATCTTTCTTGGGTGTTTTGCTCCAAGCGTAGACTCTATCACAAAAATTACTATATTTAAAATTGCATCCTTGTCCTTACGGAGATCCTGGTTTTGCGGTAGGCTGGCTGCATGGAGTGAAGCAGGTGAGGATCATCCCTTGCATGAGGATTCAAAGGCAGCCCTGACCCATAAGCAGGCTCGCAGGGCTTTCTGTGGCATGTTTGGCATCAATGGCTTTGCACAGCTGTGAGGTAGGAGAACTTGGTCTGAAGTATTTTAAACATTATTCACTAAAATACAAATTTTGGACCTGTCAGACATTACAATACTGATTCCCAAGCTGCTGTCACACCAATGCTGTATCTCAAACTAATGAGTTCTTGGAGTGCAGCTCTGTTTCAAGCCCTCAGTTATCTCCACGGCTAGCATAAAATGCTAACATAAAGATACTGCCAAAATAATTTGAAATAAACCAGAGTCTAAAAATAGGAAACTGCTAAGAGCCCCATTTATGAACAGCTTATTCTCCAAGGAAGCTACAATCTGGTTAAGATCAGCACAGGGAGAAAAATCTGTCAGACATCTAGACAGCATTGAATAGACAAGAACAAAATACAGCTGTCCTGGGTCAAACTGAAGGTCTGTTAGTCCAAAAGCCTGCTGGCAGCCGGGGCTGTGGGGTGGGCACTGACCGAAGTGGATTACAACAGGCAAGTGCGTGGAGATGCTTCCTTGGAAGTGCTGGTTGAGCTTCTGGTTGATTTTTCTGGTGGGTCTGGCAGCTTCCGAGGCTGTTAGAAGGACCCTAATGCTCTGTGAATGCCATGTCTTCTTACAGGGGTTCAAAAAACCCAACAGGACAAATGCACGCCAGGGAAGAAATAAACCTGTCCCGGGGTGAAAAGTCCTGTGTCGGAGCTTTACAGCTACTTTGGCTGTGCTCAGAAAAACCTCCTCTTGTTTGCTCTGAGCTGAGTCACGGGGGAGCCTGCGAGCAGGGACGGAGTTGGCCGGGCAGGTTTGTTAGAGCAAAATCACCCGGCTGAAACTATTGAAGAGCAAATGGCAAATGCTGATTTACTCTGACAACGCAACAAAAGCCTTAATTCGGGCTGCCAGTTCTACTTAAATGTAAAAAGTGGTTTGGAGCTCCTCGAACACCTTCAGGTTGATGTTTCAGTGGTACGGGCGGCTGTAGCCACGCGGGGAGCGGTGCGGCAGGGCTGTGTTACGCCGGGGGCTCTCTGCCTCTCGCCGGCTGTTCCACCGGCATCGGTCCTGTGAGCGGCCCCAGTGCGATCCACAAAGGGCTTCGGTGGCAAGACTAAATCCTCTCCAAATTCCCTGTGAAAACGGAACTGCAGAAAACGAGTCGAGGTGATAATGGGGACGATGGATGCGTGCCTCCCTTTCTAAAAGATTGCTTGTCTAATGATGGTCTGCGGTGGTCGGGGGGCTTGTGGGCACCGTGGAGCAGGCGGCCAGCACTTGGTCTCAAACTATCAGAAAAAACCATACCTGGTTTGTTAGCGTCTGGTTACCGCCATGCACCGATGTAAGATATGCCCGGGGGGAGATGGAGGATAGAGCAGTGATCCTGTTGCCTGGATCTTTTGGGCAGGGTGTGATGGAGCAGAGAGCCATTGCCTGAGACAGGGGATTATACCTGTGTAAATCATGAGTAAAGAGAATCAAAGCACCATCACACTCTAAATGCAGTGAGACCCCAATCCCCAAAAGTCAGACTCGCTGTACTTTCTCACTTGATAAACCATGTGGTTGGTTAGCGGAGCATTAGCAGATGCTCTGAATGACGGAAGAGGAAATTAGAGGGCAAGCACGTAGCTATTAAGAGTTTGAACAGACACATTTACCTGTCCTGTCTATGCCTTGCATCATTTTATATTATTGCAAAAATTAAAAACACATTTGGGCTGATGTAAATGAAATGGTGATTTCTCAAGAAACTCTTTTATGGGCTGCAGGATTGGTCTTACGGCTGACCACAAACAGTACCTGGACCTGTCATTAGTTCCTCAGGAAAGAAGTTACGAGTTCTATAAGGTTCTGGCATTCTTACAAAACCAGAAGGAAAGAGTTGTGGAGACTTAACGAGCTGCGTGATATTCCATGCAGGGGTAGAAAGAGACAAGTCATTTGAATGATGGTCAGGAAAAACTGATGTCAAATGTAACCTCTCCACAGGAAACAATTAGGATGACTGTGCTCATCTTCTAATTACGTAGTTAGCCAAAGAGGAGGGTTTCATCTGTTCTTTAGGGATTGACCCTCACAGCATGATTTAAGGCCTGCAAGCCAAAGGAGTGTAAAGCATCTCTGGAAAGAGCGTATTGGATTATGTCAAGCAAGAGACGAATCTGAAGAGAGGACCTGGTCACACACTGACTGGGGTTGGCAGAAATCTCTTATTTAAAAGAGCATTGTTGTAGAGGATGGCCTTTGGAGAACTGTGGCTGACCCAAGAGACCTGGCTCTGACATCCAGCCTCTGGTAGATGCCGTTGGTGTAGGCAAAAACCCATGTCTTCTCCAGAAATAACTATTCCCTTTATCTGCTGCTTATTCCAAACACAGGACTTTTTTTTAAAACCGAGCATTCTTTTAAGTAACCCTTTTATTTTTTCCTGCCTAGATTAACCCTGGCAGTAAAGCAGCCATGGCAAACCTGTGCCCAGGAGATATTATTCTGGCAATTAATGGAGAGAGCACAGAGAACATGACACACCTAGAAGCACAAAACAAGATCAAAGCATGCATGGACCAGCTGCTGCTCTCCGTGAACAGGTAGGTCCTCTTCGGTTTGGTGTGCTCGTGTGTCAGCTTTGCTTGGCTCTTCTGCAGAAAGCTTGTGGCTCGCCCCGGAGCAGATGTGCCCTGAGGCTCAGCTCTTGGTGCATCCCCGTGGTCTGTGTAATTGTTCTGCATTTTTAAAAACAGCAAAACAAAATTATTTTTCAAAGATCACAGATATAAAAAAAATGGGTTCAGTTCACTTATATGTGTGGATTATTATCTGTACCTTGCAAGGCTTGTCTGGGCTGTGAGCTGGGTTGGATCCCTCAGTCCAATGGAGGTTTTATCAACACAAGCAAGAGTAGCAGTGGGATTGAAATCTCCTTTGGGCAAAGCCTCCCTCTTCATTAACATCCACCTATTATTTTCCTAAACATCTGTTCAATGAATATACATTTGAAGGTCCTGCCAAGTTCACTTTTTTAGAATATTTAAAGCAAAACAAAGGCTTGGGGGTTTTTTGCTTTCGATTGGAATTAATTCTGTAGCTAAAGGTTCCTAATACAAATCACAAATTATCCAGGCAAAATGAGTGCTCCTTATAAGGCTCACAAATAGCTCTAGTAGATTTAAATAAGTGTATACAATTTTCTACTTCAGATTAAAAAGGCATTTCCTGCTGTAAAGAGCGATCATTTACTGTTTATACTTTTCTTGGAAAACATGTAGTTTCTGACTGGAAGCCGGGGCAGCAGGGAAGGAGCACTGCCGTAAATGGAGCAAAGCCTCGTTGGTTCCTCATGGTTCATCAGAGTGGTGTCCGAACCACCCGGCTGAAGCAGAGTCCCCTGAGTTCAGCCCATGCCATAGGGATGATGGGGCTTCAGCATTAGGAAAGAAAGAAAAAAAGAAAAACCAGAAAAGCCTTCACGCAGGTAGAATTTCTCATAGCCAAGAAGGACAGTCATTTTGCCTTCTATTTGGAGCAGTTTTAGGGAGACTGCATGGTCTTCTACCCCAAACGGGGGCTGTACCCACGGTAGGACAAGGGTTCCCTTCCTGGCTGTCCGCAGGCTGGTGGAGCTTTCCTTGGAAGAGGTGGAAATCCTTGTGTAGTGACGGAAGGTTTTGGTGAGCTACCAGCTGCTGAGGTGGTTTGGCAGCAGAACAACTTCGTCAGGAGTTAGAATAAAGTTTTGCTGAAAACAACTTTCACCTGCAGCGTGGCAGCATTTTATTCTCATGTATGAGGGTTTCTACTGTGTGAACTTATGGGATGAATTCCCACTTTTACACCTCGTTTTAGCCACCGGTATCAATTAGCATCTGTTTATTGGCTGAGACTGGACCCTCGAGTACTCCTCCTCCGTGGGAGGCAGGCGGTACGTGCCCAGCTTTCTGCTGGTGTCCTCCCAGTCCTCGTGGTTAGGAAGTGGTCCTTGGATCTTGCTGGTGGCAGCTGCGACCATACTGGTGGTGGTAGCTGCCATGTGAGCGTACGCGGTGTCTCCTCTCCGAAGAGGTGACTTCTTGCACGGACACAGGGCAGGGGTTGTGGCACGCTGGTACAGCTCCACTCCGTCACGAGAGGAGCAAGATGGAGGTCTCGCAGCACTGCAGGTATGTGCCTTGGTGGGGTTAAGGGTGATCTGTCTGTCTCGCTTCCCTGAGATGCAGAAATGGTCGTTAATGACCTCCTGGTGGTCTTGGAAGCTGCTGTGTGGAAGACTTCTGGCAGCAGGAGGGTCTGTGGCTTCAGGTTGGGTTTGCCCAACTGCACCTACCAAGACAGATATTTTTAACTGTGAGACCCTGCAGTGTGCCCAGAGGAGTGGTGGGTTCTCTATAGCAGAGGTTGCTGGTGATGGCCCACAGCCTTGCAGTGGTGCAGGGTTCGTGGGTGAGGTGGCTTGGGCTTTGCTAGACAGGAAGATAGGCAAGAGGATTGCAAGGGTTTTGTCAGGTCTTAAAATCTGCGTTTATGAAGACGTTAAAGGCTCTTGTGTCTCATAGGCAAAAATAAATGCTCAGGCTACTGCAAGAGAGGAACAGACAGGAGCTGGTGACGGCGAGGAACTGTTCAGCATGGGGTGGCTCCTCTCGGGGAGGAGATCGCACTGTTGGGTCGGATGGGTGGCTCCTCCGAGAGCAAAACACACCTTGGCTGTGCCCAGAGAAGCCTATGGGAGTGGCCTTTCTCTTGATAGGAAAAACTGAATAGTTTGGTTTTTCTACAGTAAGGACAGCAGCTCCAGTAATGCTTTATTAGGTCTATTTTTAGTTTGGCCCAAAGTGAGTGCTCGGTGACATGGCTCTTGGATCTCACTCCCCTGTTTCCCGAGTGACCTGTTGGATCCAGCTGACTCTCCCCAGCCGTTAGTCATCGCTGGAAACGTGTCCAGCGCTACCTCCTCGGTGTGAGCGGGTCCCTGCTCCGGGACCTGCCTCCTGGAGAGCGGGGTGACCTGGTGCCGGTGAGGGAACCGTGTCCTGGGGCAGTGACGGGGGGATTTTGTTCGTTTGTGTGTGTGTCCAGCAACTGCCGTTTTGTAATGGCTCCAGATCACTGCCCTGGACTCCGCTATGAGGCTGAGCTCCAGGAAGGCCCCAGGTGCAGAGGGGTGGATTAGTATCTCCTCCCCCCTGGGGCAGAAGGATGCTCTCCAAGCAGTGTTCTCTCTGTATGCTGCCTTCAACAAAATATAGTTTGCAAGTCAACAGAAGGAGCATTTTTTTTTTTAATAAGTGTGTTTGTCTGAAATTTATTTGAAACAAGAAGTTTGTTTGTATGTCTTTAGTGAAGATGTATGAAATTAAATGTTAATTGTGTTTTACCAAAGGAGGTTCCCTCCAGCTGGACGTTTATGGTGAGGGAGGGCAGGGAGCCAGGCAGCGAGCCTGGCAGCGAAGGGCTTCCAGCCTTCTGGGCTTCTTCCATCCCATGCCCTTTCTCCATGAACCCTTGACATTATGTGTTACTGAGGTAGAGAACAAGATTGGTTTTGTTTTCAAACTGTGGTCAATAAATGCCCTTTGAGTAGAAAGTTCAGTAGGAAAATCAGAATGGGGGGAAAACGTGTGGAGGAGGACAAGAAGGGGGAGTTACTGTGTGGTTTGATGGGACGTCCTGAGACCGATGTGGCCCGTCTGGGTTTCAGAGATGTTGGGGATGCTGACAGCCCATTGAAACTGATGGCAGGAGATGCTGCTTATCCTGTGTATCAAATTTGCTTCATTAAGACATTTGAATACACTAGTGGGGAAACAAGTAATGATCCACAAGGACTGACCGTTTGTGGGTAGAATAAACAATTAGAGTGTAAAACTTTCCCATGCAGCGCGGGCAGTATCTCTCCCCCATACTTGGGAGGGAACAACTGAAGTGGGATTTCTGCTGTGATGCAAACTTTGTCCACGGTCAGGCATGACCGTGCGGCTGGACTGCAAATAGATTGGCGCGTGTATCGTTAGCACAGTCTGTCATTAGGAATGTCACACTGGGTTTGATGGTTTTTCTCTTACCCAGCTGCATGGCAGAATCTGTTTATCTAGTCGGTCCGGAAGGAGAAAAACTGAGAGATTCTGATCAAACGTGAACGTGTAATTTCCAAACACCATAATGGAAAGCAGCACCCAGAGCGCTCCTCCCCGTGGCTCTGCCGGCCGGAGGACCGTGCCAGCTGTTGGGAAGCACATCTGCCGTGGCTTCACTGGCCGGGAGCTGTGCTGAGCTCCCGAGGGGGCTGGGGGCTCCAGTGGCACCGGGAGCCCTGGGGAAGTGGAGTTTTGAGGCAGCAGGAAAGATTCACGGTGCAAACGGCATGGCTGTGTTGGCAGAAGGGAACCACGTCGTTTCCTGGTGTATCTGGCACGGTTGCATGACAGTTCCTGGGAAATGGGAGGAACGCTTGTTTTCTCTCCTTGGGACACTCCAGTTTCTCTGGACTGGTTATGAACCCCGCAGGAGACAGGGCTGGGGGTGCAGCGCTGAGGAGGTAGCTGTGCAGATATGGGCCGCTGGCTTGCAAAGAAAAGCAGGGCTCAGGGCAGCTCTGTGTCTGATCTTTCACATAATTTTGGGGAGGCTGAGCAAGGCAGTGTCTGGAGGGTATCAGCAGCAAAACACACAGTACGGTGAGATGCTGGCAGAGCCTGGGCGTTCTGTTTCCAGACAGTGGTCACCTTGGATGGAAAAGCTGTTTTATTTTCTAACAGTAACAAAGGATCCAGCAACACAGGCTTGACAAATCACATCTGGATTTTCTGTAGTGATGTATGTTCGTGTGAACAAGTACTTGCATATTAAAATCAATATTATTTCTTGCAATCAACCCTTTCTTATTCTGGAAGACAGTCAATGTCTGGGCAAGTGCACATAACGCCTAGGGCCCAGAGATAAACCAGCTCAGCAGCGCAGCTTGCTCTGTTCTTGCTTAAGTATTCCTGTATATTTTCTTATCTCTTTTTTTTTAAAGAAAGCCTTCCCAGCTCCTTTGAATGTTAACATCTCTTGTGGTTATGCTGCAGCCCTAGTTATTAGGGAAGACTTGTTGCTTCAAATCGGATCATGCCTCAAATAAAAGCAGCCATAAAATTGAGTTGGAGCTGTGCTTTGCTGAAACCACCACTTGAGAACAGAGGCTTGAGTGCCCAGAGGACCTCGGGCACTGGACAGGAGACCTTGTGGCATCACCGATGCTGTTCCTGCAGACGCACACCGCTGGAAAGTCCTTGGCAGCACTGTCCAGACCTGCCTGTCTGTGCCAGAGGGGGAAGGCGAGCCCGAAAGCTTTTTCTGAAGCTTTTGTCATCTGCCAGCTGGGAGTTTGAGGCTTGTGCTGCATCCTTCCTGGAGGAGTTGGCCCCAAGTCCACATCAGGAAAACTGCTGGGAAGGGGACGTTACAGCTTTTCAAGTGTGTTGGGGGCTCTGGCTGCCCTGTGTCCCCTGCAGCCTGGAGTCAGTGCTGGTATCTGAGGCTGCCCCTGCTCTCAGGCTATACTAACATGTATTTCTTTTTTTAAAAAAATCTCTACTCCGTCCTTTATCAAGGACTTTAAGCACTCTTGGGGTAGTTCCCCCTCCTTCTTCGCACGCCCATTCTCTAATGCCTTTCTTGGCTAGACCCCTGTCTCCCCTGAAGCTAAAGGGTGTTTTGTCCCCGGCTTTGTCAGATTGCGTTTTGCCCCGAGATGTGCAGGGCTGTTTCTAGGCAGTGGTGCTGTGGAAAGCAAAGCAGCACAGTTGTCGTACTGTTCCAAAACGGAGTGGAGGAAAATCCTCATCAGCTCATGAAAGGAGTCGGTTTATGTAACCGATGCTCATGTGGGTACTGATGTACCGTGCAAGGAATTACTTGGGCATCCCTGTAACAAGGGGTGGGCATCCAGGTCATGGTTAAGGGCTCTGAAATGCGAGGCCAGGAGTTCAAGTGGGCTTAGTAAGGCTGGAGCAGTGCCTGGCACCTGGGCTGCAGGCGGAGGCGGCGATGGTGCTGATGAAGGCTTAGCGGGATGGTTCAGGATGCCCTGATGATAAATCAGCCTGTTCCAGTGTCGTCTTCCCAGCTGTTGAATCCCAAGCCAAGGTAGTACGGGGTCTGCTTCGCCTGCTGCATGGCATCTGCAAGGGAGGGTAAGGGCAGGTGTGTGGCAGCTGCTTGGAGAAGATCTTGGGTGTTAAGCAGCCTCGTGAATTATTACTCACCAAAATGTGGTATGGAGATCTTGGTATTTATCCACAAAATGTATGCATTTGACTGGCGGCCAAGGATTTCAGAGTTTTAAATAGTGTAAATGTGTGGATAAGGATGATCACGCAGTAAAACTTGTTCTTTTTCTTTTTTCTCGGAGACAACTTCACACTAAGTTACACAAATGAAGAAATTCCTTATCGGGCAAGAAGGATGCTTTCTGGCTCCTCTGCCCCGGGAGTAACGTGTTTACATTGCTGTGATGTGCAGGAAGGAATTCACGTGTGTGAGACATTTTTTTTCTTAAAAAAAAATAATAATTTTGATGCTGTTCTTCCCAATCCAATCCAATTACAGCCTTTTCTTTTGATAATAACACTGGGGCTGTTTGTGCACAGGGCTGGGTGGGTGCTGGAGGACTGGCAGCATCTGCCTGGCCCCAGGCACAGCCAAGGACCCCAGGGCTGTTGTGCTGTATTTATTTCCTGACTGTAGTGTCAAAGCATGAATTCTCAAAGGTTCAACTTTGGTTCCTTCTATCTATAATAAATCCTGGAAGCAGTTTCTTCCCCCTCCATCTGGTGTGCGTGCTGCAGCTGGGTCCTTGCCCCTGGAGGGAGGATATTTCAGAGATGGTGACTCTTTTTTTTGAATAGCAGCTGTGGAAACCCCTGCCCAGCTCTGGGGGCTGTTTTGCTCTGTGCAACCCTGGCAGAGCGAGGATGAGGGGCTGAGAAGGAAGCAGGCTGGCGTGCGTGGGCTGGGAAAACCCAAACTCCTTTACAGATGGCGACGGCATGCAGCGTTGTGTTCGATGTGAGGATCAGATTTGTTCTCGTTTGCTTGAGACCGAGTGACGAAGCCCAAGTGCAGGACTGCAGCGAGGCTTGTAGCCGCGAGCTGTGCTCTGCTGTGGGATGGAAAACCGATCCCCGCTTCCCAGGGGATGAGCGGCGTGCAGGGAGCCCACACGGACCGATGCACTGTTACAGTTCTGCTGAGTCTGCTTGGAGAATCTGAGTATGAAGACTTTCTATTTATTCCTGCTCTCTGTGCAGAGATGGAGCTTCTCTGGAAGTTTCTATGGGAGAAAGCCCAGTAATGAGTTTGCTGGACGTGTAGCCCCAAAAGTCCCTGGAACCTCACGTAGCTGATGTTCTTCTGAGCCCCCCTCCCGCCTCCCCCAGCCCGCGGAGGTTTTGTTGGGGTCTGTTTGCTGCGAGCAGTGCAGGCACACTGCTGGAAGATGGGAAGGATGACAATGTATGATGTTCTCGAGTTTCCAGTAAAAGTACAACTGAAAAAGTGAATCACAGCTTCCCCTCTGGAGCTCCTTGAGGACTAATAGAGAGGAAAAACGGCAGCTTTCCAGAGCCTCAATACACAGCAGTGGTTTCAGCTGAGAGGAATGAAGAAGGAGAAATCCTGCAGCTTCTCCTTCACGTACCCTGGACGAGCCGGGTCCGCCGTGGTGCTCAGCAGAGCTCAGCTCCTGTGCCCGTTCAGCAGCCTGTGCAAAGCCTTGCCCGCCTTGCACGGCCGGTGAAAGCCGTACATCAGGCTGCGGGGACGGACCCAACACCTCGCGGTTATCACGGCGAGGTTCACGGTCCTGGGGATTTAGAAGCGTCAGCTGTAGCTGCTTCTAGACTGAGTTGAGCTCCTAGAAGGCTAATGGCCTTATCAGTGATAAAAATCGGTTGTGACCATAGTGATGTGCCATCATGGGAGGTGAATAGCGTTCAGGAGATGGGCAGGAACCTGGAGTCACCCCCCTGCGAAGGGACTGTACGGTTTGGGGTGAAATACAGCGATGTGGTTGTTCTGGAGGTTTGCGTAGCTGTCGCCTGCTCACACCTGTGTGGCTGCACAATAGCAGACGGCAGTGTCCTGGGTCCGGTCTGGCGCTTTCCCAAGTGCTAAATGTTAGTTTATAAGAGGATGGAGAAATTAGAAATTCAATAAGACCCAGGAATTCTTGCAACTTGAAAGCAGCCCTGCAAATGTAGAGAGCAAGACTTGCGGATCGTTACCAGGTGAAAAAACATTTTGGTAAAATATGTGAGCATATGCAAGTAATCTTTTGAGAATGACGTTGAGTCTTTTAGAAAACAAATAGTGGGATAAAAGGTGTCTGCAACTTTGTTTTTTTAGTTATGTCTTGTTAGTGGGTCTGTTTCCCACGAAGCCCTGTGTTGAAGGCCTAGCGCTAACCTAGGTCAAGTTATTTTTCTTAGGATTGTCCTAGCAGCCGTTAAAATAGAGTAGGACGTTGTTAGTGCAGGGTAATGATTTCCACATAGCTGACTTTAATCCACTACAACACATCTGAAAACATTTTTCCTGTCCTTGAGCCGTAAATTAAATGACTCGGAACATTTGAGCGCGACGTCTGATCTCTCACCCATTATGTTAGAAAAGTGTGATTAGTTTTTGCTGTTGCCTAAACACAAAGCTTGGACTGTTGGTAGATGAACCTGCTGCCAGGGTGGCTTGGGGTGGCCGTGCTGACCCTGAGGTCCCCGCGGCTCTGGGGCTTGCTCGGTTCCCTGTCCTGGGGGGGCTGCAGGGACCCCCTCTGCTGCTGGTCCTGCCGGGGACGTGGGCACGGGGGTGTTCCTGCAGCCGGGATTGGGATGTCGGCTCAGAGCGTCAGCCCGTTCTGCAGTAGCTGCCCATGGCATCGTACTCGCAGACGGAGTCGTCTCTTAATTATTTCAGATGACCTCGTATTCTGCTGTTCCCAGGCAAAAGAGGGAGTCTCCTTGTGTAAGCATAAATGCTCATCAAACTTACGATTTGCATTTCTCTTTGGTGAGGCTGGTGTTTCTCCCAGTCCCCCTTTGCTTTGCCTTTAAAAGTGCCAAATAGAACCTAAATTGTGCTGTATCAGCTTAATTTCAGAGTAGTTCAAGTGGGAGCTGTGGCTGAGGTGAGTCCAGTTTTGTTCAGGCCATCGCTGGAAGCTGTACGAGGCTGTCTTGCTTATACCAAGAACTTTTGCTCGCTCTAAAGAACTGATGGTCAAGCCTTGAGTTTAATCATTAAAAGCACTAACTATGAAGGGGCTTTCTACATGCAAACCTAAGTCTGGCTGTGTCATTCATTAAGCGTGAAGACACCTATGATGATTTTTTGGAGAACACAAGTTTAGCTGTTTTCTGGTACAGATGGTGTGATCTTTGTTTATCAGAGCTATGGGGAACTTGGAAACTAGAAAGTGCTGGCAATACCGGTGACCAAATGCCATAGCTTCATGCAGAGCAGATTTACTGCTATCGCTCTTATCTTCTGCAGTCAGAATTGCTTTCTGAATCTCGGTTCTCATTTACTGGCAAATTGAAGTCTTCGGGGATCCTTTAAGCTGTGTTTGGCATGCGGGCTCCAGAGCTGAGCGAAGGGGAATGTCGTAACTGCCCCTACTCCGCAGCAGTGTGAGCACACGTCAGGCTGATTCAATGCAGGGGAAAAAGCACAGAAATAATAATGATGATCTCTTTGCATTGTTCTGGGCCTCCAGATGAAATTCTCAATGTGGGAGCAATATACACAGTGCTGGATCGTGGCAAAAAGCGAGTTGGGATTGCTGGGAATGCTGCCGTTCCTGGAAAGGATGGTTTCCTTTGTCCCACTGAAAACAGTTGGAAAGACCAACTTAAAGTGAATTGTCCCAGCCTAAAATCAAATAATTACAGGGAAGATGATTTATCAGAACAAGACATCTAGCTATGAGAAAAAGTATGTTATTCCCTGTTGAAAAAGCTGTGATGGTAGTACTGAGTAGTGGTTTGGAATAAAAAAAGCTTAAATCCTTAAGGGGTGGATCCAAAGTGCATTGAAGCCAGTGGGAGTCTTTGCTTTTGATAGGTTTTGGATCGGACCCTGAATTTGGGAAGGTAGGTTTGTATGCTGACTGGTTTAGATACAAAATACCAAAGGTAAAAAAATCACCTCAAGATTTCCTGGGTTAAAACCGTGCTCCTTATTTTTCAAACTTGGACTCTGCAGATAATTAAACCAAAGCTGAATGTCGTACATGGCAGGGGCCAGAGTCCGACGAAGGATACTTGGCCGCAACGAGTGATCTGTGCCTATCAGAACGAGGCCTGTTTTCGTTAAGTGGTGCACAATGGTGATGATAAATGGAATGGTTTGCATTTGAAGACTTTATCTTGTACTTCACACGGTTTCCATCTCCCAGCTCAACCTCTCAGCATCCAGAAAAGCCCGTGTATGTGCCTGCTGGACCTTGCCCGGGCCCCTGCAGCTCCCTCGTGCCCCGAGCGTTGGAGAGGACAGCCACGCTGGAGATCGCATCCCAGCTGTGCCCCCAGATGCCTCTGTGGGGAAAAAATGATCAGGCACTTGGAAAAACCTTTGGACGGTGGCAGCGTCCTGCTCTGGCTTGGCAGGACCGAAGATGCATTTGTGAATGGAAACTGTATTTTTAGAGCTTTTTCTATCTGGCACCTGTTGAAAGGGTCAAGATGATTCATACAGGGTAGCGTGTGAAAGGCATTTATATAATTCCTGCTGTGGTCTGGTATATAGGCCTGCCAGGGAATGCATATATATATATATATATATATATATATATACACACACACACACACACACATAATCAGAATACATTTCAGGATTCAGGGCCAGAACAAAGGGGCAAAGCCAGGCGTACGCAAAACAAGAACCACCACAAGCCTGTCTGCTGATTTCTTGAACTGAAATAAGTTTGTATCTTAAACTCCACACGAAGTTGGAGCCCGTAGCTTAAGAATGGTTTGAGCTTCCTGGTTTTAATAGCATGGAACTAGCATCTTCTCTATTTACCACTGTACTATTTCTGAGGATAATTTTAGACAAACGCATATACATATTCATTCCCTGGCAGGCCTATATACTATATATATGTTTGGTGGGGTTTGGTGTTTTTTTTTTAAAGTCTGTTTTTTGTTGCTCAGGGTTTTGGGTATCTTTGGGTTTTTTTTAAAGCAATTTAAGTTGAGTTTACTTAATTTCCCATTGCAGAGCTGAAGGGAAGACCTGGTCACCCCCTGTTCTGGAAGATGGCAAGGCTCAAGCGTATCGGATCAACATAGAGCCAGAACCGCAGGTACGGCAGCAGCAGCCCTGCACACAGGCTGGGCTTTCCAGCTTGGTTTTCTGGGGAGAGGAGATCCGTGTCTGGAATCTGGAAAGCTCTCTGCTCTGCTTGCAGTCCTTCCAGAAGTTAAGGAGTTTCTGTGTGTGGTTTTAAAACATCACGTTTGTTAGACTTTTCCGTGCAGGTCTTGCTGTGCATTCCTTGGGCTGGTACAGCCCAGGCTCCTGTGGTGAACTAGATCCCCAAACTGATCTGGCTTAAACCCAGCTCCATAATCGCCTTCCACCCAAGTTAGGCTTTGTTGAATGAGCTTGCCAGAGGCACGAGGAGGCTGGGCAGTGCCCTGGGGAGGGGAGCAGCACCCAGCACCAGACCCCCCTCGACGCCAGTGACCCAGCTCGTGCTCAGCATTATTTTTGATGGAGCTATTGGGAGCCTTCCTAAGGGTGCTGCCCGATGCCTGCCCTTCCTGGAGCACAGCACGCCCGGGGTCTGTTTGCACCTGCCTTGGCCGATGTGCCTCTGTCTTGGCTGCTTCCAAAATCCACTGCACCCTCCTAATCCCATGGCAGTGATTCATTTCACGTGGTGGTGGATGGTTTTTTTTGGTTTTTTTTTTGGTTTTTTTTTTTTTTTTTGTAATGGTCTCTTTTTCTGTCTCACTCCTTTCTCTTCCTTCTCTCTGCTTTGCAGCTTGTCTCTTCCCTCTGTCTTTAGCTCTTTTCCCTAGACTCTCCTGCCAGTACTCTGCCTGCAGCCTCCCCTGCCTTCCTACCCCGAGGTCTCGGAGAGCTGGGGCGAGGGCAGAACCGTCTCCAGCAGCAGCCTGCTACCGGGAGGTGGATGGAGCTGAACAGATCTCCATCTTTCGTACCCGTCTCTTGACTAATAGCTTGTTAGTGAGGTCAAAGATGACTCTCGTTCTCCTTTGGCTCCTTGAGGGCAAGAGGAACAGTGGTCTCGCTCCTTCCTTTCTGCCTCCAAGTTACCCGACTGTTGGGTTTTTGGATGTGCTGACCCGTGATGCCTGCTGGAGAGGTATCAGGGGAATGAGGAGGAGACCGGGAGGAGGGGATGAAGCAAAGGGGAGCTCCTGCTGTCTTGCTTCTCCTCGGATGGGTGCTGAGCTGATGCGCATGCTGCAAGCTTTCCCAGGGCACACAAGGTAATGGGTGGCAGGACTGAAGCCTGCTGAGACTTCTCGCTGCTGCAGGTTGGCCAACCCCTCCCAGAGCAGTGGCGGAGGCACCAGAGCTGCTTGCAAGCTTCGGAAAACAAAAGTACATCAGTTCAGGCTGGCAAAAAAAATCCTGCGATTGCCACAGCAACGCGGGAGCACTCTTGTGCTGATGCGGAGTGTTCAAATGTTGCTCATATGGTTTCTTTCTCCACAAAGGTGGTTTGTGTTATGGGCTGGTTTGTGAAAGCTTTTTCTCCAGCACTTATAAAGTGCCTGTGTGCAGATGCTGTTGGCTTAGCTCTGCTGCTTGTTCCTAGGGGTGGCTCTTTGAGTGTCCTGACAAGGGTCCCGAGGTCCCCCCACAGCCCTTCCTCAGCTCAGTCCAGAAGGAATACAAGACGTGCAAGGGTGGAAGAGGGAGGGATGATGCTACGAAGAGTGGTGTTGACCTCGTTTCCCTTCCGTGAGCAGTGGGGAGAGAGCACTGGCAGCAGACACTGCACCAAATGACAAGGTTGGGGGTGAGATTCTCCAAACCCCACAAAGAGTGGACCTGTATAGTCACGCCTGTGAATCTGTTGGCCATTGTAGCCATGTGGAATTTGCAAATGTTTTGCGTTCCTGCCCGGGGACAGCGGGCAGAGGGGCTTGCAGCCGCTGGTGCTGCGGAATGGCAGCAACGGCAAACCCATCCCAGTATCGCACACAAGCGAGTCGTGGGTCTGCTCGTCTTTCCTGCGCTGACTGACAGAGCAGGGGGATCTGTGTGCTTGGGCTTTGAGTTCTGGCCATGTTTGCTTCATTAATCAATTACGGCAATCTTTTTTGACAGTTATTTTTTCTTAATAGACTTTGATGTGCCCAAAACCCTATGAATAATATTAAATAAAGACCAAATGTGCAGCAGATCTGCTGCCAGATACAACATTTCTGAGGTTTAATGCAGATTGGATTTGAATCTGACTATTAATACATGTTACATATGGATCTTTTTAAAAATTAGACAGTTACATAGAATATAATGAGGGAGTAGAGGTGGATTTTCCCGAATCCAGACCTACACTGAAAATGTGTAAATCTGGGGAGTACTCAGTGGGTAAAGCAGACATGTTTGTGGCAAGGCACCGAGAGAGGCGCACAAACAAGAATACGCAGGTACAGACAGCAGGTTCCTGCTCTTGCTCTCTCTTTCAATAGATCTCCACGTTGTCTTGCTTAACGGCTTTTCTGGTCTCCCAGAGAGGAGGTGAAGGAGGTACCACGTGCACATTAGAGTATTCTTTCTGTGGTTGCACCCTAGATGCGCTGGTTGACTCTTCTCGCTCCCCAAACCGATGGTGCCTTGAGTGTGGTTCACGCTGACTGCTCGGGACGTGTGCCAGTAGCTGTACTAACTAACCCCTGTGTTATTGCAGATGTCCTCTGACTTGCGTGGTGCTAAGGGTGATCATCAGCACCCAAGAGTGCCGACCCACGCAGCAGGCATCCTGTCCACCGGGAACAGAGATCCCGGTCGCGGCTGGAGTCCCCTGTGGAGCAATTCCATATGACCCGGGGCTGTCCTATGCTGTATTCATTCAGCCCGTGTAGCAAAGGCACTTATTAGATTGTGAGAAAGAAAAGACGCGTTGTAAAGTAATAGCGTGGCTCAAGATGTGCAACCTTTAGGTGCACTTCCTTGCATCTGGAAAAAAGCAATCTGCTTTGAAACACAGGGAAAAAAAATCTGCTGGAATTTGGCCCTCGAATCGCAAAAATAGGTTTGGGGTTGTCCTTGAAAAGGGTTTTGAGAGCTTTACCCCAAGTGGCCTTTCCAGTAATGTGGAGCACATGTCTTTCCTTCCTCCAGGTTTTACTCGATCAACTTTTCCATCGTACCGGGCAAAGATGTCTTGAAAGTCTTTTGACTTGTGACTACAGGAATTCTTGGTAGAGGCCCCGAAACATGTGAGCATAAGCAGAATGCCTAAATCTCTGTGATTTCTAGGAAAGCGTGTACCCTGTAGATTACATTTTTGTTAAGTGCAATCTTTGTCTTGAAGACAGTGAGGCTTGCAGTTATATTCTGTGCAAGAGAACTTGGAAGGTATGGACCAGCTGATGAGCTCTTCTCTGCTCTCTTTCTAAATCTGTTGTGCTTTGTCACTTGAGCTCTGTGGAAAACCCCTACTCAGAGACCAAGAATGTAATCAATCTGCCTTATTAAAATTTTGATTAGTGCTATGACTGCAAGGAATAACTGCCCTCGCGACTGAAGAAGCTGGAAGTGGAGAGAGCTGCTTGTTCACAATTAGCAGAAATGACACTGAACAGGATGCTAGTGAGTCACCTTCATGAAATAATATATTTTTTTTTAAAAAGCAGACTTTGGTTATCAGTTGGTTACACTATACAAGTCTGTCCTTAACAGCAAGGGTCTCTAGAGGAGGACACAAATTCAGTGACATTCAAAGTTGCATCCCAAATAACGAAGGGCTGCATGTCTGTCAGTCCTGGTCGTAGGTGACTGCGGGACCCACGGGGATGCTGCTCGCTGCTCTCCGGCCAGCAGCACCGTCGCGTGAAGTCCAGATTCCCATCACGCAGACATGACATCACTGCTGACGTGTTGGGATCTCCAGTCTTGCTTTGCCACTGGCTGTTTGCCCGGTGGCTGTGGGCACCGGCCCTTGCCGTCCCTTCCCGGCAGACGGGGAGAGCGGGAGTGTTGATCCATCAGTTTCTGGAAATCCCACTGTCTTGTAGCATGAGCTCGCTAGTCAAAATACCGCCATGTGGTGCTAATAAAAGGAGAGGACGTTTGTTTTCTTGACTGTTCCCACACTGCCAGAATTGGCAGCCTTCTGGCCCAGGGGGGCTGGAAACGTGGGCTTTGGGCTGTGGGGCAGAGCCCTGTCAGCGCTAATTGACAGTAGATCGAGTGTCTGGGTGGGAGAACAATTGCAGCAGAAATTAAATTGGCCATGTGTAGCCGGAGCTGGAATAGGATGCGAGTCCTCCCGAACCTGGACACTTGGCTAAAATAAGCTATGTGGGGTGGAAGGCTGGGTTTCCTCCGGCTGTCCGGAGAGGGAGAGGCACTTCCCGCAGACGGCCAGTCAGCCCAGTCCCCGTGGGAATGGCATCCCAGTGCCACCCAGCTGGCAGAGCGGCACCCGTGTCGTTCTCGGGGGGAGGGATGGGGACGGTGGGTCGGTGCTCCCGGTCCTGCTTGCTTTGGTCCTCTCTCGTGCTGTGCCCAGTGAGCCGCAGCTTTCCGAGCCCGACCGAGGGGTGAGCTCTGAGCAGTGGAGAAAAACTGGAAGGATGAATGACTCCTCATTTGATTAATTGGCTCCGAGTATTGCTTTAAGTTCTCAATGGGTTGGTGTTGTGCAGGAAATTTCCATACACGTCTTTGCGAAAGCGTGGCATAGGCCATACTTGTGAACCAGGGGTTAAAGCCTCCTCGCTGGAGAGGTGGAATTTCCTTTCTCGAGGTGACCGACCTTCCTTCCTCCCCTGGTTGGCAGGGCGGGATGGGCCACGGCTGCTCCTGGGAAAGCTCCCGCCGGGACCCCCGGCTCCCCCATCGAACCCGTCCTCGCGCGGGCATCCACTGGTGCTCTCGGGGCTGAAGGAGGGGGAAAACGTCTGCCTCGTACTTTCGGGAAAACAAAGGATGAGATAATGCCCTGGCACGAGACTGGGTTCCCGTCGCGTGGGAACTCCCAGCGCGTTGTTTGAGGACTGATTTAATAGCAGAAACATGCCGAATCCTGATGGCTGCCGTAAGCGGCGTCAGCCTTGAACTGCGGATACTCAGGCAGTATTTCACATTTGGGTGTCAGGGGTTTGTACACCACCAAAATCTGCTGATCTAATTTACTGGGTGAAGAGGTTATGCACAAGCTGGTGTGCGCTTGTGTTTATTTTTTTCCTGTGATATCACGTTGAATCACTTGGAAACAAAGGCATTTTCTCAGTACCACTGTAACATGTTAATCTCTCATAACTGTAACCTTTTATGTGAAATCCTCTATACACCTCTTAGATAAATCAGCATCTTTGCTAAGTGAGCTTCAATAATCTTGGTATATGAAAGAGTAAAGAACAATCTGGCGATAAAAGAAAAAAATGGGAATGGAAATTTCAAAATGGTGTTTTCTTCTGCCCAGGTAACTTGACTAGTTTGCTCTCATAGAAGGTAAATAGGAGCTATACTAAAATACAAACTGTGGGTTTATTTAGGACAAAACAGAAAATGTTGTTGGATAAAGCACTAACGCAGATATGTGCAGTGTTATTTTACTTGATAACATCAGTTTCAGTGATGACTCTGTTAATACAGGTAAGGAAGCTGCCTGCTTGTGTACTCAGAAATACCGAGTGCTTGTTTGGAAGCAGGCGTGTAGTTCAGTGCTGCTGTTCTTACCCATTGGGAAAAATAACTTACCCCATTTCATGGGTCCCTTCCAACTTTGACATATTCTGTGATGATTCTATGGTTTTTCGTTGTCGCTCACTTAAGATGAATGAATTGCTCTTTGCGGTCACTTGTTTGACCTGCTGGGGTGAGAGCACGTGTAGAGAGCAGTCCCCGAGCGGTTAGGGGGGGATGCTGGGTGCAGGAGGGATGCTGGGTGCAGGAGGGATGCTGGGTGCAGGAGGGATGCTCACTGTGGTCCCCCGGACTCCTTGCAGCCAGCTGAGCGGCACGGGGTGGACCAGCCGGTGAAGGGGATGGGGCGAGGGCAGGGAGCGGCTCCCAAAACTCTTTTTGGCAGGAGGGTGGGTAAATGGCAGCCAGGGCGTGCGGAAATCCCGGGACAGCCGGGCTGCAGCAGCTGCCTCCCATCCCCTGGAACAGCACGCTCCTGCCGCAGAGGGCTGGGACGTCCCACGGGCACTGCCGGGGCTTGTTTGTTAGCAGGAAAGCCTGGGACGTGTTTTTGACTCGAGCTGAGTTTATCTTCTTTATTAATGAGTAAAAGCAAAAGGCTGGGGCGTTCCAAAATGAAAACCAAAATATTATCCCATTGCTTTTGTTGTGGGTTTTTTTGTGTAATTTACCCCGGTTTTTACGGAAAGAGACGTTCAGATAAGCCATGGTGATAAAGTAGGCATCTTTTGGGTTTAAGCATGTAATATTTCTGTAGACTGAAGTTTAGCTTGTTGCCAGTGATGCTTTTTTCTCTCCATTAGCTGCTGGTAGTGGTTATGGAAAGAAAATCAGAAAGTGTGATACCATAACACCTGAAAATGCAACAATTCTCCCAACTGGGAGTAGAGGAGAGAGACAGCAAGCTGAAAAGGATGAAATCAGGACAATGCCCGTTAGTGTTAAGCTCGCTAGGCTTGTTCTTTATGCCAAACACCAGATGGTGAGAAAAGTGATTTAATGGTAGTATTAAATGGTGGCTCGGTCAGGTGACACTGAAAAGGGAACAGCAGCATCTTCCCTAAGAGGAGGGAGAGCAGGCAGGAGGCCGGGGTGGATACTTGTGATGGTTTTGGAGGTTTTTGTCTCTGTAGCGGACGTTATTTTCTATGAGTGGGGAGGTTGAGCCAACGCACACGGCAGCCCTTGCGCGGCGGGGGCAGCTGGAGGCTGAGCACTGGCAGGATGCATTGCCTGCACTGAGCAATGCTCTCCTGCACCTTAGCTGTCTGCTCCTGGGCTGGAAAGGTGACCCTGAACACTGGGAAGCAGAGAGAAAATCCTTTCTAGGGTTTAGACTGTCGCTGAGCTTAGCTATGGCTAGATAGTCACCTGGCAGGAGGGCACCGCTGCTGCTGCCGGAGAGAGGAGGACGTTTGGAGGCTCTTGTACCTTTGTTATCCAGGGTTACTGTATTGCAAAAATACCTTGAGGTTTTACTGATGTTTATTTTCTGTTAATGGTCGTTAGGTTTTCCTGTATGAATGAAAGTTAAATACTGCTTATACGTAGAAATTCTTTTATTCTTAGGCTTCTTCACCTAGCCTAATTTCTTCTAGAATTACTTACCGTGAATATTAGTTCTGTTCACGTGGAACTGCGGCTGAGGTTGTCTTAGGACTGTGAGAGCCAGAGTTACTCACACCTAGCCTGAGCCTTAACAGAGTTTATGATGTTACCGCGGTGCAATAGTTACTCCCATGTCCAAATGTATTTACGTTGCCTGTGCAGAAGGGCTTTGTCTGCAGAGCTTTGCCTGAAGGTGTTTTGAAAACGCAGCCAGTATATCCTGTGCCCTCCAGTTCAGCAGAGCCTATGATCCCCAGCTATCTTGCTTTTTTATGAAAGTGTTAATAAAACCGATACATTTGTACAAAGCCCTCCTCCCTCTGCTTGTTAAACACCCCCTTGCATCCTTGATATTAAAAACATGCCCTCTGCACTGGAGCAGGCAAGATAAATGGAAACACATTTTAATCATTCTTGCCGGTCTTGGGGAACTTTTTTCCATTGCTCTGGATTTTTAAGAGACCACTGGGGAGCCAGGTAGCTTAA
This sequence comes from Aquila chrysaetos chrysaetos, assembly GCF_900496995.4. Classification (NCBI taxonomy): domain Eukaryota; kingdom Metazoa; phylum Chordata; class Aves; order Accipitriformes; family Accipitridae; genus Aquila; species Aquila chrysaetos. Next base: position 20,185,355 of record NC_044025.1, read on the forward strand.
GGGATGAAGTCGTGGCGTTGCAGCTCAAGTCCCTCTTGAGCTCTTTAAATCGCATGAGGGCTGTGGCTTCTCCCGGGGGGTGAAGCTGTTCGCCGGAGCTGTGGGGAGCCAGCAGCCATCGGACCCTCCCCAGTGGCCATCAGCGTGACCGCATCAAGGTGGAAAAGTGTTTGCTCCTTAAGAAGGGTCTGTGTAGCTTACTTCTCTAATTGGGAGAGATTGTCCCTGGGTTAGATGTAGGCTGTCCTTGTGCTATACATTATATAGTGCAGAACATGTGCAAACATAGAGCTGGAATGTTTTCCTAGCTCACCCTAAAAGTACTTTTTTTTAATAATATCTCATTTTACATCAGAGCTGCTTCTCATGAGAGCACCCCTTCAGAAAGGGGTCGATCTCTTCCTCCTGGAAGTTAAGAAATGCCCAACCATCGTTTACAAATGGTTTAGAAACTTTCCTGCCCATGCAAATATATTTCAGGTGACTCTTGTCAAGGCAGCTATAACCCTGTCAGAAGTGACACATCATTTAAAGCTGGTAGGAAGTGTTCAGCTTTTCCCTCTCCGGTGCTGTCGCTCCTGACCGGGCGCTCTCGGCGGGTAGAGCCCGGTGCCGGCCCCGGTGACTCTGCGGTGCCCGAGGCGAGGGCAGCGGGTTTTTTTGGTCAAGCCCTAGCTCCTGGAGTCGTGTGTTCGTGGAATTACTCCTGAAAAACTAAGCTTTGTGGAATTACTCCTGAAAAACTAAGCCAGGCTGCTGTCCGTGAAGGTACGTGTGTTTTACCTGTGGAAGTGGGGTTTTGTGGTTGGAGATTTGCAGTGACGGGAGGCGGCGGGGCTGACCTCAGCCTGCTCCCTGCCGTAACAGCAATTAAACAGAAAGCAATGGAGACTTTCATATAAAGCTTTTGCTGTAGCTTGCAGGGGTTTCGGCAGAAATTGCAGCGTGTAATACAGAAACAAATGCTTTAAAATGAGCCTGACTGCCAGGTCCAAGACCACAAAGCTGAGCAAACCTTAGCAACGCTCGCAGGGGCTGCACCTCTGCCTGCCAGGACACGACCCACGGGTGTTTTTCAGCATGTCCGAGGCCCGGCACGAGGCTGTGGGGCTTGTGTTGGGTCCCCGTCCCGCGATTTCACCGGCTGTGCCCTGACAGCCGTGCCTCCTCAGGGTACAGACCGTCCTGGGGACGCGGGCAGGCTGGGGCTCAGCCAGGCTCCAGCTTGAGTCATGTTTCACGTGAACGTTGTCTGCGGCCTTTTAACTAAAAGACCATCTGATTTTAAGGGTTTGGTCTCTTACTTAGAGAGATCTGAAAAACGAATTTGGTGTTTAGCTGATGACTGTGAAAGGAGTGCAGTGAGAAGGACGTGATGGATGAAGTTTTACTTCAGACCATGGTATACGCTGAAAGAGGAACTTGGCAGAATATTTGAAATCCGTTTCATAAAATAACACACACGCTCTGTTCATCCAGCTTCAGCAAACTACACCCGACCTTTTTTTCTTATCTGCTAGTCTTCTGAGCTGAGCTAAATAGTAGGATCATACTTAGAGAGCTTTTTAAAGTTAGATTGAAGCCTGCTTAGTCTGTAAGAACAGCATCTCAACACAATATCTGAACTGTGCTTATAGGGAAATGTGTTAAAATGTGTGTAGCTTTTAAAATTTATCCTTTTCCCCTAGCTTTGGGGGCAGCCTTTGACATAAGGGTTGGCCATGGGGCTTCTTTTGAGGCAGTGAGCTGGAGAATCGATCCCGCTCCTGCGGCCACCGGCCACAGTGTAAATCTGTTATTTGCATTCAGATGAAAACTGTGCCATCCATCCCATACACGTCCTCTGTGGGGTAATAATATGATTTCTATTTCTAGGACTTTTGAACTGGTTTATCAGAGGCAAAGCACTGTCTTTGCTGTTGAAAAGCTCGGGGGGAGGAGAGGAAGGGGTCACTGCATTGTAGTTGTCTTCTGTGCCGAGGCTGAATTTCAGTCTTTGAGGGTGTCGGGATATGCTAGGATATGTCTTCAGCCTTAATTGCTCGTCACATATGTACGAAAGAAGACTTGCAGCAATGAAGGCAGTACAATTTTGCCCACAAAAAGCCCTCTGCCAGGAGAGGTCAGAATCAGGTCGTCGAAGTCCGACTGTACCCCTTGGGTCAGAAGAAAAGACAGCCAGGGGCAGAAATTGCATCTTTGCTTTAAAAAAAAAACAAACCCTTGCCCATATCCTATTCTTTTCTCTTGCTGCCAGGTCTGAGCTAGTCCCCTTGAGCCCTGGGCAGCCAGCGGTGCCAGGTGCCCGTTGGAGAAGCCGGGGAGTCCATCACCAGGCTGTCTGGGCACGTTGGACAGCAGGCACGGTGGGGACGGGTCTCAAACCGCTGCTCAGCCTTGCAGAAACCGTGATGGGTTTGCTCTAAGCTGACCTTCCTTCAGGCGTAGCTCTTGAGGCAGATGCTCCGGTGGTCTCCTGATAACGGTAATAGTGACGTACAAACGTTATCCCGGTTCCGCAGAAAGGTGCTCTTGCCCTCTTCTCTTCCATGGTTGGCAGCTGAGGGACCGATGCCAGGGACACATCTTTTATCCATATATCGCAGAGTCAGTCGGAGAGTCGCTGGCGGGCTCTCGGCAGAACACAGCTGGGCTCAATTACCCAAGCTCGGAGCGAGGGAGAGAGAAGTCAAATGCCGGTGAGGAGCCGGAGCACTCGGGCTCATCCTGCTGCTGCTGGAAGGCGGACACAAGTAACCGAGCATGCTCACGAGAGGTACCTCTTCCAGGTGACCCCATGGCTAAGAGATGCTTTGACCTCCTGGTGCACAAATAGCAACGCTCGTGTCTCTAATTCAGCATTTTTGGCAGCAAACGTCTAGCTGACGCTGACTGATCGTGTTCTGGTTTTAGGAAGAGAGTGGATACGAAGTACATCAAACAGAAGACTGCTTTCGGCTGAGCCAAGCCGTTAATGACCTTCAGCTCTGTTTAAGTCTGATGCAGCACGTGTTTATAACGGAGAGCAGGACTGGCTCCCCTGGGCTTAGCAAAATAAACGTCTTGCAGGCGATGCCCGCAGCGGCTGGGTGCCTGCGCCGGTGGGAACCAGAGCTGCTGCTGGTCCTGTCCCTGCAGATCTTCTCCCACCACTGCACAAGTGGGCTCCGGGATGGATTTGGGGCTTGGAGGTGTAGTTTCGGAGGCGTGTTCAGCTCTGCAGCTCGTGGGTCTGCTCCCAAGGAAGGTTTCTCAGATATGCCGAAGCTACCGTTGCTCAATGCCCTTCCAAATCAGGCCATGGGTGTAGGTGCTGACATGGAGGTTGTAGGAGCCAACGTTGGCCTCTCAAATTAGCAATCTTCAGTTTTAATCTCTGTCTGATAGTCTGGAAAGTGAGATTAATTATTTTGTTTGTACTTCTGGCCTTTTAGGGGTCTAATTTAATATGCTGTGAAGTGAATGAACTTTTAAATGCTTTGGATCAGAACATGAAGATGTTCTCTAAAGCTGTGTCCAAAACCTGTGGTCTCTAGAGCTAAAGACTTGTGCTTGAAAAAGGCTGAAAGGGCAAATAGGGCATTTTGCAAAATGTCAAAAAAAAAAAAAAAAAAAATCTTTTTTTTTCTTCCCTCCCCCCCCCAAGAATAAGAAAATTTGAGGCAGCAAAATGGTCAAACTTTAGGAAAGTAAGGCTGGATGTATTTTACCAAAGTGTATCAGAAGACAAATGTGAGTTCTCAAAACTCTTAAGAAATCATGTCTGGTATAGCATATTCTCTGAGTGCGAAGGGCAGTTAACTCCTGCAGCTCTGCAAAACACAGCCCTGAAGAGCACAGCTGAGGTTGGCTGGTACCGAGAGCGGCTGAGGTGGCGAGCACAGGGGACTTGTGCTTGCCCAGAGAAGGGCTTAGGTTCAAATCCATGAGTTAAACTCTTCCCAGCTTTGGATCCCAACATTACTCCTGTTAAGCAGACAGCTGAAACTGTGTGCTTACCTTGATGTATTTTGAAAATCTGAAGAGATTTATGGTTTTTGTTGACTCTACAAAAGGTGGTTTCAAAAGATGATAAACTCTCTCCCAAAGAGAGTAGGACTGAGACTGATTTTCAAACCTTTTGAAAATTCTTGGTTGGCTGCATGTTTTCCCATTTATGGGAACACTTATTTCAGCAGTGATTAGATTGATAGAAGTTTTTAATTTTTGAGTCTTCTGTCCTATTACAGGTTTGACAAAAACCCCTGAGGATTGAAAGTGCCTCAATTCAGCTACTCCAGCAGAGTCAGGGGCACAACTGCAATGAGCAGGCAAAGCCTATCTTCACATTTGTTACCTAGAGTATGTTTTAGCTCTGCCTGGGGAAGCCACAGAGTATATTTGTATTTCTGTTGAAATCTTCAGCTTGCTTCTTTTAATGGTCCCCTACATGTTTCCTGAAACTGGAAACGATATATCCTGTGAAAAGCATTGGAGCTTCATTACTTTGCTGATTGTGCACATTGCTCCGCTGGCTGTGTCCAGGCATCACGCTGTAGCTGAACGAAATACCTTCAGCTGATACAGGGGAAAAGAGATTTGCAATAAGCAGTCACGGAACAGAGGGACTTGCTAGAAATTGAATAAGTGCTTGTAGAAGGAAGGAAAAAAAGCTCTCCCTATTTATGGCTCTTTGAGGAATTCCCAGGATTAAATCCTTCATTCAGTATCCTTCCCTTAAATATAAAAGGAAATCCCATGTTTTAAGAACATTGTTTTCCTTCCAGCACAGAATTCCCATTTGGAGGGACTGCTGGGGTGGATGCTGGGTGCCGTGCCGGAGCGCGCTGCCTCTCGGGCTGCCCCTCACAGAAGCACCCACTGGGTGCAAGGGCCACCAGCTCCTTCAGCAGCCCAGCCAAGCCCCTTTTCTCCCTCTTAAATATTTTTTTTTTCTGATGAATGCCAGAACAAGTTACGTGTTTTGGTGGTGTTGGGATGATTTTTGTTTGCTTTGTGCTTTATTTTCTAGATGTCTTGAGAGATTTTGTTTGGTTTTCAATTTAATAGCGTGTTTTTCCAATAATACAAGTGGCATCAGTCTCTTGTTAGTAGAGTCTCGTTCTAAGTACCAGCCTTAACTCCCGTTGTATGTACGCGAGAAAAAACTCTTTCTGTGGGCACCGCAGAGCCAGCCGTGCGTGCTCAGCGTGGCCCGAGGCTGGCAGGGTCACTGGCTGCAAACGCGCTCCCTTATGTCAACAGCTGTTGCAGAAAAAAACGTTTTCATTAAGGAAATCAAAGACCTGTACCTGTTTTCAGCAACGGTGCAGACTGAATATATCAGTCCTGTTTGGGATAGAACAGCCTCTTTCCGTTCCAGATTTCCCCGTGCGTATCTCGTGAATTTTTTTCCCTTATAAGATTTATAGACACCCTTCATGTTTCAGCTGATTAGTGATATGGGCTCTTTGCTTCAGAAAATCGTTCCTTTCATGCTCTCGATGCTGCGTTGTGTGGGGGAGACAGGAGCCAGGCATCTGAAAACGAGTTTATCATCTCTTTTCTTCTATCTTAATAAACGGTGGCACCCAAGAACGTGCTTGAGACTCTGCACAGGGAGCTCCAGCTCAGTGCAAGCAAAGTTGACGGCATCTGGCTGTCGGTGTCCGAGAGTCGGTGGAAAGAGATGCAGTAGCTCAGGCACGATAGCCAACCCAACGTGGCTCATCGGTGCTTCTAGCCCGACAGCAGCTCCGGGCAAGGCGCTGCTTGCTGCCGGCGCTGCTCCTACCGCAGCTACGTACATACGGCTTTCTGCGCCCGCTGCCAAGAGAAACACTCCCGTACGCCGTGTCCTGTCTTCCTTCTGCTGGAAATAGTTCCTCAGGATATAAATACTGTCTCGGTAAGGGCAGCCCTTACCTGTGCTTGATAAGGCACAGGCTGCGTTCATGCAACGCTGATAAATGCATCTCGAGGAGGGTGAGGAGGTGTTTTGATGAAGCTGTGCACGGGGTGGCCAAGGCAAGTGGTTGCTGCAGGTCATCTTTTTTGTTTGCTGTGGCTCATTCTCCTCCAAATAATCCCTTTTCCTCTGCTCATTCCTTCCCCCGGTGGGAAGGGACGGGCTGGGGGTCTCCAGCAGGGTGGTGACCAGGGAAGGTCAGTCTGGCTGGGCACTGGCTGAGGGTGCTTGCCGCACACAAACCCACCCCAAAACCCGCCTGCTCCCTGGGACTGGGACTTCAAACAGCTCCTTTCTAGCTCTGCCTTGCATTTATCTGCTGTGGGGTAGCTGTGTGTATCGTCTCTGCCAGGAGTGAGGAGGCCTGGGCTCCAGGAGCTCCAAGTGCTGCGTGTCAGGAGGTCGGTTGCGCTTCATAATTGATGGTCCTAGAAGGCAAGCGTGAGAAAACAGATTGCGAGTTTCTGTTCCGTAAGCTAAAAGAGTTCTTCTCGGTGAAACTTCGCAGGCCAGCTCTTAGGAAGGGTTTGCAAACCCTCATAATTTAAGAGAGACCATAAAAAGCAGGAAGAAAAGCCAGCAGAGAAAAGCAAACTAGGTCCCAAAGGGGGGAATTTTTTTCTGATTTTGAATTTGAGAACTGTAAAGAAATCCATCTGGTTCTAGGTTTCCGAGAACGAATGCACGAGTGTTTTGCACAATGCAAAGCCTTGCAGTCTCACGGCCTTTGAGATGAGAAAAAGGAGACAGAGCTCTGTTCTGAGAACAGCTTTTTGTGCAACAGGAAAGCTGCGTAGCAGAGAAACTGAGAGCAGCGAAGAAGGGAAAGACTGGTGTGCTCTCAGAGGGGTAAATGCTTTCTCTGTGTTTCCCCCAAAGCCGTTAGCTGCCCCCGACGTGAAGCACAGCTCTCCAAAGCCTGCCAAGAACTTGGTGGAAGAGGCTGAGGGACATCTATTGCTTCACCTCCATGGTCTTGGTCTGGTAGGTGTTAGGGTGGTGGGAGCACTCTGGTGTCCATCAGGAGGAGCCTGTTGATCCCTATGGATGCTGCTGGGTCACCTCTGGCTTTACAACACGGCTGAGCAGAGGGAAGGGTGAGCTGTCACCACCATGAGCATCCCCGTCCCTGCGGGATGGGGAGCTGGTGGCAACTGGGGATGCCGAGCAGCTCGGCAGTGCAGGGAGGGCTCTGAAAAGCCCCATTTCCATCACCGGGCTTTCATCCCTTTTGGAGAGTGCCCAAGCAATAAGTTTTAGCTTTATAGCAACGTTTGCTCTCCATGTACAAATTGCTGAGCTTAACAGGGACGAATGGGCAATGCTTTACAAGCTACCTTGGATTAAAGCAAGTCTGTGGAGATTATGGTCTCTAGGCCCTTTGCTGGAGGAGGTTTTCATGCCAGAAATAGCTGCCAGCCCCGTGCTCCCCGGCGAAGGGTCTGGGTGTCCCTGGTACGGAGGAGCCCGTGGGGCCGGAGGAGAGCGGAGGATCCTGCCCGGTCCTCTGCAGGCAAAGGCTCCCGCCACTGCTTCCCTCGGACCGAGCGTGCATCTGGGTCCTGACGCACAGATAATTAACCATAATGGCTTTTTAAAAGCATAACTCTGTAGCTCGCAGTGGCCTGCCGGGCAGCACGGACCATTGCTTTTTCCCCCGAAATGTTTATGATCCTTCTTTTCCTCTCTGTGTCATGGTTGAAAGAGTTTTCTTTATTTCCCTTGAAATAATAATGTAAATCTGGGAACTGGAAACCCATAGCCTGGTTGGGTTTTGGGGGTTTTTTTTAAAGAATATAAATTGGGGAATGGTTAAAATTATATTATTCCTGGCAGCAAAATTCCTTTTTTAATAGATAATTTAAAGTTATTATGTTGGAGGCAGTTTTCCCCACGTGTGTGTGCATGCACGGTGTGGAAGGAGCAGTGCCGAGAGGGCTCGGGGCGGCTGCCGAGGCTTCCGAGGTGGTGGAAGTGCTGGGAGCTTGCCGGAGTCTGCAGTTTTTCAGCTGGTGGCAGAAAAAACCTCAAAGGCACCATTTTGCAGTTCTTAATTTAGCCCGGTTTTTATCAATGGGAGTTTTGCCTTAGGAAGAACTGAAGTATTGGACTTTCAAGATCTTTTTCTAGCAGGATCTGGTTTTCATTTCTCTTAGCTGTTCATTTTTACAAGGCTTGGGAGCACCAGTGTTTTCTGCCATGCACCAGTGATAGACATTTGTTTCCAATTAGTATTTATTGGATTATTTTAGTCAAAAGTAAGCTTTGTGTTAAAGCCCCGCAATATGCACTTTATTATTTGTTCACAGGACGGTGTTTTCTCTTTCTGCTTGGTTTTGCATAAGCTTCAGTCTGCTGAAAAGCTGGTGCGAGGCAGCATCGCTGGGATCTGCCCTGGAACAGATTAAATCAGATTAAACAGATTACAGCCTCTTATACAAGCATCTCTTTCTTCCATCGGTACGGGCATGTTTCTGACTCACATGGCTGGAAATAGCAGCAGCCGGCGCGTGTCCTTAGGCTGTGTCCGGCTTTCTGCTGCTTTTCCCGATAGCTGGAATTAGCCCCTCTCTGGGGAAGGGGCTGCTGGTCGCTCCCCAGGCTGAGGGTTAGCAGGTAAAGCCTGGCTCCCGTGGCTTGCGGCAAGATTAGCTGTAGGTACTGTTGGATTTATGGGTGTGTGCGGGGCTGACTAACAGAGCTTTGGAAAAACACGTAGGTAATGTTTTATGTAGGTAAAATAATATGGAAAACTTGCCTTTTAACAGCATCTGAGTTCCTGACTTGAGGTCGTATGACAAAAAGATTTCCGTAGTTTGCCTTGGGAATTAAAAAGCAAATGAAAATAGGAATACCAACCTAAACCCTTGACCAGTGCGTTTCTCACACTGTAAATGACTGATGTTATTTTGGGAGAAAACCTCCCAAAATGGATCTTTGTGCAGGAGGGTAGCTGCAAGTAAACAAAAATACCAGGATTGGCCCCTTGCCTTGGGGTCTTGCCCAACCTGTACGCGTAGCTGTAGAGCTTGGGGTTTGCCGTGTTTTCCTAATGTAAATCAGGAGTGATTGCCCCGAAGTCAGGAGAGCGATAAGTGCTCTCGGAGTGATGTAACGCGAAACGAGAAGCAGACTTGCAGCCTTTCTTTTGCGGAAATAACAAATATGCTTTTACAGGAGAATAAATGCAGAATACTTGGCAGTGGCTCACCGTGGAGGAACAGGCAAGTTCATTTGGTCGGAGGCCAAGGAAAGCTTGCATAGATTCAGCAAGATTTAACTGCAGGTCGAGTCTGAGTTTTCCTTTTCCTGCTGCATATCTCCATTTTCCACAGTGCATATAAAATATTATTACTGCAAACTGCACGTCCCGACGCAGTCTCTCCGTGTATGTCATACTAAGAACTCTAAACCTCACGGGTTTTTTTCTGCTTTTTCTTCTCTTCCAGGACAACGGGCCTGCCCAGAGCAGGAGGCCGATGATGCCCCACGGGGCTGGGGGCAGCCCCATGGACAACAAGCAGATGCCGAACGTGCAGCACCATCACCCGACCCGGCTCTACGCTAACAGCGGCTCCGAGGCGGCTCTGCCGGGCCAGCTGAGCGGGCTCCACATCGCTCCTGCCCAGAGGTGGTACGAGAGCGTGGCTCGCGCTCTGGGTCCCGCTGCTCTTCACGCAAACTCGGTTTCAGGGGGCTGCGTTGAGGTTGTGGTGTTCCTGGAGCTCCTGGAGCTCCAGAGATCCCGGGTTCGGCTCCTGCTCCATTAGTTGAGTGTAGGTGGGAGAAAGGGAAAAAAAAGGGAAAAAAAAAAAAAAAAAAAGGGGGGGGGGGGAAGGGAAAAAAAAGGAAAAAAAAGGGGGAAAAAAAAGGAAAAAAAAAGGAGAAAAAAGGGAAAAAAGAAAAAAGGAAAAAGGGGAAAAAAGGGAGAAAAAAGGAAAAAAGGGAAAAAAAAAGGGAAAAAAAAAAGGAGAAAAAAGGAAAAAAGGAAAAAAGAAAAGAAGAAAAAGGAAAAAAGGAGAAAAAAGGAAAAAAGGGAAAAAAGAAAAAAGGAAAAAAGGAAAAAAGAAAAGGAAAAAAGGGGGGGAGGGGGGGGAAAAGGGGAAAAGGAAAAAAACAAAAAGGTAGTTTGGAGATGCCAAGTTCTGAACAAAATGGCCACGTGTATATATGTAGCAACTGCAACACTGAATTTAAGCTTGTGATGCTGAAGCAATGTTCAATTGTTCATCTCGGAGATGGGTAAAGGTGCTGGTTTTCCAGATCTACATAAGATCCTTCTGTTGACGATGGGGGTAGGTAGATTAGCAGCATCAGATCCAGTTCTCAGGCTGGGATTAATGCTAGGGCCCATCACAGACGTTAGTATCCTGGTTTTTCAAAGTACTTATTCAAGGCAGAATGGAGGGTTTTGCCTTCCCAGGAGTGGGGATCGCACCACCACAGACCCCGCAGCAAACCCTTGGTCTGGGAGCTGGAGGTATCCGCAGAGAAAATTAACCCCATCGAACTGGGATGTTTATAAATGTAAGATCTGCTTAATGCAGCTGTCCAGGAGGCTGGGAAATAAATAATGCTTGTAGGAAAGAAAAAGCTTTTCTGTAGCCAAGAATGGTTTGGGAGGATAACTCGGACTTTGAGACAGGCCAGGCTGTGGACTGTGATGCTTTCGCATGGCTTACGCTGCTGCTGATTTATGCTCCTCCAGACTGGCAAAATATTCTGCAAGAAAGTAACGTCTGTATCAAATACAAAGAGCAAAGAGCGTTTCTTTTCAGCTCGGGAACTCTGCGCCTGCATGAATTCATGTTTCGATGACGCTGCGAGCCAGCTTATTCCCTGTGCTGCTCCAGGAAAGTTAATGAAGTTGGAAAGAAGAGAAGCGCACAAAAAATACAGAGAACAAAATCTGATGTTATCTGCGTGTGAGCCAAAAGCCAGGAGATTAGCTTGGGTGTTTGAGTAGAATTGAGTCAGAAGTGCATTCTCTTTGAATTCGTGCTTGATCAGGCTGGACTGGTCAAAACCTGTCCTTTTTCATTGAAAACGTGTGAGTTGACGTACGAGAGGGCTGTAGCAGGGCAGATGGGCACTCGGGGCACACGTGGAGGGTTTGGGCTGCCCGGGGGTCGCAGGGATCGATCCTCTCGACCACCCGGCGCTGCTGTGCCCGGCCAGCCGCCGAGGCTGGCACTCGCCTGCCCGCGGGGACTGGGACGGCCAGGCAGGCCCATCCCAGAAAATGGAGCTTTGGCTTTTCTTTGAAAGTGAATTTTGTTTGGGTTTTTTTTCTTTGTTTGAAAGTGAATTTATTTTTTTTTTTTTAAGGGGGCATGAGTACAATGCTGGTAGAGAAAATGAGTCAGATGAAGGCTAAAATATGTTAAGCTGTCTGATGGGGTTCAGGGCTCTTGCTATTTTTATTGGTTTTATAATGACCTTGATGACCTTCCCCTTAAAAAGGAAAAGGAGTCCCTTCCCACAAAGCTGTGCTGGGCTTTGGGGCCTCAGCGAACCACAACAGCACTTCAGTTCATCTCGTACTTAAACGTGTACCCGAAACATTTTTGATTCCAAACTACGCTTTTCACGTTTTGACATACTGAATGAACTGGAATAACGGTTTAAATCGCTATTTGTTGCCTGTTGTGCCCCAGTCATGCCGCATACAGACAAGGAGCAGCTTCAGGTCTGGATGCTGAGGGTCGGCGCGTGGTTGGGGGGGAGTTACGGGACCGCTCTCCTGTCCCGTCCTCGGTGCTGAGCGGCCCCGCGGGGTGGTTTCCTCATTTAAGATGTGGGCTGTGTCTGGCACACGGATCTTTTAATGCAGTCGCCTACAGAAACGCTAACTTCGAAAGAGGCGCTTGCGGATGGTAAGGAGATTTGCTGTCACGCCTGTGCCTGGCAGCAGCTCACGCTCTCCCCGTGCCGGATGCCCTAACAGAGATACGAGGGGTGGCCCTACGTAATTAATGAAATGCATTGTTTTACCCATTTTTTCAATAAATTCCATGTGTGGCTGAACAATTTACAGTGCTTGTAAGCAGCTGCCCTCTTTCCCGAAGGCATCTGGTAACTGGGCCAGCCCTAGCTGCGTTGCTCAATCGGAGCCGAACAGGGAACAAGTTTAACTTCCCGGGTTCAGTGGCTGTTCTTGGGACAGACATACCTCCAGGCAGAGAAACACATGGGAACAGAGGTGTTTAATTGAATCTGTGGGAGTGTGGAGGTTTCAGTACTTCCCTGATGAGCTGACAATTGCTGTTTATATTTGACTGGAGCCTTTCTTTCTTTTCTTTAAAACAGCCTCGACCCCTTGAAGTCTCTCCCACGGAACAGAAATGGGATTGACGTGGAGTCGGATGTGTACAAGATGCTTCAGGATTACGAAAAGCCCGTATCGGAGCCTAAGCAGTCTGGATCCTTCCGATACTTGCAGGGCATGTTGGAGGCCGGCGAGAACGGTAAGGAGGTTGGCACCCATAGCCATGTCCCAGCGAGTCCCCTACACCTCCCCGCAACCGGGGCTGCGGCACTGCACCGCCGCGGGGCTTGAACCATCGCTCGGTCCCTCTGCACCCACCAAGTTGCTGTTGCAGGCTTAGCTGCCTCCCTCTTCCCTTGCTGACGTCCAGAAGGTGGAAAAGCCTCGAAAGGACGCGTCTGCCAGAGCCGATGGGGTGGGTTTGCAAACTCTTCTGCTCTGTCGTTATTCACCGCACGTCGCCTCGGTGCCGAGGCAGCTCAGCTCAAGACGGGGCGGGGGGGGTCCAAGCACCCTGTGAGGGGGAACGCCCGGACGGCGGGTTTCAAATCAGGGTTTCAGATGCTCAGGCCAGCATCTGCGGGCTTACCAAATTTTGTGGCCGACTTGAGCATCGCGTGAAAGTTGGATTTGCAAACAGCTTCTGCGTGGCAGCTGTTTTCCTGAGACGGTTTATGAAATGTAATGGCCTAAAGCGGTTGTGTAAGATCACCGGTGGAGAACCGTAGGCCTGTTTAAGTAAATGGCATTTGCATAAGGACGTGGGATGGTCCTCAGCAATGCCGGGATAGAGATCAGGAGCTCTTGGCTCACTTCTCAAGTCTGTCAGTGTTTCCTGCCTGTGTTGTTAATGCGGGCAGGAGCCAACTCCAAGGATTAAATAATAAGATCCCCAAACTATACATTTCAGCTTCTTTTTATTTGCCTTTCAACCTTAAGTCCGTTGGTGCTTTCATGTTCAAACTTTCAGGCTTTGCTTTACAATCATTAGGGCAGGACTCTTCATTCTGCTTCCTTCCAAGAGCCTCGTACTCCCATCATGTGAATCCAGAAACTTAGTTTTTATGGGAGAGTACCAACTGCTGCAAATCTCATTATGAAGCTGCGAGAGGTAGCGAGTCAGGCTGTTGCATTTCAGTTTCTGTGTATATAAAACAATGGAGAAGGATATTCTTTGACTAGAAGGATATTGCTTCTTGCTTCACAAGAAGAACCACGATCGCAGGTAACTCCTGAGCATCAAGGGTTTCTACCAACTTTAGTTTTCTCAGTGGTACTTCGGCATGTCTGCAAAGCACGAGATGGGATTGGCCTTGGAATTACTGGGTGTAAATATTACAGCCCCTTCGAGGCTGGCAGGAAAACTGACGTTAATTACAAGTTCCAGATGTACTCTCACGTCCCTCACCAAGAGTAAGAACGAGCAGCTTCCCAGTGAGGTGCCTGCTGCAGCCCCAGGTCTCCTCGTTAGGAAGAAGCAAATAGGAAGTGACTGTGTTAATCCCAATTAAGAACACTGCTGCCTTCCTCCCTTCTCTGTGCCAGGGAATGGGAACAAAATTGAAGCTTTCCTGGTTTGCTGCTGCCTCCCCTTGCATCGATGGCTCTGGGGTGGCAGAAACCCAGCGCTGCCCTTCAGGAGAAAGGGAGAAAGAAAAGGGTGTGGGCTGAGGGAAGGGGAGGACAAATTGGTGCCAGGACAGTCCCCAGACCCTGGGACTGTCCCAGCCAGTCCTGGATGTCTGCTCATCCCAGCGGTTTCTCGGCACCAGCCCGTCACTAGTGCAGCGCCGCGTGCTCGGTCGGAGCCCGAGATGCTGCTGACGGGTACCAGCCAGCGTGGCGGCGGGCTGGAGAGGTGACCTCCCGGTTCTGCCACCGACCCCTTCCCTCTCGGCTGTGCTGGGCAGCGGGATGTGCGACTGGCCGCAGGCACGGTCTCGCTCGTTACGACGCTATCCGTTTATTTTGTAAGGTATGAGAAATGAAGGGAAAAGCATCCCTCCTGGCATAAAGCTCTGCGATGTTTCGGCACGGTGTAAATCCCCAGAGTGTTCCTGCTAGGTTGTTTTACAGCTTCCACCCCTGCTCCTTTTTCCTTAAGCCTAAAATTAGACACTTTGGCCTGAGCCCGCTGTGTGTTGTCCTTTTAAAGTCAAGATCTCCTCTCCTGAGGAGCTGAGTGTCTTGGAAAACGACCTGTTTTGTATGGAAGGTGTTTCTCCTGGAAGCTGTATTTTCTTCAGCATCTCCAGCCCCATCCCTCATCCTTCAGGAGAATGCTTCGTGCTGAGGATCTGGCGGAATCGCAGCGGTTGCCTCCATAGGTGCCCTTGGTGCGGGAAGGATGAGCGCTGCAGCCACAAATGGGGACAGCGATGGTTAAGATTGTGGAGTTAAAGCATCTCGCTGCCTTCCTGAGGACCGTAAATTACGATGAGACTGTGGGCTGGTAAATAGAGGGAAATGATCCATCGTTTGGGAAGATGGGAAGCAGCCCTCTCTGCAGGGTTTATTTTGCTGTAAAATCTCTTCCGCCCCCCCCCCCCGCCTCTCTTTTAAGCAGCTTATCCAAGCACTCTGTCTGAGAGACAGTGACAGCTTAACTGTTAAATGTTGGCAGATGAGCGCGTCTAGTCCAAGCATGCCGTATCTCATGCTGGGGGAAGCCAACAGCTTGAGTAGTTGTTTCTGTTTATTCCCAGCAAGGCAGTGGAAGGACTCGAGAGGCGACCTTGGCTGGAGCCAGCCACGCGCTCAGAGATGCTCCTGGGTTGGAGCAGCCCCGGTCCGCTCCTGGGCAGGCGTTCTCGCGCGTATCGGGGCTCTCGGCATCTCCAAACACTATACTATGTCTTGGGATACTGGGGTTTGGTGGGAAATTAGTCCTTTTGGTTTCACTCGCTTGGCTAGAACTGTTGGCAGCCTTGGTCTCTGGATCAGAGTCACGGCTGGAGACGGGGTCCGCTGCGCGAGGACGCCTGCGCATCCCCAGGGTGGCCCCGGGGGTGTTGGGGTCGGGCGTGCTCCCTCCTCCCCAGCCGAGCCCAGGACCGTGGGTGCTCCCGAGACGTGCCAGATCAGGGAGCGGGGCTATCTCCGTGGAATGAAGCTTTGCCGAGCGGTGCCCTTCAAAACGTACTGCGTGAACCTGCATGGGATCAGTGAGCGACCGCCGGCGACGATGTGCCCGTTCCGGGTACTAACAATTCACTTTAGGAAAGGCAGAGGCATTCCTGGAGCCGTGGGGGGCACTTCAGAGCAAAATCCAAGTGGAAGTTTCCAAAACGGGCGCAGTGCGTACGGACACCTGGGTCAGAAGGTGCCTGTGCCCCTCCTGAGAGCTCCTGGGCATCGCGGGCTTTAAGCACATGTTTAAGGTTGACCCCGGGCTGAAATACTGTGGAGGCTCAGGGAGAGTAGGAAGTCTGAACGCTGAAGAATGGCTTGTTCATCCAAGAGCTCCTCTGCTGCTTTTCCAAACTGTCTCGGCTGATGGAGTAAAATACATTGTCCTTTTTCATGAGGTTTTCCTTTCTGTAACCTCAGGCCATCACAAAGGAACCACAGATCAATATATACCCAAAAGACTGGTCAGTTGTGAGCCATGAAAAACCATGCAGTGAATATTGGAAGCTTTTAAGTGTCCCAGTGGTTGGCAACAAGCGTGTTTTTATTGTCTGAAGTACGAGGGCAGATGATAGATGATCTCGAGGGAGGGGGGCTGCAACAGTGAAAACTTTGCTATGATATTGTTCATATGCACAAAATCTTCATTGCTTCCTTTTCCTGTCACTGGACCTTTATGAACGGAGGCTTGGTGCCCCAGAAGACCTTATCTTCTATCACAGTGTTTTATTTTAGATTATTTGAGATTAAATGAGTGTTCTGGGGAAAAAAGTGCAAGTAATTCTATTATTGTTTGTTTTAATTTGCCTTATTCTCCAAAGGCTTTCACCTTTGTCTCCTTGACTGATGGTGGATCTACCAAGTGCACCTGAAATGGTGGTGTGATAGAACCTCTTATTTTTGGAGCTTTTCTGAGATTTTTTACTATTTATCTTTCTTAACTCACTAGGTAGTTTTGCAGCCAAATTCATCTCTCATCTCTAAATTAAGGCTGCTTTGCCTTTTGACAAGGTATATGTACTGACTTGGTGCTATCACGTGGATAGATCATCTGCTGATGCAGCCAAGGGCTTCTGCCACCCTCTGTGCTTCGTTAGGATGAGCAGAGGGTCAGCACAGTGTCCTGCGGTCATCTGCACACCCAAACGCTGCGTGACTTTTGAGATAGTTGGTCTCCCTATTTGCTCCTTACTTCCTTAGGAGCGAGTTGCAGGTTCTGTTGTGACATGCAGAGACTCATCTGACTCCTCAAGGGAAAAAAAAAAGGGGGGGGGGGGGGGAAGCGCCAAGAAGACACGTTTTCAATCTGTGTCTGTTTAAAATTCTTGGCAGGTGAAAAACTCGACAAACTCAGCAACCCCCGAAACATCAAGTCCCCGGTGTCAAAGCTTGGCGGTGCCATGTCCGGGCTGCAGATGCTCCCCGAGTGCACCCGCTGCGGGAACGGCATCGTGTAAGTGTCGCGTCTCGCCGGAGCCTTGCAGAATACCTTGAAGCCCTTTCTGGTTTTTGCTAACCGTATATAAACTTGGAATTGAGGAATACGGCTTGGATTGACCCTTTTAAGGGAATCGTGTGGCAAAACGGGGATGATTCATGGGATGTTTTCTGCCCTGCTTATCATAGTAACTGCCCAGGGACTATGAATAGCGCCGGCAGTGCTGGCACTCTTTCGCTGCCCTACGGAGGGAGAAATGCTCTGAGGGTCAGGTAGAAGGGGTCTGCGGATTATTTTTTTTTGTTTGTTGAAGACTTAGTCTCTGACAGATGGATGTCGGGTCTGATTTCAGAGGATATAGGCGGTTTTCTGCTTCATTGTGTTGTAATTTATGTTCTGTTGTAATTTACGTTCTGCTCCAGCCAGATTTGCTGGCTGAGAGTCTGCTCTGCAAATGCCTGTAACCACGTTCCTGCTGGTGCTGTGAGCTGAGGCTCTCCGCTCCAAAAGCCGTGGTGCCTGCGTGTGCGCAGCCCCAGCCCTGCCAGCAGCGCTTGGAAGATGCTGGTTCCTGATGTTCGGATCCATGCTGGGCGTAGATATTTGAGGCTCCGTTTTGCATCGAGCCGTGGAGCGATGCTGCAGTGGGTGCGGACAAATGGGAACGGAGCATCCCTTCCCGCAGAAATACGGCGGAGCCGTGCCTGGAGCCGGGTGGCAGCTTTGGGTGGGCTGAGCTGTTGAGATGGGAACCCACGATAACACCCTTACGTGCCCCTACATGCCGCTTTCCTTCGCTTACTCCGTTTTACTCGAGGCAGCGGGAAAAGCCGTTGACGCTCATTGTTTCTCCATCTCACCCGAGCTCTCCCCGTCTCTCACCAGGGGCACGATCGTCAAAGCTCGGGACAAGCTCTACCACCCCGAGTGCTTCATGTGCGACGACTGTGGCCTCAACCTGAAGCAGCGAGGGTATTTCTTCATCGAAGAGCAGCTGTACTGCGAGACGCACGCGAAGGAGAGGGTTAAGCCCCCCGAGGGATATGACGTGGTGGCTGTTTATCCAAACGCTAAAGTTGAACTTGTCTAAACCCAGGCTGTGCTCTGGAGAGGTCGGGCGGCCGCGCGCCCACCCACGTCCTCCCCGCCGGCTGCGCAATGTGGCTGTAATCAGCCCCGATTACCAAAGCCCAAGTTAAAATGCCTTTTCCTAGATAAAACCGTTTACACTTGGGATCTCCAGGGGATGGTGTTGAAAGCATACGAACAGGTTTTTCCCTTCTTCTTGTCACTCTGCTTTTTGGGTTGCTGTGTTGGGTTATTAGTCTGTGCCATAACCTTATCCAACCAAGATCTGTGTAAATATTGATTAATTCTCTGCTCTGTTTCATATAAAACCAGTATTCCTTTTTTTGCCCCCCTCTTCTGAAAAAGCGAGGAAGATGTTTTAAAAGCTGAAAGAAAATAAGGCACTTTAACAAAAGAAGCTGACTCCTATATCCTGACCTTAATCTCCTGCCCTCCGGCTGCCCCGGTGATTAGAAACCAACCCCCTGAGGAGTCTGGGACGTGGTACCGGTGGGTTGGGGTCCCCGGCTCAGCCCCATCCCCGCAGATGTGCCAAGGAAGGGCGGTCTCTTAAAACAGTATTTGCTGTGAAATTCCCTGGGTCAGGGCACTGCAGTTTGAGGCTGACACAGACCGATCCAAGTTTCCCGAGAGATCTCCACACTGAGCGTGCGATGAGGCTTTTTTCTTCCTTCTTCCACTCTTATTCAGTTGTTCTCTGTCATCTAATCATCCAAGCACACCTTTAAAGGACACTGAAATAGCACAGAGCCCACCTCGGCTATTCCCACCTCCCATGCTCCTGCCCCCCAGCTGTCCTTGCTTTGGCTGTTCTGGCTCTTCTTCCCCAGCTTTTGCTGTATTTTTGTAGTCCTTTATTTCTCGATCCCCAGATTGCTGCCATCTGGGTCTGCCTCCCAGCAGGGAGGCGGTGATGAAATCCCTCCAGGCACTTAGGAAGTAACTGGAGTGGGGGTGAGCCCCAAGTCCAGAGGCAGTGGCTTTGGATTTATACCCGTATACCAAGGCTGCGCTTTCAGCCAGGTCCATCATCCACTTTATTTGATGGGGAAGAGGTTTTGAGGATATTGGGATGTCGCTTTGTTGGAGAAGTGGTTTTTTTTTTTTTTCATGTTAGTGTTTGGAGGGGAGAGAGAAACAGAGTTTACTCACGCAGCTGCTGGATGCCACTGCGCGTGGTGGTAGGAGCCGTGGGTTTGGTACCACGAGGTTACTTCTGCTTTGCGACAGCCTCCTTCCTCCTCCTCACCTGAGAGAGGGAGGACGTGGGGGAGAAAAAGAAATGTCTATGCTTGCTTCCCTTCTGTGGAGAAGGAAAATAAGAGATGGGGTGATGGCCAAAGCACTCCTTCCCCTTCTGGCTCTCCATAACAGGGGTCTGAGAAATCTGGGACTGGAGGAGGGTCGGGAACATTATCCTGGTTGGGGCTGAGCACGCAATTTCTTCCTACAGGTTCTGCACCCCAAAAGGGAGTAAGGATTTTAGGGTGTTACTGGGCTACATCTAGACCTCTTCATGCAGTGCCTTACAGGGACTGGAGCAGCTCCTGCCCTGTGCCCGGCAGGATTGGGCTGCCCGAGCGTGCAGCTCCCTCCGGCCGGGTACCGCCTCGCAGCCGCAGGGATGCTGACCATGCGCGTTCCTGCTAGTAGCAGAACATCCACCTCCCCCTCCTCCTACCATCAGGATTTGTAATTATTAAAGTACAAGTAACACGTGGAAACTTTTATCACAGCGCTGAGCCTCGTTTTTCTTGTATTTGCATAGCCTTGCTTGGTAGGTTGGACCATCTGAAGGGAAATACTTGGGACAGCTTTAAATGATGAGGAGACTAACAATGATCAGGTGGGAAGTGTTACTGCCCCTGTTTGCAAGCCTCTGCTTGGAGCTCCTTAGTTTTCCATCATCAGAAACATTTGTTCTGAATTCCTCCATTAACTTTGCGTGTTGCTGGGCCGAGCTCTGGTGCCCGTAGCTTGAAAGTTCAGGCTTCACCCAAACCCAGGACTGAAGCCAGCTCGGCTGAGCAATGGAAAACTCACGACACGAATGGCGCAGGGGGCTTTTCCCATTTTCGACGGCCGCAGCTGCCAGCTGGGGCTGCGTGTCACGCTCTGCAGCTCTTGTCCCTTGTGCGGCTCCATCTGCGCGGCGGTTGTGTCCTGTGGGGATGCCAGGCGTCCTGCAGCCTTGGCCCAGGGAACACTTTACAAATTCATAAATTGTTCCATTGCCCTCATTTTGCACACCTAACTGAGCGGGCTGCTGGCGGGGCATCCTTGCTGGTCTTGCCTGGCTGCTGTACCAGTACAGCACTGGGAGTGCTGGGCATGGGGCTTTTCTTTTAATTTGAACCCAAGTTCCCACAAATCAGTTTTTCCATGCGGTTGTCTCGTGATACCATTTCTTAGGAGTAATCAACTCATTTGATCCCTCCATGGAATTTGAAGCTGGAGCCGCCTCGCACAACCCCATCCCGAGGCACATTGATTCCTGGCTTCGGGCCATCTCATTCACATTATGGGGTTTGCAGGACCTGCCGCAAGCGAGACTCCCGTGTCACCAGGTAATGCTATTTAACTCTGTAAAACGTGGGGAGGGCACCATTTGTATGAAATACGAAATAAAATTGTATTGTCGGTTTTATGTCTCACGTTACTTAGCTTGGCCTTTGCCTGGTCCCTGGCTGGGTCTCGCCCGTGGCAGTACCTGTATGTGCGGGGGTCCCTCGGCATCCAGATAAGGAGGATGCTGGATAAACTTCAAAAACCATCTCAGAGCCGGAGAGCTGCGCTTCTCACAGCATTATGCATTGAGAACCTTGTCTGAGGTTTGGCCTGTGTTTTGGTGGGGTGTTGGTTGTTTTTTTTCTGAACTCATGAGACCTTCCTGGGACCTTCTGTCCCATCAGGCGCGGAGACGGGAAGGGTCATCGTGTCTCTGCCCGTTACATGAATGCCCACGGGTGCCCGGGTCTTCTCCAGCAGCGTGATGCAGCTCGTCCTGCGACGGTACAGAGCTTGACTGCGTCTGCCCCTGCTTAAGGCTGATGAATCAGGTTTATGAGCAGCGTTTAACCAGCCATGGTGCTGCTCCGAGGGTACCTTCTCCCACCTGATGGCCCAGGCTCTCGCCAGACCAGGACCCGTAGCTCTTTGGGGTTGGGGATGTCACCTGCCCCGTCACCACGGGCAGGATCTGGGCAGCACCCAGGCTGGCAAACACCCTTCTCCCCAAGGATGATGTAAACCACGGTACAGCCGTAAGCAAACAGCATTCCTGAAAATCCCCTTGCACGGTGCGGGCTGCGGCACTGCTCGGGCTCGTTCCCCATAATGGGCCAGCACAGGGAGCCCGGAGCTGCAGCATCGGCATGGCGGGGACAAAACCAGTCCCAAAAGCCCTGTCCTGTCATTGCTGACCCCTGAGCCACAGAAACCCGCTGGGTGGTAGGAGCACGGGGGACCAGGAGGGTGAGGGCAGGCTCGCTGAGGTTTAGCAGCTGTATCATAGAGGGATGCTTACGTAGCTAGATCTCAACAGGTCTGGTTTTAATAGTTGGTTGCCATTTGATTCACTGGTATGTGGGAAAGTGGGAAGTAATGTCAGTTAAGTGCCTCCAATAGATATTTAATCTAAAAGGTTTTATTTGGAAAGCGTTCATATGTGGAAATTGTTGTTTGTGTGTGCCTAAAATATTTAAGAAGACAAAGCCTCTGAGGATCCCCACGTGGCACGAAAAATTTCCATACAGTTTGGATCTGTGTAACTCCACATCTAATTAGTGCACATATTCAAATAATTAACATGCTTATGACTCTCCAATTAGTGATTTTTCTAGTCACCCTTGAACGCGTACGTATGTCGGATGCATTTATACATTATAGCCACCGCGATCCCCGGCCCCTCTGCCCTGGGCACCACTGCTGTGAGGCTTCAGCCCCGCGGCCGAGCTCCGCCGGGCGATCCCCGGCTGTGAGGCTGAAGAGGGGGACGCGGGGTGCCCGGGCAGCCCTGAGACCCCCCCGAGACCCCCCCGCTGTCCCCACGGCAGCTCTGGCCCACGCAGCAGCCACCGTCATGACCTGCCCAACCCTGGGAGCCTCCTCCGGTCTCCTTGCAGGACGGGTAAGATCAAACGTGATGAAGGGCACCGTTTATTAACTAAATGAGGTGGGACCGGGGCCAAACTGATTCAAGTTCTAATTGTTTAACTTTTTCCATGTATCATCATTAAAGTTTCCTACTTAGCCAGGCATTATTTCCACCACCACACCCCCTTTCTTCTGCTGCTTTTGTTTGGAGTTGTTTAACTTTGCTTTTGTTACTGGATGGCTGCCCCAGGGACCTTAAAAAAAAAATCTCAGCTGGTCCATTTGTGTTAGGATAAAAGTCCTTGTGCCACAGGAGGGGAGGTAAAGAGGCTCTCTGGAAAAGTTCCCCCTCCTCCCTTTCTCATGTGTGAAAAAGGCTATTTTAATTACTTCAGGGGAAAAAATCTTCCCCACACGTATAATAAAACACACAAAGCTGCTCCTGACTGTAAGGGAACTGATCTGCAAGTTATTTTGCCTCTCTGTTTCTCCCTGGGAAAGCACAGACTGTCAGGAAACACCCACAGAGCTCCCCCAGCCCGGGAGCAGCTTCTCGCAGCGGGACATTTAAATATTTTGAATTTTTACATAGTCCTAAAGCAGTTCCTTCGTGCAGAGAGAGCTGGTGGGGAGGGCCTGGGCTGCGGCCAGCCCTGCTGCTTTGGGCAGTTAATGTGCACAGGGTCGCTCGCTCTTGCTGTGCAGAGGTGCTGCTCAAGCACACTTCAGGCTTTTAGCTTTATCAGTGAAAACAACTACTTTTTTTTTTTTTTTTGAAGAAGAAACACCCTAGTTCTTCACTCCCAAACCTGAGGGGTGCCAGGAGGCCAGTGGCAAGCGTCTGTCCTCCCCAAGCTGATTGACTTAGAGGAGACGCAAGCTGCCGTCACTGCGGCACCACGGCACAGCAGGGCTGGGGCTCGCTGGCTGAGGCTCACCGGAGGGATGCTGAGCACCATCATGGGAAAAGCCAGCCGGAGGGGACCTCAGGAGGCCGCTTGGTCCCTGCTCCTGTCCCCAGGCAGCACCAGCCACCCACGTCCCTCCCAGGAGGTGTCTGATCTGTCCTCAGGATGGAGTCTCCCAGCTCCCCAGGCAGCGTGTCCCAGGGCATTTCTGAACATCTTGGGGGATGCAGGGAGTGCCTGGGATGCAAAGGAGTGTATCGGGGGGGTGATGTGCAGAGGAGTCATAGAATCGTTTAGGTGGGAAAGACCTTTAAGAACATCGAGTCCAACCATCAACCCAATACCACTGTGCCTGCTAAACCATGTCCTGAAGTGCCACATCTACGTGTTTTTTGAACACCTCCAGGGATGGTGACTCCACCACATCCCTGGGCAGCCTGTTCCAATGCCTGACAACCCTTGCAGTAAAGACATTTTTTCTAATATCCAATCTAAACCTCCCCTGCCACAACTTGAGGCCATTTCCTCTCATTCTATCACTAGTTACTTGACAGAAGAGACCAGCACCCACCTCACTACAACCTCCTTTCAGGTAGTTGTAGAGAGCGATAAGGTCTGTATGGGATGCATAGGGTAGACAGCAGTAAATGGGGGTACCTGGGGCTGTATAGGATGTGTAGGGGGTACCTGAGGTGCATAGAGGCAGATGGGGTGCCTGGGGTGCAGGGGCATGGGGACAGGCTGAGCTCCAGCCCCGCTCCAGTTCAGCCCAGTTCAGCCCCGCCGGGCGCTGCGCCTCTCTCCTGCACCATCTAGTGATGGAAACCGAAATAGCCAGCGATTTCAGGCGGGCTGGGAGAAGAACCTGCGCTGGGAGGGAGGATTCCCGGCGTTGTGGGGTGGTTCCCGGGTGGGAAGAGCCAAACCCACCCGGGGGGCAGCGCTTCTGGCAAAGGCTGCTCCGGGAGAGGCGGCTTTAAGCCGCAGCGATGGCTTTGAGCTCGTCCCCTGGGCACTTGCGTGCTGGCAGACATCCCATCTCTGCTCCGGCAGGATCCCTTGCCTTGCCTTGCTCTGATGCAGCTTTGCTCGCCCTGGCCCACATCCCTGTGTCCTGGCCCAAAGGCTGAGGGGCCGAGGAAGCAGGATGGGGTCCTGCTCTTCGCGGCGGGATGCCTCAATGCATCTGCTCCTGCTGCAGAGCTGCGGTGGAAGCGCGTGCTGGTGCCCTCCTAGCCGGCAGGGCCAAAGTGATGTCTCTTACCTGAGCGGAGTGACATTGTGCCAGGTAAAAGTACTTAAGTCCTTGGTGAGCGGTGGATGGTCTCGGGAAAGCTGACTCCACTTGAGGAGATGCGTTTTTGGGGGGTTTATCCCAATCCTCACATGCGTGCTACAGGCACCCTGGCTCCATCTCTTTTACGGGATTCCTCCTGCAAATACTGAAAAAAAATCACGCTGAGTGCTTGTCTGCCCAGCCATGCTTAGGAGGGGAAAAGTTCACACACCACTGCCAGGAACTGGGAAGCGATGGCCACAACTGCCCCTAAAAGCTCTAAGTCCTGTAAATTAATATGCTTTCAAGTGAACCTTGCACTGGGCCATCCTCAGTACGGCTCCATGGGTAAATGCATCACTGAGAGAGCAGCAAGGCTGAAATGAGTCAAAAGCCCTTTCAAGAGTTGCCAAAGATCACTTTTTCCCAGATGCCATCAGTCCAGTGGCCCTGATGGACGTGATCACCGGCTGCAGCCGCTCCAGCGCTGACAGCAGGCAGGTAGGAGAGTAAGTCCAGGGCTTTGGGCAGAGCACGGCCGTGCCACGCTCCAGCCGGGTGGCAGACGTGCTCCAGCACCTGGGCACGGAGCTCCTGGAAGGCCACTCTGCAGGCTCAACAAACACACTTACAAAATGGATTTTGCTTCGCCCCATCAATAAGCAAGCTTCCACATGATCCGAGTGCTATGCAAACAAGACAGAATTACAAAACTCCAAATTATCACGTGTTTTCTTAGTTCCCAGCTCTCGAGATGGCTACTGGGAGGATGATGCAGTAGTCCCATGCAGGCAGAGAATCCCTTGACAGGGGCCTTGCCCAAGCAGAAGAGAAAGAGCGGAGCTGCCGTGGGCAGTAACGACCCTAACCCGGAGCAGACCAGGAGCTCTGGTGACGGCCGTGCCGGGCGGCAGTGTCACACGGGGCAGGCGCCAGGCTGCTCCACGGCCACCGGGCAGCTTGCAGCGTCACAGCAGCCCGTCGGTGCCTCTTCCTCCCCCAGCCCCTGCCTGACTAGTTTAGGCCACGTTAGAAAACTTGTTTGCACAAGAACAACATATTTGCAGAAGAGGTGGTTTTTCAGCTATTCAAAGATTTGCTCCTTCTCCCCCTGTGACAGAGGTACTTCCTTGCTCTGCCGGCTCCTCAGCATCTGATTTCACTTTACAGGAATCTCTCCGACCTCGTTTCCCACACGCTGCTCTTCATCTAATAGCTGACAGTGTGTTTTAGAAAGCTGCAGGGAAACGCACCGACCGCTTTCAGAGGGGTCATTTGGGAGAACTAGGACTGGTCCTTCCTCTGCAGTGAATTTGCTCAGCAACTGCCCGAGCCATTTACTGGCCACTAATTCCGTGTGGTTTTCACAATCTCCATGCCTGGGTTGAAGTACCCCTGACGTTGGATCATAAGTGGGGTTTGCAATCTGGGGAGCACCCAGCAAAGGCTGGCAGGAGAGCGGCATCGCTCTGGGCTAAAATGATTGTATGCAGTAGCTAGTGGTGCTGTGGCAGAGCTGGCTAGAACACAAGGTATTTCTATAACTACTAATTTATGCAGATTCACAATATAAGAGAAACCCCCATGGTGTTTTCATGTTGAACACATGAAATTTATAATACATTAAGGATTCATCTGCAAACCAGATAAACCTGAGCATGTCATACATGGCTACCACTTACTTTTGATACGCTACATTTGCAGTCCAACCACAGCTCTTTATGAGCACTGCAAATTATTCCTGTTATTACTGTTGACTGAATAATTATTAAGATTGCATTAACATGAACGCTTAAGACAATACACTCCCAATTCCTTATTTCCTCATGGGAGCAGGCGTGCCTTGCCTGTCTTTACTGCGGTTCTTGCACAGCCCCAAGGCAGGGCAGGGCAACAAACGGCTGCTGCCTGCTGCTGAGCCCCTGATCTGCCCGAATCGGCCCCCGCCCCAGCTCCCGCTCTGCTCTTATCACTGGGGACAGCTTTGGCTGTGGGGTGGCTCAGGCCTGGCATCGAGATGCCACCTCCAGCCTCTCTCCAAGCAGGAGGTATCTAAACCTTCCCCATTTGTTGCATGACGTCGGCTCTCCATCCCTTATCCTGAGTAGCAGCGGATCTCTGCCTGGCCTGGATAAATGCTGCCATTTGCTTCTCCTCCCCAGGCGCTGCCGCAGCGATCGCTCCCGGGTCTGTGCCTCCACCTTCCACGTAACCCTCTGATCATCTCTGCCGGAGAGATGTTTCCCCGGCCTGCCCTCACCCACCGCCGGCACAGGCATCGTCAGCTCTGCGTGCTCAAACTGTCTCATTCCCGAGCAGGCATCCCGCTGTACACCTCCAGGGAGCTGTATCATTCAAGCAAGTCAAGCGCTGTGCATATTTTAAACACCACCGTGTTTCTGAGTGCGCCTTGAGTTATTTCAGAAGATGACAGCGTTGCTCAGATTTCAGAAATGGCTTTACCAGCTCTCTACCTATCTGACTCCAGGCAAAGTCAAGAGTCACGTGTAAAGCAGTAATAGTTAAGTTAGGGAACCGGAATATAAAAAGCTCCTCTCCCGAGGCCAGAGCTGCTACAGGCTCCTTCAGAGCAGACCCTGCTGACCTTGTCTGCTGCGTGGAGTAAACATCACCGGGAAACAAATCCTGGGCTGCAGAGAATGCCAGATTTTCAGGGGCTGTGAGCATGGCTGATTTCTGAAGCTGTGTCCGATGCTTATTTTTCCCCGTGCCAAGGTACAGGAGGGGCTCACATCACTCCTGCCTCCGGCTCTGCCTGTGTTTCATGGTGTGCTGCTGCCGGGGAGCTCCGGGGGCAGAGACCTCGCTGCCACTGCACCCCGGCTGTGCTCCCGCCGGCCACGGCAGCCCCCCCAGCTCACACCTTGACCGATAACTGTTCCGGTTTCCTATCTATTCACGATTATATCGTGACTCTCGGCTTTGCCCAGCTCTCGCAGAGCACATTGGGCCATGCTACTCGTCCATCTTTGCAGCAGCACTATGGGGTGAGGGGGGGGAACCTGGTTCGGGTTCCAGAAGGGGCTGGATTCAGGGCTCCGGGGGGGGGGGGGGGGGGGAGGCTCGGGGATGGCAGGGCCATCGCGTTGCTCCCGGACAATCCCACTGGGCGCCGATTTCTTACCGGGCGCGGATGGTGAGCTGCCGGTACCGGTGCAGCCCTGCCTGCCGTGGGTCCCCGAGCCTGCCACCAGGGAAATAAATGAAATAAATGAAATAAATTGAAATAAATTGAAATAAATCTGGGATTGAAGAAAAAAAAAAACAACCACCAAAAAAACCCCCAAAATCCCCAAACCCCAAAAAAAACCCCAAAAAACCCAAACAAAACGAGGGATAAACACTTCCTTGGAAAGGTCGGGAGCCGGCTGCGGGGCAAACGTGGGTGCCGAGGTGCCCTCCGGCCCCGGGGGAAGGCTCCGGGGATGCTGCCGCCCCCTCTTGCCTCCCCCCGGGAGCGGGGACGCACCGCCTCCGCGGGGCGGGGCGGGGCGGGGCGGGGCGGGGCCGAGCCGCCGCGCGGGGCATCCGCGGTGCGCGCAGAGGCGCGGAAGAGCGGCGGGGGCCGCGCCATGCGCGACTACGATGCGGCCACCGCTTTCCTGGGCGAGTGGGGCCTCTTCCAGCGGCTCGTCTTCTTCCTCCTCAGCGCCAGCATCGTCCCCAACGGCTTCAACGGGATGTCGGCCGTCTTCCTGGCCGGGACCCCCGAGCACCGGTGCGCCGTGCCCCGCGGGGCCAACCTGAGCGGCGAATGGCGCAACGCCAGCATCCCGCTGGAGCTGCGGGAAGGGCGGGCGGCGCCGAGCCGCTGCCGCCGGTACCGCCTGGCCGCGCTCGCCAACTTCTCGGCGCTGGGGCTGCGGCCCGGCTCCGACGTGGAGCTGGGGTCGCTGGAGCAGGAGCCCTGCCTGGACGGCTGGGAGTACAGCCGCGACGTCTACCGCTCCACCATCGTCACCGAGGTGCGCGGCCGCGGAGACTTTCCTCCCCCCCCCCCTCCCCAACCCCAGCGCCGGTGTTCCCCGGGGAGAGGCTGTGCCGGGGTTTTGGGGGGGACAGGGAGCAGCAAGCGGCCGGTCAGGCGGCTGCGGGAAGGGGTGCGGGTGGATGCGGTGCTCCGGGGAGAGGGAGGGATGCGTGGGGTGAAGGGCCTCGGCGGGAGCCGCTCGTCCATATTATCTCAGGTTTGCCATTGAAACTTCAGGTTGTTTTGTTTGGAGAGGGCTTGTCTGTGGAGGAGGTAGCAAAGGCTGAAAATAGAAGCCCGGTAGTTTCCTTCTGCCAGCGTGCTGACCGTCCCGGTGAACTTTCCATCCGTTGCAATCGCTTGTTCCCAGCGTCGCTGCGGATGGGGGCATCGACGCTTTTTTGTAAACACGCAAACAGCCCGGCTGGGGCTAGGGCAGCGGTGGCCCCTTGCTGGTCCCAGCACCCTGTACTGGTGCTGCCAGCCATGCCGGCGGCTTTGGTGGCCGTCGGCGCTGGGTCAGGCGAGTTGCTGCGAGGCAGGTGCCGTGGTCGCTGCCTGCGGTGTGCCCAGCTTGCTGCACCCAGCTCCTGCGCCAGCCTGGCCCCCAGGCTGCAGCCAAGCTGTTGGCTCGGTTTTGAAGACCGTACAATGGCATCCTTTGTACAGGGTGTCTTGTGGGAACATCGGTGGTGACAGGTCGTGTAAGCGCTTCTTTGGGTTCTCTGGCTGTGCTGCGGCGCAGCGGCAGGGACACACTGTCTGTCTTTCTGCCCGCGCTGGCAGGGAGCGCAGAGCTCTTGCAGAGGAGGAAAACAGAATTCCTCTATAGCTGCAGGGTTGCTGCTGCTCTTTTGTGTTGTTTGAGGGGGTTCAAGGACTAGCGGGCTTATCCTCGCTCTAGCCAGCATTTGCGTTCGGCAGCCGGTGGGCTCGTTTGGCCGAGCAGCGTGCCGAGGGACGCCCTGCTCACCACCGATGGCTCACGCTCGGGGTGCATGGCACGGCAGGGAGCGAGCGTCTGGCCCTCGTCTCGAGTCCCTGTGACTCAGCAGCAACATCTGCCACCAAAGAATGTTGCACGGGGACACAGCCAGGAAAGGTCCTGACCGAGAGGTGCGTGGCTGCGGGTCTGTGCCCCGGGGACCCGGTCTGTGCCGGGGGTGTGCAGACGTGGGCTCAGCTGCACTGAAGCATGTGGGGAGGGAGGCGAGTGGGGAACGACCCCAGGTTAGGGGAGAGCAGGACGCGGGCGGAGGATGCCAGTCTCCTCTCGCGTGCCCAAAGCAAAGCCGTTGGCACGCGTGACACCTTTGAGTGCCTATCTCTTGCCATTTGTGCCGGCAGTCGTGCTTAGTTGCCAGGGATCCCTCACAACACCAAATCGAGGCAGGAGGTGCTTGGGAAGCTCGTCCCGCTCCTGGCCGTGGGCGAGCACTAGCGGCAGCCTGGCTGCAGCCCACGTGTTGCGTGCAGACGTGCCCGGCTGTAACCCGTGGGCTGGCACGGCCGCGTGGTCGATGCCCGGTAGCCACCGCCGGCACAGGCAGTGCCGCGGCACTCGCTGCTGGAGGGAGGCCAGATTGTCCCGGGATTGGCTGTGAACTCATAATCTGTGGTTTGGAGTTAGCAGTTGCTCTCAGGGAGACAGTAAATCGAGCAAAGGGAGGAGAAATGCTATTCCTTCTTAACGAGCAGCAAACAACTTGTGTTGGCAGATGCCAAACAAGAACCTTCCGTGCCGGATTCGGATGGGACGCAGCGGTGGGGTTTGCCACAGGGCCCGGGGCACGCCAGAGAGGCAATAGCACATTCAGAGATGGAAACCAAGTGCCAGGTTCCCATCTGTAAGCCAGATGGAAAAGAAAGATACTTGTTTTGTTTTAAAATTGTCATGGACATTTGGAAAAAATGCAGAATTTGGTTTTAAAACAACAAAAACAGGCACTGATGAAAGCCTGAAAAGAAGCAGTTCAGTTAAACTTGAGATGATTATTTTTGTACCCAACATTTTCCTCTGTATTAGGAAAGACAAGGCAGGACATGCCATCAGGAAAGCTCAGTGAAGAAACTTCTTAAGGTCAAGAACTCAGCTGAGGAACAAAACTTGATGGTACAGGATTAAGCGCTGGATTTGTGCAGTTGCATCAAATCCTGTTGTTATTGCTGCTTGAAAGGAACAGGCTGGGAGATGCCAGCTCAGCACCGGTTTTCTTGGTCTGCAGGGACGTGGTAAACCTTGCAAACGGACGATCCCAGACCCAGTCATCTGCTTGGTCTTAAAGTGGAGCTGATGGTGGAAAAGTGAATGTGTCCACAGCACAGGTGAAAAAGGAGATCATCAGGCCAGGCTGATAAGAATGAGTCTGTAAGTGTGATGATGAGCAAGTGGAAACCTGGGGGTAGGTGTGATCAGGCAGCTGAGATGAAGGGGCTGCAGGGTTTCCATTTGCTTCGCAAGGCTCAGCCGGGCACCTCGGCAGGCTCCTGGGGCGCAGGAGCCCCTTGGCCCAGCTGCCTCCCCCTGCCTCCAGGGCAGCTCCCCGTCCGCTGCACCTCCTCCAGTTGTCCCAAGATAAAATTGCTGTTTTCTGCCTAAGAAGGTGCCCGCTGCACTGAGTTGGTGCCACCCGCACTGGCCCAAGAGGGCTTGAGCTGATCTAGCAGGTCCTAACCCCAAAGCAGGGCTGCTTCTCTCTCACCACCTGTGCTTTGAAATTAATTTAAACGTTAAGACGTGTGGTTTTGTTATGCTGGGGTTTTTTGGTCTGGAACTTAACCTGCTTCTGCTTTCATTCCAGATAATGATGCTCAGACCTGACATTAATCAGAGGTTCAAGCACCAGTTTTGCTCTTTGGAGCAGGGCGTTGGCATCCAGTTAATTCCCTTGAGCTAGGTTGTCTTCCAGTGCCGCTCCCTGGGGACACGCTCGCTGGGCTGCTTGCCACCACCGAGGCACGGCACGTACCCCAGGCACTGTCGCAAGACCCCTGCAAAGGGCAGAGCGAGTGCCAAAGGCTTTGCTGGGGCTTCTCGCCTCTTGCTCGCCTCTCGCCTGCGTTACCCTGCTCAGTCCCCTGTCCCAGACCTGGCGCTGACTTCTCGGTGAAGGCAGAAACCAGGAGCTTTTGGGACGGGCAGAGGTGAGAAGCTGCATATCAGTTGCTGTGGTTTGAAGGAGTCTGAAGGGGTTTTCCATACCCTTACAGCTTTTTCCAGCAGCGGTGAGCAGCCCTACCCAGCACCGGTAGCCCGACCTGCGCTTGGGCACGGAGGTGTCTGTGCTCGTCACTCGTGCACTGAGCGGACCCGGTCTCATTGCGGGACTTGGTGCCCGGGATGCCGCACGGGGCAATCTGTGAATATTTTTTTAATATCTCTTGAGCTCTTTGTCTTCAGATTTACTCTTGGAAACCAGGTCAGATTTTCCCTGGTTTACAGCCTTGGCCATTTACAGAAGGCTCCACTAGTGTTTTCTTCTCCAATGTGAACAGGCTGATACTCAGGATGGTTAGTGATTTCTGATTGAGAAAGCAGGCGGCGGGGTTGCTTTGGGCAGTCAGGGCACCTTCTCTGGCAGTTTCAGTTTTTCAGAAAGCTTCTCCATCCATAGCATAGTGTTCCTGCCAGCAGCACCCGGCAGAATTGGCTCTTCCAGTAGCTGCGAGCTTGTGGGAAAGGGTTGGAGGGATTTGAGGGCAATAAAGTGATTTAACAGTGTTCTTCTCAAGCAGCTCTGATTCCTAGTGTTCAAAGCACTTGCTTGGAAGCTTACATGAACTTTGCTCTCCAGTATGCTTAGCCAGGGACATTACAGAATTACTTATTTTCTGGTTAATGAATAATTACTCCAGTACAGTTTGGAAGTTCCAGCTGTAGGTGGTTTAGCTGTGGCTGGGCTGTAGCTCTTGTGCCCGTGGTGTGCTCGGTGCTGGCTGTGATGGACGCAGCCTCGGAGGAAAAGGTCAAATAAGTTAAATTTCATTTTTTCCCAAGTAACTGCTTGCAAGGAGTCAGCATGCAATGAACACCTTAAAGCCCTATACATTGAAGCACAAGTGAAATCTTACCACTTGGTCACTGTGCGGTGCAAGGGCATGAGCCTCCATCAGAGCAAGCGCCGTTGGGGAGGGGAGGCTGGTGTTTTGGGAGAAGATGAGGTAGGTGTACCTATAGAGTCGGGCTGTATAGATCATCGCCCCGGTCCCGCATGCTGTGTGTGGTATGGGTTCTAGAATAGCTGGTGTGGTTTTTTCACTCAAGAGCTTCGGGTATACTTGGAGTCAGATGGATTTGATTGCATTTGTGTGTTTTCTGGTCAAATACAGCGAGTTCCTGCAAACAGTGACCCCTCTCCAGCCAGACAGCTGCTGCGTGCTCTTTACCACATCCCACAAATTTTAAAGACTTGACCCTATACAGTGAATTTTTGCTGTCTGTGCAGTATGTCATGGGAAAAGGTAGAGTGAACAGCTGGGTAGGAGGCATTTGGCACCAGGGAAACACAGGAAGCAACTCAGTTTCATGGGCAAGTTATTATTTAGCTGGGTTTATTTTACAGCCAAAGTGCCTTTGGCACGGTGGAGGCATTTTAAAAACACAGACCCTTAACCTTGAGCGACTGAAGTCTGAAGGTCCAGGACCAGGTGCTGCACCGGCGGCCCCGGAGCGGGGTGCTCCGCACCCAGATAATTAATAATGGTCTTTATTGGCTGCAAATTCTGCCACTTCATTAGTCACCAGCTTTCCCAGAGCAGGGAAGAGGGGGGGCAGCAGGACGTAGCAAAACATCTCTGTAGTGTGGGGGCCAGGTGAGCTCGGCTGGCGCGGAGCTCCTGCAGCTCCCACAGCTTGCAGAAGCAGCCCCTCTGCCGCCTTGGCTTCTTCCCTGCTTGCGCCATGTAAAGGAACGCTTACTTCTAACGCTGTGTTTCCTGCAGCTGAATTTTGCTTCGTTTTAAATACGGAGTTTGATTTCCACCAGGTTTCTTTACAGAAATCTCAGTTTTCTTTGACATGTGAAACAGATCCCTGTATATATTTTTGTGACTAGCATCCTTGAACATATCAGAGCCCTACCGACCCGCATGCTGCCATTCACCATATCAAACACAGCAAAGATAAAGGCAGGTGCGTGCCCAGATGGGCCCACATCTCGCCATCTCTCCCTTCCCAGCAAGGACAAGAAAATATTTTACAGAAACGGCTGCTGTATGTTTCTTTTTGTTATTAATCAGATTTAAGTATCGGAGGCACGTTTCAGTCTTCAAATCTCAATACTCTTGTGTTAAAGACTTTGTGTGTTTCTCACGAAGAGGCATGGGCACAGTTAATCTCTTTTTGTCCTGTAGCTGCTGTTACTTTGCAAGCTGGGCGGAGGGGCAGAGATACCGGCTCCCCACCGCTGGCCGCCTACCTTCATTCTGCCCAAAAATAGGCATTGCTTGCATCTCTTTCCTAAACTATGGTCTGGAGCAAACTGCATTGAACTACACCGCATCGCCCCTTGCTTTGGGGTTTACTTCTGCTTGTGTTCTTCTGCAGCAGAAGTGAAGCCCAGCTGCCGACCCATCGGTTGTTCGGTTTGGTTTTGGCAGGACTCGCAGTGCTGTCAGATGGCACCTGGGTCTCTTCGTAATGCACGAGTTGCTCTTTGTTGTTGCCTGCAGCTGAGCTGAGGAGCCTGAGCAGCCCAGAGGGGAGGTTTCTGCCTTTGCCTGGGCTCGGCCACCGCTTGCGGAGATGGCTCGGCACATCCCTTCCCCGAGCACAGCGTGAGCGCTGGTGTGGGCGGTGTCCCTGCTCTCTGGTAGCATGGCTAATTATTAAAATTATGCTATCCTTTGATCTGTGATCTAATTAGCTTACCTTTGTGGTAGAGTTATCTAATCTGAGACTGACAAGTTTGAAGTCTATCTGTAAGTGCTCCTGGCAGGCATGCCTTAAGGAGAAGATTAGTCACTGGGATGGGAGCAAGCTGCGGCAGAAACACACTCGGCTGTAACGTCGGTGGACAGAGACTCATGATGCTGTTTTTATTTTTTTAAACCTTGTCTGGGGTTACGAGCGGCTTTAGGTGGAAGTTTCCACGCTGGCTCATGTCCTAAGCCTCCAGCCCCAGCCGGGTCCGGTCGCAAGGCTGAGTGATGGGCAGTGAGTCAGCCCTGCAGGTTGTGGGGATGGAAAGGAATTTGGAAGCACATCAGCGCAGGAAAAGAGATTTCATTGTGTGTGTCGTCTTGCATATGTTTTGTCAACCCCAGAAGTTATAGAAATGCAGTGGGGTTTGTGCTGGCAGAGGTCAGGTAAACTGGAAACTGTCCCTAGCTGGGGATGGGGCAGTCCTTCACCCTTCTCCATCGATCTGGTTTTCTAATGGGGAGCATCTCGGGCCATGGGGAGCCAGGCTCTGGGTGTCGGGGGGGGCTGACGGGCGCGTGGTGGGGAGATCGTGCTGGAAACGGGGCCAGGGCAGCCCCTGGGCTGCATGTACCGACTGCCCATCGGGTTTGGCATTGCTGGCCGCTCACCCACTTCGGAGGTGATGGAGTCCCATCGGATGGCTGCTGGCGTTTTGGCCTGATGGGGCTTGCCTGGGGAGGCAACCGCTTTTTTTTTTTTTTTTTTTTTTTTTTTTTTTTTGTGCTTTAAGCAGGGTGTTCCAGCAGCGACCTTCGCCATGAAAACAGTGCTGGTGCCAGCGATGGGTGGAAATGTGGGTGTGGGGGAACTAAATTAAATTACATGGAAATGCGTGTGTCTCCAGCCAATAACTCCTGCGCCTGTGTGAGGCTCGACGCAGCGTTGCGGCTGCATCTGAGCATGGGCCCTTCTCTTGCAGTGGAACCTGGTGTGCGAGGATGACTGGAAAGCCCCGCTGACCACCTCCCTCTTCTTCGTGGGGGTCCTCATCGGCTCCTTCATCTCGGGGCAGCTCTCGGACAGGTAACGCCGCTGCTCTCGCTCTGCGCAGGGCAGACCTGGTACCGTGGCTGGTGCAGTTGTATTTAAGAGGTGCAAAGGAGTTAAATGTCCAGTTCTCTGAGTTTTGATCAAAATGAGGTAACTGGCCTGGCTTCTTCAAAAATCCCAACCTTGATCTACCCCAGATGTAGGATTACTGCCTCTTGGGCGCTTCAGGAGACCAAGAACTGACCTCCGCCAGGAGCCCATGCGGCTGCTTTGCAGGTTGATGTGGTGGTTTTCACTTCATGACCACATTTGTTTCTTTATCCGGCCTTTTTAGTAGTTTAAAAGATGTTGTTCTTTGTCTCACATTAATTGACAGTCCATTCTTAGAGCTGCAGGATAGAAACTTGTCCTTTGAATGGAAGCTCTGCATAGAAGAGAAGGTTTGCTGGAAATAAAGTAAGCATATCCAAGAGGAAGAAAAAAAGATAACCTGTAAATGGATAGCAATCATGTCATACCATCTAACTAAGTAGGTGCAAAATATCAAGAAAACATTACAGGCACTTGGCAATTATCTTGGCAGTATTGAAGTTCTGGCCTTACAAGTATCAAATGCAGAATATATCTTCCTTCTGTGAGTCTCTGCTTCCCTCTTTATACATCCCATAGCCTTTTTTCTATAACATTATGTCAGGGTCTCAAATACTGCTTTGGCTGCTGCCTATTAGTGAGGAATTCATAAGAGTTTCAGTGCTCCTCTGGGTGTTTAGCAGAGGGGTTTCAAAACTCGATGGGAGTCTTAATCCTAAAGCCTCCAGTGTTAAATTCCATGTGATCCGAATTTAATCTCCTGACTCCTGCCCCCAGTGCAGAAGTCAGTCGGTGTTACTGTTTGAAAGGGAGACGAGATAATCACTAAATCCCACTTGAGGCCATGTGCCCACTGGGGAACATCTGAGAAAGTGTGCATGTCCCGGCGGTGGTACGGCCGGTCAGCCCCCCCGAGAGCCCAGTCACCTTCTAGCAGGAGCTATTCGTTGAATATATATATTTTTTTAACGGTTTGTCAGTAAAGGGGTATGCTCTAAGCCTGTACCTGAGTGATTTCCCCTGTGCTGCTGCAGCCGGCGACGCGT
This sequence comes from Aquila chrysaetos chrysaetos, assembly GCF_900496995.4. NCBI lineage: Eukaryota > Metazoa > Chordata > Aves > Accipitriformes > Accipitridae > Aquila > Aquila chrysaetos. Next base: position 20,221,545 of record NC_044025.1, read on the forward strand.
CCCGTGCAGCATCGGTGCAGAGGGCAGCGTGCCCTGGGCCAGCACACAGGCGTGCAAACCCCTACGTAAGCTTGCTCTTACCTTTCCGTAAGAAAATGCTACGTACTTCTAATGCAGAGAAGCAGGTGAGGGAAAGGATGCGATATGTTTGGCAACTGAGAGAGACTGAAACCCGTTGATAAAGCTATTTAACACTTTCAAAGTGTAATGGTGTTGCAATGTATAGACGCCAGTAGCCTAAAAGCCATCATTTCTTCACTTTCGGCTGCGTGGCTTGCAATCTTCATGTGTCTCACTTATGTACTGCTGTCTATTCTCCTTAGTCCCTGTCTAGCAGCTCCCTGAAGTTTCTGCTCTTAATTTTTCTTCTTGGTTTATTTCCTGGGTCTTGGAAACTTGAATTTTTTTTAGTGCTTATGAAAATAATAAACAAAATTCTTTAAGACGAACCAGACCTCAGGTTGTGCTAAGCTGCATCACTTGAGGTTGGATATTTGTGCTCCCTCGAGCTCTCTTTCATAGCCTCGCTCCATAAATACATGCCGTTTCAATAACAATCTTTATCTTTTGCAAAAGGTTTGGCAGGAAGAATATCCTTTTCTTAACGATGGCCGTGCAGACTGGCTTCAGCTTCCTGCAGATCTTCTCTACCAGCTGGGAGATGTTCACAGTGCTCTTTCTCATAGTGGGGATGGGACAGATCTCTAACTACGTGGTGGCCTTCATACTGGGTATGAGTATGTCTGTGTTAGATTAAATGCTTGCTTAATGTACTGTTGTTTTTTTTTTCCCTCTGAACCTGCATCATTTAACTAGGCAGCAGTAAATCCTCACTGGTGCAATTCCTAATTTAGGCCAGTATGATTGCTCTTGGGTACTTCAAGCCTTTACTTTCTATAGGTTTAGAGAAAAAGAAGAGAGCAAGAAGACCCTAAAGAAACATTCATTTCCTCCTCTTTGGAGAAGACGTTCAAGGCAGCGTTCAGGGTTTGTTATCAGCAGAAGCAGGTCTGAGATAGAGAAGGCATTTGTATCCCTCCCTGCCTCTCTGCCCCTTTGCGGAGGGGTCAGTGCATACCTGGGTTTAAAGCCTTGGGGCAAACCAGCATTTCCAGGCATCACGAATGTGTGTGGGGGACCGGAGCGGAGGAGCCGGGTGGGCGTCAGAGCCCCGTTAGCCATAAAGTCACTGGTCTCGGTGCCGAGGTTAGCGATAAAGCCCCTAATTTTAGAGGCCAAGGTTTGTTTTGTTTTCTCCGGGGAGCATAGGAAGAAAGAGCCAGTGGCCACGGGGAGGCTGCACGGCCGCAGTCGCTGCCTGGGGACCCTGTGGGGAAGGGGGGACCCCCAGGAGAAGGGGGGACCCTGCAGAGTCTCCTGCTAGTCACAGGGTTTTCAGGAAAGGTGACTGCATGGGTAAATTACGGACCTTGGGGGGAGCTGGGATTTGCAAGAGCTGTCTTTAAAGTGCGCATATATATTTATCTCAGCTGTTAAACCGGTGGTGTCAAAATTACAATTTGTAGATCGTAATGTGAGCTAGTCTAAATTAAAACCGTGTACTAATAGTTAATGCTGTTCTTTCCTACCCCATGAGGCTTTAACGGGGAAAAATAGAGCAGAAGAGCATAACATGAAATCAGTGCTACGGAGGGAATACGGCATCGTGTCCTGGGGCAGCCGTGAGTCACCGCTGCGAGTGGTGGAGGGAGGATTAAGTAGGTCAGGCTGTCAGCAGGGAGATCCCTTGCCATTGCCATCACGGTTGCCACTGCTCCCTCTGTCCCGGTAGTTAACTCTTGTGTGGAGCTGACGGAGCCGGAGCGAACGCCTGCCGTGGGAAGGCTGGGAGGTACGGCGCTGGGTCAGGAGCGCTGGCTTGGCTGAAAATCCTCTTGGAAGCACTCGGGGTCTGTGTAGCACGAGTCCCTCTAATGGGGGTGCGGGATCTGATCAGGCAGGAATTTAGCTCCACAGCTGCCCCGGGTTGCGGATTGGGATGCTGCCTCAGCGCTCGGCAGAGGCAAAGCTGTGGGGGGGCCCGGAGCACCCCACTGGCCAAATGCCCCCGCTGCTGAGAGAGAGGACCGGGTCTCCCAAAGTAACGTTAGGTTTGTTTAATTGCACAGCTGCAGTTCACTGGCACTTTATCCCTTGCGTTGTCTCTTCTGCCATCCTGTTTTCCGTAGAGTTGTTGCAGCAGCGATGACTCCCTGGGAGCGGAGAGGCAGGTGCCTCGGCCGCTGGCCATGCTGGCTGTTCCCCAGCAGCCTTGAGGCTGTTACTAAGCGCAGGATTAATCTAAACTAAATTGGACATTAGTTTCCTAATTTAAGCGAGTCGTCAGCCGCCTGTCATCGGTAAGGAGGGAGGCACTAACGGAGGATGGTCCTTCCCACCCTGTCCTGCGAAGCCGCGTGGTCGGCATGCCCTGACCTCTGCCCGTGGCACACACGACAGAGGTGCTGGATAGGAGACTATACCCACGAAAAGAAAAGTAACTCCTTAAGAAAGCCCATCCTGATTATGGGATGCGCTGGAGATGCTTCCCTTGTTTCACCCGACAGCGGGCAGGGCTGTGACCTGCGCTGGGGAGGGCAGCGGGGACACCGGCACGTGTAAAGTCCCCGTTGACGCTGGCCGTGCTGCAGCCCTGGCACCCTCCGTCCCCAAGTGAGGTGGGGTTTTTGGGTTTTTTTTTGAAGCGGCCACCTCAGCACAGGTTTCTCCTGTCATTCCAGCTTCCAACATCCAAATCTGTGTTGCCCCCCCCGTGCGTAGCCCAGACCCTGTTCCAGCACCCTCAGCCACCCGCGCTCTTCCTGCCCTTCGCACTATTGCTGCCCACCCTCGTGAGAATAGTTTTCCCCCCCCCTAAGCTGTTGGTGAACTTCTGTAGAGAATTTTTCTTTTTCTTTGCAACCGCAGCCTGTGAAATTTCTCTCTGCAGCATTTTTCCTTAGCTTTAGGCCTCGGTTGTTTTCTGTGCTCAAAACTGTTGTGTTCAAGTTCTGGGACCGTAAAACACTACGTAGGTTTGTGAAAGCATGTTGGTATCGTCCCAGAATTGTTATGCCTTGGCCAGGAGAATGAGAGAGGAGAGGAGGCAGGAGAGAATAGAATTGTAGTTGAAAGATGTCATCTCATATTGGTTTTGAATTGCCACAAATTCTAATGTAACATTTAATAGGTATAAACCAATGTTTCAGGTATCAGACCTCTCCCAAGAGAGCCCCTCTAAACAACAGCAATCAGTAGAGGAAGATGTTATAATTTATCCTCACACACTCATGTTATCCCCAGGAGTTCTTATTTTCAGTTTTCTTACTGTGACTTTATTCAGTTACCCTATGTTTCTAAAATGAAAATTCCTGTAGCTATCAAATAGGAGGGTTTTTTTCAGCCGTTGGTATTTTTTCCATTTTCTCTGCAATATTAAATGTTGGAGTTTTTACCACGCTACATAACTAAAATATGCTCTCCAGATTTCTTGAGACCCTCCTGTTTGCTCAGTGTTGTTTGCTTTTTGAGTCCGGACAAAACTGTGGGAGTTACGGCCCTTGCAGTGCTCCTGATGGAGAGGAGAGCTCTGTACACCCAGGGCTGAGGGCTCAGCAAGAAGTGAGGGCATCTGTGCATTTTGTTAAGCAGTGACTAGGTATTTTATTGGAAAAGACATGAGGAGCTCTTGAAGGCTTACAACAGTCTCAATTTTTATTACTAGATATTAGGTTGGTGCTAGGCTGCATGTGATGCAGTGGTTGTAGGATGCTTTCATGGACTGCTGCCTGGCTACTGGGACAGTAGCGTTATTAGAAGATGGCATCTTCCCTGGTTGTGTCCTGTAGCCCGTGATGTGCCGGTCCAACATTCCAGCCTTCTGTTCCAAAAAATAACCGTGAAGTTTGTTCCCACCTCACTGTAAATTCACGTCCTTTCATGCCGAAGGACCCATGTCAGTCTGCCATCCACAGACCTGCTCTCCTCCAGAAGTGCTCGGCAGTGAACCGCATCTTAAATCCCAAATGGGTTAAGTGGGGGAGCAGGGTATGTCCTAGGCAAGCATTTCAGGAAGGCTCCTGAAAGTCTGCCGGCCATTCCCCGTGCCTGCCCTTATCTGTCTCGGGCAATGCATTAATCAAAGCAAACAGAAGTCCCTTTTTCATCTGAAGGTCCCAGCAGCTTTCCTGTACTGGGTGGGTCGGTGCTGTGCTGCAGGTGACCTCTGCTATCGCTGGTGCCGGCGCTGCGGGGCAGCCCAGGTCTTGTCTGCCATCCCACTAACCGCTGGGTAGGACAGAACCAGATTTGCCAGGCAGGGAGAAGGACCAGGGAGGAGTGAAGCTCCTTCAGTTAGCACAACTCTTTCAGCTCACCCAATAGTTTGGCTGGAGTTAGTGTACAGTCATGGACCTCGGTATTTCAGAAGTGACGCTAATGGAGATAACTGCAGTCCTCTCTGCTCAGTCCTTCCCACGAGGAGTGGATGTTATGAGCTGTTTAATGCAGCTGGAACATATGGGACTTGCTGCTGCGGGCAAGTACTGCAGTGCCAAGCAACAGTTGGCCTTTAAACGTACATTCAAGTTACTGCCCATCGGCTGAGCTGCTTTAACTGTCCAGGTGTGCGTTCCTAGGCTGAAACAGGGACAAAAAAGGTGACATAAACTCTTGCACTCCAAGCTCAACCTGTTTGCAAGTACGCACTAGCTGACCAGCAGGCTCGGTCCCATCCCTGCGGTACTGCCGGTATCCCAGCAGCTCCGTACCTTTGCGCTCGCATCCACCTCCGACTGCGGGTGGGAGCTGGACTGGGTGCTCCATCAGCCAGTACTGGGATTCCCTCATCCTGGTGTCTTTGGACCAAACCACAGAGGGTTCATGTTTCATTGTGCGTTTCCACACGGTAGCCTTCATTTTTTGTTCCCAGCTCGTTTAAACTCCTGGCAGACGTGAACAAGACTATTTCATCAAAAGGACACTGTCTGCCGTTTCTCTTTTACTTTGCCAACCTTCGCAATAGAGGAGAACTCGCTGACCCACGGGTCTCTGAATCCTCTGCTAGATCTGTGAGCAAATACCGATGGTAATAACAGAGAAACTGCGTAGATGTTGCTGTTAGAACTATGTTTAGCATTGAAAATGGTTTTGTATCAGACTCTGCCAGACTGCTGGGGCACTGGAAGAGCCCAAACGGTGCTGGTCTCATGGGTGCTTCCTTGGCAGCTCCAGGGGAGATGCACAACAAAAATCTGGAGGAATCTCCCACCAGATTAACATCACTGTGATGATGATCATCTCTGGGACCATTACTCCTTGGCAGTGTCTCCTGAAGTATTATAAGAGAAACTGCTCTTTTCTAAGATTGTTTAGCTTATTTTTTTGTAAATGCAGTAAAGTATTTAGTCTTGATTGAATAGAAAGAGTTAAAATGCTAATCCAACCTCCCTTGTTTTAAACAGGAACAGAAATTCTTGGCAAATCAGTTCGTATTATATTCTCTACATTAGGAGTTTGCATATTTTTTGCAATTGGCTACATGTTGCTGCCCCTGTTTGCTTACTTCATCAGAGACTGGCGGATGCTGCTGCTGGCGCTCACTGTCCCGGGGCTGTTCTGCATCCCGCTCTGGTGGTGAGTGCCCCCGCGCCGCGAGGCCACGCTCCCCACCTCCCCACCCCGCCTGATGCTCTCCTGCGCTGGGTGCTGGGTAATGGCAGGGTGTCGGGGGGGTCCCATTTCTCCTCTTTGGGTTTTTGGGGGTTTTTTTGTTCTATTTGCCACGTGAGGAGGCTTTGCCTTGAGGCAGGAGTTGGGGGATTTTTTTGTTTGGGGTTTTTTGCCAGTTTTAAGTCAAATCGACTACCTGCAGAGCCTTGCTGGTCCTGGCCCAGTGCTCGAAGCCACTTTTTCACCGGCTTTCCAGAGCAGCCAGTAGGAATTCTGTAATTGACTCCTAACTCTGGACACTGTTAACCACCTCTAGGTTTACCCCTGTAGTACCGCTGCGTGATTCGTTCTAACTTTGCTTCCTGCCTTTTTTCTTTAAGCCATTTTTTAACGCGGATTCACCTGCTGATTGGTACTAAAATCTCAGTGAAAGGCTGAGCCCGTTCACTCGGCACGCAGCAGCTGGCAGTTTATGGCACTCGATGTCACGAAGCAGTTTATTGCACGAGAAGTCGTTAAGCAGAGGCGTTCGCCGGCAGAGCTCGCCGGGCCAGCCCTCTCCCACAGGCTCTGCATGCCAGGAGCCGTGCGTCCTCCCAGGCTTTGCTTCGGCTGCTGGAGCAGGACTTTGATTTGTGAGCTCCTCCGGCCCATAGTAACTGTCTGGCTGAGCCAAAGGTTGGCTCTTCCTTACCCTGCTCCTTTGAGCCATCCCACACTGTCTTCTTGGTGGCTGGCTCCACGTTTTCTTTCATTTTTCCATTGCACTCACCCACCCCTGCTCTAATGCACTGGTGGACGTGTAGGTGCACTCTCACTTGCCCATGGTTGGTCTGCCCTGCGGGACTGAAAAAACAATTTAGGAAAACTCCCTGAACTCAGCTGGACAGAAGCATTGAAGAAGGGCGTATACCCTTGTTCTGTTGTCGCCTTGGTCATCTGCTGTTTTCTGAAGAGATAGATGTTTAGAAAATAATAAGGGAAAGGCAAGGTATCATTCACACTTAAGGATAATTTACAAACAAACAGACATAGAGTTCCTTCCTTTCCTGTTAGTCCTATCTGTCAAACCCTTTTCTTCCTATTATCTTGAATGAGTTATACCTATAAGTAAGAGATTAATGTCTTTATAACAGTTAAGAGATTTAGACCCACTCTTCTATAGCCTAAAAGACCTCCTGGAGATCTCAGTCTTGTCAGAAGTCTCTGCTGATGGTTTTGGTTTGTTGTTTGTTAGGGTCTTTTTTAATCTTAGTCTTCAAACCAAACCTTTAAAATGGTTTTCAGCTCCGCCTCTGCTATCATCTGATTTTAAAGATAGTCTGATTCTGTTTAAGGGTCAATTTGCTTATTTAACTTAATGTTTCAAACTCCTTCAACTCAGTGGCATTTCCCCCTGCGCCAAGCAGCTGCTCTTTGGGGAGGCTGGTTTTGGGTGGAAGCCTCTCAGATAGATGTCTGCTGTAGAACAGGCACCATGAGGCACGTGAAATTTGTCCCCAAGGCATGGCTTCAGAGTCCTGCTTTGAAATGTATTTGGTGGGAATTTCCATGCTTTTTAAGAGCATACATTGTAAAGCATGCCAAAAATTTCCACGGGTGGCACTTCCAGTCTGGGGCTAATGTGGGGGTAGATGGGTATCATGGTGCGCTGGCAAAGCTCTGCCGAGGCAGGTTGGTATTAGCTGGCATTTGGGCATCTGGACCCACTGCTTCCACGGGCGATGTGACTTGCATGTCCCGCTGCTCCGTGCCATAGTTGCTCTTTTATTCATTCCTCTTCCAAATTCTCCAGAAGGTTCCCAGCATCGTCTCTGCAGTCTTGAGTTCCTCAGCTTGCCCACAAAGAAGAGCAGTGGAGACAGCTCATCTCGCAGAAAGTCACGTTAGTGGTTGAACGATCTGATACAAACCATCTGACGCTCGAAATCGTTGACATGACTTTGGGTCAGTCCTTAGGGAGTTCATCAGAAAAGGAGTGTCTGACCTGCTTTTTAACAAGGAGAGGAAAAAATGCTGCTGGCTAAAGGGAGCAAGGCAGCATCTGTTAAGATCAAAGGATTTAGTTAAGGAAAGGTGAGATTTTTCTGTCCTGTGTTTGGTGTTAATTCACTCAACACATGCCTGGAATTGATTAGAAAACGTCAGCAACTCTGCAAGGGGACACTGCCACTGTCCTCTGCCTGGGAGAGCCTGCCTCAGAGTGCTGGTAAAATTGTGAGGTTTGTATAGAAGATTCCTATGACGCAGAGCCTTTAAATATACCCTGTGCATATTTAAAGCATTTCCACATTGTATGCAGTTTCCTAAGAATATTTTTGCTCAACACTAGTTAAGCTACCCCCATCTTTGCTGTCTATCTGGTGACATCTGTGTTTTTTCTGGTGAACATCAATTATTCCTTAAAAAACAACCACCTAGGGCAAGGGCCCAAGCGTGCATCTACTTCAGCACGAGAATAAACACATCCTATAAATTTGAATTCTCCCACTGATCCCAATGGGACAAATCCATGAATTACATTGCCCACATGCTTCTGTGCTGACTGTCTTCTGCTGCGAGCAATCTGAGATGAGAGCGTAACTCATAAAAACGATACATGTGTTTTTAATAACTTTTTACTTTTGTGAAAACGTTGAGTCATTTATTCTGAAACTTATTGCAGGATCATTCCTGAATCCCCTCGGTGGCTGATCTCCCAGGGAAGATATAAGGAGGCAGAAGTTATTATCCGAAAGGCTGCAAAAATAAATGGCGTTCCAGCCCCAGCCGTGCTTTTCGACACCGCGGAGGTATGTTTCATACATCCTGGTACTTTTACCTCACCAGCAGTTTCCCACTTTGGCCAGCTGACCTGTTGGGAAATGCCAGCAGAGAAATGGTTTGCACCAGCAGGTCTTAGAGGCTGGCAGTGACTGTTGGCGTGAGGTAAGTGCTGGGTTAGTGAGTTCAAAATGAGAAGCCAGAGGGAGTTTTTATTTGTTTGTTTTTTACAGTAAAATGCTCTTCCTCAGCAGTGGTTGGTTGTGGTTTTCAGAGCAAGGGTGACCCAGATTGCTTCACCCTTTGGGCACTGAGAAGACCCGAGGAAGACGTGTTTGTCCCCATTTCAGCTTGGCGCAGTATTAGCGATTTGCAGTTTAACAGCAGCCCTTCACAGGGGGGCTGTGCAGGGGACCCTAAATCGTCACCCGTGTGTGCAGGGGCTGCGTGGAGCCCCGAGGGACTCCTCAGGTTGCAGAAACCAGCCAAAGCACCCGAGTGCTACAAGGGCACTTGAAAACCATGACGATAGCGAAGCCAGTGAAGAACATTAAGCTCTTCCTCAGGCCTGTTTTTTTCCTTGGTTTTTCATATTTATTGGTTAAAAGGAGAAAGCCTAGCACAAACCTAGCAGCCCAGCAAGCCAGGGAGCAGCACAGCCACAGCGGCACGGCTGGTTCTTGTGCTCATCTCCCCATCTAGTGGCTCTGCCCTCGCCAGAGCTCCTGCTGAAGAGGCACAGACATTTTTCTTGTGCAAAGAAACCAGCAACGCTTCCAGCCTTGCGTCAGCAATGACCGTGTGTCCGTATGTCAGATCTTGCTTTACTGCGTTACACTAGCACCTGCGTTTTATGCCTCCTGATGTCTCCTGATAGAGCAGAAAGCAAAGCACGGCGTGCTCCTCTGCAGTATCTGCAGGAGAGAGCTGCTGCGTGCTACACCTCCTGCAGGCGGGATCCATCTCTTGAATGTCATGCTTACATTTTGGCTGAGCTGCTGAAGATCTCTTTTCCAAGTGTATATTCTAGTGTAAACTGAAGTGCAGGTTCCAGCTATGGGAAGCTCATCCTACAGAAACCATGGAAAAGCACTTTCCTTACTTTACAGCCAGAGTTCGGATGTCTTCCATACGGGACACAACTTTTTCAGGCTCCAGCACGCGAGTTTGCTTTTCATCACTCCTGCGTATTTTTGAGACCAAGCGGCGGCTGAGCTGTCCTTTACTTCGTGGGACTCTTGCGTGCCAAAGCGTCTGTCCACAAAAGCCTGAGGATGATGTTTGCACGTTAAGTCCTCTGTTGGAATTATTTTTCAAACTTTGCTAGAAAGACATTCCTGGGAAACCATCCTCTCTTCCTAGGAAAGGAAATCTCCTGGGTAGCCCCATAGGGAGGGCCAGGGTGGTTCGCTCTTTGGGCTGGCCACAAGTGCTGGCTTTGCCCCAGCGAGGGCTCTCCGTGCAGGCAGAAGGGCACCCTAATACCACCCAGAAGATTCCTGCTTCAAGCCTCAAACTGGACCCTCCATCTCTGATCTGGGGTGCTGGATGCTCCCATGATGCGCCCTGGCCACCACGCCGAGCTCTGGCATCCGTCCCCCTCCCTGGCAGCATGCCGGCAGGCAGGCAGCAAACCTGGGTGATTTTCTGCATTTTTTTTCACATTGTGAAAGTTGAACAGAAGAGAGTTGAGTGGACAGAAAAATGCCTTTGGTAATGAGGTTACTCCTGGAAATACCATGTTAGTTCCTTAAGGAAGTGTTAATGCGTCTTTCTTGTCAGCTGATACTCCTTTTTAATTAGTCAGCATGGTGCAGTGGTCTCAGTGCTACCTTTTTTTTAACAAAAAACTGGAAACTACCACGAGTACAGCTGGGTGCAGAGACAAGCTCTACCTAAGGACCACCCTCCCTGGTGCAGAAGCGGCCCTTGGGCTGACTAGTTATCCCCTGATAGAGTCGTAACTTCATAACTGCCCAAACCTGTGGGTATGCAGAGGTTGTTTTGCTCTTAGGTGTGTGGGAATTTTTTTGGTTTTGTTTTCCTTTTTCCTTCAGATGCAGGATTCGAAGCCTCAGCAGCAGCAGAAGGCTATCCTTCTGGACCTATTTCGAACCCGAAACATTGCAACTATTACTATTATGTCATTACTTTTGTGGTAAGGAAATGTGTATTCCTAAAGTACCCAGGCAATAGAACAGTTTCTGATTTGAGGGCACATGCCACAGGTTTAGATAATAAGTCTCAGCCTTGGAGCCCATCTGCACATGGTCCTTGGCTGGTGCGTGGCCCTCGATGTACTTGCACCTGCACTGCATTAATAGACAAGAGTATGGAGCCTGTAGCCTCAACTCAGATGTAAAATAGTTAGGAAACTATACGTAACAACTTGTGTATTTTAAATTCTGTTACTTTTTTTTTTTTTCCTTAAGAAGCTCCCATCTCTGTAATCTCTATTTGAAGAGAAATGTCTTTCTTGAAGCAGAGGCAGCAACTCAGTAACATAACAAGAAGCAGACCCGTGGCCAGCGTTTTTGTTCTGTTTCTGTACAGTGCCCATCTCAGTGAGATCCTGGTCCCTGCCTGGGCAGCCACGAGGAATGAGGACCCAATAATACCATATAGACAAACCGGGACCCTTTTCTGTACATATTTCCCCCAGCAGAAAGGAACTGGCTAGCACACTTGGCATGCCATAGTAAGGCACTCTTGAGATTTGAAACCCGAACATCCAGCTCTCGTCAAGATTAAATAAGATGTAACGGAACTGCTGAGGGTGGGAGACCCTGTCACTGGAGTTGGCTACAAGTAGGAACGTAGTTGGCGTGGGAAGCTTTCAAGAGTTATTTCATTGTGCCGTTAATGAGTCCATTGCAGTGAAAAGCCTTTGTGAACGACTTCCACAAAGCCTTTTACTTGGCATAGTGTATGCAGGAAGGACAGAGAAATCAGAGGTCTCTTCAAGCCGCTGTGGATATGGTCACTGGAAGGGATGACAGAATTAGAAAGATGGGGTTGCCACTGAGATTTTTTTTTTTTTTTAAGCCACAATGTCTGTGGCAATGCTTTGCGACATCCTATTTTTGTAACAACATCTGAGACAACACTGGAGACATTCAGAGACTAGTGTTTCTGGAATAATTTGGTTTTATTGCTTTTCTCAGGTTTTTCACGTCAGTTGGTTACTTTGGCTTGTCCCTCAGCACTCCAAACTGGCATGGAAATGCTTACATCAACTGTTTCCTCTCGGCTGTTATTGAAGTTCCAGCTTACGTGATTGCCTGGCTTCTCCTCCGCTCCCTCCCTCGCCGCTACTCCTTATCTGGCATCTTGTTTTTAGGGGGAGGTGTTGTCCTCTTCATTCAGCTGGTTCCTGCAGGTACAAGATTCAATACATGACTTAAGTATATAAAATGTTAGAAAAATTTTATGGTGCAATCTAATAGTTCTGTAAAATTACTGGAAACCATCAAATTTAGAATTTGAGGTCAAGTTTACACCGATCACTTGCAGCCATGATTTTTTTTTTTATGCATATGTATATGCTGAATCATGCACGGCTCTCATTTATTGTGTCGAATTACTGAGCTTTTTATAGTCCGGGGGAACTGACTTGTAAAATGAGAGCCAAACGTGTACTGTGATTTATCTGGTTGTGCGTAGAGGCTAAAAAAAACCTGAAAGTCTTCCAGATTTCACTGTGTGTAAATCTCCCCCGGATTTTGTGAAAAAGGGGTGCATTTAAGCTTGTGTTTTGTTGCTGTGTAATCCAGAGTTTTGTTCCATTTCAAGAATGCTGTTTTACTGGGAGAGAACCAAAATCTGTAAAGTACAAAATAACTGGAGCATCTACATTATGCTCAGTGGGAAGTCTGGAGCCAAGTCATCTAGGGATGGGGCTAATACATTGTATAATTAAAAAACAAAACACACACAGCTGCTAGGAAAAAGTGATACGGTCTTTGGGATGTAAAAGAAATACGGGTAATAAGCACAGGGTGTTGTTTATTCACCTTGATTTTATTTTTTCTCCTCCAGATTTTAACGTCCTGTCTGTTGGCCTGGTGATGCTTGGAAAATTTGGCATCACAGCTGCATTTTCAATGCTTTATGTCTACAATGTGGAGCTATACCCAACGCTAGTGCGAAACATGGCTGTCGGAGCTACTTCCACGGCTTCCAGGCTGGGCAGCATCATCGCTCCATACTTCGTTTACCTGGGTGAGACCTCTTGCGTTTCTTGCCTTGCACCACACAGCTGCCCAGAGAAGTTATTGGAGCTTCTAGAACGCAGGCTCAGCTTTAAGTCCCTTCATTTGTTGTCGTTTAAGTCCCTTCTCTCATCTTGGGTCTGAGTTCACTGACGTACACTGTAGAAATGAAGCAGAGCTCCTTGGGTTTCACAAAAGAATGAGGCACGTTTTTCCTTTAGTGAAGCTAGGATCTGGTCGTGCAGCACCGGTGTGGGTCCGAGCTGGTCCCAGACAATGAAGGTATTTATAAACCGTGCAAGTGGAGTGGTTGGGATTGATAACTGGTCGCATCTTGGCAATGGGTGTTACCCCTGGGACGCCAGTTAGTTTCCCAGGAAAGTGTGACAAGAAGTGATCTAGCAAGTAAGGAAATCTAGCAGTAGGAAATTCATCGCATTGTGCTCTTCATGCGCATCCTGAGGTGGGCTTGTCTGGAGCAGATGAACCAGGCAGGAATCCAAATGTTCCCTGAGTCCGTGCTCTCTAAAGCAATACATGGAAAATATACAGATTAAGCAGCACAAGAGTGTTTAATTGTGACCTTCATGAAGTGATTTTTTTTTTTTTTTTTTTTTTTTTTGATTTACTAAGCCAGGCACCTCAGCATTCATTTTTCTTTTTCTTATTGTTCATGCCTTGGTCTGTAAGCAGCGTTATTGGTTTCCTCATAGGCTTTTTTTTGACACTCATTACCATCACATTCTGAGTGCTGCACAAATATTAATTAATAATTTTTTTTTTTTCCTGAGTATACAGAAATGATCCTCATGTTGCAGACAGGAAAGGGTGACAGAGATTAGGGGATTAAGGTTGGAAGTATCTGTGAGTACTGGCTGCTCAGTCCAAGGTGCTCAATCTCCTGTTTCTTTTGCTCGCACATGATTTATTTCCTTCTACCATCACTGGACCCGACTCGGCTCTTCCCCTGCACCTAGCGAGTTTTGCTTCCTGCTGAAACCTTTGATACAAAATGAGCGTGACTGCTGACTCTGGCGGAGCACTGCTGGTGTACCCCTAAGGGGTTAATGCTGCTTCACCATGCCAGGAAAGGGGAGAGGAGACTACTGCCTGTAGCTCACCTGTGTGGTCTTGTTACCAAAATCCGGAATAAAACTCCGTAACAGCAATGAGAGGTTAAGAAGCAGGCACTCCTTTATTGCAGTGCTGGGGACAGGGGGGATCGCTCCTCCAAAGGCGTGTCCAACTTAGTATCAAAATCCGTCAGTTTTTATAGACTTTTTCTGTCAGGTCATTGTTACATAAGCTCTTTACATAAAAATGCATACTATGCTTGTTCTTAAATTTAACCTTTATAATGATTGGTCCTTTGATTGTATAACCTTATCAATATTCTTATTTAAAAACAATCATTGGTCAGTTACACTTAGCTCTACTGATTGGAATCTTTGATACTCAAATCAAGATGGGAAGGGTAAGGGGTTTCCAAGCAGCAAACTGGTGTCCATGACGGTTTCCTTAGTTTCTTAAAACAAAACATAGAAAGACCAGTAACTTCCTGGTGAGGTTTCTATGGTAAGTTATTTCAAACCTTAACAATATTAAGGTTCCTATAGTCACACATAACACAGTTCCTAAAGTTTCTATGGCTACGTTTCAAACTTAACAATCCTATACATTATACTTCACAATTTTACTTCTTAATCAAACCAAACTCTTTTATGTGATTAAATTTTGATTTCTTTACCAGAATATTTGCAACAGTCTCACCTCTACATTGCAGTGTGACTGTAACACACTGTACCAAAAATGATGAAAATACATTGTCTTTATTTCATACTTGTATAGTGCGAATGTAAAGTAAAAGGGACAGCAGGACTGAAATGCTCCTTAGGGTCTTCAGTCTCTGTTGCAGCACAGGTAACAGTAATAGAGAGATGTAGACAGGATAAAGTTTTTACTGGTTTGTGGTTGTGTTTTTTTTCTCCCAGGTTTCCATAGGCTCAGCCTTTTAAAAAATCTTGTTCCAGTCATCAGAATAGTTTCCTAAACTTTAGGAGGTTTTTGGAGAAACTCGTCAGCTGCTGATATTTGCTACAGCTAAATTAGGACCTTGCAGTTCATCCAGCTTATGAACACAGAAGAGATCAAATCACAAACTTTGGCTCTATGTGAAATACCCAGGGGTCTTCACTTTAATCCGAGTTTATTCCATACATTATAAAGCAACTGCTCTATCCCAACTAAAAAATAAAGCTGTCAAGTCCAGTTTGGTACTTTCTCCACCTTAAATACTTTAACTCCTAGCTAATCCCTTTACTGAAAGACCTTTTCGTTGCTGTGCTATTGTGACTTGAAGCTCTTGCATCCTGCCCAAACACTTGTGCGCTAGCTTCAGGCTGCTGGCAGGGACTGCAGCCTTCTAGTCCAAAATAATATTCTGAGTAGACCAAGGTCAGAGCCTCTCCTCTCGGGAGGCCTGATGCTTTCTCCCTTTGCAATAAGGAAGGGATTTAAGGATTCCCCCGTTAATGGCCCATTAGTCTGTAATTGGCCTGTTCAGCTGCCATCACTCTCTTGCCTTCTTGTGCACAAGCCCAGCAGGATGCACAGTCCCAGGCAGGTGATGAGTGCTTCGTTGCTTATGAGCACTTCTGTTCCCTCACACTGAATTATTTAGTGGAGGATTTGGTTCCTGATGACAGTGTAGTACTGAAGACTCTAGCAGTGATCCCAGCAGAGCTGTTACCTTGCAAAGATGTTGGCTATCCCAGTTGAAAATGTACAAAAAACCTATTGGCCACTACGCAAACATGGGGGATGGCATGAAACTGATGGTAGGTGGTGACCATCCTAGAGCACACGTTGTAGATTTAAAATTGAAAAATCCCTTTGTTTGCTAGCAGATACCAGATGTAGCTCAGTTTTGGATTCACCGTTGATATTTGGAAAGATTCCAGCTAATTATTCCAAATTAAGTCTGTGTTACAGCGATGTCTGGAGTGTAAGTTTTACACGAGTTCATTGATTGTGGACATATAAGTACTGGTGTCATGTCCTGTGTTCTGTCAGGTGCCTACGACAGATTCCTACCATATATCCTGATGGGAAGCCTGACTGTGCTGATCGGAATCCTTACCCTGTTTCTCCCAGAAAGCCACGGCAATCCCCTGCCTGAGAACTTTGAGCAAATGCTGAAGGTGAAATGGTAAGGCAGCTGTCATTCATCCCATGTGTCACAAGAATTCAAGATCTCTTTCTACATAATCCCGTTTCACAGTCAGTAAACGTGTTTCTTCAGATCCACTGCAAAACATCAAAGCTTTCAAAGTGCCCTTTAATTTTTTTTTTGAGTTGTTAGGCAGACACTGACATTATGCAGTTTCTCCAGAGTCCCTGAGAGCTGATGTGCTTGAAAGTGGGCACTTGAAAAGCAAGGCTGACCTTCACACCACCTTGAGGCTGTTGCTTCATATCTCCCAAAAGTCTCCATCCTTTTATATCATTCACTCTCCTTAAGTCTTCATTTAAACTATTAATTTAGTAGGATGATTCACATTACAAAAGACTTCACTCTTTCAGTGTTAGTTCATTAGGTACTACTCCAAATTAAACATAGGATTTCAGTATTGTAGCGTCTTTCATTTGGGAGGCTCGAGACATGCCAAGACAGCTTTTCTCCTGGTTTATTTGGTTTAGCGGTAAGCAATGACAGTTCTCTTGCCACACGACCATTCCTATTTAGGGTACCCTGAGCAAACATCTCCACTGAAATCCGTGTGTGTATGTTGTAGTGCTGGTGCAGTGGAGATGGCCAGTGTTTGCTAGTTACTATCATGGGAGGAAAATTCTTGGGAGCAGCAGCAGAGGGAAGCTGAATTAGCCAAAATGCAGCTGCATAGCTACCATCCAGTTTAGTGAGAATTTGTACTGGAACAGACTTTGCCCTTTTAAGTAAAAATAGCTTGAAAAAGCCGGAATTGTCTGTATCTAATCCCTGGTTGATATAAGGAGCTGTCATTATGCTTCCAGAATAAGAAGAATTCTCGGGCCAGGTTCCTTGAGAAGGGCATGCTGCTCTTTATCACAATTAGGGACTTTTCATATGTCTGACCTATGGCTTTTTGGCTTTGCAGTTGACGGACTGTAGCTAGAAATCCTAGAGTCAAACCAGATTCCCTTCACAGGCTTCTTGCATAAACAGACTGAAGTAACTGAATTACAGTCACTGAATTACGTTCAAGTTCCAAGTGGTGTTTGCTGCACTGCTTCTGCCATCTGGAAAGGGCATACTTTACAGAGCATTACATTTTTTTCTAATGTTTATATTAGTAGTGTAACCTGGTTATTTTAGTGGTGCTAATTAGGAGGGGGGAGTGTCTGATGACACCCTGTAGAATGTCCTCTAGCTTCTCAGTCTTTTACTTGCTTTCAGTTTCAGAAATGGGCAACAAACCACTGGCATTAGGAATTCAAAGGAGAATTCTAAAATTCTGGTAACACCCCTGTGAAGAAGGATGCACGCTTTCAGAGGGGCTGAAAGAAGAACAAGATTTCCGAAAAATACGTTTTCTGCCAGAGGAAAACAAACAAAACCCAACAGTCAGTGCTACGGCACCACAGTTATTATCTCCTGTGCTACTGTACCCAAATACATAGTTTACTGAACAGATGCTGTCTACTCCCGTAAGACTCTTGGTCTGTAATTCAGTGTCTTGATACCTGGGGTTTGTCAGCAGATACAGTCCCTGTTGAGAAATGGGGGCCTGTATGTGCTTAACATGATGAATTCAAGGAGTGAGCTAGAAATGAGCCTTAGGAATAATAAAGCAATGACCCCAGTCAGTCAGGTTCTCCATGAAAGCTGCTTAAAGGAAAAAAGATAGCAAACATAATGCTGGTGTTTTTTCTCACTGTGCATGTTGACTGGATGAATGGGAGTTGGGTGTCTGTCTTTGAAAAATCTCAGCACACGCCTCTAAAGATCCTGGCCTCCTTTGAAATCTGTGACCAAAGCCCGATAGACTAAGAGGGATCAGAATTTAGTTGTAGCAAAGCAGACATAGACTTTGCTGTAAGGACGTGGTTTTTAAACAAGACATCGGAGTATCTTTTGATGTTGCTTGCTTTTCCCAGGACCTGGGATCCACTTGTCCCTCTGAAAGCTGATGCTTTTTCATAAAGCCTGAGCCTGCTGAAATCCTTGGGCTTCATGAATGTTCAGTGTTTTGGGGGACAAGGGGAAGCCTTTAACACAGAAGACTATCAGCTTGCTGACTTTCTGATGGGCCATGCCCGCTTTCAAAAGAAACACAGGTTTTAGCAAGTCAATGATCCTATCCAAACATGCCATGCAGTTTTAGCTTTCAGGTTTTTCGTGGTATATTGGCATAAGCAGTTTTTTAGATGTTTTGGGTTGGTTTTTTTCAAAGCATTTCATTTCTCCTTTGAATATAAACCACATTGTTCTGTACCTTCAGAGAAAGCTCATTGCAGTTTCAAAAGCCCCTGTAAAACCTTTATATACCGTTTACAAATTTAAAGGGGGTTTGATGCTTGCAAAAATCTGATGTTCTGTACTGGAGATGTTCACCTGCAGCTATTAAAAACACAAAAGGGCTAATTTGGGACCACAGGTTTTATTGAAACAAAAAAACCCACTAACAAAGCCAGTGTTTTGTTTTTCAAATCCTATAGGTTATGTATGCAGGGGTTTTTTAAAGTTCAGCAAAGCTAGGTTGGATGAAAACAAATTTAGAGCGTAGAGTTGTGCTACTACTGTTTTATGAACACTACAGAGTTTGAAAAAAGTGTAATAACTTTTATTTTTCTATTTATTGGCTGTGCATGCACTTCTTGGCCACATAAAGTCTATCAGACCTGGCAGACTGATAATTTATCCTCTATAAATAATAATCAGCCATGATTCACCTTCTGTAAGGGCCAACAAAAGCACACTGTTTCATCTCTAATGTTGAGAGTTCATGGCAAGTTGTCTTGTGCTGGCACTTTGCACAGGAATGAGGCTCTCCCTGTAAGTTCAAGCACAAATATAAAGCTTTAAAACATTTAAATGCAAGGAACTTGTGCAATTATTTCAAGCTGCTCTTTGGGATGCGGGAATACTACTTACTTTCATATTAATTTTCTGCAGTTATGCTTTTGCCATAAATGTAATGTGGCATGAGGCAACCATTATCCTGTGACCGCTGATGTTCTCATCCCTTCTCAAGCTGGAATTTCTCTAATAACAGCAGTATTTAATCTTGGTTTTACTTACTACAAAGTTAATCTATAGACTAGCTGTTTAGACATAACTCAATTTCTCAACAAAGCCTTTATATCAGCATAGGACAGGTTTGAGGACTTGGTTAAATATAGGTGGCCGTATTTTTATCAAGATTTTTATATTAAGTTGATACTTATTTTATGTGATCGTAGGCTTGGGTATTTCTGAAAGGTAAATATTTTTGTACTCTTGAATTTTGTAGTATCTTAAAACCTAGCTTTCCTTTTTTAAATAAGAAAAAGTGTTGTGGTTTTTTTTAAAATACCTTGTTTTAATCAGTCTCATTTTTCTTGTTTATACCATTGATCTCAAGCTAGTGTCACATTTTAGTATTTTTAATGGCAGATTTAAAAAAAAAAAAAAGTCTTCCAGAAGAGTGGAATGCCACCCTGAAAAGTAAGTGATGTTGTTATAAGGCCTTACAGTGTCTGAGCATAGTAAAAATGAGAAAAAAATGAGATTGCTTCAGCTGATGAAGCATTTGCAATGAGAATTTCTGTTCTCTGCCAGTATCTTTCCCACGCTCAAATAGGGATTTCTGACGAAACTCAAAGAGCCACAGTCTGCAGAAGAACCAAACAGGGATGAATCTGGAGTGCCAGTTTCTGGCGAGTTAACTATTTTTTTAACTGTAAAGCTGAAGAAAACAGCACTGGTTTAGTAGCTATTGGCAGAAATTAAATTTATTGCTAGTGAGCTGTTTAAGCCTCTCGCTGCAGTCTTCAGGGAATTTTCTGAGTGTCAGGTACTCAGCGGGGCTCAGTATGGGACCGGTGTGCTCACGTGCAGCTGGGGGATGGCTGTAAGGCTCTGACCTGGGGATGGGAGGGAAGCACCAGCTGGATTGCTCCCACTGACCGCAGGGGCCATCGCACTGCGCCTCATCTGTCACCTCTGTCACGTTGACGTGGGTCTCTCTGTGCAACCTTTGATCCTCAGCTGGCTGACTGGACCTGCTAAAGCATATATGAAACTGTAGTAATTGTCACTAACTTCTGTCTTTGTCATAATAAAAATGTGCACTGGCATTGTATAACCTGCTTTCCATGTGGATTGTAATTGAAGAATAAAGTCGCCTAACTTTGCAATGAAGTTTAAAGAAGTAATTTAAAATGTATTTAGCATGGATAAAGTATGAAAATAAAACCCTAAAATGAGCTCTTCCACACAGGAAGACTGTTATGGTGTAGTATAGTTTTTCTGGCTTTCAGACGGTTCAATCCTGACTCTGCAATCCTACAAAGCCCCAGACACAGACTGTGGCCAGGCTCAAGAACGATTTTGAGGTTAAACTTCTATTTTGCCTATTTCACTTCCTACCTTTGAGATTTTTCACAACCATGCGATTCCAACGTGGAACCAAAGCTCTTTTTAAATACAAGCATTCAAAAATGCTGTAAAAGGTACACATTTGGCTTTTGTCAGTTAGAGGTGGAGAAAATATCAGCCACAAAAAGCCAGCTGGAAATGTAAGTTAGCCTTATGGAGAGCAAGGCCAATTTCTGCAGTGACAATCATGCAGCTTCTTAACTGAACTGTACGGGAGACATCATCTTCCCAGCAGTGCCGCTAGGTAACAAGCTGGGATTTTTGGCCTGAGAATAGACTATTAATGATTGAATTTATTGTTTGTCAAACATGCAGTACATGTCAGCGTCGCCAGCAAAACCTTTTTACGGCCACAGACAATCCCGCTGAAGGGACAGTGGCAGTTGTGGGAAGGTGCTGCTGCAGGCAGAAACAAGGCGAGGAACCATTTAACGCTCGGACTCGCAGAAAGCTGCCTGCCTTTGATTACGTGACGAGCAAAACGATGGGCGAAGGCTCTCATCCGTGGCGGCGACCCGAACCAGGGCAACCCCGAAGAACCCTGGGCTGGTTCACCTGCAACCTATAGCTAAGCCCTGGGCGTCGCAGGCAGCTGAGTAACGATTCAATCCATCTCCAGCCCGTTTTCTGAATCCTTTGGGCAGCGAGCACCGGTACGAGCAGGCAGAGCTCCCGCCGGCGGGCCTCTGTGCGCTGCCCGGCGTCTCCCGGCACGCCGGGGTCGCTTCTTCCAGCCTTTGCTGTGAACACACGCCCGAGGTGCCGGCCGAAGCCAGGCCCGCCTTCTCCCTCAAGCCTCTCCAGGCCGCCTCGCCTCCGCTCGGCTCGGCCAAGGCAGCTCCCGCCGCCGAGGCGGGTCTCAGAGCGGCGGAGCCGCCGCCAGGCGCGGCCTCGCCTCAGGGGCCGAGCCCCCGCCGCGCCTTCCCCGGCGGGCGAAGGGCATGCCGGGAGCCGCCTAACGCCGCGCTGAGGGCGGCCGGGCCGGGCAGAGCCGGGCGCTGGCGGCGGCGGCGGCACCGACCGTCCCCACCTGAGGGGCCGCAGCCTGCAAACCCCACCCCCGGCCGCTCCCCCGCCGGCGAGGCCCGGCCCATGGCGAGGCGCTCGGCGGGTCGGGGCGGCCGCTTGCTGCCCGCTCCAGACGGGCCCGCAGGTAGCGGTAGCGGCGGTCGGGCCGGGCCATGCGCGACTACGAGGACGTGACCGCCTTCCTGGGCGAGTGGGGCCGCTTCCAGCGGCTCGTCTTCTTCCTCCTCAGCGCCAGCATCGTCCCCAACGGCTTCAACGGCCTCTCCATCGTCTTCCTGGCCGGGACCCCCGAGCACCGGTGCGCCGTGCCCCGCGGGGCCAACCTGAGCGGCGAATGGCGCAACGCCAGCATCCCGCTGGAGCTGCGGGAAGGGCGGGCGGCGCCGAGCCGCTGCCGCCGGTACCGCCTGGCCGCGCTCGCCAACTTCTCGGCGCTGGGGCTGCGGCCCGGCTCCGACGTGGAGCTGGGGTCGCTGGAGCAGGAGCCCTGCCTGGACGGCTGGGAGTACAGCCGCGACGTCTACCGCTCCACCATCGTCACCGAGGTATGGGGTTTTGGGGCGGCGGTTTGAGGGGGGTCTGGTCCCTCTCGCCGCGGGAGGTGCGGGCAGGCTGCTGCGGGGGTGCCGAGGGGAGAAGCGTGCGGTTACGGTAGCGCCGGTGGAGCTGGTCCCTGCCTGGGCATCGGCCCTGCTGTCGAATCTGGCGTGCTCGGTTTATTTGGAGATCTTCTGTTCGCTTCCACGCGCAGAAGCGGTCGCCACACGCAGCGCGTAACGGTCACCGCTTAATGGGTTTCATCTGGTCTCTGTACAAGCGGCTTGGAGCGGCGGTCAGCGCAGCGACGAGGGGTTCAGCTCGCTCCGTGGTTCAGAGATGTCTCTTTGAACACGGGAGGTCAAAAGGGGTGGGGTTTTTTTCTGTAAAAAAAGAAAAAAAAAGGCGGTAGAAGTCACCCCGAGTTGTGCAAGTTGCAGCAGTTGGGGAGCCCTGGTTTGATGCTGTGTCCAAAAGGACCTTGAACGTCGCAGCGTGCCCACAGTGCCTCTGCTTTGGTCATGCCCGCTGCTTTGGTCTCCCCGGTCACCTGCCGGGGACAGGTCAGGTTCTTGTCCGCTCAATACACTCCTCGAGTCAAGTCTTCGGTCAGGGCAGCCAAACGAAGTTGAAGCTGTGCTGATTGTCCCTCTCGTGTCGGGTGGAAGCTGTAGAGACCCACAGGTACTGGTTGACGTAAGATACAGGGAAATGGATTTTGAGGAATACTTGAATTTCCAAACGTGTATAAGTTTTTTTCAGAAGGCTTGCAAACCATTTGCACCGTCCCATTGCCTGTTTGTGCCTGTGGACAAGTTCTACAGAGCTGGAACTATATTTGCCTTTATTCCTTGCTTTGCAAAATGGGTTGTGATGGGTGTTTGGATAGTGATGGATGCGAGTAATTCATGACCATAAGCTGATCTGAGCACAGAAATCTTCCTCAGGAGGAGAAGGACTGGGGTGAGGACGGGAGCATGGGAGAGGAGCCGAGCCAGCGCAGGGAGGCATGGAAACGGTGACACTGGAGTTGTTGGAAACTTCCCTTGAGTGTGCATAGCAGCAGGGGCTTGAGTGATTCTGACAAGTGGCACAAGGCATTGCCTCACCTGCTTATAAAAAACTGCTGTCTTTCTCGAGAGGAAGGCTGCTCTGAATTTCTAGACTCTGGTCCTTGCTGAAATGCACTTTTGTGAAAGGCTGAGGTGCTCTCAGGACAGCGTAAGGCAATTGGCATTTTCTCAGGGCAGTCCCATTCATGGGTGAATGTACGGGTTTTGTTCCAACTGCCTAAATATAACGGTTGACCTGGCTTAGACATGGTTTTAGCCAGTACTTTGTCTCTGGAGCTTCTTCGCTGAGCTCTGACTTGGTGTAAATTAAAATACCTTGAGCTATCAGTGCATCGTCCAGGAGTCTAATAATCTATAAGAAACAGGAGCTGCTAACATTTTGCTGAGACTTCCCAGGAGCTCTGGCCCGTTGCCTGTATGGTTTGGCAGATGTTTTGTGTCTGTGGGGGGTAATGTTTGTCTGCCCAGACATCATGCACTGAGGCGGTATTTTTTTTTTCCTTTAATATTAATGCTTCTGAGGGAGTTTTGCAAGAGCTGTGGCCTTTCACACACTTGCAGGTTTCCAGTATTAAACTTGTTTAATTTCTTGGCTTGGTGCTGCTGCTTTTATGATTGACTAATCTTGTGTTTGGTTGCATATCTCTAACTTGTTGAATAATCATGAGGACCTTTGTCCTAGATTTCCATGGCTGACACGGGGAGGGGGAAGGGGGAATTTTTGTTAAGAAAGCTTTTTGCTGAATCTCTCATGACTCTAGAGAAAGTCCTCATTTATGGTTCTGCTTTTCAGGAGAGACTTAAAACATTCAGTTCCCTCTCATTTGAAGAGAGACTTCCTTTTCTCACACAGACTAACAACAGAAGGTTGTTATTAGCCAGTCTGTAGTATTTAACCAGCTCCCATGTAACAAAATCCCTTTCTGTCTTTTACTTTTTGAAATGCTGTAGCTCAGAGGATAAGAAAAGCTTTACTTTGTCTCAAGAAGCCATCTGTGTCATTCTTATTCCTCCATAAGTCCTATAAAAAAAAGAATGTAGGAGTAATAAAAGTTCATACGTGGTAGTAAAAGGAATAAAACCAGGGGTAATTAAGGGAAAAGGCTAACAACTTCTGCTGGTCATATCTGTTATGGGGCTGTACTGCATAACTGGGAATAGAATTGAGCAGTGGAGTTACGAAGAGCACGAGTGGACTGGAAATATGATATAATGAGAAGACGTTAGATGAGACAGCAGTCAAAACATTTTAGTCCATACAGGAGTAATTCTTACATACTGAATCATAAATAGACACCGAATTTTGTATACACATATTCATCCTCAACTTCTAAAAATGTGTTGCGTTATGCATCAATTTGATATCAATTCAGTGCAGGTGGTGTACTCCAGAGCTGCATGTTTTATCCCTGTTGTGCTCTTAACAAGCTTCAGGGACTATTTGGCTTTTGCCGAGGAAGGATGCGCATGGTTGGAATTGCACAGGGCTGGCGCTCTGTCTTGTATGGACGTGCAGGGAGAGAAAGGTCTGGGCAGATATGAGGGCCCAGAAGTTTCCATTCCCTGCACACCAGGGATTCAAGTGCCCCACTGTGCTGCCAGACTCCTGTCCCTGAAGATCAGTGGGTTATGCCAGACTTTCAGGAAACAAGTGGAGGCTGCAATGGTGAATTCTGGAATGACACAAATGGGCACTGTGGTACAGCTGTCGAACTAGAGGTTTTGGTGTTCACTCTTTATGGGAAGGCAGAGGGATGTATTGTTTTGCTTTACCAAAATAAAAACACGGGTTTGTGCTAGATGTTGTAATTTCCACAGGCTTTTCTAAGAGGGGAGCCAACAGCTGAAGTGTAAATCAAGCCCGTGTCATCCAGGTTCAGCTCCCACCAAACTCTTGATTAATGTTAATGTTAGTCACCGCCATTATTTCTCACCTTTCAAAATAGGTGCCTCCTCTTTCTTGCTGTAGGTTAGTAGGTTAGTATCTGCTTATTTTCTGGCTGAGGTCATATTGACAACTTCTCAGCCCCAGGAGCTTAGGAAGCTATGGAAGGACCTTTAGGTGATTTGCAGGTACAAAATCTTAGTATTAATAGTCTTGTCAGAAGAAGGAAAAAAAGTGTAGTTTTCATTTAATAACTAAATATGAATGTCTGACAGAGGTACAAAAGTACTTCTAAAACGCTGAGGTTTTCAACGTGTGATTTAAGAAGCACATAATGCAGGACTCGTGAGAATTGTACGAAGTACAGACATTTCTGATCCTGCAGCATAAAATAGGGTTAGCATTATTAAAGGATGATAGGCCTGCAGTTGATTTTGTTAAAATGGAAACAATGCTCTTTTAGAGGTACCATGGACAATTATAGGGTAATGTTCCGATTATGCTGTCTTTACTTTTAAAACTCAGCTCATGTTTCTCAGTTTCTGATGTCAGTGCCCTGTTTCCTTTTTCTTCAGCTATATCAAAAATGTGATGTGTGGGGGAGAGTTAAGTTTCTGCACTAGAATTTTAAACTATTTGGCGCTTCCCTTCCTGTTCTGTGCAAGTTTAAAACAACTACAAGGGGAGAAATTGAGCAGAATGTGTATTTTGTAAATACAGACTTCTGTTTACATTTGGATAATAAGCTTTGATGTAACATTTAGAACTTCTAAGTATTTGGAATACACAAATGTGTTGTCAGAGGAAAGGGTGTTTAATAACACTCATAGCTCTCAAGTAAGCAGAGAATATTTATATGGGTATGAACAAGACCAGATTCATAAGTACTCAGTTGTGAGACTGTGAGATTTTTTTGAAGAACCTGCCTCCACTTGCAGAGAGAAGCAAGTGGTAGGAGAGAGTACAAGATATTGGATTAGCTTCAAAAATTCTTGCTAACATGTTGATTTTAAAAAGAAAATATTAGCACATGGGACTATCCCACTTCATTTTTCAATCATGCGTGTTATTCTCGGCAAGAAAGGAAAACAGTTTAAAAAATAAATAAATAAAGGAGTGGGAGGACATGATATATTGTAGCTGTAAAAATTCCTTTTCCTATAAGGCTTTTCCTTATATAACAGGCGTGTAACAGAGTAAGGCTCTTGGAAGTTTTTGTATTTGTCATAGTTCATACTTGTTTAGGGTTCTAGTGTTGGTATTAGGGAGGTGTGAGTGCTCTTGCAGTAGAACAGTTCTCTATAATCTGAGAAACATGCTTTTTTCAAGTGAGGTCCTAAATTATATTGTTCGTGGCCTTGCAACTACTTCTATAACTTTCCAAACATACTTGGTGTATATTTGGTGGTGGTATATATTTGTTTGCTGTGATGCTGTATTGCAAGAACTTCTGATGTTTTTAAGAGCTCCCCTGTAATTAGACTTGCAATTTCCATGTTATAATGCATTGATAATATTGGACAAATTGTATGCTTAAATAGGGTAGGCATCTTGTCATTAGCATCTAGAATTTTGTTATTTCCTGTTTTGTCATCTCTTACAAGATGATATAATTGTAGTGAAAGTGAAGCAGGATAAGGGATCTGCATCGGTGTCTGGATGAGAGCCATTGCAGCATTTACTGTTAGTAATTCATGAAGTGCCAGCTCTCCTTTCGAGGCAGGTGGTATTCTGCAAGTGCAGTGGATGCAGAGCCTGTACACAGGGAATTGGTCTTTACCCCTTAAGGTTTTGCAGTGCTTAGAGAACTTAGAGGAATGGTATTTTTTACTTGTGGTATGGCAGTATTTTCAGCTGGACTTGTGGCATCCTGTCTTCCTAAACTTGCCTTGCAGTTTTAGTTGTTTTATGCTTTGAAGGTTGTTCCACCGTCTGCAGTTTAAAGAATTCAAATATTTCATCTTGAAGTCTGCACTTCATTGTGATTGCAGTTTGTATGAAAATTGTGGGGTAGTTTTCTTTTTGGATAGAGGTGTTATATTAATGTTTAGTTTAATATTGGGAAGGGGTAAAATAGAATACAGGAAATACAAGTCTAGCAAGACTGACACACCTCTACGTATGCTGCTTAATGTAATTCTAGCTAAACCTGCAATAATACTTCTTGTTCAGGTTGTATTGTGACAAAAGGCTGGAAGCTAATAAAATGTGGCTGGGGAGCGTCTTCTGTTTGAGGGAAGGAGGAGATCTGAGGGAGTAGTTTAGGTTTTTTTGTTCTTCTCAGTTTTGTAACTGGGCTTGTCTTATAGAAAGGGATTTGGAGATGTGGTTCGAGGTAGCTGACTTGCCATGCAAGAGATGAAGCAGAACTTGGGAAGTGCTCTCCTAAAGAGATGCTTAAGTGATGACTCTAACTACCTAGGACTGTTTCATACTCTGGCCCCAAACCTGTCCTTGAGAAGCAACTGCTTCAGTCCCTCTCCCTTGTGGTGTCCCCCCACCTTCTCCCCCAAGCTGTTCACATTTTCTGGCCGTCTCCATAGCCTGTCATCTTTTCCCCGTGCCCTCTCTCCACCTGTCCTCACCAGTGGCTGGTATCAGCCAGGGATCCGTTACAGAGGTGCATATCTCACCATGCAACTTGCCTCTGATGCGTAAGTGATTATTGCTATTAGATGTGAGGCTGCTGATGGAAGACATCACCCCAACCTGATGAATTGTTTGGGAAGTAGCTATAGCCCAAAGTATCTGCAAGCTGTCTGAGTAAGAAGATAAGTTTAAACTCCAACAGAAGGATGCCTTCTTCTAAAGTTATAATAAAATTGAGTGAGAATGCTCTGTGCTGTGCCTTGAGCATTGGTACCAGTGTTTAGGAGCTCAGTGCTTCACAACGTCAGCGGCTGCTGTTTGAAACAAAGCTGAAATGTTTTTCTCCTGTTTGGAGCCCCGATACCTTGCTGAGGTTAACCTTATCTCATTCACTGGGGCAAAGGCCGTTACAGCTAGCAGGCTAACTCAAAGGATACTAAGAAGTCAAAATAGCACATGATTTTAGAGCACTGGGTCACGGTATACTGTGTCCAAACAGCACTGCCAGCAGCAGACTTCAATCAGTAACTACTCCTGGGACACTTGGTCTTTGCGATGCTGGTCTTCTAACAGTGATGCTTCGGTGACTTCTTGGGCAACATACAGTTGAGGGAGGGGTCTGGTTGCAGAACGGTTCTGGAAGACTGATGCCACCATGACTAACAGGCAATGTAGTAGACCTTGTTGGTGAGTCATTAAAAAGTTGAAGACTTCAGCATTTATTTGCCAGAGTAAGGGGTAACAGACCTTAAAACCCCTTGGTTCTGATTGTTGTACATCTGTGGAGTCTGTAATTAACTGGTATTGCACAACCAAGGTAGTTTTCTCTTGGAAATTTGATATTGAAGTTCACTTTGGTGCCTGGTTCAAGTGATCTTCAGCATAACAGCTCCTAGCATTGCTTTAATAGAGCGGACAGAAAAACAAGCTGGTAATCATTGCCACATTATAAGGACTGATACGTTTCCACCTGCCAATGCAAGAAGCTTTTGGCAGAAGAGCGCAAAACGTTTTAATACCATGAACTTTTCCAAGCAACGTCTCTACCTCAGTGGTCTGAAGAAAATGTTTGTTACTGGGCACAAGCATGCCAGTGTCTGGAAAGCCAAGTGTTGCGCAGCCTCGTGCCAAAGTACAGGGTGTAAAATAGATGAAAGGAGACAGCTAACGCAAAAGCACAGGGTGATCAGCTGGAAAATAATGACTTAGTAATGTTAGACTATAAATCACTGAGCTAGATGTTTGGCTAGTTAGATTTTATTTCTCTTATTGAAGATATCTGGCTCCAGTAGCTGATAGGAAGATGATTCTTTGTGAGTAAGCAAGACTTTATTAATGCAGGATTTGTATTTGTGGTATTTGTTTTCCTGATAAGTGTCATCATATGAAGACATATGATAACCACTGAAACCTTTGGCCTATATAAATTTGATAACGATCATTTGCTTCGTATTTCCAAGTTGCCAGATGCATTTTGCTGAAGCTTCCTGGCTGGATTAGCCTCTGTGGTTGTCACAGAATTGCTCAAACTTTCTTTAATCTATAATGAAGTACAGCTTTTGTTGAGTAAATATTCATTATAAATTTTAATTACAGTTTTTAATCCAAATGATATTGATAACTATAGTAAGTTAAATCCCTTACTTGAGTGGTGTAAATGTTAGCACATTAGAAGGTCACAATTCTGAAGGGGACTTCTGTAATAATGCGTAATTGATGGTGTGGTAGGATTTATTGGAGCATTGTATTGCGTGCTGGTGCCTGTGCTTCAGGTGGTGTGAGGCTGGAAAAGCCATAAAAGTGTGTAAGTGCAAGAACAACGTTGAAGGTTATGAAGTTTGACATGAGGAGAGATTTTTTCAGACATAAAACCACAATCAGATTTATCAAAGGAGAGGTTAAGAAATTACTTGAATACAGTTACAAATTGGGAAAATGTGCATTTCGTTTGCTCCCATGACCTTAAAGAAATAATAATGATGAGCTGAATTCATAAGGTAGCGTAAGTATTGGCAGCTAAAGTTACATAAACGCCGACGAAAGTGCACCCTGTATGAATGAGCATCATTCACCTCTAGAAGAACTTCCAGTTCTAATTCAAAACTGGATGCTCTTCCATGAAATAAGTGGTGGCTCAGTTGAGTTTTGCCACGGACATCTGGGAGTGGAAGACCATTGTCAGTGTTGTTCATTCAGTGCATGGTTTTTAGTGATCTTTCAACCTTAAAACATACACTAGGATATAACTGTAGCGTGAACTGTTAACGGACTGAGGGCCGTGAGATTCCTGGAGTCAAAGGCTTAATGCTAAGGAGACTGGGCTGGCAGACAAAGCAAAACGCTGACATTCCCATGCGTGGGACCACGGACGAGGTGGATGGGGAGCTGGGACATGCAGCAGCTGCAGGGGCAGATCTTACAGGGTGTTCCAGTACAAATTAAAAAAAAAAAAAAAAAAGAGGAAAACACTCTATACTTAATTATTTGTAACTGGGGGGCAAGGGGATTAATTATTGGGGTCAGGGTGAATATTTTAATTTCATTTCAACCTTTTTAATACAGATTGAAAACTAAAAGTTTCCATCGCTAAAACATCAGAAGAGGCCCTGTGGGAGGAATAACTGAGCTCAGGAGGGTTTTGGCCTCACATCAGAAGCATTAGTTGCCTCCAAATTCCTCTCCTGTGGGGCTGCAGCACCTCCTGCCCTCTGCCAGCAGCTTGCTGGGTAGCACGGCAGGACGAGGAGAGCTCTGGGAACTCCTCCAGTCACAGCATAGCAGTGAGGTGAGGGACGAGGCATCCCTGCTGGGTTTTGTTCTTTCTTCTAATATTTACGCACTTTTTTCCCCACCAATGATCAAAATAAAATTAAGACTCTTTCAATAATAGCTGTTGGTATAGATACAAAAATAACATGAATGTTATTTTCAAAACATCGGACTGAAATGGGTAGGATATTGGAAACTACTGCAGTCTAGATTTAGTAATTATCTTGTTTTCTTCCTCTTTTTTGTTTTCATTTTGGAAATCTTGGTTTGTTTTGTATATATTTCAATTTGTATTCCAAAGATTATAATTGCCATTAGTTAGGTTCCCAGTGAGGAGTGAGCAGTCTCCAGTCTCTCTAGAAACCGTATTAAAATGTAATAAAGGAAGAGGCGCTTTTTTTTATATATATTTTTGTTTCTGTGATTCAATTTCTCATAAATTAGAAATGTGAATTTTTAATGACAAACTTTGCCATATGCAGGGAAATCAAGTTTGGAGTCTATTCTCACTCCTTCAAAAACCAGCAGAACTGGAGCAGTTTAAGGGGCTGCAGAGCCTTTGCAAGGGAGCTGAAGCAAGCGCATTATGAAATTATTAGTTGCTGTCACTCATATATGTGTAGGAGAAACACCACAGCCATCACCTGTGTAAAGAAAGCCACACGGGTCACAACTGAAGGTAGTGGTGGGGCCTCAGCTGCATCGCTGCCGAGATGGCTCAGGGTCGGTGGCATTTGCCCTCTGCTGCCCAGCGTCCCTTCCCATTATTTTCATGGAGCTGCATCTGTGCAGTAGGTTAGTTATTCCTTTCTCTTGTACCCTTTGGACAGAAAACCTCCACATTTTCATCTGGGCTGAGCCAAGATGTTTAGGAGGGAGGGGAAATCCTGTTTATTAGAAGACTTTCATGTTCTCTCTCCCTGCAGTGGAATCTCGTATGTGATGACGACTGGAAGGGACCCCTGAGCACCTCCCTGTTCTTTGTGGGCGTCCTGCTCGGATCTTTCTTATCAGGACAGCTCTCAGACAAGTAAAGTATATACACCAGAGCTGCTGGCTCTTTGATGCTGTTTTGTAAGCAATTCTTGTATGTGAATTTTCCTATAAGTGTCTTTCTGCAACTACTGACATGTCTTTGTTCTGTGACTGTCTAATCTGAATGTACACAGAGTGTATAGAGTAAATGTCCTGAACTAGAACAGAATGTTAAAAAGATTGTTAGTGGGTTTTACCTTTATCTGTTTATTTTTTTCAGCTAAATCACTTCTGGAGCAAACCTTTTATGCCAGAAAACAGGTGTAGGAGATAAGTTTCATCTGGAAAAATCAGATCAATGACGTTCTCTTCTAATTACTTTGGACTATGTTCACATAGAGCCCTGAGGCTTGTTTTCCTTTTTTTGAGGTCAAATTTAAAATACTTTTTTTATAAACACCCATAGCTTCTCTTCCTCATCATCAAATCCAGCATCTAAGTCCAATGATCTGCATTTGTGGAAGCCGCAAAGCATGAATGCTGTTCAGCTCTACTCCAGAGAAGCAAGGCTTTCTTGTTTATCAGTACAAACATTAAAAAAAAAGGAAAACACCATTAATTTTTGCAATGTTGACAGTTGATTGTTTGGTTTTTTTAAAGCTCAGTTTTTCTGATTCTCTTCCTGGGATTTGCTGTACAATGCATTGTATGCCGTCTTCCTGATTCCCAGAGAACAGTATGTGGTCCTCTAATTTGTGGATTTACTTGTAGAGTTTCTATTTCTTTGAAACATAATCCCTATGCCACAAATCTTCTAGCATTGTTCAGGGCCTTTGCTTGGTTTCCTGCTCATCAGGTTGGACCAGTTTTGAGCTTGGAGGCAGTAATCCTTGAAAATCAACCATCTCTCCTGGACTTCTCTCCAGAGCTGTATGTCGTGGGATTTTTCCAAGCAGATCCCTGATCAGTCTAGTGTTTGCTCTCCCGGTGATCCTGCCTTCTGCCTTGTTCCTCCCCTCCCAATCCTGCACTTCACCATCGTGCAGCCAGCAGCCATGGGTGCTGCTGACCTTTACGTCCCGAAACAGTTCTCCCTTGTTTGCAAGCTTGAGGTTCAGCAGTGTCTCCCTTTGTTGGCTCCTCAGTCACCTGCATTAGGAAGTTGTCATTGATGCACCTCAGAAACCTCCTGGGTCTTGTCCTTCCAAGAGGTATTGGGGTGGTTGAAGTCCCCCACGATGGCCAGTGCCTTTGAACGCAAGGCTTCCTGTGGTTGTCTGAAGAAGGCCTCGTTTGCTTCTTTCTGATCAGGTGGTCCACAGTGGACACCCACAGCGGTGACGGCGTTGGTCCACCTCCTAATCCCTAAGCTCTGAGCTGGCTCGTCATCCATCCCAGGCAGAGCTCCATGCCTTCCAGCTGCCCTCCCATGTGAGGGGTGATTTCCCCACTTTGCCATGGGGAGTCTCCCACCACTTCATCCTGGTGCTGCTGCAGGGCTCGGGTGGTTTGTTCAAAACAGCTCCCAGCCCCTTGTCTGCTATGAGGATGCCAAGCGTCTTCCATGGCGACTAACCAGCAGGTGAAGCAGGAGCTGTTCTGGTGCCAGAAGCTACGAGCTTCCCACCTTCACAATCACGGGAGTCTCCTCCTTCAGCTCCTTCGCTTGGTGACACAGATCCTCACCAAGTGTGGTCAAGGAGCTCATGAGTGCAGCTCATCCAGTTTTCCGCATAGCCACTGAACAGCAGCTAGCTCCTGGTCAAGAGACCCAGTGCATCCAGCAGCCCCCCGAGGAGACTGCTCCAGCAAGGCTGCCTGCGGTGTTTTGCCATCGCCATCTGCTCATCTGGTACAGAAAGTCCTGCAGAGAGCCTGAGCCCTGTGCCTGGCCAGGCGCCGCACTGAGATTGACAAAATGTTTTGCAGTTCAAGTAACAACCTGTTCTTAACGTGTTGTGATCTACCTGAGACTCGTGGCACCAACTGTAGACCTCCTGGTCAAGACCAACTGTAGACCTCCTGGTCAAGTCTAACTTCGGAGCGTGGTTATGTGCACCTGCGCTCAGCAGATGTCCTGTCACAGGCTGCAAAGTCTGCTGGTGGTGTGGGACTGCCCAGGCTGGGACATCGGCACTGACTCTTATAACAGTGTGATGGGTTGGGTTTAGTTTAAATTTCTGTTCTTTTATTTTTTTAATACTTCGTCAACAAAATTGCTAGAATCCCTTAAATTGGTTCATTTTTTTTTACCAAGTGGAATGAAGATTGCAGCATGGGATCACTTACTGATAATAGCATCTTACAAACTTGAGTTTTACCACTCTTTCAGAAGCTTTCCTTCTTTTTCTTTTTCTTTTTTTAACACGCTGATCAGTGTCATGAACTGTGTGCTCCTTAGAGGAGAATGAGCATCTAATACTCTTGCGTTGTAAATAATTTGCTCCCGATGATTTGTCTCCCTGCTCATCCTATTAGTAAGAAAGGAATAGTGTTCCAGCACATACTTAAAGGCAACTTAACTAGCAGCCCTTGGCATATTATTTTCTCTTCAACAGTGGATTTTTTTAATGTATTTAGAATAGTTGTGCCTGTGTCACATTTCCTGAACCTCTGCTTTTTCCAGATATTTTGTATCTTCCTAAGTATGCACATGAGTAATCTTATTTTTCTGTTTCTGAACATGTAACTCATGCTGTTGTATAATCATCTTTTTTTTTTTTCCCCCCCTCCTTCTTCTTTAATCTGTCCATGGAAGGTTTGGCAGGAAGAATGTGCTGTTTGCAACTCTGGCAATGCAGACTGGCTTCAGCTTCATACAGGTCTTCTCTACCAGCTGGGAGATGTTTTCAGTGTTCTTTGTGCTGGTCGGCATGGGACAAATATCTAACTACGTGGCAGCATTTGTTCTTGGTATGAAAGTCCTACTGGGCACAGTATGTGTTGTTTAGTCTTGTGCTTTTTCTGCTCCTTTTTGGTACTGGCTTAGGGTTGCTTTGTTTTGCCAAGCAACAATTTGTTTTGTCCTCGTCACACATGGATAACTCGTCCTCTCCTTGGAAGTTTCCAGTTGATAGAGGTGCAATCTGAATTAATTCTGTGGCTTACAATCCTAAAAAGGCAAAAAAACAGAAATCAATTATTCGAAACAAAGTCCATCTTCTAGTTGGAGAGATAAGGCATGTAAGACATGATTTTTCAGGGATTTCTGTTGTCCGTTTTGGGGCCTAAATTGCTATTTGATTTAAAAACTTGCAAAAGAAAAAAAATAGAGTAAGCATTATAAAGTCTCCTTTAAACAGCCTATAGTAAAAATTAAATGGCATAATGATTCGTGCTTTGTATACTTTATATTTAACTAAGACCATATTTGGTCATGGGAATGTGAATTACCTTATGAATCTGAGATTATCTAAAAATTATTAATGTTATTTACAGTGATCTCACTGTCCAAAGTACCAAATGTTGGCAAGAAGTTCCTTTTGGGCCAAAGAAGGCCAGTGCAGCTGTGAAAGCAGTGTTTAGCAAACCTCACTGCAGACATCCTGCTGCAATCTTCTTTGATTTCCGTGGAAACGAGGAAGATTATATTTCTTTTTCTGTCTCTTAATTTGCAGGTCCCAAAGCATTTCAAAGGGAAGCATTGACCCTGTTCGTGTGTTTAATTCCACTGCCAATAGCCTGGCCTTTGTTAGTGACCCAACAGGAACTCCACATGTGCACATCGAAAGACTGCGAGGTTTTTTGGCTAATAGCGAAATAATCTTTTAGAAGGTGATACTGGTCAGGAACCTAATGTAGGCATCTCTGAATTATCCTTTAAAGAAGCTGGTCTCCATAAGCTGGAGAGGACCTTATAGAGATCAAGCTGAGGTTAACTGTTGTGAATATTTTTATAGTATGTCAGGCGGTTTTAGCTCATCAAGTGAAATGTGAGATTCTAAGAAGATAAAATTATAGAAGTATTAGCTACTTCGAGCTACAGAAATACTGTATGGCCTGGTTCTCTTCCTTTTATACATATAGTTAGCTGGATTAATGCAGGGTCACTGCATGAAGCAGATTTGTGGTGCCTCTAAAACTGGGTGGCAGAGCGCACTATATACTGTAACTATCCAGTGTAGTATATTTCCAAGCCAATTGTTAGAGGTAATTTTGGTAAGTTACTTGGTTGCTATTAAGTTAAAATACTAATCTTCACTCTGCTGTTTTGAACAGGCACAGAAATTCTTGGCAAATCAATCCGTGTGCTATTCTGCACGCTAGGCGTTTGCATATTTTACGCATTTGGCTACATGTTGCTGCCACTGTTTGCTTACTTCATCAGAGACTGGCGGATGCTGCTGCTGGCGCTTACTTTACCTGGGCTCCTCTGCATCCCACTCTGGTGGTGAGTATAACTAAGTTAAAAGACTTTAGTCTTTAGAAGGTCCTGTCTGCAGATTTTTAAGATCCAGACTCCAAGCCAATCAGCCTTTACCAATGAAATTCAGGAATGGGCAGGTAAAGAATGGATGTTGTGTCCTTTACTATGCCCAGCTGTTTAGTTACAAGTCCATAGCTTTGTGGGTGATCTGACTCATGCCTGAAAAGCCTATTCTTCATTTTCTGTAGGCTTCTATGAAATCAAGTGATGCGCATGCAAAGAAAAAAAAAAGTCAGTAAAACTCATCCTTCTGCACCAGCTGAAATCCATGAACTTTTAAGAGTAGGCCTGAACTAAGTGCAGAATGAGAAAACAGTCGTTTCAGAAAGCTGCGCAATGCTAGGGCGACACAGATATGACAAGCTACAAAACAGTATTTGCACATGTGTGAGACTCTTGTTTTCTTCCATAATGAAATACTACTTTTAGGTGGCATGTAAAGTTTAAATAGTCCACATGGTGGTGGTGTTTCTTCACTTAGACTAGCATTTATGTTTGTGATTCCATCCAGTTTCTTACAAAGCTGAATGACTCAGGCAAATTCTACTTTCTGACTTGCCTTTATATGACATTATTCCAGTTTCTTATGAAGTTGAATGACTCGGGCGAATTCTACTTTCTGACTTGCCCTTATATGACATTATTTACAGTTACTAATTTTATATGTGTTATTTTCTAAGGATATGCCTCTTAATGTACAGCATGCTGCTTATATGTTCACATTTCTGAATTTCTTAATTAAACTATTTTCCCATACTTTGAAGGTTTTGGTTACTCTTTTTTCTGAGTCATTGCTTACTTCATTAGTACTTCTAAAACCCACAAGTGCGTTTTAGTCTGTTCTTGTTCAGTATGCTAGTCTGCTCTTGTAAATCTGATTTCTGTAGTCATTGCTCTAATTTTTGCAAGATATGGCAAGTTTTGAGCTCTTCGTGCCTGAAACAATGTGTATTAGTGCCTGCAGCACTGCTTTCTGTGGAAGTGCAGGCTCATTATTCTGAACTTTTTCTGCAGGGTCATTCCAGAATCTCCACGATGGCTGATCTCCCAGGGAAGATTTCAAGAGGCAGAAGACATCATCCGAAAGGCTGCAAAAACTAATGGCATTACAGCCCCAGATGTAATACTTGACCCTAGTGAGGTAGGATTCATTTAGCAGTCCAGTTGTTTGCTGGACCTATTAATGACCATGTAAAGTGATTAATTTCCAGATACATGAATTGTGCCTGCAGTGTATTATGTACTTCTCAAATGGGTAAAAGGTCATCCTTTTCCTGAAAAGCAGAATATCCTTTCCCCGCTTCATTAGATTTGCAAAGCCCTTGCTGTCCCATTCCCATGGGAATGCCAACATGCATTCTAATGCAAACGTTTTTTTGATCCAGTTTGCAGCCACCTTTTTCCTCATATACTCTAGTTTTTGGGGGAAGATAACAAATTTGAGGTACCTGTTGCTTTGTGATCTAAATGCTTGCGCAGTCTAATATAGTTCTATAAAAGCCTAACATAGGAATAATCCTGGCCAGTGGCAATGGAAATAATGTTATTCTAGTTCAACTCCACATTCAACTCCAAGTTCTACTCCATGTTAAGGAAAATAAAACTTGAGTCCCTTTAGGGTGGAGTACCTAGCAGTATCTTTTCTTCCCCATCTATTTCTTCCAATGCATTCTTGTTGCCTCTAGGTATCTCGCCTTTGTCTGAGCTGTTTGGTGACCTTTAGGTGGAGAAGCAGTTCCACACTCATTCAAACATGACCTCCAAAAGTCAGACAGACAAACTGTTTGCATAATCCAGGAGAATGGGCACCTCTTTAGGCAGATCTGTAGAATCTGTCTGGGCAGTTGCCCAATTGTGTTCTGCTTGACAGTTGACATAGTCTTGTCATTGAAAATCCCTGGGGTACTCGCTTGCTTTACAAGGCCTCTGTAGGAGGCTAAGGAAAATGGTTAGCCATTAAACTGTAGTGTGTTTGCTATTGGGGTTGAAACAGCTTCACTTGGGTTGGAGTTAGTTGAGGTGCAAACCAACCTGTTTGCCCAGACTTATTTGTAGATAGTGCAACATCCTGGTCTTGCTGGAACTGAGTGAGAATGCCAGGAAAACCCAGGCCTGCTTATGATAGCTTTTTCCCTGGATTTTCATTAGAACATGATTTTTTTTTTCTTTTTTTTTCTCCTTCCTTCTCATGCATGAAAACTCACTCATTGCCAGCACTGCAGCAGGAGAGCAGAAAATAGGCTCTGGCTCCAACATCTGCTTAAGGTCACTGTCCCTGGAATCCTCTATGTCCCGTTCTTAGAAAGAAATATTGATGTTTGCCATCTCTGAATGGGGCTGGATTATGAAGCAGCGGAAGGCAGGGGCAGGAGTAGGGATGTTGCCCCAGGGAATGCTGGACAAGGGGAGAGGCTGACTTCTGCAGCAGGGTGGGCTGGAGTACCCAGTGCTTATTTACAGATAAATCATTGCACGTCAACTTTCAGAAACACAGATTAACATTCTGACACTCAAAGGAAAATGAGCTCGATGAACAGGCACTGTTTAAATGCAGAACTCCTGTCCATCTTTTTACTGTTTAAAGTAAAAGTAATGCTGTGACCAAAAAACCTGTGCAAAACTTTTCTTCGTCAGTGGTCTGTTTATGCTGTTCTTTTGTCTGCTTTCTGAAGAACTATAAAGCAAAGGCTCACAGCCGCTCTTGAGTTTTTAGGAAGCATGTTTACACTGCAGAGAGGTTCTCAGAAATCCGGCTGGCCCTTAGCCATCGTGCATTTGGAACATGAGTTCTGGATGGTCGAGCAACCTGAGCTTATGTTTAGAGTATTCTTCAAACCTGTGCAGGTGGAGAGCAGCACCTGCAATATTTAGGCTTCAGAGATTTCAAAAACAGTTAGGATCCAGCAGGTGACTAGTCGCAAACAAAGCTGCAGAGCACACATAGGGCCTGGTTGGCTGAATTATCCCGGGGGGGGGGGGGGGGGGGGGGGATAGAAATGTTTGGATGATAGGTTTAATTTCAAATCATCATTTTACCCTCCCTGCCCTTCTCATAGCTTCTTGGTCTAGCCTGTCCTGTTAAGGATTATGTTGTCTGCTTATCCAGCTCCTAAAAGGCAGGGTCCCTTTTTCTCATCAGCTGTGACTCTGAATTTTACTGTTCCTGGTTTTGTTTTGTGGTTTGTTTGATTTTTCTCCTTTTTTTGTTTCCTGTTTGCTGGTTTCTTGGCAACAAATAGTGGCAAAACTGGAGAGTACTTAGGAAAGATCATGTGATTTATGAGAAAGGGCTGTGAGCTGTAAAGCAGACTGCAGTTTGTGTGGTGGGAGGTTTGGCTTCAGGCGGAGTGAAAGCTATCAAATGTAAAGAACTGTTTGCCTTTTGTAGAAAATAAAGATTTATGAAAGCAAATACACTGAAGTTTGCACAAGCATCAGACCACTATTTTATCCTCCAGGTCTTCAGAATGAAATATCACTCAAAGAATTTTCACCTGACTGCAGGGGTTACATAAACTCCATGTTCCCATTAGCTCTGATGCAGTTTACAAGACATTGAGGAGATAATGTGTAATTTGAGTTGAACAAGAGTTAAGGGCCCCAAATCAGTGTTCAGCAACTAGCTCGCCAAAAGAAACATCACGAACTGAATAGGAAGAGAGGTTGATGAGGAATTAAGTTAAACTAGTGGTTGCTTTTGTCTCTTTATTGATGTATTGTGTCCTGCAAAACATCCAACTACTTCTGCTGGACCAGCCTGATGTTTTAAGGGAAAAAAGTATTGTAAGTTGAACTACTGTAGAGTAGAGGATGGTATATTCCACCAGGTGGAAAGGGGTCAGAAAAGTTTATAGTACTGAGTAATTGCACTATTTTGAAGCTACAGTCATAGTTTACTTTTATTGATAACCATTTGCACATACCATGAAGGAGTATGCAGTGCCAACAAAAGGCATTCAGTCTTTAAGCATACTAAAATTTAATTTGACGTTCTCAGGTCACACTGACTTAAAAAAATCAAGGGAAGAAGTAATCTTTGTATACAGCTTATTTTGCTTGCACATAATTTAGGTCTGTCAGGCAAAAGTGGTTCTTCTACTTGTGGAAAGAGGTAGCGTTCACTTAAATATTGTGAGGTGTCTTGGCAGCTTACAATTCAAGAAGTGTCAAAATAAAAAATATTTCAGTATAACTGTTTTTTCATTTGATAATTTTGAGCTGCTAAGGTGGATGCCTGTTTGTTTCTTGATTAGATTTCTAACTGTTCACAGATTCGCAAATTCGGATAGATGTAAAATGTCCTAACAGAAAAAAAGACTCTATGGAAGATTGTAAGATCAAAGTCTTGTTGATGTTCTTACTGTAAGACTGCTAAAATACCAGTAAATTGATGAATAAGTAACCTGTGATAAATCCTGAAAACATACCATCTTTTGCAATAACAAAAATAAGACATGTCTAGAAAACTGTGGTTCTTCAGCCTTATGGTGTTGCTTTATCAGAATTGATAGTTTTAATCAATGGAACTTGTCCTCTTAAATCACCTTTTACATATTTCGAAAAGTCTCTTCCTTGTTACTCCTTGCTAGGGGTCTAAATTAAAGTCCTAAAATAAAAAAAACCCAAACTTAAATTCTTTCCTTTTTTATGATTTTACCAAGCACAAAACTTGTTTGCATGCTTCAAGGATGAGTATCTTTGCATTGTTTACATGGAAGTGGTTTTATTTTGAGGAGCTGGAAAGTTTCATGGGGAAAGAAGTTTGTTGTCTTTTTGCTTATATTATTAGCAGATCTCAAAAACATAATGATGGGGACTCTTCAGCTCATTAGCCAGTTTGTCTCAATTTAAATTCATTACCGTTAGGTCCAGCATGAGGAGTCATTTACTAAATCTGCCCTGCTGCAGTTTAACCTTGTTACTTCTTGCCTTGTCTGCAGTGGACATAGAGGACAGTTTATCACTTTTTGTGCTGGTCTTTGAAGACCATTCTTGGTCTTTTAAGATGCCCTTGGTCTTCTGTCCCTTAGGCTAAATAAACCCTCTATTTTTACAGATCATGTTTTTCAAATGTCTCATCATCCTTGTTGTTCTCTTCTTGCCTGGGTGCAGTCGGCTTGCATGATCCTCAAGGTGTACTGCTCAAAACTGGACATAAGAACTCTGCCAGTAGTGACATACAAATCGTGAATTAATGCTGTCACTTTATAATTCAAGTATAAAAATAACAATAAGCAGTTGCTTTTTGAAGCTGCAGGCAAAGAAAATGATTACTAATTTCAGCCTAAATTTTAAGTGACTTTAAATTAGGGAGGAGCAACTACTTTCACAGGTAGTTGGCTCTTCTGGCTTATACGTGTTTGGTTAAAAGCGAGGCACCTGTTTCAGCTCTGCAGCATATCAAAATACTGATGTATAAGTTGGGGGGGACTTATGTTCACAATAATTCTGCTTGCAGGAAGTTAATATTCACATGATTGGTTGGTTTGTTTGTTTCCAGCTGCAAGATTTGAATTCCCAGAAGCAACAGACGTACACCATTTTGGATCTAATGAAAACTCGAAATATCCTAACTATCACAATTATGTCAGTGATTCTTTGGTAAGCAAGTGTGGTTCAGGAGTATGTAAGCACAAAAGCAGCAAAGCAATTAAAAACTGTTCTTTGAACACTAAGGTATTCTGAAGAGATACAGACAAAACCAGCTCAAAACCCATGACCTGCCGGCTGAAGCAACAAAATTCTGGTTATGTGGGTTCTTAATTTCAGTAATGGTCTAGAAACACATCTGGATTGTTATTTCTTTCTGAAACAGTCAGGCATACCCTGAAGTGAGCAAGAATCAGATCAGCTGGCAATGATGCATGGGAATCCTGCCTGATACTGGGCCTTGGGGAATCCTCATCTGACTGTAACAAAGTCTTTTAAGAGGAATGAGTCATGCCCTGTCTCCTAGTTGGAGGAATACTGCCCAGGGGTCTGAACACAGTGTGCTTGACTTATGGGGTGACTCTTCTCATCTCTTTTGTATTGTCTCTGAAAGGGATAAAGCTGCCTTTGAAGTTGTAACCTGAGATTTCCCTAGACTTTCCTGCTAGCTACTGTCCACCTGCCATCTTCAGCTTGGTTTTGCACTAGCTGAAGCCATACTTTATGCTCAATTTGATTAAATGGTTGTCATTTTCCTTTACTGGAAATCTCAATGAGGCTGTAATGGCTCAGAAGAGAGAAAATGGACAGAGTAACTTAGAGCCTGCCAGAGGCTGCAAAAGTGAGGTTTAATTAGTGCATGTACCTACAGTGTCCTAAGCAAGAAGGTCCTTCAAGTGCTTTGAAGCTAACTAAGTCTGTTTGCTGCCTTTTTGAACAATGTTCCTGTGCTTTAGTGAGGCAAAGCCTTGGAGTTGAGTCCACTGAGCTGCCAGTGCATACAAGCTGATGTGGCTTTTTGGGTCAAGGGATGACTTGGCTAATATTTGAGCCAGATTCCCTTGCCTGTCACCAAACACAGCGCTACAAATACACTGAGAAAGGAACTTGAGCAGAAAACAGCTCAAAAAAGAAAAGTAATGTTGGTTCTTTGCAAAATTTCAATACAGTTTCCATATACTGCTGTCTTGCCTCCAAGTCCAATTCCTGACTCTCACCTTTAATTGGAAGCGAGCTAGAGAATTGAGACTGCCCTACCTCTAATCTGCATGGAGTAGATCAGTAGCGAATTCCTAGGCACAGCCAATTTTGCGTGTGGTTGTAGAAATCAAATGCAAAACCTGTTTGAACAGCATTTCTGGTACGACAAAGCATCTGAGAGAAACAGAGTGATGTGGCAGTATGTAATCCATTCCATATGCTGAAGGGCTGCTGGAGGGCTTTTTACCACATGATAAATGAAGTTTTACAATAGGCAGGAAGAGTCAAACATGTGCAACTGACTTATACAATCTTACCTCCTCTTGCAGAAAAGTATTCAGTTGATTTGGGCAATTTTTCCACTATTTTTACCTTGCATGTCAGTTGCCTAACCTCCTTTTAATTAATTTCCCAAAATATAAAGCATTTTGTGCTGACTCACAGCAATGTTTTCCAACCCATAGTATACTGATGTCATATTCTGCGTTATGAATTGAAAGATCTCCTAAAAGAAGCTCTGTAAAAGAGGATGGTTGCAGATAGCAATATATCACTTCTACATATTGCTGAGTGTTTTGTTAATTTTGAGTAAGTAGCAGGACTTTAAACTAATCCCTTTGCTGGTTTTGCATCATGGAAGAGGAAGTTGGGCTTCTCGTCACCCTGGGATGTGTAAATACCCCTAAAGTTTTCCTAGAAAATGTATAACTGTATCAGTGTTTACCAATGAGATAAGCTAAGGCAAACTGCTACTGAAAGTGAGTTCCAGCAAGCACAGTTTATTGTATATAAAAATAACTCCTAGGAGCACAGGGCTGGGCGTATTGCACGGTATCGTGGAAGACACTGCATTACTACTTTTGAGAAGAACAGCTTTAGCTGGCAGGGCACACACAGCAGCGGGGGGTTACCCTCAGCTGTGTGACTTCATACTTCCTCAGGTACACTAGGTAACTTATTTTAAGCAATTGGACGGTGAAGGCTCTTCCCATGTGAAGTGAGGAGGAGGAAGAGCCAATCTTTTGTCAGTGATCCACTTTGTCCTGTGCAGTGATTTTGCTCCAGGTTCTGTTATAACATAGATGCTGAAGGAGATGAAGTGCTGAGTGCTCAGTGCCTCACTGTTGCACCTGGACACATCCTGATCCAATGCCCCTTATTTCCTTGTTTACCATGTGTTACTTGTTGGTGAAGCGTAACCTTCTCTTCCCAGCATCTCCCAAGCATGACAGGATTTGTCTCTGAGGCCAGTTGTGTGTTTCCCTCGATCGTGTGGAAGCCAGCTCTTGTCTGGCAGCGACACAATTAAGATGGCAGCATTCCCAGCCACCGAGCTCTGTCCTGCTGCACTGACCAACCCAGGCACCGAGCCATGCAGATGTGACTTGGATGCTGCCCAGCCAGCTTGGGGCATGGCAGAGAAAATCCCGGATTGTTCGGGTCTGCCAGGATGCCATACTCCTCCTCTCTGACCTTATACGCAAAGCATGGAGGGTAATGACTCAGAAACAATGTTCTCCACCCAGAACTCCCTGGTAAACATGATGAAAAGCTACTGTAGGCTTCAGCAGCACTAAAATTCAGTAGTCCAAACTTTAAAGCTAAGGCTGTAACTGCTAGTGGTAGGAACTGCTGTATCACTGCATTGTGGATGATCATCACTTACCTCCCAGGGGTGACCTGAAATATGGAGGCATACATGAGAAGTAGTCCGCCCCTCTTCATCAGCATGACTAGCAGAGACAAATGAGTTGTCTAAAAGTGACAAAGACTCGGAGCTTTCTTGCAAGGTCTGAACAAGAGTGGGATGGACAGTTGCAAAGTTATGCAATGGCATCAGAAAAGTGGGATGAACTCTAGCTGCAGGACCATCCAGCACCTATGACCGTGGGCTCGTAGGCCTGTGCTTCAGCAAGGCTAGAAACAGCTCTGGTGTTACCTCATTGTGTTAATGCTGAATAGGGTATTATTAATTTTTTTAAAATATATATTTATTTTAAATTCAAGAGCAACTTGAAAGATAAAAAGCATCAGCACTGTTAATTGTTATCTTGCTGTTTCTGAAGTCAGCACTTTAGCGGCTTCAGAGGTGAACGAATCTGGCAGATGCTGAATTTACCTTACATAGTGATTTCTGTGCTTAACAGAGATGTAGAAGAGGTTCGTTGCAACCTCAGGAAGAAGAGAAATTTGTCTGATCCTGTTATTCTGCTTCTTTCAGGATGATAATCTCTGTTGGTTATTTTGGACTTTCTCTTGACACGCCTAACTTGCATGGAGACGTCTATGTGAACTGCTTCCTCTCAGCAGTGATTGAAGTTCCAGCCTACGTTATTTCCTGGCTGCTGCTCCGAAATCTCCCTCGACGGTATTCAATGGCTGCTGCGTTATTCTTGGGAGGCTGTGTTCTTCTCTTCATTCAGCTGGTGCCTTCACGTATGGAATCGTTAGTTGATCTCAAATATG
This sequence comes from Aquila chrysaetos chrysaetos, assembly GCF_900496995.4. Taxonomy (NCBI): domain Eukaryota; kingdom Metazoa; phylum Chordata; class Aves; order Accipitriformes; family Accipitridae; genus Aquila; species Aquila chrysaetos. The sequence goes on from NC_044025.1 coordinate 20,266,186, forward strand.
TATGATAGGTGAAGTGCGGTACTATGCACTGGGCAGATGTGGAGGAAAAGTGTCGTGAGGGGACTAAATATTAGTCTATTATTTTCTATTAATTTTCTATCTTTGCCCCTTTTCCTTGGTTCTCAGTGCTGCTGCACAAGGAGCTCACACAGCATGTCAATTCAGATGCATTTTTTTTAAAGGTGGATCATTGACTTTGTGATCTTTTGGGATTAGCATTGTAGTCCAGTTTTGCCTTTAATTTACATCCCTGACAAGGTGCCCTTGTAAGGGCCAAGTGAAAAACAAGGACTAGACCAACCAGAATTTGGTAAGTGGAGCTTACTAAGAGGCTGCAGAACTTACTTCCCAAACAGCTGTCAATGACTGTCTCTTTATGGCTTGTTTAAACAGTTATATTCAAGGGAGTCATTGTGGAAGCATTTTTGATAAGCAAAGATGCTTGTACTGAGTTAGTGCTGACAGTTAAAATAATGTTTGGCAACTGGAAAAAAGGACAAAATAACACTTACTGGATATCAAACCATATGTATCTTTAGGCCAGTTAGATTAATAGGGTTATGCACTCGTTACTGAATATGATGGGGGGGATGGTGGTGTTGCTTAGCACTTGTTTACAAATCAAAGAATAAACAAAAGAGAATGTGCAAGAACTGCCTTGCATATTTTATACAGATAATATATGTTGCATTCTCTTTTTTTTTTTTTTTCCTCCTGTCCTTTGAGTCAATTGGACACTGATACAATCTGTTCTGATTTTCACATCTAACTGTCCCAGTTAAAGTCAATCCAGGTTCCTACAATTAAATTATTGACTTTTAGCTAGGAATGTTAATGAGAAACCAAAGCAGGAAACCAAAAATAACTTGTTTCAAATGTTTAACTTTCTTTGCTGTATTAAAAAGGGATATATGGCATTGTTTGCAATAGCAGAGACCTGACTGCTGAAATCTGAGAGGACCTCTTCAGTTCTTGTTCTGTTCTCCTTGTTTTTTGCTTGACAGGAAGCCCCATGCTCAAGAGGAAATGAAAATGTTGAGTCCTAGTAATCTAAAAAAAAAAAGTTGCCCATGCTTGTAGACATGCACAGGTCAAAAAGACACCAGATATTGGAATTAATTAGGCAGGAGTTACACAAACACAATGGAATTAAGAGATACCATGAATTGTCAGAGCTTTATTGAAGTCTTTACTGTGTTTTAATTTCAGATATTCGTGCACTATCTATTCTACTGGTGATGTTAGGGAAATTCGGGATCACATCTGCCTTTTCAATGGTTTATGTTTACACGGCTGAGCTCTACCCAACAGTAGTGAGAAATATGGGCGTTGGAGCAAGTTCCATGGCCTCTAGACTGGGCAGTATCCTCTCACCTTACTTCGTTTACCTCGGTAAGTTAACTAGTCTGTGCGTGTGCGGGGAGATGCTGGTGGTTGGAAAGCAATGCTTTTTACCCAGATCAGTGTCCTGCCTCTGTGGGTCGTTGGGCTTTTCTACTGGTCTCTGTTTCCACGTCCAGGTGTCTTGTGAAACTGCAGGTAAAAATGGGGTCTCAACATCTCTGAGGAGTGGTCATAACGTAGAGAAATTGTGTTTTGTGCCCAGTTGAAGAGGTGCTCTGAAGCCTCACAATCTCGCAGACTCAATAGGGACAGCTCTTATAGCTATTGTTTCCCAGTCTCTTGAGTTCCTAAAACCATGTTTACAACAACATACGCTTTCAATGCCAGGCAGCGAGTGGTTTGGTTTTTACTGCAAGCATAATCTTGCACAGATAAAGCCCTGTACCTAGGTACAAACGTTATCAGAGACTTAGAGCTGATGCTAGCTTTTTTATTTTTTTTTTTTTAAATTCTGCTAGGTGCCTATGATCGATTCCTGCCTTACATCCTGATGGGGAGTCTGACTGTGCTATCAGGAATTCTGACTTTATTTCTGCCAGAAAGCTATGGTATGCCTCTTCCGGACACAATTGAGCAAATGCTGTTGGTGAAAGGGTAAGTGTCACCTTCTGGTCTTAACACATCTGTTCTCTATTCTGAGAAGAGGAGTGGACTCGCCTAGGTATTGCCAGAGGGAGGGGCTGGTTTCAGTAGTGTAGTTAGTGCTCTGTGTAAGATAGAAGAGCTTGGCTCGAATCCTGGTCCTTCTTCCCAAGTGTGTATGTTCTTATGTACATCTCTCGGCTCCAAATTTATCATTTTACTCTGAGGACTGAATAAAAGTACATATGAGGAATGCATTTGTAAAAGTGTATTGCTTTATAAAGGTATAGGGACACTTTTGTGGGTTATAATCTGTCTTTCTAGGTTCTGAAAGTCATATAAGTACTGGTGAAGGGCTGAACTCTTCCAATTTAGTTCAGCTGACCTAAAAAGGCATTGAGAGCGTTAGGCCTTTGCCACAGCTCTGACTGAAGATGGCACATAAGCGTACACCTGGTGTAAGAAAGGGACCTGTCCAACTGAAGTCAACACGATATTAAAATTAGGAGGCTGTAATGTCAAGTAGGGCTCAGGATAGCAAAGATTTTTTTTCTCTGTTCTCTCATCTATTTTTTTTAAGTTACTTTCTTTTTTCTTTCTTTTCTTTTCCTTTTTTTTTTTTTTTCCCCCAGATTAGAATACAGGCCTGCATCTAGTAGCACAAGAGATTCCAAGGAGGAAGAAGAAAATCCAGAGATTTGTAAAAGCACAGCTTTTTGATGGAACTCCTCTGTACTTCCTGGTGGACTGAAACTTAAATGGACTTTTCTTCTAAAATTCATTCTAGAAAGGGCTAGTGGCAGCACTTTGTTTCCTCTAATTTTAACCTTATTTATTAATTTAAACACTGTGTTCCGTACATTCTCTTTTTATATGAACATAAATACCATATAGCCTTCAATGAGATTTTTCAGCCACAGTTGTTGTAATGCAGTAGTACCATGGAACGGTATCTGATCAATCCTTTGTAACTTTAAGCGTATGGTTCAGCTGAAAGATACTTGAAAATGAGTTCAGGGGCTGGCAGGCGTACCTGGGTTCCTCAGTGAACCTTCTCCAGAGCTAATGCACATCAAGAAGTAAAAATTGCCAGAAAAAGCTGCTAATTGGTTTTGATTCCTTGACTTCTGTCTCTGGACAGGAAACTTATTTATTATAGTGAAGGCTATAAGAACATGTCTCTCTGTGATCTTACTCAAATGACTTTGCACATGCTGAATTTGATACCAAATTCAGAAAGATGCAAAGAAAGATTTTGAGAATTAATTCTAACTTGATACATTTAAACTCAATGTAGATTGAAAGGGTTGTCTTGCACAAAGTATTCGTAGCACTGAAATTTTGCTCACAAAATTCACTTGATTCCAGTGCTGCCTGTACCTGTATGGTAAAGCTGTTTACATCTGACCCTGGATGTGGCCTGCTTCCAGGCCACATTTGTTTTAAATGATGCAAACGGTTTCATCTGTGTGTGGAGGGAGCGGTATTAGTTTGGGGTTCTTCCCTTTTGATGTGTGGTGCAAGTTTTATGTCTAAATTGTTTTAACATCTTTTGTGCAATTTGGAGGACAGAAACAATTCTCCTGTCTTTCTTCTGTGCTTTTCATGCACATGCACATACACACGCACACAATTAATGTATTTTAGAGACAAATTTTTGTGTTAATCTATGCCACTGCATTGACCTCATGGTGGAATGTACTGAGAGCAAAATTCAGAAGGTATTTCTGACCACTGGTTCTCGATTTCTCAAGTGCCAACTGTACGATTGCTGTGAGGTCTGTTATTTCACTTAACTTATGTAATCAGTGAATTGTTTTCAAATTGTTTGAAAAAAAAAAACCCACAAAAAAATCTTGTTGACAATCTGCCAAGAAATTGTTCCTTGGGACGTGGAAGCACCCTTGGCATTACCTGTGTTTCTTTAAATATATACAGTATATCCATACACCCAGTCTCGTTTGTGCTATTCTGATTATACCTTGACAGATGTGAGTGGTGAAAGATTTCTCTCTTGTGGCACTTGTTTGTGTTTTGTTGTGTCTTGTAGAGACTTAATAAGCAGAACCTAAACCTTCGTAGCCAAAGCTGTCAGGGGCCTTACTCTCTGCTGCGGCAGCTGGTTGTGGAAGTTTTGCATTTTCCTACTGTATTTAAATACATAGGTGGCATCGGCTGATTCTAGGCTTTTGTTAACCAATACCCCATATTCTGCCCTTGGTAACTGGCTCCAGTAGTCGGACTGATGGGTGCCCTCCAGACTGCTTGTCCTAGAAACAAGAAGGTAGAAAACACTGTACAGACTATAGTGGTTTGGTTTGTTCAAACTCTTCCTACCAGTGTCTTGAGCTTTAGGGTTTGCTCTGCTTTCCCTGCATTTTCTCACCTACTTGTTTAGTATTTTAATTTCTGCATGGAGAAGGAAGTTAGCTAATGTTACTGGGTCAGAGAACAATACCGAGAAACATAGTTTTGTCGTACCATCAGTTCTTCCGAGGGGAGAAATCTGAACGTTTGGGCAGGTTCCGTGTCACTCCTGTTAGGTTGACAGGCCCTCGCTAGGCAGGTTTAAAACGCAGTGTGTGATTTGAAGCTAGTGCGAAAATTGAGAATCTGGATTTTGCAAGCCTCGCTGCACATCATGTAATAGCCTTGACATGAGCAAATACATGTCAGGAGAGTGCATGTAACAGCCGGTCTCCCTTGCCCAAAAGACATGATACAATTTGTCAGGCTTACCACCTTTTTTTAAATATTCACTGCAAACATAAGAGTATGTTCTGAAACTTGGTATAGATATTTTTCTTTGTCAACCTTATTTCTAGGAACTGGAACATGTAGAAGCAGCTTCTTTTCTGTGTGTTGTAGAATTATCTGATAACCGCAGGAATCTGAGGCAAAACTCATTTGTCTGCAACTTCCTTGTAATGAATTTGCCAATGTAAACAACTGTGTCCCATAAGTCTCTTCCTGTGAAATGTTTAGGAAAATATCCTGAAATGTAAGATACGTGCTTGCCTGATACATGAACTAGTATGGAAATTCCTGTCCTGAAGTGCAGAGTTTATTTAATGTCTGATTTAGCTGTAATTTCTTAGCCATTGTTTTATCCAGGTATGTACCTTGACAGTGAGACTTTTGTTCTTGAATATTTAAATATTCTGATGTTTACTAAAGTTTTTTGTGGGGCTTTTTGTTGTTGTTCTTTAGGGTTTTTTTTAATCCAGACAATTGGGGAATTTCCTGGTTATGACTACTACTACAAAACGCAATGGCAATCTCTTTGTGTCAGAAAAATACTTTTTTTTTCCCTTGCTTGTATTTTTAAAAACAGAAAGGATGAGTCAGAAATGTAGAATATATTTAATATAGCATACTGGGTTAATTTGTGTTTACTTTTTTTATCCTACTCTTTTCAAGTTTGTCTCTAACACAAGGAGCTTGTTCTAGTGGGTAGGCAGAATCCAGCTAATAGGCATTTCCAAAAGAAATTGAGGGAATATTTTAATATAGGTAGCTGATCTGATCTCTGCAAATAAAATGAGGATTAAAGGACCTGATCCAGTCGTTGGCAAATCTTAAGAGTGGCATCAGTGCTGGCAACAGTAAGACTTTTAGCACTAAGTGTGGCTACAGGTATACCTGCAGAATAAAGCACTGCTGCTGCACTGTGCCTTGGCTTTGAAAGGTGTCTGCCAAGTGCCACGTTTTCAGACATGGCCAATCCTAGATAATGTATGGTTTCATTAATAGACGAGTTGGCACATCACTCTACATTACGCTGATGCAAAGCAGGATTGGGACTGACTTTCTGAGACTCTGCTGTGAACACACCGCTTTATAACTTGCATTTCTGAGACACGTTTCACTCACCTCTGTGGAGCTGTTGTGTGAGTGTCATGAAATGAGTCAAGGTCCACATCGGAGACGCTTCTCTCGGCCTCGTGGTGGAGAGGTGAAGTCACACACAGATTGTCCCTTCTGGAAAGAGTTGATGGTTTTTAGTACCAGTATTGGGATGCATCTAAACACGGGTCTTGCCTTGTGTGCTGGCTCATGGGGAAGGACCTGTTCTGCTGCTCTCTGGGAAAGCCAGTGTTTTTGCTCCTGTTATCCTCAAAGTAGTAGCGAGTGACACTTTGTAAGGGGGAAGGGACAGAGTTTGCCTTTGAAAGAGCAGTTGTGCTAAACCTGTGAGCTCCTTGTATTGGGGAGGAAGATAATACAGACTTTGACATTCAGGCTAACCTTAACCTGGGAAATACTGAATGGTTTTGGGTGCCCATAACCTGTATTACAGCAGCAATACAGGTTATACAAAATTATCTGGTCAGGCAAAATTCTCTGTTGCTAGAGAACAATGCACACTACAGTATCTTCACCAAGGAAAACAGCATATGGCCTTGGGCTGGGAAGTAGGATCCCTTCCTTTCCAGCTCTTAGACTTACTTCTTTCATCATCTTGGGCATGTTGCATAATCCTGTGACTTCAGTTTCCGTGCTTTCAAGTGGAAATACCATTAATTCAAAAGGTACCCTAATTTCTTGGGATGTTCATGCCCCAGTCTGTATTTGTTAGATTCTCTGTTCGACTCTCCTGATGGTTAATGTAATGCCTGCATGAGCATTATCTAGTATTTCCTCTTTCAGAAGCAGGCAACTTCAGATGACTTCTGACACTACTTTTGTTAGGAGGTGTGAACACCTCCTCCCCTGTTTCCAAGTTACAGTGTGGAAGAAGAAAGCACAGGGAGGTGGTGCATTTCCCCGGGGAATTGCAGTGCAGTAAGTCAAGACAAGGACTGGGTTTTGAATGCTTAATCATATTATTTTAATTGCACAGCCCCTTCATAGTTCTACAAGAAACTGCCTGCAGCGTGCCACCTGTGCGGGTGGGCATTATTGAACATTTTCACCATGCACCTAACTACATTGTAAAAATACGGTTCTTTTCAGAGGACTTTCATTTTGAGTTATGACGATGTTAATACTGTATTGCTGATCTCAAGGAATTCAAGATTAATGTGAGTTATACCCATCTCTGCTTTACAGCTGGTTCTGTTTTATAGTCTCTTTTTATAGGGCTTTTCTTTTTAACACTCTCCAGGGACCTGCGCACGTGAGCACAGCAAGCGCGCAAGGAAACTGATGGGACTGTCTCTGCGAATAAATACCTATTTCAGTATTTGTAGAATAGAACCTTAACCCTGGCATTTGTAAATGGTTTTCTTAAAGCATAGAATTGGCTCAGGCACCATAATGCCTGCCTTACAAATGCCTTTGGGGGCACTTTAAACTAGTAATGGCCACAGCCTTGGATACAGAAAGATACAGAAATTTCTTCTAAGAATGTAAATATTCCTACCTGTAAGTAAATTGATTCTTATCCTAGTTTTTTATAGAAAAATGCTGTTCTTTGTAAAATTCAGAATAAAATTGTATCTGGAATTATCTTTAAAATGAAGTATTCTCATAATTTTTTTATATCTTTATGTTTTAAGGTGTTTTGTATAACAGAGCTACTTTTTTTTTTTTGTGATCATGTAGGCTTTACCTTGATTAATCTTGTATTATATATAATGACTTTTTTCCCATAATTTTTTTTTTTAAATATTTGTTCTAAGCAAAGAGGTGGTCTTCATAACTTGACTGCTGACTGTGGCTGCTGTCCATGGGAGAGGTGAATGGGAGGTGGGTGCTGGAGCAGCAGCGTGGGCACTTGCTTCCTCTCCTCCCTGCGGAGAGGCTGCGGAGAACGATCTGTTGAAAGGTCGTCTTGTGGGTCCTGTTCTCATGGAGTGTTTTCCAAATGTCAGCAGCACAGAGAACCAGTAATTCAACATTTATTTAGAAATGGCACGTTATTGAAAAATTGCAAGGAGTTTCTCTAATATGCTACTTAAATGTTTCTGGCAAAACTGTATGAGAGTCTTCACGTGGCCAGAGGCAACAAGCAGTGCAAAACGTCATTGCTAGCTTCAGTCTCTGGGGTTTTGTGGGGTTCCCCCAGACGTGCTACATTAAGCTGTATGCTTGTAGATAAGCAGAAGTACCACGGGCAAGCTGAGTTTGATATACTAAGAGGTTTAAGAAACAATGTAGGGACTCTGCCTATCACTGCCTGGTTTTTCTTACTCAATAATTAGCATTTAGCCCATCTCGTACATGGTACATGCAGGTCTGGTTTATCTGTAAAAATCTTCACCCATCTTGTGAAGAAATAGCTCCTCTGAGTTTGGACCAACCTCCACAAACTATCTTTAAAACCTGGATCACTTCTATTCTTCTAGTACATTTTCTTACTTCCTTTTAAATGAATGCAGTGAAACAGTAAGGAAGTACGAAGATGAGGTAATGGGGCAGCAGGAATTTACTTAAGATGTTTACAGAACTAAATACTTGGCTGACTGTCTACAAATAAACCCCTGCTGTCCCTAGCCTGAATTGCTAAATTTAATCCTTCAGGGAAGGGTGGAGACAAGACCAGCAGAAAGGGAGAAGAACCCCTTCCCCAGCAGAAGGTCGGTTGGAGAGCCGCTTCCCAGTTTGCTTTCAAGAAACCCACCCTTGTCTGAAAGGACTACCAGACAGGCATTCCTCTCTTGGACGGGCGCACGGTGCAGCAGGGTTTGCCCTGGGCAGCACAGGGGATGCGATTCCCCCTGTGGCAGGCAATGCATGAAAGCTTGGTTGTGGGTTTTTTCTTTAAAATCAATGAAGCGGTACAGAAACCTTGAGATGTGAAGAGAAATGGATACCTTTAAGACAAAGCTCCTACACTGTAGAAGAGATGTGACTTTTATTTCAGAGGGGTCACAAGCATCTTTGTGTGATGAGATTTGTGTTCAGGGCTGTCTGCCTCTCCTGTGGGAAGAAGCGCTGTCCTGAGCAGCTGTGATAGCAGAGGGAATAGTATGTTTTGCTCTCATACATTTGGAGAAGTCCAGGACTGTGACTTGGGTAAAGCAGGACTCCAGGATTTTTGAGGATTGAATACATCATGAAATATACTTTCCTCTCTCTGCATCCATCAATCTAAATGAGTCTTCCCAAGTTCCCTACTTTCCCCTTCAATTCTGTCAAGGATAAAAGTTACAATAGTCTCGTAGAGGTGCAGAGATCTGAGCTGTGCACAAGGTGTCACCCAGGGGATCTCTCGGCAGCCAGGAACAGATCTCAAGTCAGGGTCTGAAACTTTACAAAGGGCGAGTGCCAGGACTAAACCCGAGGCGTGCACCTCCTGGTATTGCAGAGGCAATTAGCAACCTAAGTAACTGGGTGACTGGTTCCCATGACCCACATTTCAAATATGATTCAGGTTACTGAAGTTTTGCAGTAAGGCTCCCCAGTAGCTAGAAGTCAGGTAACAAGTCACCTTTAAATCAGTGCCTCGGATTCCCAGATCACTTAAGCACTTCTTGGAAACCTGTGTAGTCCATGGGATGCTGTACTGGGAGTAGGGGCTCAGGAGCTGGTTCATTGGGAAGTTCCTCTCATTTCCCACGGCTCAATTTTTCCATCTGCAAAATACAAGGATTGTGATTCTGCCAATTTATAAAACATTTGAGGAGGGCAAGGTATTGCTTCTTCACCGAATACTAACCTTCTTCCTTTATTTAACCCGGTTGTGACAGATTTTAGAATCTATTTGAAACACTGTTAACGTGAGGTTTTGTTGTTGTCCTGGTTTTGGCTGGGATAGAGTTAATTTTCTTTCTAGTAGCTGGTATAGTGTTATGTTTTGGGTTCAGTATGAGAAGAATGTTGATAACACACTGATGTTTTCAGTTGTTGCTAAGCAGTGCTTATACCAAGTCAAGGATTTTTCAGCTTCTCCCACCCAGCCAGCAAGAAGGCTGGAGGGGCACAAGGAGCTGGGAGGGGACACAGCCAGGGCAGCTGACCCAAACTGGCCAAAGGGGTATTCCATACCATGTGACGTTGTGCCCAGTATATAAACTGGGGGGGAGTTGCCCAGAGGGATGGATAGCTGCTCAGGAGCTGACTGGGCATCGGTTGGCGAGTGGTGAGCAATTGCATTGTGCATCACTTGTTTTGTATATTCTAATCCTTATATTATTATTATTGTAATTTTATTATTATTGTTATCATCAGTTTCTTCCTTTCTGTTCTATTAAACTGTTCTTCTCTCCACCCACGAGTTTTACATTTTTTCCTGATTCTCTCCCCCATCGCACAGGGTGGTGGGGAAGCGAGTGAGCAGCTGCATGGTCCTTAGTTGCTGGCTGGGGTTAAACCATGACAGTTATTTAACAGCCAGTCTGGTATCTCTTGGACTGTTTGTATACTGGATCCTTTTGTATAAGGGGTTACTGTGTACATCCAAATAGCAACGGTCCTGCAGGCCCTGGGGTGAGCATCAGCTGAGACAGCCCAGCCGGAGAGCTGCCAGCAGTGCTTGTGCAATCAGGACTTGCTGCCCGGGATCCAAGGCTGAGCCTTCCCCTTAGTATTCCCCTCCCTTGCAAAAAAAAAAAAAAAAAAAAAAAAAAAAACAAACCAACAAAACAAAACAAACTCTTTTAAGAATGTAAAATCCTTGGTGCCTCTAGCAGCCTGTGCACTGGAGCGTTGGAGTCATTCCTACGTGTGGGGCCTGTGAGCAGCATTCTGTAAATCCTTGTGCAGAAACAAGCGCTTCTGAGAAGAGAAAAAAACAAAACCAGAGACTACACTTCGAGCCAGTGCCGTTTCTGGGGATGGATGTCCATAGCTGTAGGGAGACAGTTTGTCTGCCTCGCACCATACGTCTTTCACCCCTAATGCTAGCAGCCCTTACCTCCTTCGCTTGCCTCTTTGCCCGCCTTCTGAAAAACTGCAGGTATACCTGCTGCTAGCTCCTATGTTAGCTTAACCTTGAGGCAAGGTAAATAGTAAGAGCAATAAGCAGGAAATGCCCAAGAACACCAGGTAACCGATTAAATCCCTGAAGAAAATAGCTTTAAAGCGTGCAGTTGTTAGGTGAGCATTCCCCATTGCAGCAGCTTGCCTCCTGGAGTATGCGGCTGTGCAGGAGGACTGAAGCGGAACAGCTGAGGAGGAGGTGTGTGGTTCCTGCTAATTGCTCGTGAAAGCCCCAGCTTTTCTGCCCTCGGCCATGGCCCTGTCGGTGTGGGGAAGCTCTTTCTCTGTTGGCTTCCTGCTGGAAGAGAGGCTTCTCCAGGCGTCTTAATTGTGACCATCTGGAGGGTTCTTTGACCCTGGGGTGAACCAAGTTAATTTCCTTTTGATTTATTCATTAATTGTCCTCAGCCATCTGAAATCTTAAGGCTCCGATAGCTTTTTCCAAGCTCCCAGAGTTCATGTAGCTCCTGCTCACAATTGCAGAGAGGGGTTGGGCAGAAGGAACCCTCCTCTGTTCCGACACTGCCGCTTTCCCTTGAAGGCAGTCGCTCCCTACATCCCAAGCGCCTCTACTTCCAATCCCACATCCTAAATCCCCCGGTAGGGACCAGCTCTGTCGCATCCACAGGGATTCTGGTCTCTTTGGTGACGAGCGAAGGTGCCTCTTCACTCGTGGGAAACATCACGTTTAGGCGTCTCGGGAAGAAATAATCTCACTTTATATGGTGGGAGGGAGGAGTAGCTTTGACCACCCATCTCAGGTACCCCTGCCTCCAGCTCAGCTTCCCCCCCCGGGGCTCTGTCCGTGCCCCCCCCCCCCCCCGGGCTCCCCCAGCCCAGCTCTGCCGCTCGGGCCCGGCGGGCTGCGGGGGTAGAGGGGGGCTTGACCGAACCGTCCCCGTCCCCCCCCCCTCCAGCCCCTTCCCCGGAGGGCGGCCGGCAGCCGGGGCCGCCCCTTCTCCGCAGGGAAAGGGAAAGCGAAAGCGCAGCGCGGTGTCACTGCGGAGCGGGGCTGGGGGCGGCGGGAGCTCGGCCGGCACCGGGCAGCACCCCCCCCCCCCCCGAGCCGGAGCATTCCCCCCCCGGAGCATCCCCCCCCCCAGCCGGAGCATCCCCCCCGGAGCATCCCCCGCCTGCCCCGCGGGAGGTAAGCGGTGCCTTTCGCCGGTCCCCGAGCATCCCCCCGTGGGTTTAGGGAAAGGGGGAGCCGGGAATGGGGGGGGGGGGAGAGTGGAGGGGGGGGGTGAGGATGCTGCGGGAAGGGGCTGCGTGTGCGTGGGGAGCGGGGCCGAGCCCGGCGGGAGGCAGCGCAGATGGATCCCCCGGTACCTGCCCGCCGCGGGTGGGTGCCGGGGCAGGGAGGGTTTCTCTGCGGGGGGGGTGGAGGGGAGCTTGGCTCCTCAGTGCTCTCCTCCTCTGCCACGGGCGGGTGCGAGTTTTGGGTGAAATAAGTGCCCGTTTGGCAGAGAAGACGGTGATCAAGTCTCCTCCGTCCCCCCCTCCCTGCTGGCTGGCTGGTCCCGGGGGTCCCGCAGGCTCCCTGCACCCCAAGGGCCTGATTTTTGGGCTGCTAGGAGCTCCTGGGGAAGCTGGCACCGGTGAAAGTCTGGTCTTTAAATCATAATTTGGGGAGGTTTCTTTAGTGCATGTGTTCCCAGAGATAACAGGTTTCCACAGGCTGTTGATGAGCCAGGCACTGCTGCCTGTCCCCATCGCTCGGGTTGTTCGGTTTATCCCACTGCAAGTTCCTGTTTTTGAGTTTCCAGTTGCTTATATCTCTGCCGACTTTAGTTGTCTGAGCTGAAAATTTTCCATCCTGGATGTCTGTCTCGGCTTGGGTTTCATTTCTGTATTTATTTATTTTATTCCAGCCAAGAGGGAGGCAAGGATTGACCCTTGCCTCTCAGATGGCCGTAGTTCTGGTGACCTTTCCTTGGAGTAGCACTGCCCACCCAGCCTCCCTCCCTGCAAGGTATTTGCATTTGGGAAGGGAGAACAGATTTTGTAAAGATCCGTTGCCCAAATACAGGCTGATTTGCACCATTTGTAATAAACTACAAGCTTAATTTCCTTCTGGTTTATGTCGGGTCAAGCATTAATTGTAGCTCTGGCACACACTGCTGCTGGTGGTGCCACAGCAGGAAGAATAGGTCAAGGTCAGGAAGCTGAAAAGGATGAGGAATAAATGTGGATTTAGAGGAGACCAGTGGAACTGTGTGGGCTGGGAAAAGGGGGTAAGGCTGTGGCTGGTCCGAGAGCTGCCGAGGACCGAGACCAGTGGGGACAGGGTCCCCTCGCAGGTAGCTGCTGCTGGAGCCAAGTGCGCCAGCCCTTGCCCTTGCCCTTGGCAGACAAAATCCAGTTTGTTCCTCTAACAACAGCTGTGATCTCTGCCCGCTCTCCCTTTGAGAACAGAGCCCTCAACATGTCAAACAGCTCAGGCCACGCTCAGGACTTGCCTTTCCCACAGCCCAGCTGTAGCTTATAAAGATCAAGCAACTCCCTTCTGCTTCCTCCGCAAAGGGTGGTTGGAGCAAGCAAAAAACTGGGTGCTGCAGCAGGGGAGAAGATCCCATGTACCACCCAGCAAATGAGGTGTTTGGAAATGCAGTCTGTGTTCAGCCAATACTCGCGCCGCTGGCTCAGCTCTCACCCTGTGCTCACGTGTTCATGTTTGCTTATTTTTAAACCGAAGGCATGTGCTGACTCCAGGTATGTGCCTGGCCCCAGGTGATCCTGCAGGCACTGAAATGGCCAGAGCCAGGCTGCAGGGTTGGGTACACGCTTCAGGCAGTGGCCGAGTGAAGGTTGCTCTGACATCCCTGTTCCAGGCTCGTGTGTTGTGCCCAGGAGCTGGGATGGAGGGAGCTCTGGGAGCGGTGGCTGGAGGAGGCAACTGTCTCCGGAGCCCGACCTGCTAGCAGGGTGGTTGGTGGCAACGGTACGGGCAGGAGCAGCGGCCGAGGAGATGCTCTTTCAGAAGTGCTGAGCGCTTGGAGCAGCCACGGAGCTGAGAGAGAGCTGAGCTTTGGATGCGTAAAGTGCTCGTTGATGTCATTTGAAAATTAGGTGGTGTAGGTTGGTCACTAGAATGGCAGCGTTGCTGTCACTGCTCTGTCTCAGGCCAAGAATGAGGCCAAGCCCTGGAATCACACAGTAAATATTCTGGCAATGCGTACGTTGGAAGAGCTGGTGACACGATGCCGTTTGTCCTCAGAGCAGGGTTTTACCAGCACAGAGAGAATGCCAGGCTCGAGCAATGTGGAGAAACAGCACACAGCGAGTGAGCACCATTCATCTCCTGCAGGCAATGAGGCAGGGGACAATGGAGACGCATTTATGTTGCCCGAGCATCTTGTAACGATGCAAGTTGGGGGATTTCAGTGTTCAGAGTCTGAATTTGTGACTGTGGTCCTCTTGTTTCTCCGTTGAAACATTGCTCCCAGAGCGCTCGAGTGCATTACAATTCTGTACTGAAAGATAAAAATTCATCACTGGTAAAACTGTATGAGGTCTAACACAACTAAATGTTGGGTGAATTTGGCCCACCGGCTGTTGTTCAGCTTATCAGGTCTTGAAAATTGGCACCAGTTTATGGGAGCTGAGTGCTCTGTGCTGCACTGGGGTCAGGGGGCAGTCGTGGATATCTGAATCTTCGGCTCCGTCAGGGAACATTCTTCTACTTCTCCCCCAGGAATCAGCCCAGCCTCGCTGTCTGTCTTACCCTTACTGTGTTTATAACAGCAATATTATCAGAGCCTTTAAATTGCACTCGGGACGCAGGGCTGGAGGTAGGGGCGGTGGGGGGATGTTGCGTGGGAGCCATGGGTGGTGTTAGTCTCTGTTTGAGCTATGTCGAAAGCGCCCAGGTGCCACAGCCCTTGGCACAGATGCCCTTTCTTATCTTCTGCTTTCAATTTTGCAAACAAGCCACAGACTAGATTGCTTACATGATTAACTTGCTGCTACAAAGCAAATACTGCTCAGCGCTTGTGCTAATACATACATAAAACAAGAGACTCTATTTCTGCTTTTTGCACTAAGGTGTAGGTTTTATCTGTAATAATCTGACTGGCTTACTGAGAAAAGCCTTCAAAGCAGAAATGTTTAGTCGAAACCATAGCTGCTAGCACACCAGCACGGCCAATGTGCTCAGACCGAGGTCCGTCCTGGCCGGCAGCCTGCGAGGCAGCTGGGCAGGAGTGCCAGGCTGGGCTGGGGCGAGGGTGCTTCCCGGGACACCTCCAAAACCAGTCCCCTGCAGCCAGCAGACTCCCTGGGGATTTATCCTGGTCTGTCCGTGCAGCCCAGGGAAGAGCAGGGACTCTGGAGGTGTCCCGATGGCTCACCCGCTCTCTGCCTCTGGAGCGATGTGTCTCCATGGGTGGCTGAAGAAGCGCTGGCTCCCTCTGAGCCGTCACTGCCCTACCCTCTGTCCTGCCCTGATCCTGACCCAGCCAGGTCTCAGCGGTCTAGAAAGCTTCAACAAGGACTTTTACGCCAGTTGCCAGAGCTGTTGTCCTCTGCGGCGTGTCCCCTCCTTGGTGCTGCTCGCTGCCTCCTCACCTCAACTGCTTCGACTTCCACTTTCAGCTGAAGCCGAATGTGCTACACTCCACCGAGTCTTTACTGACTATGAATGCAGCCTACAGCAGCCAGCTTAGACCGAGACATCCGTGCTGAGTCAGGTGTGTCCCAAACTACGTGACCGAAGGCAGCGTGAGGCCACGGCTCCGCTCTCGGATGCGCAGGGCGCGTTTAGCTGCGTTCCCGGGATGGGCTGTACGATGGAAGGTTTCCTGTGAAAGGCTGTGGGTGGAGGGATTAGTGTGGGATAACACGCTCTCTGCTCAGGCTTTCAGCCGTTCCTCGGCAGCTTCTGGAAGAACCACAGCTCGGTTGGGGAGTTCCCAGCTGGGGCGATGCATGGGACGGGGGGTCATAGCTCTCGCTTGCCCCCAGCACCATTTCCAGTGCTCCCACTGCAGGTAACTGCGTTTCTTCGGATGAATTATCTTCTGGGCTGGGACTTTGTAGGGAAGCCCATGTGAGGTGAGGCTGGAAGGAGAGGATGCCGGAGGGACGTCCCGGCTGCGTGGTGGCAAGCTGCGTGTTGCTCTGGGGACTGCAGAGGGCAGTGGCACCCACAAGAAGTGCGGGTGGCCCTGGGTGCTGGCTGGAGGAGCTGCCCCAGAGCAGATCCTGGCAGGCTGGGTGGGAGTCCTGGGGTTGTCCTGGGCGGCAATGCTGGTGGAGGCATCCCTTGCTGGGCTCCGTCTTTCAGCTTGGATTGCCTTGCTCTGCAGAGTGTCTCTGCGAGTTACTGCATGGTGGTTTGCGGGTGGCCGTCGGGGGCTGCCCTGGTGTCCCCAGCCTCTGTGCTGCCATCCCTCCTGGCCGTGGGGAACATCCACTCAAGACAAGACACAAGTGACCACCGCCGCGATGCTTCCCTTACGCCGCCCTGACGGCGAACAGAGTCAGCCGTCCACAGCAATGAGAAACAGCCCCGGTCAAGGTCAGCACTGCTCAGAAGGCAATGTGAACCAAGCGCAGTGCTCTCTGCCCTCCCGCCGTCTCTTTCCATCCCGCAGCGTCATTACTGGAGCCAGCTCCGATGGGAAGGAGTCTCCGAGTGCCTGAAGCGAGGCGCAGGTTAAAGCAGTTGCAGAGCACACATAGAGCCCATCTGGCCCCAGCCCAGCATCCATCCCCCTCCCCGAGATGAGGGGTCTGGCAGTCTGTCAGGCTCCCTTTGCGGGTGCTGATTGCTCGTGCAGAAATAAGAAGGGGAGCAGCAGCTACCTTCTGCCTGGGCAGGGTGTGAGGAAGTGGAGCCTGTGGAACACGAGCACGTGGAGATTCCTGGGATAAGGTTCAGGGGCAGAGAGACTGGAAGATGCTCCAAGTGCAAGCAGGGAGGCCCTGCGGTCATGCAGTCCATGTGGTCTCAGACCTTGGACACCCACCATCATCCGACACTTCAGGGCAGCCGCCACATGTGCATCTGGAGGAGGGGTTCAAAGTGGGGGGCTCAGCTAGGAGACCCCAACACTTGCTGCTTGTGGGGGACTTGGGCACTCTGAAGAGCTTCCAGCTCCCAAGGAGTCCTGGGAGAAGAGCAGCAGCTCCAAGAGGTCTTGGAGGAGCATCTCAGGTTGAGGGTGGAGAGCTGCTGGTCCTCTCAGAGCTGTCAGGAAGAAATGAACGCACTGAGTTCTGTTTTATCAGTCTGTGATCAAAACCTTGTGCCAGAGCTTTGCCTTGAGTGCTTGGAAGAGTGTGTGGTTTACTGCCGGTCTCTTTGCCCTTCTCTGCACTTCATTTTACTCATCTCCTTTTCTCTCATCTGCTGGAAGTGCAGCTTGCAGTGGTCACTCTTCCTCAACAGAACGTTTCTCTGTTCTTATTTAATCCCAATAATTGCTGTACACAATGGCCCTGCAGTCTGACAGGCACAAGGGAGCATCTGCCATCCTCCCTAAGCCCTTGCCAAGCTTGTGCCCAAACCTTGGGGCGCAGACCTCCAGCTGCCAGCCCCCAGTTCGCAAAGCCTGGGCATGGTTCCGTTTTGTTTCTGCCTGTTTTTTTTCCTCTGGAAGCCAAAGTCAGCCTCCAGCAGCGGCTTTGAGCTGCAGCGTGGGAACCACATCTCCTAGTTGTCCGGGGACCCTTGCGCAGAAACCATTGGCTTCACCCCCATGTTGAGTTTATCCCCAGGGCTAGAGGTCAAGTTCAGATCTACGGTGTGACAGCAAAGAGTTTTCACATAGACTGCAGCATGGCTGGAGAGAAAGGTGTGTGAAAACATGAAAAACACGACCGGCTTTGGATCTGTACCACTCTGGGACGCATAACGTGTGCCGGGCAGCTCTGTGGGGCTTCCTTTCCTTTGTGGCCCAGGAGGTCTGCGGTTGCCTTTTCAGCATCTCTGGTGTGTCAGGAGTTTCAGTCTCCTGCCTCATGTTTGTCACAGCTTGTTCTCGAGCTGACACCCATCCCACCCTTTCCTGTCTCATCTCGAGCTGCTGCGGGGGAAGGCAAGCTGCTGGGGCAGCCACACTTATCGCTTCACAGCAGCCATGGATATCTGCCAAATACAGCCCCATCCTGGAGCTGGCTCAGCTACAATAGCTTAAAAAAAGCAAATACAGTCATTTTTTAAAATGCTCCAGGCTTTTCAGTGTGGCTGCTGTGGAGCGTTGTGGGGAAATCACTGGACACGGAAAGCGGGCAGAGCTCTGCCACCTGGGAGACAGGAGGAAACCTGGAAGAGGGTTTATTTGCAGAAGAGGGATTTGCAGAAGAGAGGTTTGCAGAAGTGGGCTGGGTCTGGTGGAGAAAATACAGGTGGATTTGGTTGAAGAAACAGGCAAAGGAGATGTCACGCACTGTACGCCCTTGCTGGCACGCTGTGGTTGAGGAAGGGGAGAGCAGGTTCTTTCCTCTCTAGCTCAGATACGCTCACTGTGCAGTCATTCTTCAGTGGATTAATAAAAATTTCTCCCATTCGTTACCGTGCCGTTACTGGCCAGGCCAGGCCCTCGCTGCCAGGCACTGCTGCGAGGTTTGCAGAGGTCCGGCGGAGCAGAACCATCGCCTGCCCTGCGGGATCGCCTTCTGCCATATCTTCCTGCTGGGCCAGTATCTGAGGCCACACAAAGGAAGCTCTATTTACATAGATGCCATCCAGCTGCTGCTTTGAAATGAATTCATCAAGATACAGAACTCCTACAACTGCCATTTCGCTGCCCGGTTCATGTTGTGCAGCATAGAAGTCGCATTCATGAGCACATTAAATTACTCTGCTAATGAGCCTGTCAATCCCCAGTAATTCATCAATACGTAATCTATTAGTCCTCCAGAACAGCCATTCCCACATAGCCATGGAGGAGTCTGTACTCTTTCTAGGGATGGGAGAACAACCGAGAAATCTTCAGCATAGCACGGTCTGTGCTGGTTTGCTTTAGGATTTTTTTCTGTAGGCGATGTCCTGCTAAACCCCCAATACGGACTGTGTTTTAGTTTTCCCTGATCAGGAGTTCGTAATGCTCGTAGCTGTTTCCTTTGCTGTGAAAGGCAAATCTGCGGGGCGAGGTGGGGTTCCCTCACCTGAGGGGCAGTGGAGCTGCAGGTAAAAGTGCTCAGTGATTTCAGAGGAGTTCGGGTCAGTCCCCTTTGCCTTATAGAGCCTTTACATTTATTTTAGCAAAATATGACCACAACTTATTCTTATGCTGCTAAGTTTAAGAGCCCACATAAGTCTCTCCCAGCTAAGACTGTGTCACTGGAGAAAGGGCAACACCTTGTGTGACTTTATTGACCTCAGTGGTCCTGGTGAAAAGCCTTAGGGCAGCTTCTCCTCTCCTCTTTACCCCTACCAGCTGCTGGGAGCAACAGTCACCTGCTTTTGGAGAGAAGGCTGTGGTTTCATGGGTGAGAGGTTCTTGTTTTAAGTGAACCCTACTTAAGGAGGTTTTTCACTAGTTATACAAGTCAAGTGGTGTTCATTTCGTATACAGTTAATTAACCCAGTGATTAAGCTGCATAAAGCTCACTTGCTTGCTTGCTCTCCCTTACAAGCACCTTGTTTTCCATCAGCAAATTAGCATGACCAAAGGGCTGCAAAACCAGTTCTGCCACTCTTTTACAGGAAAGGGATGGTCTTAAATATGAGATTCTCATAAGGCAGTGTTGTGTGAATCAGAGGTGTCTGCTGTCGCCTGGATGCAACTGAGCAGCTTTGTCTGGCTCTTGGCTCTACAGATGAAACAGCTTTTGCCTTTGCCTCATCTGATGGTGGAAGGTGCGGAACGGGGAAATCCAGAGGTGGCAAACTTTGAGCCTCTGCTTTCTTTTCTCTGGGTTTCCCAAAATACCCAGAGAAAAGCATTATTTGTACTCTGTCTGCCTAAAGCACTTAACCCGCAGGATTACTGAAATATGGTAACCTCCACATCCCGCAGTATGCAGCGTTTCTGCAAGCTTCGAAAATGGCATTGCTCCTTCCTGGGGAATGGGGGCTAGGAGCCTTGGAAATTCAAGAGGCACGGGTCCTGGGTTTCACCCTGCCCGAATCCTGCTGAGCTGTGATGCTGGGGACTACCCAGGCTGGGGCAGGGGGACAGAGGACATGGTCCTGCCAGTCACTGGCATGTGGGCTTGGACAGGCTGCTAATTACCCTCGTGTCATTCTAGAAGCAGTGACGCCCACTGATGGGAAGCACTGAGCTGGCCTGAGGTTGCTTTCTGGAAGCGTGAAATTGGTTTTAACATGATGTCAGTGTGCCTTAATTAATTTGACTCCAGCCATCCTTGCGTGTCTGGACCAAAACCCAGCGAGATGCTGCAGGAATGCATGTCCGCAGGAGTCCAAGTCCCGCTGTGGCTGCCAGCGGGTCCTGCAGGCAGCGTGCACCTGCAGCCAGGTCTCTGTGGCTGCTCATGCTAATTGTGATTTTTGCATATAGTAGGAGTTACTGAGCAGCTGCTGGGTGAAGGGCAACCACACAATCTCACTTTTGAGAGTGAGAGTATACTCAAAGTCTGAAAAATGGATTTAGTTTTAATCTGTAGAAAATTGAGTTTTATCAGTCTCCATTTATCCTGCTTCTGTCTGCATAGACTTTTGGATGTAGAGCTAATGATTTCCAGAGGGCAATAAAAGATGATGGCTCCCAAACAGGCCGTAGAGTGGAAAGGTTACATTACCGACTATTTAATGCCACCGGCGCGGCAGCGTGCCTGCCAGCTCCTTTACACCGCGGTGCTCGCCTCGAGACGCCGCTTTCTGCCGCTAAGTAGATGACTTTGCGGAGCGGCCCTGCTGCAGGTCGGCTGGTAGAATAATTTTGCTTCTAGTGATACGTTATTATCTTACCCACCTGCTTTTAAGGCACGTTCATCAGTTACTATTTATGACCTCTGTCTGGTTTTGTCAATATATTATGTTGTGGTTTGAGTCCTTCCTTTGTTGGTGTATGATATAATATGTGTGGACACAGCAAGCTCCTATGAGGTCAGCAATGGTGGAGGTGGCTGGAACTGACGAAGCTGGGCTGATTTCATGCCCCTTATGACAGAAGGGTAACTGCAAGCTACATAAAAGAAAACAGGCAGACATTTTAATTCCACATGTGTTATTTGCATGGATCAAAGTTTCCCTGGGCGATCCTTTCCTGGGGAGAGCAATGCCACCTCGGCTCCTTGGCAGCAGCGTGCGACGGAGGAGGGACCAGCTCCCCCAGCCCTGTTTGCACCCCAGGCAGTGCCACGGCTGCTGCTCCCACCGAGAGAGTTCAACTGAGCGGTGGAGAAACCAACGCGTGTTCGTGCTGAGATAATGCAGCAGAGAAGGGATTAGATGATAGAGAAAAAGGATTGTCTTATCCGCTCAACCCTTGGAGTTCAGCCCCCAGGAAAAACCAGAGCAGGTGCAGAGGAGGAGGATCAGGGACAGTACTGCTTGATTTCACCACTTCACTGACATGCACTAATTTTTGCATCCTGATATTTTTGCCTTCCTTTCAGGAAAGAAAAGGCACAGCCAAAAGCCTTCTTGAGGAGGTCAGTAAACATGGCAGCGACCATTCTATTTTGAAAGTCTCTTTTCTGAAACAATAAACAGCATTGTACAAAATAGCTGACACTTCC
Organism: Aquila chrysaetos chrysaetos; assembly: GCF_900496995.4. Classification (NCBI taxonomy): domain Eukaryota; kingdom Metazoa; phylum Chordata; class Aves; order Accipitriformes; family Accipitridae; genus Aquila; species Aquila chrysaetos. Next base: position 20,287,690 of record NC_044025.1, read on the forward strand.
CATGCAGCCGTTGCATCATCTTCCTCTGAACAAGTATTGTGGTTAATAAAAGTGTAGTAGTGTGTGACAAGCCAGCGATAACAAGCATAAATATGGGAGGTCCCTCAGCACATGAAGGTACCCTGGAAGAGCTGTCTCTAGAAGAGCTTTCAATCAAATATACAGTGCAAATAAGACTAGCTCGTGCTGTGCAGAAAGCGTTGCAGGCACAGGCAGGCAATGCGTGTATGTAGCGCATGCACCCAGGCATGTGCTGGACAGGCTACGGGACCTGCTTTAGGGGATGCTCCTGCATGTCCGTCTGGATTATTTGGAGAGCTAGAAGCTGGTCTGAAAAGAAAATGCAGCCCATTCTAATAGCGCTGTGTTACTTTATATCCAGCTGTGTGAGTATATACCCTGCAGCTGTAACTTTTTATTAGTTTCAATAGATGAAGTACAGTGCACTATAAGAAAGTCATGTGGGATTCCCCGTAGCTTTTCTTTTTCTTCTGCTTGTCTTTTCTGCTGCATACAGCAATGAAAAGAAAGCTGGTTTTCCTCCTGAATGATGGATCAGTGGAGATGACTCAAATCATCTGTGTTCCCTTGTTATTCCTCATGACCAAAGTCTATCAGGGAGAGCAGAGCAAATGTCTCTTGCCTTGAAGAGGAGAGTCAGCAGTTGCACACTCATCACCTAAATGAGCGCAGCCTTGCTCGTCAGAGGCGATGAGCTCTGCGGTGCCTCTGTGGTTTTCTGCAGAGCGCTCAGGGTGGGACCATCCCGCTGCTGTCACTCACAGCCCCCAACGTGGATCTAGGAGCAGAAGACCAGATACCCATCTTTGAAAAAGCTGTCCTCTCTGCAGTAGTTTCAGCTTTGCCGGTTTTATATCGCTGTATTTCCTCGTGTGATTCATGCAAGCTCACCTCGAGAAAAAACAGCCACCTCTGCCCAGTGCCAAGGTTTCACAAACACTTTAAGCTGGAATCACCTGCAGAAGAGCCGTTGCCCTCTCTCCTCCCCAAAAGCTCCCACCAGCCCCGGGCATCCCTCTCCAGCTGGCACGCGTGGCAGCGCGGTGGAGTCGGGCAGGAGAGGAGGGAAGGACTCATGCTTGCAGGTTTTCCCAGCAGCCGTGGTGCAAAGCCCCGGGCACCGCACTCCGTCCGCACCCCAAGCTGTCCCAGCCGAGCCGCTGAGCCAGGACTGCTCGGTTCAAATCCAGTTTGGTTTCTTCTGTGTCAAGCAAACTCTAGACTTAGGAGCTAAAGCGGGTTTTCTTGTGTCAACAGCCCAACCTGCAAGTCCTCCTTTTACGTTGGTTTCCTTGTTTAGGGAGAAATTGCCCGTACGCCGCGGCGCGCATCCCTCGTGTGCAGCGTGCGCAGGGAGCGGCCGCTGTTTGCGGCGGCAGAGTCACAGCTGCTATTTTAAGGCACTGATGCCCCAGGTGAGTTTCTCAGCTGGGAAATTACTTTTTTTTTTTTTTTGGCAGGTGGGTTTGAGCAGTGAGCCATCCTTTCTCTCTTTGAACTGTCCTCCTTCCTAGTTGGGTGTAGCCCAAAAGAGATGGAGCAAAATCCCAGTTTCACCCAGGTGGAGAGGAGCTTTGCCCTTGACGTTAGGAGCATCCCAGCTTACCCTGCAGCTTCCTCTAGGTGAAGCAGTCAAGAGGACCCACAAGCTTTCCAACTTTCCTCTTTGCTTTTGGGAGAAAAGCATTCCCTAAGTGCTTTTCCTCCTGTTAAGCAAATTCTTTAAGTTTTTGATACTCAGCCCATTTTAAATGAAGTTTTGAGTTCTGCCCTGGATGTAACATTCGGCTGCACGCTCCAGCAAAACGAGGCCTATGACCTTGATTACGGGAATCACGTCATTAGCTCGGGTTTTGTTTGGTATGTTTGAGAAGAATGGGGGATGCTGTCTCCTAGCCAGTATAAACAGAATCGAGACAGTTTTAGAAAAAAAAGAAGTATATCTATTTATTGAAGTACATCTTCCTGTCTAATTTATCTTGCCTGTTGTCCTTTGTTTAGAACCAAGAGCATACACGGGGCAAGTGACAAAAAAGCCTGTGTGAGTGCTCAATAATATGATTTTTCTCTATTATAGTCAGCAAACCTGCTTGATAATGTCTGTTCTTTTCCCTTGGAAACATGATGGGAAAAAGAAAAAAATATCCCTGGTGGCTAATACTATTTTTTTATTTAAGCACTACAGCTGGAATATGGATAAACTTTCGGATTAGGAGTCATGTCTGTAGCTGCTGCTCGCTGTACGCTCCAGGCTGTGGGACTCCCGGTCTTGGGTCTCCTTTATGTCAAGGCAGAGGTGTGCCCCATTGCCCTGTCCCCCTTCTCCTCATGCCCTGCTTTCTGTCAGAGGGCATTTGGGCTGGATTGGAGCATCCAGGTCTCCATCCAAAACGGAGACAGCTGGAGAAGCGGAGCCAGGCTCTCCAGACCACCTTATCAATACACTCAACTTAGAGGCTGGCTGGCTCGGCGGCCCTCGCAGCCGTGTTTCTGACCCTGCGCATGCTCCGGGATGAGTTTTGCCTTCCCGACGCGCCGTATGGCCTCACCGCGATAGCCGGGCTGGTGCTGCTGGTGCGGACTGGGCTCTGGCGTCGGCTGCGTTGAGCTGGGGACTTTTGGGCTATTTTGAGCCTGGTGGAGGTGAGCCCAAGAACATGACGGTATTATGGCCTTGAGCAGGAAGGATTGTAGCTTCCAAGTGAGGTTTTTGTTTGTTAGGGCTTGTAATGTTGACATACTTGATTTGGACGCGTATTTGTGAACGTGTCTGGTTTCTTCTTGGCACTGCTGTTTCTGAGAACAGATTGCATTGCAATGCAGAGACAGCCCTGATGACCAAGTCCATGTTAGCAGAAGCTTTCCTTTGTTGTTGTTATGATCTTGGAAAAACACCCCACTGTTATGATCTTGGAAAAAACACCCTGCTAAGGAAAGAAAAAAAAAAGGGGCGGGGAAAGATGGGGAAAAAAGGAAGGAGAAAAAACAGATGAAGCATTATGCTGTGTTGGCTTTAATGTTGGTTTGAAGCTGATCAGCAAATCTAACATAAAAGCACAGGGAGCTGGCAGGAGGCAGGCGAGGTGATGGAGCGGGGATTACCGCTGCTGGGTCATTGATTCCTGCTCCCATGATCTGGTCGTTATCGCTGTTGTATCTTGAAGTACGTAATCAAGTCCTGTGTAGCTTCAGTGTAACTTGGAAGACACAGAAATGTGGCAATAAGTGAGTGTGAAATGGTGCGCACGGGGGGCTGGAGCTATTCGTGCGAGCCTGTACCACGGCGGGTCGGCAGAACCCCACGCTGCCGCGGTCACACCAGTTCTGCTGTGGAAGCCTGGCCACAGCGATGGGAGAGGCTGAATTAAGCAGGAATTATACACCCTGGGAGTAAATCCTTTGGTTTGGAGGAACAAACCCAACCGTGCTCATCAGGGTTATTGTGACCAGGAGCGTCCACGGTCACTTTAAACCTGCCAGGGCAGGTAGTGCCGCGTATCGCTGGTAAAGGGTGGCCGTGCCATAAATAAGTTATGATGTGCTGTGCGAACCCTGAGTCATCAGGATGTAAAATATTGCTTCCCATAAATCAGGGTGAAGCAGCAGAGGCACGCAGAGCTGAGTGGCAAACAGCCCGGGGGAGGCTGTTTCAGGCTGGTCTCAATAAAGACAGCAACTAAGCCCAAAGTGGGGTACAAGTGCACACCCGTTTGCCAGAAAACTGGCAAAACAAAATTATTTTAATTCTCTTACTGAAAGCTGTGACAACATTTAACCCACTGAAAATTAAAAACATCGCTGAGGGAAATTCCTTGGAAAGCAAATAATGGCTGCAAGCAAAGTGTTTTGTCAAAACCTCAGTTTTCTGCTATAAAAAAAAGCAGATTGACAGAGAAGTTTTGGCTTGTCCTCATGCTTACATAACAAATTGGGCAGAGTGCTTTGTACCCAATTAATTGCAGCCTAATAGCAATCATAATTTTGACTGCTGGACTGTGTACACAGAGAACTGCTCTGATGTCCAGGTATTATAAAATGGACTCAAAAAATTTGAACAATCTTGCTAAAGTAATCCTGCTCTACAGCATAATAAGTTGCTAATGGAGATATATTTTATTTGATTATAACTATTTAACAAATCTGGCTAGCGCTTTGGTTATGGAGTTGTGTTACAGCCAATATCTCCTAGACTTAACTTATATAATTTAGTTTTATTTTAGTCTTATTATTTTAACCCTGTAATAATCCTTCCAGCTGCCATGTGGAGCATCTTTTCCTGTCCCAGACCACAGCGATAGGAAGAAATGGCCCAAGTAAGTCTGACTTCTAAGCAGTGAGGGGGAAATAAAGCCTTCCCATTACGGATCTCTAGCAGAGTTGCAACATAATAACTTTGAAAAGGACTATTCGGTTGGGACACCTTCCGAGGTACTTAGCCGTAGCTTTTTGCCTTGTCTCATTTGTTTCCAGAGCACTTCCCTCCCCTGGTTTGGTGCTTATTTTGCACCCGCCGTGGCCTCTGCATTGCCTGCAGAGGAATCCTGCAACCCACGCTCACGCTGCACCTCGCCGCTTCCCAGGGCACCGGCTCTTCTGAATCACTCACAAGCTTTTGTGGTTTCATATCTTCAGCCCTTTTCATCTGAACCTCTCCAGTTGCCCCATAAACATTAATGAAGTGGTTTAACATGATCTATAGGCTAGGAAAGATGTCAATATTCCTGTTTTATAGGTGATGGACATACAGAATACAGAGGTAAACAAATAGTGGCAGGTTTCCTGATCCTAATCTTCTGCTTTAAGCATTGCATTGCGCTTCCTGTTGATGCAGAGCAGTTCCCCCGATGACCTTCATTATATCGTTGATTCACATGATTTAGGTGAATGAAATTATCGGGAGTTACTTAGCTAGATGGTCAGGCGGCCTAGATGTTTCCATACTCTTGGTTTTGCTTTGTTGTTTTAATTTAATTGCTAGAATGAATCAAGCCTTGACTAAGGTGATAATTAGATATTCAGGTGTTCCTGAGATGAAGCACTATTCCTACAGAAATTCTCAAACAGTTGAAAAATAAATGGTACGTTGCATGGGAAAAATGGGAGCTGGATGCTTTCGGACATACACGTGCACCCGCAAATAAGCACCGCTGACAGCTCGTCAAACAGCCTCGCAGAACGTGCTGTTGCCCATCATCTCCTGTAGCCTGCAGAAACAGCAGCTAGCTGGGCAACTTCTGGGAGTTGTTGGAAATTTCTAACAGGAGCTGATGCTGAGCACGGCAGAGGAGCGTGGGAAGCACCCAGGTAGCGATTTCTTCAGAGTCAGGAGTTTTGTCCACGTTGGTACACACAGGGATTGTAAGCCTTTTACATCCTCAAAAAATAGAAACAAAGCTGCTAGGAAAGCAGGGAAACATATATGTGTGCGTGTTGGATCAGACCTGTATGGCAAAGTACTACAGATAAAGGAGCAAATGCCATGAAGCTGGTGGAGGCTTCTAGCAACTTCTAGCTGGTTTTCCAGCTCACCTGCTGGCATTTGGAATCCTGGCGGGTAGTGCTGAAGGCATGTTCCTGCGGTTAACTGCCTCGATGTGTGCCATTTCCCATTCCTGATTAATTATTCTCATGTAATTGCCTTTGAATTGCTTCTTGCTTTCTTCTGCGCCTTCAGAACCACAGGGCTGAGGTGTCCCTGCTCGCGGGGTGCTCTGTCTGCCCGAGCTGTGAGCGATGGCTTTAGCTCATCCTCGTCAATGTCTGTATCCTCGCTAGGTATCTGGGCTCTTTTAGAAAACACGACCTTAGGAATTGCATTTGCGGTTGAGAAACACTGCAATGAACATTTTAAGGTAATTAGGAAATAAGGGAGGCAGATGGGTTTTACTCCAAAGGATGCAAATCCATCGCAGAGCAGGATGGGGGTGGGGGGTGTGGGGGAGGGCATGACATTGCATGAGTTTGCAACAGATGCATTTCAATTAAAAACAGGAAACTGAAAATATGAGACAATAATTTATCACGTGTAAGGCTGACTCAGCTGTTTGTTGGGGCTGTAATAGCTGCTGGCGGTGCCCCTTCCCTCTGCAGCCCTGCCCTGCTGCCAGGGGACAGCGGGACTTCACCCGGGGCTGAGCCTGGGCCGGGAGCTTGAGGGGCCAAAATTCAATAATATAACTGAATATTGAGATTGAGCCACGTGAGAGCTGGAAGGGCATCGTCGGGGACTGCCAAAGCTTTGCCCAGCACATCTCTTAGGAAGCTGGAAGTAAAGCATGGGTACCCCAGGTCTGTGGGGCTGTTACCAGGCTGGCGATTCTCGAGGTTTTTGATCCACCTACCAGTTACTCTGAGTATCATGGGCTGCACAAGCCTTGACACCAATATCTGCATTTCAATTTTTTGGTCATTTATTTTTGGTAGCAGGGAACCACACTGTGTCTCCAATAGCATCGCAATGAATTTCTCACAGTAGTGTTCATACCCGTAGAATTTCATGGCCGGTTTTTTTGCGTGGGAAGGATGCATGGGTGGGATTGCGCATGCTGGGGGGTGCGTGGGGCAACAGCAGTCTGGAGGAGCTGGGGCTGAGACCAGGGTTACGCACTGGTTTCAGTGTCATTGAACTAGAAAGCTCTGTTTTTTGTGGGGGCTTGGTGGTCAAGTGGCGTAAGTCCAAGAAAAGCAGATTTTTTTTGCAGCTGGCAAACTGGTTAACATGGATGAGGAAGCGAGTGTTGGGGGATCAGCTGAGAATTAGGCTGCCATGTTCTGTCCTCAAAAGCAAATGCCTCATCTGCATTTCTGGAGAGGGGCTGTTGCTGGCTGCACTGGAGGCTGGGCCAGGCTGGTTCGGGAGCCTCCGGGGTGTTCTGGAGCTGAAGGTGTCAGGCGAGGGTGCATATGAAGTCTGTCCCCCTTGGCAATCCCCCGTCTTTTAGGTTTTAAAGCTTTTGGGGCAATTTTGCTGTGAGAAAGCTGACTGCATACACCTGACGCGAGAACAGGAAGAGCTTGAAGTAACATTTGCATGTCAAAAAAAAAAAAGAAAAAGTCAAAGAATCAAAGCAGCGATTGAAAAAGGGAAGAAAAACACTTGAGTATGTCAAATTTGATGCTCTAAGCGTTTCAGCCTGGTTGTTTCCATCCCACAAGTACGCTCACCCTCCGCCCTCCCCTTGTGTGTGTCTTATTAATAACCTCTGAACTTGAACTACCCGGTGGGATCTCCAGGGTGGGGAGCTGCAGCCGTGGCCGGAGCTCGGGGCAGCTCTGGATCCCACGGGGTGAATTAGCACGTGGGAAAAGCCCCAGGAGCAGCTCCTCATCCGCAGCCGTCGGGACCCGGAGCTGGTTTGAGAGCCTGAGTTCAGCCGTGGTGCTCCCAGCAGCACCGAGCTCCTCCAACCCCCTTTGAACCTATGCTTAGTGCTTTATTAATGTACGAGCGTGGAAGATTAAAGAGGTCAATCCTCCGCTGTTGGAAACCGGCACGCGTAAGCGTAATATCTGCACTCGCTTGATGTGCATGCAAGACTCTTGCGTGGAGCTTGGGTACCACAGGGTTGGAGTTGGAGATCGGTAGGGCTGTCGGCAAATGGAGCTTTCTGCGCTGGGCAGGATGTTGTTAGCGTGTGTCCGGAGTGCGTGTCTGCTCACGGCGCTTCTGCGCTAACACCCCGCCGGTGTCATTTCCTCCGTCTTCCCCTCTGCTTTCAAGCAGGGCAATAGCTCAGAGCCTTGGCACATACCAGGCGCTTGGTGAAGTCCCCAGCAGGACGGGGAACCCAATGCAGGCTCAACAGCGGGCGTAAAAATAGACGAAAAATAGCGCTGCCTTCAGTCCCCAAAGCACGTACCCAGTGGAAAGCTGCCTGGGAACTGCCTTCCTGAGGGAAGCACCCAAATCCTTGCCCTTTTAGCTCTGAAGGAGCTGAGTCTGCTCTACAGAGATAGTTTTTGATGAGCTTTTAGTAAATAAGTCAGGTCCCCCCGCCTTGCACCCGCCCTGGGAGCTGGCACCGTTCATAAGAAGTGCTGCGACTGGGCTGGGCAGATAGGCGCAATGCCAAGGCAAGATGCCTTTTGGTTGACCTAGGAAGAGTAAAAATGTTGAGCTTAGTATGGAAAAAAAAAAAAAAAAAGACCCACTTGGAGGAAGTTATGAAAAATCACACAAATACGTCTGTGAACTTGGCCGCTGTACAGTGGCGGTGCCGAAAATAGCCGCAAAAAAACCAGGCTGCATCGTGGTGAGCAAAGCTTCAGAGAGCTGTGGCTTCTGCTGAAGCGTGAGGAGCAGGGGGTGGCAGGAGGAAGGTGATGCCACATCTCAGGGCGAGGGCTCGCTCTGGCTTGAGGAATTCACCTGTTTTAGCATCGTGCACGTTGGAAGGTCAACTTGCGTTTATTGGCTTGGTTTTAGATGTGCTCAAAAGGTATTTGCATGAACTTTAAAAAAAAAAAACAAAACCAAAACATAAGCAAATGAAACACAATCTCCACAGGAAATTTTGACATAATTACTGTGACTCAGCTTATTAATATTAGCCATATTATGTAACTGTTGGTCTTGATGCTTTCTTCTTGGCTTGTGACCATGCTACTGGGCATTAATGGAGATAAAAGAATTTGTCAGGTACGAAGCTGAAAATCCAGATTTTCAGATTTTTCAGTCACCCTTTCCACATACAACATAAGAAGGGTCTCCACTGGGCAGTCACCCACCGCGGTGCTCCTTAACACCGAAACAAGGCAGGGTGCATCGGAAGAGGGTTTCATCCCCTGCGAATGGTCTCATGGGGTAGCACCAGGATTTAATTAAAGGTGAAATTGTGTTATGGGCGATGTAGTCTGGCTAAGGACTCTGACCACAGAAAGGGGGTCAGGAGGTGCAAAAATTACTTAGAAACTTCATGGCTTGAAGGTAGCTCAGGTGGACACAGGTCACAGTCAGGATGAGCAAAAATTAAATATTTCAGCTCATTTCAACAAGACAGCTGTTCTTTGTGGGGGTTTGGGGTTTTTTTCAATAAACACAACTGAAACATTTTCTTTTTATTTTATATTTATATGGGGTGATTTAAGCAAAATTCAAATGTGCTTGTGGGAAATTCCCTTTTAATCTAAATCATATTTTCTGAGACAAAAGTGCTGTGATGAGAAAGTGAGAAAGTTCCGAACAACCCATATTTCAACATTTCTTTTAGTTATTCATGACAAGCAATGCTCTGCATATTAAAGTATTTGATTTCATCTTGTTTCATGATGTAACTGAGTGATCCCCGTATGTTCATGTGCTTTTTATTGCCAGTAACCAGTGCTGGCTGGGTACGAGGTGCAGGTGACAGACACCATGAAAGCAATGCTGGTTTATATGACTTTCCACTAGCTACATAAACAAGTAGGATGGCCACCACTCATCACTGTTGTACAGGGAAATTCAGCCTAAACATGATCTGAAGCCCTGTAAATACAGGATACAAATGCAGCTGCTTCCCAGGACAATGCATGAGTCAACTCCAGCCGAACATAAGTGGCTGAGAAGTGATCAAGCTTCTGCGAGGGCTTGTCCTGGAGTTTACATCAGCTATTTCCAACCTTCTTTTTAGTGGCTGTGCATTTTGTTACTGGCAGAGTAACTACTCCAACTAGCAAAAAATAATAAATAATAAAAAAAAAAATATATACTTTGTTCACCTTATGACTGAGGAAAGTCCATCTGCTGTCATGAGCCATCTTTACAGGTATTATAGCTCAAAGTCTTGAAGGCTGTCCTTTAAGTAGCAGCATATTGGCTTTCATCTCTAAACATTTTGTATAGGTAAATAACTTAGAAACAGGAATATGGGTAATTCTGATGTAGAGGACAAGAGGAAGAGGAGCTGGGCTGAGGAAACCAAGGAACGTGCGTGTGCTGTAGGGACCTCTGTGTCCACGCATGGAAGATATGTATGAAAGTGTCCTGAAAATGATCACTTTGGATTTAAAGACCTTGTTTAAATGGGCGCGGTGCATGCACCGGCATGGGAAATACTGTTATGAAAAGAGACCTTAGAGAAGGGGTTGCTTTTTTATGCCACTCGTCAAAATCATTATCCCAACATCACTGACTGGAGGCTTTGCAAGAGTTTTTTCTTTTATTTTTCCAGTGTTATTCTGCCTGATGATTGTTGCTTATTAATATTGTTCAAGGAATTTTGCATCGTTCAAAGGGTATGGTTTGTGTTAGAGGGGGAAGGTCCAGCTGACTATTGACAGGATACCACTAAGCAGTGCCTTCACATGTATTAAAGAAAATAATCTGAAATGCATACCAAATACAAAGTTTGTGGAGGACCAGAACAATCTGACTTACTACTTGTTATTTACATTCCCTTTTCCAGAGAGTGAAAATGCCAGAAATAAAGGAGAGGAGCTACTTTGCAGAATTTCCAGTGGTTTTACAGACTGAATTTCAAATTTGTAGAAATCTGCCCTGGGAAGAGGCTGCTGGCGAAGCTAGGGGCTCGTCCGCTCAGCCGCTGTCGCAGGGAGCGGCCAAAGCTGGAACCAGTTCCCGAAGTGTTCATGGGCTGGTGGTTCACCAGGACTTTGGTTCGAGACATCAGATTCTAATCAATGAATTTTGGGAGACGTGCGCGCAGCTGCATGGACCGTCTGGAATAGTGTCTGTCGATCGGCGAGGAGCTGGTCCGTCTGCCCCGTCATGTCAGTGGTCCCATGTGCTGGAGGGGAGGCAGGTATGAAACTGGGTTTTTCCTCCATCAAGTAAAACACTTTAAATCAAGTTCTGTGCATATGCTAAAAAAAAAAAAAAAAAGAAAAAGCCTCGATTACTGGAGATAAACAGTGCACATCTTCAGAGACTAACATTAAGCTGTCTTTGAGGTGGTGGGGAGAGTATCTGTATCATTACCCCTGTTCTGTCTCCTTGCATTTTGGATTGGGCCCCCATGTAAACACTATAGATATATCAGCTGTTGGACTGTTTCCAGTCTGTTCCTCCGAAGTCACGCGTCAGCACACATTGCTAAGCAAGAAAAAAAAATTGTGTTTGGGTTTTTAATGTGCAAGATAACAGGACATAAAGACTTGGGGTGACTTATGGCTGTAATATGTAATTTTAATTTGAAGTCTATTGATTTAGTTGTTCAGTTTTATATTTGTATCTTGATAGCATGTTCCATCTACTTCATACAGCTGTTCTTCAAAGTATGAATTTTCCATCGTGCTAGTGCTGAACTTCATGGCTCCATACAACAGAATTTAGAAATTTATCACAAATATGGGGTATTTTCAAGTGGCCTTCCATCATCACAGTGTTTGTTATGGAGTAAGGACAGACTTTTGGATTCTGATGTTATTTTTTACTCACTTAGCACTGAAGTAATCTTAATTACACCACTTAAATTAATTCTCACTTACATGAGGAAAAAATAGGGCAGTGTTGGGCCCATTTCATTTTTATCTGAAGTAACAGAATGGTTTATTCAGTCAGCAAGGAGTCTCAGAATAATACAGATTTATCTTGTTTTGCAAGAGTATGATAAATTTGATTACTCTGATCTTGTGGTCATGAAGGTTAGTCCATCTGATGTGGCGCAGAGCTGTTCAAGGATTGCACTAGGAGGGGTTGTTTCGAGGCCAAGTCCTCTCTCTGCAGATGCTGTGCAGGCAATGGTGACTTCTGCTGTTAAATGTCAGGCTCTTCTCTAGTTCTGCTTCCCATACCAGACACGGCTCACGTGGAGATGTTGCAAGAGCTCAAAAGGCAAAGTCCAGATGTGGTCCTGGGCTTGGACCATCCAAGACTGAGGCCACCAAGAGATCAGGTCTTCCCTGCCTGCACGAGTGCTTCTGGCTCATTTCACATTAGAGCAGGTTTGTGTTTCTGCCGGATGGCAACGAGATCCTGGGGTCCACCTTTATCTCGGCTAAGAGTTAGGTCAGGAGGCCCCTACACGGCGGGAAGGGAGCCCAGCGCAGCTCCCCGCAGCCGTGAGGGGAGGCCACGTGGCAGAGGCATCCTTGGCAAACCGGGCAGGATGACATTTGGAGCCAGAAATGTCACTGGGGGTGGGGGCAAAACCACTAAGATGGTATTCTCTAAGTGTGCGAAATGATGGATATCCCAAAGTGTCTGAAATGGTTTAGTTGCGTGGTACCCTGGGTGCCTGGAGACACCCTGGAAGTGTGCCGCTTCACCACGGGCTTCTCCAATACTTTTCCCGTCTTTTCACCTGCTAAACAAAGCCTTCGACGCGGCAGGGAGCAAGAGGGACAAAGCACGGCTCAAACGTCTTGCACAGCACAAGCCTTTGTGTCACCTGGGTTTTAGGAAGTGAGATTCCTGCAAGGGGTATCTCCTTGCCAAGGAGATGTGTCCAAACGCATCCGACACCGGAGGTGACCTGAAATCAAACCTCAGTGCTGCCTCTTGAATATGCTACTTTGGAGCCACTGGAACTGACCAGATGTCCAAGAAGGACTTGGAGGCTGAATTTTGTTCTTGGCTTGGTTGAAGGTTATTTGAGCCTTTTGAACATTGCTGGTGCGTCAAAAAAACGCAAAAATGTAGAAAATTTCACACAGAGACCTTGTGTCCCATCCACCTCTCCCCATCTCACCTTGATTTCTAGGACTTGCTGTTTGGTTTGGCTAGAATCGGAAGTGAAAGGATAGTATTTCTAATTTCTCATTCTGACCCAGACCAGGAAATGTGGAGAAGCATTTCTGATCTTTCTAAGCTGAAGTCTCTTTTTTTTCAAGCCTGTAAGCAGGTAAAGGGAAATTTGCTTTTTGACTTAAGACACAGATATCCAAGACACTTCACTCACCTCAGGTTAAAAAATATTATGAGATGCTCCAGCCTTTAAATATTCTGGCTCCTGGAAGCAAAGAACTTCCTACTTTTATTTTAATTAAAGTTCATTGTTGGGTAATCAACCTTTGCTTTTCTAATTGAATATAGTGTGTGTGTGATGTGGGACTTTCCAAAAAATGACATCTGATTTGGTTGCTGTGTTCTCTGTCCCACTGGTCCTGATGGAGGGGCTAATATTTCCCCATAATCTTTCCAAAGTTCATCTTCCTATGCAGTGTACTTCATAACCTTCTTCATTAAGAAAGAAAAAATTATTCATTTGTGATTTTTTTTGGAGCAGAGAAAACTTCCTGTGAAGTTTTTCATCTTACATTTGATTTCAAAATATAAGGGATTAGAGAGGGTTGAAAGCAAACTAAAATATTAGTATAAATTATCTGCTTTCCACAGAAATTGCCCATTTTTTTGTGATTTATGGAAAATTGCTTTGCTCTCTTCTTTCTCCTCTGCACAGCTTCTTCCCTCTTCTCATCCAAACAACTTTTTCTACACTTTGCAGAAAAAGTTTTTCTCTTTTCTGCTGAAGAAAGCCAGGTATCATTTGTTTGTTTTTTTTTTTCCTTTGGAGGCAAAGTGAAAATTTCTCTCGCATCTGCTATTTTTCCTCTGCAAGCACCCTCATTTTTCTGAGCCCTTTTACACTGCCTCCTTGTTAGGGGACAGAATCATTCCAGCAACAACTTAGATCTGTTTGTTTCGGGAGAAAATGAGAATTATTGCCCAGGAGGGACCGCTTCTTTTGTGTTTTGCCATGGTAAATGTGCATTCCCAAGCACGGTGGCTTTCCCCCCATGGACCTTTATCATCTCCTGGCTGCGCGGACCATCACCGGCTCGGGGATGAAGCGTGAAGAGCAGAAACTCTCTGCGCGCAGTGAGCCCAAGTGTCGGGAGATGCTGTTTCTGCTCCGCTCCTGCCCCAGCCCGACGTGCTATGTGTCTTTCAAGCAAATCACTCCATCTCTTTGTATCTCCATCCCCATCCATCCTCGTCCGGGGTAATCACAGCTTCCTTGCTCGTAGGTAGGGGAACTTCAAGCTTCAGTGGTGGACTTGCATGTCGAAGCGGAGCCCGGCGTGCTGTGCCGCGCTCCGCGAGGGGAAACAGCTTGTGGGAAAGTTAGGAACTGGAGAAGTAAGTAAGTGGTGCCTCGAAAAAGCTGCCGCAGGAGGGGGCTTGCTGAAGAGGGGATGTCCTGAGATGGAACCTCACGAAACTGCAGAAGCCGCCGTGCAGACGAGCTGCAGCTCCTGGGGGGGACTCGGGGTCTGGGACGCACCATCTCTGTGCCTTTGTCTCTGACACCCTGGCCCTCGTTTTTATTTAAACGCACGTCTGGGTGCTGCACCTTGTTTAGTAGTGTATCTGGGAAATAATCAGCCACAGGCTGGAGCTTATCCCCGTGCCAGAGCCGTCTCTCGGGTCTTCAGTGGTGCAGAATTCCCCATCTTGGTTTGTATTTCTCATTATACACAACTTGCTTGAGCTTCCTTGCTTAGGTAGCCATAAACTCCAGAGCTTCAGATACCCACCCCGCTCTATTTCTAGCCAGCAGCAAGCCCTGCATTAGTCACTTGGTGATGCTCCAAGCCATCGCACAGGACGAGGCGGTGGAAGGCCTGCGAGTCCCAGCGCGGTCGGACACCTCCAGCTGGTTCTCATTACAAGCTGGACGGTGTGCATGGTGTGTCCTGTCCAGGCATTAAACGCTGTCTCGGGTCATGGGGAAAGCAGATCTTAGACAGTTAAAGCACCTTAAGACAGTGCAGGAGTTGAGGAATATGGGAAATTATTTTTCATGGTAAGCTGGGTGGGATGGAATGGATAAACTTTTAGGAAGCAGAGGCTGTGCCAAGGAATCCCACAGATGTTGGTGGAGGGCTACAAAAATTTTAGGCTCTCCGATCTAAATTTTCATCTTCCAGCTGGACTGCAAGGACAGAATTTTTGTCTGGGAGATGACTTCAGGGTATTAGAAAAATGCAGTTCTCCATCTTCACGTCTTGCCATGCTGAAGCCTTCTGCAGGGCAGACCCTGCTGTCCCCCTCACATGGGATAGTTTCCAGCATGAGTAAGACGACGGCGCTTTCCCACCGTAAGGGAATATAGCCAGAATAAGGTTGTGAGGCGGGAGGGTGGTTGGCAGGGTTTGGGCAGACCTGCCAGCAACTGCTTCAGTGATGGTGTTTGGAGAAGAGCTTCATAAAATATACCAAAGGTAACACGCTGTTGGCTATCTTGGTGCCAGTGTTGTAGAAGCTTATATATATAAAGTTTTTTATATATATATATATATATATAAAAGTGTGTATATATATATATATATATACACACAACACATGCAGGGAGAGTGGATATCAGCATGTGAAGAAATGAATACACTTTGGCAAAGAAGGAATACTTTCTATCAGCTGATCTAGAAATACAGTAATATTCAATATATTAACATTATCCCTTTCCTTACAGCGCTTGATACATTGTTTATAGCCAGAAGAGGCACGGGATGAAGCCAAGGCTGGGAAACCTCCCCCTTTGGAAGCCGGGATGCGGATTCTCATGGAGCAGCAGTTGATGGTCGGCGTACCCAGCAGCTCTGGCCGGCGGCTGGGTGATGGCTGTGGGAAAGCTCTCGCCGTCCGGTGGCTGTCGGGTGTCTAATGTGACAAGGGGACACCGCAGGGAAAAGTGGAAGAAAGACGGTGGAGTTAGTCCTGAATCTGAATTCAGGTTCACAGCCATGTGCTTTGCAACTAGTAAAGATTAAGATCTTAATGTTGGCATTTCTTGTGCATTTTGCGGCCAGAACACGGCCCCGTGTCTGCTCTGTGTAAGAGCCTTGGGAACGCTGGTGTGCCGGGTGTGTATTTTTAGGTCACTTCTTCCAGAAAGGTGAATTCATTTCGATGGAACCAGCCGACCGCCTCGGCACTCAGCCATGTTGTGATGGAGAAGGACAGTTTCCACCTTACATGATCTTGCTGTCGGAGGTTTTGACCTTGCTCTCATGTTTGTTACTGCTTGATTTATCTTCACTAACGTTCAGACTCTGACCCTACCAAGATCATTATCAGACCGTCTCGGGATTTCAGTAGCCAAGCGCTCAAAGCAGGGGCCCCCAGCAAAGGCTTCCTCTGCCTAACACAAAATAAAGACCAACCTCTGCTGAACTAATTCACCCCACTTTAATCTCTCTCTTCAGCAGGTCTTTTTGCCTTCCTGGAACCACCTGGTTCATTAGAAATCGGCTTTTGAATGTATTAGAAATGTAGAGCTCATATTCCCACAGGCATGTGGGGACGTGGTGGAATGAATGTGTATATTGTGTCTTAATAATCTGGTCTTCTGGGGTTGTCAGACTTTTTGAAGGAGGTTTGAAACGGGGACCAGTTTAACCTCACACGAGGCATTGCGTCCTCACTTTTAACTAACTGTGCAACTCCATATAGATTTCCTGACCTCAAATATAGTGCTATACACTAATCAGATATTATTTAGAAAGTATTTGTAAGTAACATCTGCCGCACTGAAAATTAAATTAAGGGTGTTAAATAGGAGTTTAAAGAAAACAGGTTTTGGGGAAAAAAAATCTTTGAAGATACCTATTTTAGTTCAGATTTCAAATTTAAATTTCCCCAGAGATGTTGGCAGGATTAATTTTGCCTTTGTACATGCAACATATTTGTTCATCTATGCCATTATACAGCTCCTTTCAAGTGGAATATTATACTGGAATACAGCAAAAGCCACATTTAAGATATGAAACTGGAGAACATATTTCATACTGCATAAAATGCACCTCTGGAATTTTCAGTTCTTCTTTTCTGCAGTATTACAAATGCCTTTATAAAGTATCATGGCTCATGAGCTAAAAAAAAGAAAAAAAAAAAAAAAGAAAAAACCCTGTGGCTTTGGATATATTCACTTCAAGTTTGTGGTTAATATTTCCCAGGCTGCTTAGAGGTGAGCGTGAGTTCAGTCGTCGCACTGCTGCTTCACCAGTCTCTGCCGGTGTTTCTAGATGACTCTGATAAAAGATTGTGAAAAATGGACCTGCGGTAAATCGCATCATCCTTGTTATGCATTGCAAGCTGGGTGCCTGGGTCACGCTCAGCCTTCCCTCGCGCTCCTCCTCCATCCCCGCAGCAGCCGCCGGTGCCGTTCAGCCGGCGCAGCCCACGGTGGGTGCAAACCCGCTGCGTTCTGCTGCGAATTCGTTGCGTAACGCTGCGTTTCTAGCCGTGCTGTTTTCCTCCTTTGCACTAGAAATTTTGCATTAGCTAGCGGTCATGGAGACACCAGATTTCGCTTTGGTGGAAGATAAAAAAAAGCTTAAATAGGCACAGAGCCCAGCGGCTGCTCTGGGTGGAAGTCCCCAGCTGCTGTGCACAGGACCCCCCTCAGCTACAAGCGTTCAAGTGGTGTGAGACCGGTCTGAACCGAGAAATCCTACAACAGCCCTTCACTTTCCCACTGCCAGTGCCCTGAACTGCGCAACCGCTCTTTAAACCCCTTTCTTTCCAAAATACAAAGAGCTTTTTCCTTCTTAATCTCTGAGAGGTTTTACTTTAACCTCATTAAACTCCATTGCCAAAATCTGAAGCAGATTGAGATGAAGCAGCTGATAGGTGAGAACACGAGTTACAAACTGGTGCTGAAGAAATGCTTGCAGTAAAACAGCCTCTCTATATGTGTCTTTAAACAATGTAAATCGCCGTGAGTTACAATGGGAAGAAGTGGGGAGTCCCCGTTTGGCAGAGTTACGTTAGAAATTAAACCAAAGCCGGTCTCTCTGGGTACAGCCAGGGCTGTTGGCTGCTGGCTCATTGCATGCAGTTGGTTGTTGTGGTGCTGGGATATATTTGTGTGTTTTATTTGTATGTAAATATAAGAAAGCAGAAACATAAGCCCTCCGGTGTACTTGGCTATTCTAAAATAAACCCACACAACCACGTATTTTGAGGGAGGTAATGCAGATGCTACAACGGTAACAAGTGCAAGTGTCCCTGCTCGCAGCCTGCTGTGCCGGCCTGAGCTGTCCCCGTGGGTACGAGCCTGGGGTTGCATTATTCTGGGGGTGTCCTGTCATCCCCACATGCAAACCTGGTATGCACCCCTGTCCCAAAGCAACTCCTGGTGCTTTAGGTGTACATCGGGTGCCTTAGCCAGGGAGCTACACTGCTGGGTAGGAGTTTGGTGCCAATTTGCACCAGCGCTTTGGCAACTCCTCCTGGCATCCATCTGCGTTTGCGCACCAAGCTGCAGTGTGTCACCTGGACCTGCAATGCTCTTTACTCTGCACCTCGCTTCTGTCGTTACACAGTCACTTACTACACCAAAATAGTCCTTAAAACCTAGCCCAAGTAACAGATCCTTCTGTTTTTAGTATTTTCTCACCAGTCTTTGCAACTGAGGGGTTACTTTCCTTAGTGCGGTGTTTGCACAAGAGGGAAAATGCTATCTTAAACAAGAAGTGCCCCGTGACTCAGTCCCCACACGATGGTGTGTTTCCATTGTCACCCTGATACCCTCGGCAGCCCGGAGTCTGGCTTGCACCTCTTGCTTTCCCACTCATTATAAAGTGGGAGTGATTGTGCGTGAAAGGAGGTGCCTGGATGTGAAACCAGCTGAGAAATATCCTGGGCACTTCTCTTTTCCCATCAGTAGATATTGCTTCAGTTCCCATTTTCTAACACTGCCTCTTTCATCGGCTTCAGGCCCTTTTCACCACTTGCTTGCCAAGGATTTCTGAGCCTTGGACCAAGACATTCTTCAGCTATTTTAAATGAAATCTTTGATATTCCTATTGCATTTTGTCTTCAAATGGGCATTTATCATCATTTCCACAAAATTTTTCCCTCTTTTCTAGCAATACAAACTAGAGTAAGATATTTACACCATGCTTTCTGCAAGGCTCTGGCCACAGAAATAATCTCTGTCCTCCTCTCTTCTTGCCTACACCCGACTTTTCCCCACTCTTCCTTTTAGCTAGACCCTTCTGCCAGCTTTCTCTTTTATCAAACCTCGTGCCACTTCCCTGTCCTTTAATATTAAAGTAAAATGGACACCAACTTGCATCTCAAATACCCTGTAAAATTTGTCGGTCTCAGACCATTAGAAAATTGCTCGGATACTTGCAGTGAATCAGACTGGAGTTGACGGAGGGATACCTGCAGTCACGCTCCCATCATCTCATCGCTATATTGCTGCTTCTGCAAGTTTGTAGGTTTGGGGGTATTTAATTAGTGCTGGTTCCACCACAGTGCCCAGGGGTGTTTTCCAGTGCAGATGGTGCTGCTGTTCTGGGATCATAGAGCACAGCAGTGAGGAGGAGGAGGAAAGCGGTTCTCCTGATGGTGGAACACGCACCCAAGGTCTGGGTGTTAACTCTTGCTCTGAAGGTGCCTGTGCTTTCTCTCCCCCAGGCTGTTAGACCGAACACACCTCCTATCTGTATAGAAGCTAATGCAATTCAATGCTGATTTTGGCCAGGAAGCACTCTTCAACATAAAAATTCAGTAAGAATTTGCTTGTTTCCCAGACACTCTTCATGAGGCACTACCAGAAAGGAGCAGATTCAGACCCAAGCCACCTTTGGGCTCTGACAGCCCAACGCTGCATCACCGAGCTGGTCCCTCCCCACCCCAACCAGCTTCTGCACTGCGGTGCTTTGCACCCTGATGCTAAACCGGGTAGGAAAGCAGTAGGAAAGCTCAGGCTGGAAATGGTGGGAGTTCAGGACCCTGAGTGTGCTCAGCTGGCCCTGCAGCAGCAACAGCCTCAGCTGCCTGGTTACCAGCAACTGTCCCCAAGCCCCTGACCTTTGGAGCTATTCTTTTCAGAGCTGTAAGGAAAAGGAAATAGGAAGTAGAGCTGCTGTAATGCATTTTTCTACGCTGCTGGGTTCTGGTATGCTCAGATGCCTTGCTCTTTACTTTGCAGGTGTTTTGCGTTTCCATGTGCATTTGAATGTTGTCAGCAGCAGCTGGAGCTCTTCACCGGAGCTCAGCACCCTGCCATACCCTGGGGTTTCTCTGGGTTTTCTCAGTGGCTGCATCCTGCTATCAGCAAGGGCTTTACAAGGATGTTATTTAGCCCAGGGTGGAAGGAAAGGAGCCAGTAGATCCATTTATCTGAAAGCAGGGCTCCTGGGGCAGCAGGGCCGGTTCTACAAAGCCCTGGCTGTAGGCTGAGCGGGATCTGTCCCTGCAGCGATGAGCAGCAGAGCCAGGCTGGGAGCCTGCATCACATGAGCTCCTCTTTGTACCAGGTACTCTGATATCATTTGAAATATTTATTGCTTGTTTAAGGATAGGAGTGGTTGAGAGAAACTAGGAGTGCAGTTGTGATGGTGGGCATGGACTGGTTTGCTGATATCCTGGGGTTAGAGAGGAGACCCCAAGCTAATTTACTGGGACACTGGGTTGAAAAATAAGGGCAGGTAAACTACAGGGTCTGGGTTTTAATAATTATGTTGATCTGGGGTTTCTAATGCCTGTTTTAGAAACATATCTAAGGAATTTTGCATCTTATTGTTTGAACTACACGTGGTTTAAAAATGCTGCAGTTGTTCTTGGGTTTAATTCCATTTTACCTTCAGAAGATTAGTAAATAAATATAATTATTTCCATGCAGTGGGTGCTGTGGGCTATCATTGATTGGCATGAATCAAAGTGATTGAAGAGCATTACTGAGTGCCCTGAAAAGGACGGGAAAACATACTGCCTGCTCGGATGTGTCTCTAGCACATTAAGAGTGTTGCATTTTAAGACAAAACGAAACTGTTTCGTTTGGGTGTTGGTTTTCTGGGTTTTGGTTGGGTTTTTTTTGTTCATTCATAGTAGAAGCCAAACTCTACTGGCTCTAGGTTTTCCTTTTCTCTTTTTTTTTAATCAGTATTTCTGGGTTTTCCTCTCTTTCTTTCACTGCACCTGTTCTTTTCTTTGTTTCCACTGTCCAGGACACTTCTCCTGCATATTTCTCCTGTCCTCCTGTTGCAATGCTCTGGATGGGGCCAAGCTTCTGCCCCTGTGTGAATGGGGATTTCATGCAAACAAGGAAAGAACTTCCAAGGCACTGAATGCCTCTTCCTGACCTGTTGGTGCCAATTGCCCTCTGCTCCTGTATACTTCAGTAGGAAATGAGGAATTGTCTGCTGTGGCTTATTGTAGTAATTATGCACATTAAAAGTGCCTTCAGAGAAGCTTTCCCTATTGTATAGAGGGCAAGGGATCCCTTGTGCTTTAGTTTTCTGCACCTAGATTATTTTGAGCGGTTTCCTGAGAAAATAAAAGCACTTGTGAGCACAGCTGCAATACAACCAAAGCCTAGGGCAGGCAGGGCTTCCCAAGACTTGGTAGAATTGCTGGTCGTGCTCTCCTCGGTGTTCCTCTGGAGATGGAAACAGGGGTGAGCAGATGAACCTCTGCGTCTGCCAGCAGCACCAGCCTGTGAAGGTTATTCCCCCCTTCCACTTCAGTGAAAGCTTTTGGTCTGATATTTCTTGGTTCAGGGGGTGGGGGGAGTGTCTTGTTATTGATGATTCACCTTTCCTCAGTAAGTTTAGAGTCCTTTTTTTTTTTTTTTTGGAGTTTGATGAAGCAAATATGAAGGCAGCACCTCACTGCATAGAATGCCATAGCTAGTGTGAAAGACTATGGTAGAAGGGCCATGCAAAGTCTGATAGGGATTCACCTCTGCTTTTGAAGATGATATAGATGGTTTCACCTGGGAGCTTTATGCTGTTGCCCTTCTGTGCAGCAGGGAAACCTCATACAACAAGTGAGGGAATAGCCACCAATAGCTGTGCTTCTATAGCTGTGAGGTGTGGAAGAACAGGAGACTTACTACCAGACCTTAACTGAAACATAATCAAAACTTAACAAGAAAAGAGCTTTCCCGAGAGCATGGTCTGGAAGCCAGCTGCTGATTAAATAAAGGTGATAAACAGGTGGTAAATCAGGGCACTAAGCAGGAGGAAAAAGCAAAGAGCTTCTTATGAGCTGTACCACCTGCAATGATCTGCTTGCTGTTGGAAGAACATAGCAGAGTAGTCTTGTAGGATAATTCCTGTGGGCAGGGACCTCGGGAGGACAGTAGTCCAACCTCCTGCTCAAGCAGGGTCAGTCACGAAGTCATACCGAGTTGTCCTGGGCTGTTTCCAGTCTTGGATGGAAACCTCCCTGGGTGACCTGTCCCACTGCTGGGCTGTCCTTGCAGGAAAAAACATCCCCTGATATCCAGGCTGAACCTCTCATTTCAGCTTTTCCCCCTTGTCTCTTGGGCTTCTACTGTGCACCCTCAGAAGATCCTGGCTCTGCTTTTTCCATGGCCCCCCCCAAAGCCTCTGCTCTAGCAGAACAAGCCCCCCTTGTCTCCCAGCAAGGGCTCTCTGCCCCTGGCTGTGCTGGTGGCTTCAAGCTTTTGGGGCTTATTGCTCCAGTTTGTCGATGTCTGTCTTGTACTGGGGGTACTCAAAACTGGACGCGGTATTCTAGCTGTGATCTACCGAGTGCTGGGTAGAGGGGATAATCCCTTCCTTCGACCTACTGGGTCTCCTTCTGTTTGTGTGTATCGACGGGGAGGTCTGAGTAGACGAGCCTGTGTGAATCGGAGACCCGAGCAGGATGTGACCTGGTGCTCTGAGGCGGAGAGCAGAGCAGGGGAAGTGCTGAAATGGGGCACGAATCACGGACACGCTGAATTTGGCGTTCCCGTGACTGCAGCAGATAGGGCTGGAGCTGCCCCCGTGCCCCCGCGGCACTAACCCTCCTGTGCTGATGACTGACAGCAGCGATCAGCCTTTCCTCTGTGCTTCTTGCAAGTGTTGCAAATAATGTTGGTGAAGCATATTTTTAAGTGACAATATATAACGTGTGGCTTTTGCACAGGAGACCTCCCAGGAGCCCTTGTGGGCAGGGGGTTATCATGCAAAGCCAATGCTCTCCAAGAGTGGAGGTCTGTCGTCTTGTCTCTGCTGCACGTGGCCTGGTGACCCCAGGTGACCCCAGCACTGCCTGCTGGGTGCTTGTTGGGTATGGACTTGGTGGGATAATTGAGTGCCTGGAGGGCTAAGAGTGAAAATAAATGCTTATGCAATGATCAGCCTGCCAGATCTGTGGGGTCACGAGTAATGGTCAAGTCATTTCTCACCCAGCTGGTGAGATGTGGAGCAGAAGGAAAGGATAGATCCATACTAGCTGTAGGGAAAAGAGGATATCCAAGGAAGCAAATTCTTGGTTCTTCAGGTATGGCCTTACCTGATGCCCACAGGCACTTCTGGCAACACTCCTGCTGCAGTAGCATTAGACTGCACACTCCAGTTAGGCATGCTATAGAGACATGTTGATAGAAAGTGGTTTAGACTAAATCTACACTGGCTATACAAGCATTTTTGCTGCCACCTCCCCAAGCAAGACAGGGAGTTTTCAATTACAGAATCGCAAACAGCCACACAGGACGCACCCTGATTTATGCATTAAATACCAGGAAAGGCTTAAGTTCTGTTTGTCGCTTTGCAGATGGTGACGGTTGCTCCAGCATGTGAAATATTTCATGCCTGACACCTCAATTCAGGAAATAGTGGTTTGTTCAGCAGAGGTGCAGGAGGCAGCACGTTGTTATCAAGTATAACATTAGCCTTTCTCGTAGTTTTTCTCCATTTTGTGAGTTTGTTTTCCAGAGCAGAAGGCTGTACTGGACTCCACACAAAGGGCAGCGGTGTAGCCCAGGTGGCACGTGCAGGCTCGGGACACCCGCCGCAGGGGACACGTCCCAAGCGCCAAGCTCGTGAGTGTTTTGTTGGGTTTTTGACACCGTAGCAAGTTCGTTTTCCTGCAGGGCTGGGCTTGCGTCCTGCAGACCTCAGTCACTGAGTTCCTGTTCCTCAGATGCAAGGTGCCTGAGGTTTGCTGAACCGCAGCGAGTTCATTGTGAAACTGTTCCACCAAAGTGGCTCCAGCCACCCCTGCGTTGTTATTCTGTAAAGCGGGGCGAAGTCAATCCCTTCCAGGCCCTTAGCAAGAAGTCAGAAGGTAAGCGCAGGGCTGTGCTGAGCGGATGCTTTGCCCATCCCACGGCTGGGAGGGCAGCGGCGGGTTTCCTGCACCATCCTCTCGATTTCGAGGAGAGAGCCGTGGTAAGGACAACACCTGGCTCCTCGGTCTCACAGCTTGCCAGGTCCTGCGCTGAAAGCAAAAAGAAACAAGCTGGAAGACCAGCATCTTCCTCCTCGCCTTTACAAGAGCCATGTGAAAAGGTCATGGAAATGATGGAGCGGCTCCTTCCAGCCAAGGGCTCTGGGGAGGCTGGAGCGCAGGTCCCCGTTGTCTGCCGGCACGGCTGCTCCCACCGCTTCTGCGGCTGCAGAGACCTAATTTCTGAAGTGCTTGGCGTGGGTTTGGTGGGCACTGAGAACCCGGGAGAGTTGTGGAGCTGGGGCGTTGCAGGCGAGCTGGGGCTCTGCGCAGGTGGCCTTCAGCCAGCCCGTTTGAGACAGCCAGGGATGCAAAATCCCTGCGGCAGCCAAGCAGTGAAAAGGAGCTGGTTGCTAAAAGGGGAGCGTAGCCCACCCGTGCCTCTCCCGCAGGGTACAGGACAGCATTTGGCAGTTCCCAGCGTGGCAGGGAAACACCTCTGCTGCAAAGTGATCCCCACAGCCTTTAAACAGGGCTCGGAGTGTAAGTTACTCTTGTTCATGGCAAGAACCTTCCCCAGGGCAGTTAACCGGTTTCCCTGAAATACAGAAATTTTGCCTGACTGTAAGGTACCATGCAATGCGTTCATGTGGCACAGCATCAACGCTCCAGCTTCAGCACTGGGAACAGTCGAGCATCAGCCGTGGGGTGCCATGTGCGGTTCCCCCGACCCAGGTAGGGTCCCGCCGCCGTTCTGCTGCGAGGGCTGCAGTCCCTGCAAAAGGGGCAAAAGCAGAGTCATTCCTGAACCTGGGGAGAATGCCTTGAAAGGCCACCCGCTCAGCCTGGCTGTGCTCCTCCATGGCAGCAGGGGATGGCACCCCGACGTGGAACACGTAAAAATGTTTTGCCAAGGCTTCCTCATACCTATGCACAGTTCAAGGGCTGTCTACACTCCCTAAGCCCTCGATGCTCATGTTACGTAAAGGCACGTGCACTGTAATCAAAACACTGCAGTGAGTTGCTTCTCTCAAGATGCTAATTAGGTAGAAGATTTGCTACCTGTTTATCATGAGTAAAACACCAGAGGAATGTCAGCTGGGGTCCTTCCCCTGCTGAGCTGTTCATCAGGGATGGGGATGAGGGGCTTAGCCTGTGCTTCCAGCAAAGCTCTCCATGCTTCTCCATGAGGAATTGCTGTTTTGAGGAAGGGGAATTTTCCTGAAGACAGGAATTATATTCAGGCTTTGCCTTGGCTTTGCTACCAGTGCATGCACGTGGCTTTCATGTGGCACTACCTGTCTCGGAGTGGAGGTGCAGGAGGTGTTCAGCTGCAGGGACAACATTGGGATGAACCTAGCAGCAAACAGGATCTGGGAATTAAGGCCCAAAATTTAGTCATCTTTGCACACAGCTGGGTAAGGGTATAATCTAGGTGGGCCCAAGCCTTTTAAAATCAATGGAAAAAGCTGCTGTTGCCTTTAGCTCTAAGGGAAGATAACACTAAGTCAGCTAAGAAAGGCCAGTTTCGGTAATAGCGCCTTAATTAAGCACACCAGCAATCTGAAATCTGGTCAGTCACAAGATGTAAATTAAAAATAGGTCCAAGAACATACCTATTAATCGCTGTGGGTTTTCTAAATCCTCTTCCTCTTGTTGATGATTGCTGTCCTCTCCCTGCCTCATGGAGAAAAAGCCTATCAATGAGACGGGCTGATCACCCGTGCATGGAAATTGTGCGTGTAGCATCGGTGAGCAGTGCTGGTTTGGACCATTCCCCTGGAATAGCCTGGTAGCATTTTGCATGGCAGCTGGGAAGCAGCTTGTTTCTGACGCAGCCAATTGTTGTAAAACATTTACAGCTCTCGTGGTTCAGATAATATTTTGTAGGCAGCATCTAAGATGCTTTTGCTATGGCTCAGATGCAGTTGTTGATTGTTGGTGTGAGCTTGATGGATGTTACGCGTTAGTGGATACAAACTACATGAGGTTTCTTGATGTGATGTGGCTTGTGCTGGGATTTTGGCGCGCAGCCTGAGATGATACAGCCATCACATGAACATTAGGCAAATGAAGCACAGCTTTGCTGTGGACCCAGCCTGCACTGGGTGAGCTGGGACCTCATTGTGGGGTGAGGGCAGGAGGCATGTGGAGCTATGGGGCAGAGCAAGTGGTGGCATGAATCACTCGCAACGAGGTAAGTCGCCCTGGTACACCCCTGGGAAAGTCTGTCCGTGGGCTTCCAGAAGTGTGGGGTGCGGCACGCGGAGCAGGAGAAACCCCAGTGAGGGTCTTCCAAAGCTGATGGCAAAGGATTGCTCCGGACAGGAATGGCAGTCGCTGGATATAATACTGAATTATTATTTCCGTGTGAAATGTGTATATGCTAACATGGTTCACTTGCTGATTTTAAATAATGCCACTGGTAATCTATGCCATCTCCCTCCAGGATTTTGTAAAAACATCCTAAAACCCAGCCACAACGCTGGGAACCGGCCAGCGTAGTCCACACTCCGCGCTCTACTCCCTCTTCTTTCCTCAGCAATGAAGTTTGTGAAAACAAAGTTGTACCTGTCTGGACTTGGCTTCCCGATTAACTTCTGCCTGAAGACTGTTGGTGAAGTCTTTATAGTATTTAGCTCATGACAGAACAAACAGTGAAACATATTCTTGCAATGCAGATGTTAAAACTGGGCATGTTCAGTGTTTATGCCTGTGGTTAGCCTGGGTCTTGTTATTTAATAGCCCTGCTTGCAAATAGCTAATATGCGTAATGCTTGTGCTAGATTCATTTTGAATTAGGGCCAGCATCCTTATGCTCTTTTCCGTCCTTCATTCTCTGTGCTATCACTGCTAAACCACTGCATGCTTGGAGAGGAGCAAAACCTCCATCTACTTTCTGGTTGCCCAGAGCTCCTCACACCATTATGCCATCTTCTTCCCAGTGAAACCTGCCTTTTAACCATTCCCTTGCTTTTGTTTTTTTAACCATTGCTCCATGCAAACAGAGAAAACAAAGTCCTTCCCCTTGCCGCTGGCTGGCGAGGCATCTGTTTCTGCTAAGGCAGTCATGTAAAGCTGGCGAGGTTGAATTCCCCTGGAAGATCCCCAGAAGCTGCTGCACACATCTCAGCTTGCCCCAGCGTTTCTGTGCTTTGATGCTGTGGCCACGTGCCCGCAGCGTAGCGTGTCGCAGCCGTGCAATGGGGAACAATGCACAACAGGCAGTGTGAAATTTCCTATACCGAAATAGGTTGTGAGTTCATCTGCGATGGCTGAGCATCCTCTGCGCGGGCATCGACAGTCGTCGTCGTTCAGGGTGCTCGTGTTGTATAAGTAACGCGCGTTGCTGCTGTTCTGGCCCAGGATCCGGGTGCCGCTTGCCAGGGAAGAGCCGCCAGCAACCTGATGTGCCACCAGCTCAGCCTTCTCCTCCTCTCTGGTTTTTGGCAGCTGAGGAGACACTGGTGAGCTGCGGGAGGCAGGTCTGTGCTGCGCGGGCTGTGACAGCATCTCACCCCTAACCCAGCCTGACATCCCTCGCCGGTGGCTCCGCTGGCAGATGACAGCGGCTGCGGCCAGCCGTGCCCAGGCTGGCCGGGTACCGACTGTCAGGCCCTTCAGAGGCTTCACGGTGAAGCTTCTCTATGAATCGTGAGCAAAACGAATGGGGCGGATCATCCTGAAGGTGAAGAGGCTGAAGGGAGCCCGACCACTTGCTTCAGCTGTCAGGGCAGGGAGAGAGGCTGGGTCTGCTGTCCTGTTTGCACCCTGCAAATTGGATTCCTTATTCCTGGAAATCTCCTGATAACCCTTGTCCGATGCCTTATTCCATCCATGTATTTGTCCTGACTTTGTTTACCAGCCTTATATACCAGAAGGGATGATTAACTGCCTTTGTATTCATGCAGAGGCAGACCCTGGTAACTTCTGGCACCTGGGTCCCACCCTGCACTGGTTTTGGATGGGGGGGTGATGAGATCTGCCCCCCTTGCCCACCCCCTGGCCCTCATCGTCTCCTAGCTCTGTGGCTACAGATCCTCCTGGCTTCCCTCCTCCTTGTTACTCCTGTCGTGCTGTCTGTGGTTGGGCACTGCTCTTCACCTTGGTCAACAAGGCAGTTAGTGGAATGAGCGTACGATTGTCTGTGCCTGGCAGCCCCCAGTCCTTAATACTGTGGTTTGACATCTCTGCTTACGTCCAGCTGGTGACCAAATACATCCTGCCAGCGGGATGAGCAGGTTTTCTAAGTTTTGGGTGATTTATGGCTTCTGCTGGCTCAGGTTCATGTGGCCTGTGAGCGTTCAGCTCGGTGGCAGTGCGTGCCATGCTCTTGTTTGAACTCTGGAAGGGGCCATGGGAAGACTTCCCCATCCCTTCCCAGCGGCTCGGGGTGGCCACCCGCAGCCCAACGTGGCGGGGAACCACACCGGCTGAATTTGCATCCTGACATTATCGGAACAGATAAGACCAAAGGTTAGAGCAGAGTGACATAGTGTGCAAGTAGCTTGAGCTACGCACAGCGTGCTGCCTGCATGAACGTGCTTTTGTTATTGTTTGTTTTGCATATGGGAAGGCTGGGGAGGGACAGGGGTGAGTTTAATGGTGAGAGAACTATTGAAGAGGATGGGGAAAATGTGGGAGGGAAAGGAGCTCTGAAGTGCAGTGCTGTGGTAGAAGTGGGTACAGAGTCAACTGAAGCACTTGGTGTAAGAGAAAATACAACTTAGATACAATTTGTCCATGAAAATGTGACTTTCTTCCCTTTCTAGGGAAGACTTTTCCCCATCTAACTCTAAAACTGACTTTTCTACAGACAATACTTCTTCCCTTGGCCCTCCCAAGCCTCTGGGAGAGGTTTCTGTCCTGCAGAAGTTTCTGTCCTCCTTGTGTTGTATGTACAAACATGGCGGGGGGGGGGGAATGGACCCTTGGGGAACTGGAGAGGAGGAATGATCCACCACAACAGCAGAGAAATAATGTTTGCAGTCCAAGATATTTGGTTGCTATCTAAGCAATAGTTTGCCTTTGCACCACAAACAAATATTCCACTATTTTTTGCAGTTATAAATTCATACCTTTGGTCTGAAGCACTGCTATCCTTTATAGGTGCGATACTGTAAATCATGTGACTGCCTGGAAATGTGTCCAACTATCAGGATTCAATCATGATGGCAAATAAAGGTGAAACACTAATTGCAAGCTCTGCTGCCTGGCTGGCAAAGCTCACGCAAGGTGCCACCGCTCTGGGCAGCCAAGAGCAAAAGGCTCCTTTAGGCAGCACCTTTAGGTGTTGAGCTGCTCACAGGTTGCCCCTAAAAAGTGATTAAATTACAAGCAATGTGCAAAGCAGACCACAGGGGAGGAAGTTTTGTTCCCCTCTAATTATGGAAGGGCATTTTAACAATCCATTTGGACAAAGGTCAGGGGAAAAGCAACAACTCTCTATTTGTAGGTCAAGGGTTTTCAATAGGAAAAGCTGCAATTAACAGATGTGTGATATCCTTGCCTCTGCAGCACTGCAAAACTCTATTGGCAAGACCAAGGCTGTCATCTGCCGCCTCGGTGCAGGACGCTGCAGCAGCAAAATCTGTGCCTGAGTTGCTGTAGGGCTTTCCCATGTTCAAGTTGTGGGACTGTTTCTGAGACTGTCGTGTTATTTTTCATGAGGTTTTGTCCTGTTGACATCCTAAAGCTCTAAAACTCAATAAGGAAAATTTTGGATTTGTTTTAAAATGGTTTCAAGGTTTGCAAGTAAGCTGCAGCCAGCGATGGTTTAAGTATGGTGAAAGTGATGGACAGCCTCTGCTCAAGCAGCCTGCCAAGCCTGCAGCATTAGCTCCATTCATTTCCCAAATGATGACTGATACAACTCCTTTTTCTTTTCCACCATAGAGAGGTGATCTCTATTTTTACAACAGTTGCATTGCCTGTAGATCTTTTGCACCGCCAGGCAAGGTTCATAGCGCAAGAAAGAGCCACTTGCCCTTCGAGCCCTGCCCATAAAAACTTTCCTTTTATTGCTTTCCCTGGGTTTGGCAGGGGTGAGATCTCTCCCATGACCTGCTCTCCTGGTATGTAATTACTTCCCAGCTCAATGTAGCTGTGTGCATGTTAAAGGTGAAAACAACTCTTACTCCAACATGGGATAGCCAGCTGAAGTTTACTCGGTATGAAGAGCTTGATTAGGATAGGCAAGTTCAGAAGAAGTCAATGTCAAGGTTTTAAAACTGTTTTCATTGCATAGCCTATGCAGGAGGTTTATCCTAAAGAGCTCACGATGCTCCTCTGGGTACAAGCAGCCTAAAGGTCTCCTTAGTTGGCACTGGGAGAAGAAATATCGCTTCTAGAAACCCCATCTGCCCTGGAGGTGATGGAGGAGCCAGTTGGGCATCGACACAGTGCAGCAGCCTCTGAGTCTCACAGGGGTTTGGCAAGTCACATCTCTCTTGAGCCGGAGAGCTCAACTCCGCTTCCCCCCCCCCCCCCCCCCTCCTCCCAAAGAGTTCAAAACAACAGAAACAACAACAAAATACTTTGAATTTGGCAGTTACTCACCCAGTGAAGCAACTGGATGGATAAATGCCACCCCGTCATGGGACTTCACCGCTTTTCACTGGCAAAATACCTAATGTGTGGTTGGTCAGGCAGGTACCTTGGCAGGTGATGAAGGAAAGCATCTCTTCTGTCCTGGTAAAAACACACTTGGAGCGTGTCTGTGGTCCCTGGGTGAGACATACTAGCTGCTGTTTTCTTCTGTCCTCAGATCTTGGTCAAATCTTTTTATCTGTGAGAACTTAAGTGCTGGTTTTTTTGTATCTGAGCATAACTGTGAAAAACTTGCTCCTTTTAATGCATGAATGGACAGATTAATGTCTACTTTATTTTTAGCACTGTTCGCATCACAGAAAGTTTCCCTTCTCTCTCCCGCCTCCTCCCCCCATATGTAACAAACTCGCAGCAGTTCCTAAACAAAACCGATTTCCCCTGGTTGTGTCGATGGCACTGAGCTGGTGTCCCTTCCCGGGCGTACAGCGGTGGCTCTACATCCAGCAGCCTCATGCTCTCTCCTTGGCGGTAGCTGCTGCTGCAGCTGGCCAGGGCATAAATCTGGTCTGGTGGGTGATTTCTTTGCTCGTGCACAAAACGTTCCTGCCTTAGATCTGCATCGGGGAGTCATGCAGGATTTTAGGCGGGTGTGATCCGAGGCAGCCGTGCCCCTGGTCCCCAGGGGGGGATCCTGGCTGGCCGGATCCCTTCCTGGGAGGTGGACCCTTGGGCCGGATACCCTGCCAGGGATCGTGACCGCTGTGGGGGGGGACAGCAAGGACATCACCCACGCAGAGCCAGGATGAGGTGTAGGAAGCTGCTCTCTGCCTGGTGCCACCTGGAAGGGTGCTGCCTGCCGCTGCCCGCTTTGGGCTGTCTCAGAGATAGGGCCAGTTAATGACTAACAGGCTCTGCAAGAACCCTGCCCAGCCTCTCCCTCCCCGGGCTGCCCATCCACCTTGCTGTGCCGTATCCAAACTGTGCTGGATTTGAGACTCGCCACCACCTGCTTCCTTATTTTTTCCCTCGGTAAACCCCACATCTGTCCCCACGTGTGTGCGGTCCGAGTCGCAGCAGAGCCTCTGCCAAAAGCGGTAGGAAATGTCCGCTTTGTTCCTGCCCTTTGGGTTGGGTCTTCCTCTCCCGCAGCCTGATATTCTCCTTGCTCTTGCTCAGTGAATGAAGTTATTCCCCAAAGGCCATCGCGACCCAGCTTTGTTCAGTACGGGGGTTTTCCAGGCTGTGTCAGGTGCTGGTGGCTGCAGCTGGAGACACGTTCCCTCAGCCACACTTGTCTCTTGTCTCCCAGCCCAGACGATGCAATAACATGTCAGACCTTTCCAGCCTGAAATTATGGCAAATGAATAAAACATACAGGGGAAAACCAGCTTGCTTTCCCCTTGCCTTCTGAATTGTGCGTACACTTTCTTTTTAGGCAAACTGGATTTATTTGGCTAGGTCTTCACTGCTCTTATCACAGAAGCTGGAAGTGTTGCTGATAGGGACATCCATAGGAGGGACTTGGTGCATAAGGTTTTTTAATAGCATAGCCTTTAACCCTGCTGTAAGTTAGGTCTGACAGTTGCAGATGATGGCAGATAGAAACCAACTACCCAACACATGCACAGGACTGGGGCTTCCCTTCCCAAGACAAGCAGGATTCCACCCATCAGCTGCCCTGGTGGGGGGGTGGAAAACAAGAGCAAACTGTACTAAATTCCCTGTGCTTTCATGACTCATGAAAAAAAAACCCTCCAACTGTCTCTGTCACATCTGTTTGGGTATTTTCAAGGAATCCGGAATGCATTCTCAGAGCTCTCCCATGAGAAAAAGTAAACATGTCATATATAAAACATTTTTATTAAAACAAATATACAATGTGTTATATACAAAAATAAAATGTACATGAAAATAGTCTATAACAGCTTAGTGATTTGATTCCTATGTATTACACACAAACTAGAACCTCTTCCACCCCGCACTCCCCTGCACACGCTGGCCCAGGGTGGGTCTGCAGGGCGTTACAGCTCCCGTGACTGCGTACAGTACTGTAGGTATCCTGGTAGAAGGGATCTCAGAAAGGCATGGTATAAATAAAGAGCTCTGCCCCATCAGTGCAAAAATTGTTTCATGCGGCAGCTCTTCAACTATTATATGGAAATAGATATGGCATGCCTACGAGCAGGTAACATCCTATGAGTGGGTCTGGGTAACTGTACTACGTGGAAGCAAAGCCTAAACTGAATTTTCACATTTTATTGGTCTAAACTATTTACACAGTTTAAAGTTGAAAGATCTGAAAGATGAACTACGTGATGGAGTAAATCAAAGAAGAGAGGGCCAATTAGTGCAATTTTTCTAAGTATAATGACAGTCGTTAAGCTCAATATCACCAGTGTTGCACAAGTAAGCAGCAACCAAAACTAATAGGTAAGAGACTCATTTGCAGTGTCTCTCCTAAGCACTCCCTGGGTAAAGTGCTCGTCACATCTCGCGCCGGCAGGACGGTAACGTCCTCCCCAGGCCTCTGGCACACGGTCAGTGGTACCCGCCAGGTCAGACCCCACAGCACATCGGCAACCCCCCAGCAAAAGCTTCACCTCTGAAGCGATGACAAGGTGCGTACTGTGGCTGAGCATCTTTGGTGCCAGGAGTCCTGCTAGTGAGATGGGAGTCCTTTTTTTTTCCTTTTTCTTTTTTTTTTTTTTTTATTTATAATGGAGTTTTTCTTGTTAACCTTTTCAGGCCTAAAAGTTAAACGGAATATAAAAGCTACGGTCTTTGTTCAGTCAGTAACAAACAACTTCTTCCATTCTCTTCAGGCTTGCCAAAGTTTCTACCCAATAGCAGTTTGTGGTCAGAGGAAGCCAGGGCTTTACAAGCCACAGGGAATGACTTGCATGGTAGGTCTCACTGTCTCCAGCCAGGAGAAGTCTAGGCTGCTTTTCTGGTCTAAGAACCTGAACTCCAGCTCTCCTAGACAAAATGAAACAAGAATGAGTACTGAATCACATGCAGCAAGAGCAAAATAATGTATACATGTGTGTGTGTATATATATATACACACAAAAATATATCAAAAATGGAAAGATTTCTCAGATGTGAGTAAATACCTTAGACTAATATTTTGCTAAAATACTTCAAACGCTCTCTGTTAAACTGTCCCGTTTAAGCTATTGCTTATGGAAATTCTTCAGTTACATTGCAAGGAGTTTCTGAAAGCTGACATAACTTACATATGTATAACCCTAGGACAAATCTGTAGTATACTCCTACCGGAGGCATTTTTCACCTTTTCCTTTTTATCAACAAATTCCTCACAGCCTTCCGACAGGCTACTTGGAAATCTCAGAACACAGGGATGTGTGAATCCCCTATTTGTTTTGCTCCCTCCCCATTAGTGTCTTGCATGAAAACCCTCGTCTGCATCATGCTGTGGCATTGACCATCAGTGATAACCGAGAAGTCTGTACCTGAAGTTGTGTCAATCTCCCCATCCTGCTCCTTGTAGCTGTAAGTGCTGCATATGCTCTGTGTGCCCGGCTCGTTGGTGAGAAAGCCTTTCCCCCCAACGCTGGTGGTGTGCCAGTCTTGGGCTGGTTCAAGCAGCTGTAAGAGAATAAGGAGATGGTAAAAACTGCTCTTTTTTCTGTGGGTGCAATGTTTTATTCCTTCCCCTTAATTAGAAGACAGGTAAGCAAAAAGATCATATTATATCTCCTCATGCTATGTTATATAAAACTTGTTTTACTGCCAGTTTAAAAAAAAAAAAAAGTTAATGCAAAACAGGGAGGGCTGGAGCACCTTCGGTGATGAAACCCCCATCTTATCAGTGGGATGAGCGTGACATGTCTGGAAACTCAGATTAAGTGCCACATGTCAGAGGTGGAGGGAAGAGCAAAATAAAACAGTTTAGAGAACCTTTGCAGACTCTAACAGAGCAACCTCTACTTCTAGGAGTACTCAATAGCTTTCTCTGACTTTCACATGAAGAGTAAATATTTCCATGGATGTGTCCTCTCCAGCTCATGTTTGCAAAGTAGCGGCCTTTTTATATTGAATTTTTCAGGCTTCCTCATTAAATAAGGGTCTTGGATTACATAAGTGTACGTCCAGCTCATAGAGGACTGGATCAGATAGCTGCTTCCCTTCCTCTCTTGGTGCAAACAGCAACTTTGGCCAATTTTATTCTGACCAGAAGGGCTGGTTTTACCTTAAAAATCTCTGAATTTATTTCCTCTTCATCTTCGTCTGTGACTGTTTTGTAAGCACATAAAAAGAAGAGAAGAAAATAGACATAGATGTCAACTTTTCACACTTCTGCTTCTTCACCACACAACCCGCTTCATATTCTCTTGTCACAAAACACCACTACCTTTTACTTCCCCCCCCCCGCTACGGATGACACCGAGGAGGGGCTCAGGGGTTTGAGGCAGGGAGGCCCACCAGCAGCTCCATGCCGCAGACTCCCCACAGCCCTTCATCTTGGGTGCTCTTCAACAACGGCACGTTGGGGTGCAAGGCTCCAGGAGCTCAGGTGCTTCCCCAAGAGTCTCCAAAGCAGAGCCCGCTTGGTATGCAGGAGCAAGATGATTTGCCCCCCGAGTGAAGAACCATTGGGAAGCATGGTGTCCTCCACTGTCACTGTTGTACCCAACTCTGTCCTGCTTCTGGCATCACCTCCTTCCAGCTGTCCCAGTCCCACCCTCCTGGCTCGGAAAACTCTCCTCTTCTTTACAGGCTGACCTGTCCGTGCCATCGCGTTGAGCCTGCGAGACGAAGCCTGCCCCTTTACCCACATGTGCAAAGTAAATGGCATTTCAGGGCCTTTCATCCATCAGCAACTACTTCTGCAGGTGGCACATGCCCCTTCTGTAACCTGGCCAGTTTGGTAGCTCCAGACACCCAAATCCATCAAGTGGAGGTGTGTTTGTTTTTTCTACAAGATGACTCTTGCTTCTCCTGATCCCCCAGGCACTTCTTCATCCCACTGCCTTGCCTCCAACTTGCTTCCAACAGACTGATGAAAGACTGGGGCAGGAAAAAAGAAATACTCACCTTCCGAGGACGAAGCCAGGGGAGACACCTGGAGCTGGTAGAGGTCGTTGGTGCTGTCAGCCATGGTGATTTCCATCGGCGGCCTCCAGTCGGTCAGCGAGCCGCTCACCTCGCACGGCGAGAGGTCTGCGGGATGCACCAGGAGGAGTTGGCATTCACAGGAGAGACACAACCACCTCTATTTCCTCCCTGCCCGTCTGACGGCGCAGCCGGGCTCAGCCCCAAGAGTCATCTTTGTCTTTTGGCGCAGAGACTGTGGGTTTAGCACAAACGGCACTTTCCACTCTGCTCAGGTTGCTAAAAACTGAGTCTCACCTAAGGTGATGGACGTGCTCTCAACCTCCACTTCCTGCCCCGCGTAGTCATGAACGGTGTAGCCACTGTGGTCATCCGGCAGAGGAGTGTTGGTTAGTCTTTCTGCCGACTCCTCCGTCCTCATGTCTTCATACGACTACAAAAATAAGGGCAAAGAATGAAAGACTTGTCTAAGAATGCACAAGCTCCCATATGAAAAAAAATTAACCATGAAAACCACCAAAACCTCTAGCTTCTTCAGCTGCCTCTACAGACACATACCTTTCTCTTGCTCCTGTTTCTTGCCTCTCTTGAAGACTTTGACTTCCTTTCTGTTAAATAAAAATAAGACAAATGTGAGAAAGGGCTGCATGGGTGACATTTTAGGTGAGCATGAGCTCTTGCAGCTTTGAGCCCTGCTCAGCAAGCTCTGCTACTGCTGTCAGCAGCAGCGAGTCCCGATTGCCTCCTTATGATGCCTTTAAGCACATTTAAAGAATTTGGGATAAAATGAAACGCTTGTACAAATTGTTACCAATGGCAATAACCAGTGACTGACCCCAGTAGCACCAGTGCTACCAACAGGTCTGTTCTACCCCTGCCTACGCCGAGCAGGAAATTTAAGTGGTGTTTAAGCGCAGTAGTGGCAGCTGCGTAACCCCGGCTGGATTGCTGAGGGCTTACCTTTCTTCTGATCCTTTGTCAGGGGAGGCAGCATCCTGTAAACCCTGACAGCACTGGAGCCTTTGTTGATGCTTTTATCCTTCACTTCTTCGATGTCAGGCAGTGAATTCATAGCACAGCGGAAGTTTGCCTTCCAGGTTTTCGGATCAGGGTCTTTCTCGCCTACTTTATATCTTCCTATAAATAAGAGATGGGGTGAGTGTTTAGACTTTTCAGTGCTAGTTCTTCCCACCAAAAAAGAATTCTTTTTCTATTTTCTCTGACATATATACTAGTAGTTAATGTAACTAGCTGAGGTGTAAGTCAAGACAAAAAAATGCTATGTTTGAGATATTCGTATGGCTGATGGAAATGTAAAGCCAGCACAGACCTGTATGAATGGCCCAGCTCCGGAAAAGGCAGGCGTCTTTCTCCATATCCCAGCCATGCTTAGCTGCATGTTTCCATGGGATTTGAAACATCATCTTATCCTGAAGTTAAACCAATAGAGACTCGAATTAAAAAAGAAGCATCGCGTGCCAGTTTGGAAAGATGGCTTTAATCAAGGAATTCTCAGCAGCAGCTCAGAAACTTTATAAACCCTCTGCCCTCTATCTTAACTGAGCACCCATTGTTCCATCTGTTTTGTTCAATGCATGCAAGACTTTTTAAGCGTTCTGAAACTGGGAAGGCCACATGCGGTATGGTACAGTAGAAGTAAGCAATATCGCCAATTTTATCGCAGAATCATTTAAAAGCATTGCAGCTAATCTGTTAGTGTGTCATAAGCTACAGTATATTTTCTAGCTGCACTTTGGTAGAGAATCCCTTTTTAAAGTTGCCCATAAGACCCTGCAGGAATCTTAAGAAAAAGATGTTCCAGCTTAAATATCACCTCAGGCTGGATACGGAAGCTTCAGAGAAAAGAGACCTGGTTCAATAAGCCTAGTGACCTCACCCTGTGCTACAGGTACAGGGATGTGCCTTCCAGACCAAAAAATACAGCATTTCTTTCAGGCCAAATCTTAAAACTGGGAGTGTAACAGTAGCTACTCAACTGGGACAGGAGGTGACTTGGCTCAAGTGGGCAGCAGGAGTGAAACGGTCCTGGAGTTTTCTTGGTTCTCCATCATGTTCAAATTAATTTCTTTTATTTTAATTTATCATTTTCCTCCTGGGAATTTTCCCAGGAAAAGAAAGGAACTACTACATTCTGTACTGACCAGAGCTACCTTTTCTGAAAACAAAAATAGTTGGTTTTTAAGCATAATGCTTGCAAATTTTCTCCATGTCCTTCTTTCCTTTATGATCTTGACTTATGCTTAGTGTCCTCTGAGAATAAGGATGGTTAATGATACAGAAGTAATAATAATAACACTAGTAACAGTAACAAACGACCCTCACCTTGTTAATCCATATCAGTCCTGGTATTTGATTGGAATTAATCTGCATTTCCAACCAGGGCCTCATGCGCATTCTTGACACTGGCATGTTGTCTATGAAAGAAATAAGAGGTCAGCAAAAAACTCATCGCTATTTTAACCATTCTGCAACGTCACCCCTCTCCCTGACCCTTTGTTCCGTCAGCATTACCACTAACGCTATCGGTGCAACCAAAACTGCTTTTCCAGGGTCTTTAACTCTTTTTCGGTATCTTCCCCCTGCTCCTGGAGGGCAGCGCTTCCCGCTCTGCCGGTGAGCACCAAAACCACCTCTCGGCTTCTAAATTCTGGAAGCGGGCTGCTCAGCTTGGCGTGGGACGGGGCAGCCCGGGAGGGGGACACCACCCCCCCCCCCGCCAGCACCCGCGCAGTTTTCCCGGGAGTGGGTGCGGGTGTCTCCCCGCGGGCACAGTCGCCTTCTTAAAAGTTTATTATTAATTAAATTGCGCAAGGGAGCGGGGGGGCAATCTCCCCAATTAGCACCGCGACCGGCCCCGGCGCAGAGCCGGCCCCGGCGCGGCCCTCCCAGCCCTTCCTCTGCAGAAATAATTTCCTGTTTGTGGTGTTTCTTTTTTTTTTTTTTTTTTTTTTTTTTTTTTTCTTCCCAAGACAGACAGCCCAAGATTTCCCAAACAATACATTTCTAACTTTCACCAGCAACGCGCTCGGCGGCGGGACAACGGCCCGGAGAGTGCCCGCCCCGGGCTGGGGGGGGGGACGGGGGACGGGAAGGGACGGGACGGGACGGGGGGAGGTCAGCCAGGGCTGCCCCCCGCCGGCAACGCGGCTCCGGGCCGCGGGATCCGGCCCCGGGGCTCGGCGCTGGCACACGCTCAACGGCGGAGCGGAGCCTCCGGCTGAGCCCGCGGAGCGGCAGCCGCGCCCGGACATGCCCGGCCCCGCGGGGGGACATGACATCCCGCCCCGTCCCGGTCCCGGTCCCCGTCCCCTCCCGCGCGTTGTGTAAGGGGCGCGATCGCCGCCCTCCGGAGGGATGCCCGGTACCCACCCGGAGGCTGCCGGCGCGATGAGCCCCGCTCCCCCAAACCGCCTCCGCACGGCGAAAGCCGGCGCTGCCCCGTCTTGGCGAGCAAAGCCGTGCCGTGCCGTGTCGCCGGGGCCGTTCCCACGGACCCCGCGGGGCACCTTCACCCGGAGTCCCGCTGCCGTGCAAAGCAGGGGACGAACTCCGCGACGAGACGAGACGCACCGCGACCCACCTCGCTGTGCTGTGCGGTGCCTGTGTCGTGTCGAGCCGAGCCGAGCCGAGCCGAGCCGTCCGTGCCCGCTGCCCGCCGACCCGCCTCTGCCGCCCGCGGGGCGCGCCCTCGGGTATAACGCGGAGGCGCCCGGGATTCCCCGCCGCCCCGGTCCCGGCTGCGTTCTGACCAATCAGCGTCGCCGCGGGGGGCGGCCGCGCCTCCCATTGGCTACCGCCTCTAGCATCACTTCGGGGAAATCACGCTGTTGTAGCACCAGCGGCGCGGGGGGAGCGCCTGCCCGCCCCCCCCCCCGCGCCGCGCGCCACGGCCCCGCCCCGCGCCCCTCCCCTCCCCGCTCCACCGCGGTCCTGCGTGGGTGCGGGATGCGCCAGCGAGGGGCTCGGCTCGGGGTCCTGCTGACCCTGGCCCCGGCCGAGGGGCTCCGACCCCATCCCAGCCTGGCCCACGTCCCCGCAGGGATCCAGGCCCCATCCCACCGAGGGATCCAGCCCTTGTCCCCACCAAGGGATCCAGACTGATCCCACCGAGGGATCCAGCCCTCGCTCCCACCAGGGGTCCAGCCCCTGTCCCCACCGAGGGATCCAGACTGATCCCACCGAGGGATCCAGCCCTCGCTCCCACCAGGGGTCCAGCCCCTGTCCCCACCGAGGGATCCAGACTGATCCCACCGAGGGATCCAGCC
The DNA here is from genome assembly GCF_900496995.4 of Aquila chrysaetos chrysaetos. Taxonomy (NCBI): domain Eukaryota; kingdom Metazoa; phylum Chordata; class Aves; order Accipitriformes; family Accipitridae; genus Aquila; species Aquila chrysaetos. The sequence continues at coordinate 20,327,641 of NC_044025.1, forward strand.
CTTGTCCCCACCAAGGGATCCAGACTGATCCCACCGAGGGATCCAGCCCTCGCTCCCACCAGGGGTCCAGCCCCTGTCCCCACCGAGGGATCCAGACTGATCCCACCGAGGGATCCAGCCCTCGCTCCCACCAGGGGTCCAGCCCCTGTCCCCACCGAGGGATCCAGACTGATCCCACCGAGGGATCCAGCCCCTGTCCCCACCAAGGGATCCAGACTGATCCCACCGAGGGATCCAGGCCTTATCCCACTGAGGGATCCAGGCCTTATCCCACCAAGGGGTCCAGCCCTCATCCCCCCCCAGGCATCCAGCCCCTGTCCCCACCGAGGGATCCAGGCCCCATCCCACTGAGGGATCCAGCCCTCGTCCCCACAGAGGGATCCAGGCCCTGCCGCACCGAGGGGCTCAGCCCCAGCCCGTGCTCCCCCTGCGCAGCTGCTGTTCACGCACATCCCGGGCAGCCGGGGGCAGCACGGTAATCCCACCACGTAGAGTCCCAAACTTTCTGCCAGCCCATAGCAACCCTCATAAATCTGGAAAGGAAGTGCATGAAATGCAGGGTCTAGGTGAGGCTCTTTTGAGTCGGGTGGGAGCTCAGCCAGCGGTCGGGCTGCTTCCACTCAACTTGCTGCGGAGTGTGGAGGAACTGGCCCCGGTGCCGCCCCCGAGCAGCCCAGTTCCCCTGAGCGCTGCCGCGGGACTCTGGGTTGGTTCCGGCTCCAAAGGGAACGCTTTTGCTGTTGACATCAGGACTAACGAACAGTGAGGGCCAAAACTGTATTTTCATTTACTCAGTGTTAGCAGCTTGCAGAAAGGATGCGGTAGGGCCTGGAGTAATAGGAACAGTCACGGGTGGCCGAAAGAAAGTCAAGAGAAAAGGAAAATAGTTGAAGATTGTGAGTGACGCTCCCGACTACCTCCTCTGCATTTATGCTTTCTGGCATGTAGAGGTCATTACACAACGAGTTGTCCGGTGTCAGCATGAGTCCTCCCAACGATGCAAGTAGATGTAAGGAGTGTGCTGCTGCATTCCAGTGTTGAATGCTCATTAAGTGCATGGCTGGAAGAAACGGCTCGGTGGAGTCACCAGAGCAATTCCTGTGCACATCACAGGGCACCTAAGGCAGGGGACTGGCGTGTGACACAGGTCCCCGCCTGGCCTCTGCAGACCACTTTTCTGGTGAGAAGCACTACTACAGACACTGCCTGGACTTGCTCTGTCGTTGGTTTGAGAGCCTCGGCAGTCAACGGGATTCCTCAACCTAGTTACAACTGTAACATAGTCTGTTTTCAGTGCTTTTCCGCATCAAGCTTCCAGCCGAGATACAGTCTCAGTCACTTTGCTGCAGGGGTTTAAGACTTACAGACGCTCTGATTTCACAGCACACATTTGCCATAGGTTGTGCAATAGCTTATAGTAAGAGATATACTGCCTAGCATCTGCTCTCAGTGTAAATGGCAAAAGGGCAATGCGAGCATTTTGCAAAACCTGGGAATGTTTTTTTCTGCCATCTTCCCCTGACCTGGGCTGTGTGTCGGGCTGGGCTGATCTGAAATAACTGTGTTAGGCGACATAAAGAGTGACCACTGGTATTGTCCTCTCCTACCGCTCACGGATGAAGCTGCGGAAGGGAAATGACGGCATGATAGAAGGCTACTGAAATCATTGGGATTTCTCTCCAATCCACTGGATCAGGATGACAGTGAGATTAGATTTGCATCCAATGTCTTTAAGGTGCTTTCAATCCAGCAGAATATCAGCATATTTTTAGTTATTTCCTTTTCAATACTTTAAAGGCAGGTTTGATGTCATACGCAACAGGAAGGTATATTGGGAGAGCGGTAGAAAGATGCGTGGGCAGCCTAGACAAGCAGCGGGACACTATCACACTGCCTGCCTGTACTGCCAAGTTTTCTCCTTTTTTTAACATAAAGATTAAAGAAGAAGCCCAAACTTGGATTTAACTGCAGAAAAACACCCTGTAGGTGTCCCGTGCTTTCTCTAAACTAATTTTTTTGTCTGCTTGTCACTTCATACTGTGGTAGTATCCTCCAGTCAGGTCTTTGTGCTGGGTGAGGCACCATTCACCAGTGAGCTTTCTGTGTAGAGAAATATATAACATACTAGGTAAATGAAACAAATAATCAAAGAAGGAGAGTGGTACCCAGAGAAGGTGGGGACAGCACTAGGACATTTACAGTTCATTGTCTGTGAGGGGGCATAGGTTCACTCCTCGGCAGATGTCCAGTAACCTAGAGTAATAACAGGTAACATAAAAGTAGCCTGAAAAAGAGATGACAGAAGGTATTTCAGGTTCCAGTGCAAATGTCATCTACAAAAATAGTCACAACACCTCTTATACAACCTAAATATTGACAAAAAAGATCATGCCGTTATTCCTTTCAAGCTCCAACCTTTCACAGTTTGTTTTTACCCCCCTCAGCCAGCTTTGAGAAAAATGAATTCTGAGCTTCCTGGTCTGATGGGCCAATATGTGCATACACTAAATGCACCTTCAATACTTTAAATGACTACATTTTCAACAGTGACTTGTTTGATATATGACATCAGCACTGTTATGATCCTTACGGGCTATTTTTAGTCTGTATTATCATCAGGAATGGGCACCAGGCACCAAACATATAGACCTAGAATAGAAATGCACAAAGGAAGGTTAACAGTCCCAGCCCTTAATCTCCACTTATTTCCTCTGGTTTAAACCCATATAGATCCTCCTCAGTAGCAGTTCATTGACCTTTATATGTATGTTCTGTCCCATATCTGCACAGCAAGTTTCTGTGGAGCAGGACCTGCCCAAGCTGGGATGCCTTATGTTTGTTTGCTTCTTTGTTATCTCTCAGCTGAAACACGGAAATAACAACTTGTCTCTCCCTGACGTTACCGTGTGTGAGGCTCTCCTTACACTGTGGTTACAAGGCCTTCTCCTTAGAAAACAGACTCCTTCCTCCCATTTGTACCACTACACTAACAATCGTTTCAGCAGCAAGAATATGCACTTAAATTTGACATGTGCTTGTATAAAAGTATGAACAAATAATAATCCGCGCACCTGAAGGAGTCAATAAATGTTTGGCCATAAAACCCTTCTGCTCCACCCAGTTTATCACCCAGCAAGAATTCCCATGAATGCCAACATCTCTGATGCTCTGCCGAGTTGTAGCCCCACTCCAGCTGTATTTCGCATCAGTCTTATCTTGGACACCTGCTTGGCCTTTTGGCTCTGAACACCCTCTAATGGTCCCGCTTTTTCATATTCCCCCTGTGATTTGCCAGTTCTCCTGTTTTAATGGTAAACTGAGACACAGAGAAACAGATTCCCTAAAATATTTTATCACATTTATGCGATCCAGGGAGATCCCAAGTCTGGGATTGCTTTCCTAATGCAGAGGAAATATTAATAATATTTTTATTTAAAACCAAATCAAATCCCCAGCTGACGCTCCAGCAAGTGTTATAGGTTATTCTATAACAGGCACATCTCCGTTTCAGTCAGTAGTGCCCTGAAATAAGGTGCTCCTAGGAAGACTATTTCAAGTAACGCTAAAAAACATGAACTGCGTGGCATCAACTACAGAGCTCCTGGTGTAGCCTACAAGGAGGGAGGGTTATGAACTGGGCATACAGGCTCTAACGTGGTTCTTTGTTCCCTCTTCACTGCTATGCTTGGTTAAGCAGCTCAGGATGGCTTCGCTCCCGTACTATATAAAGTAAATAATTGTTAATATTGAACCCTGTGTGCTGTGAAATGGGCAGCTTCCACCCAGCAGTGTTGTGTACTGGCCAGCCAAACCTGCTGCCTCCAGCTGAAGGCCCGGTTGCCTCCTCCTAGTGACAAGCGGCACAGACTTTCTCGTCCGTGGGTACCCAGCCTGGTGCCGGGGCTGCTCGGAGCAGGTTGTTTTTCTGGCAGTCCAAAAGGAGCACCTTTTCCCACCTTATCTTTGCAATGCTCTTCCTTCCTCGCTCCTTGCAAAATTACCCTTGAGTGGGGATGAGACCTTCTGTGCATTACCTCCGAGCAAACTTGTGAGGCTCCAAACATCCAGAAACACTTTTTGAGGAGCTGGGGGGTGAAGGGGAGAAAACCAGCACACTCCAGTGCAAACATAGATGCAGAAGCGGCTGCTCACTCCAGAGCTGCATTAACCTCCAGGTAAGCATATATGCCAGAGCAGCAGCATAGGAGTCTATCAGCTTTCCGATAACTTCCCAGCCCAGGGCTCCCTTCCAAGCCGAGCGAGAGGCAGACTGCCCTTCCCTCACGGAAGGCGATGCTGCAGGAGCGCGTGTGTGTGCAGCAGGATGGTGCTACCCCGTAGCACCTCGTTTAGCGCAGGTACCGTGCGGCAGCCGATGCACTGGTCCTGCGCTCAGCTGGTGCTGTACAGGAGGTGTGGATAGGGCAGATGACCCTCGAGTTTTAAATCCCTAAGGTGCCTTGGGGGTGAAAGAGCTTGTGCAATACGCCAAGTGTTGATGGCGGTCTTTGAAGATTTTCCCTCCTCCCTGGGACTCTGAATCCAACCAGGGGAGGAGCTCCGCAGCGGGGAATCCCTGCTCCGGCGATGGGGAGATGGGGACGGGGGCTGCCACGGAAATCTGCCTCCAGCAGCGAGCCCCGGGAGGGAGCAGAGCCCGAGGCCTGCACACCGGGGCAGTATTTGGGTGGGGGGAGCGAACAACCACAGGATGGAGCGGGGGTTTGCGGAGGGGAAGATGGGGAGCATGGTGAGAGAGAGCCTCTTATCTGCTTCCTCGCGGCCCTGGCTGCTTCCTTCCATCGCTGCGTCGTGACCTTCCCATGCCCACCAGCGCTCAACAGTCCTTCCAGCCCCTGCTCTCGTTTGTTCCTCCTTTCTACCTGTTTTAAGGGAAACCTGCTCTAACGCAAGCCCTTTCTCGTTTTCTCCCCCACTTGCCTTCCTCCCCTTTCCCCGTCAAACTCAGAAACAATTCTTTCTTTTTGGAGCAGCTAACTGGGGCATATAAAATGGGTGCGGAGCATTCGCTGTCACCTGGGGAATGTCACGGTTGCCCACCAACGAGTACCCGACAACTGTCACAGTACCATGCCAGTGCATGCCCCCCCTGTGGGCTCTCTGGGCTGAAAGGGGTTAATGCAGAGCAGGCTTTTAAGGAGCAGAGATGGAGTATCACCCTTAAAACCCGCAAAGGCTAGCAACAAGAAAATAGCTGCTTCTGAGCCAGTAGCTCTGCGAGCTCAGGACTTGCTGCAAGCTGTTTCCATTTCTTATAAATGCCTTTCTTACAAAAAGGAAGTTTGGTTGAAGCACATGCAGGAGAATGAATAATGTCATAAATGTTGAAACTCTGCCCAGATGGCATGAGGTAATACTAGCGAGTGCTCTGATCTGTGGGCTACAAACAAATATATCCTGGGATGGGCTGCTTACGGTTTCCTGGAAATGGAAAGACCTATCTCAGGACCCGAAATCAATTCAGTTCTCTCCACTGATGGCACGGTGAATTTTTAAACTAAACCAAAATCAGATTCTGGGCTTGCTTTGGTGGGAAACAAGGAAATTCCAGGAATTTGACTTCTGTCCCCGGACTTTCCCTGCTCCTTACTTTTCTCTCAACCTTGCAGGAGGACACAGACCTCTCATGAATTCTTTGCAAAGGAAAGTCCTGAGAGCGGCAGGCACCTGGCAGCTGTGACGAGTTTACCTAACGAGGGTGCAGACCTGCAGCAGCCCGAGCCTCCCTGCCAAAGGTCAGAGAGACTCAGTCCTCTCCCGGTGCTCACGGGAGCACGGGAGCCAGCAGCCGCAGCCTTCCTCCCCGAGCTGCTCTGCCTGCCCAGCCGTGGGGCGGCAGTGGGGCCACGCTGGCCTGGGGTACCCGGGGGTCCTGGCATCCCGGCAGCTAACCCACGTGAAGTCGAACGGGGAGTCCATTCATTTTACACTGCTGAAGTCCCACCAGTGCAGCTGGGGCTGGTATCAGCAGAAAACAGGTGAGTTGTGTATTAAAGATTTTTCTTTCTATATGCCCTTAGAGTATCCGTCTGAAGGTAATAGGTCCGAATGAACCCCCTTGCCTAACCGACCCCTGAAGAGCAGGAGTTAAACCAAAGGGAGCCACAGCCTGCAGGACAAGCAGCGCAGTTGTGGGCAAGGCTGGTTGTGCTTCTTGTCTGGCTCCGGGCTGGGAGGGTTTTCTCTTTCCTGGACTGATCGGAAAAGGCATCAAACTTCCCAGCTGTCGGAAGGGGAAGGACTGGCCAGCTGAGCCAGCGGCCAGGGGCTGCCCGCCACGGCGTGGTGCTGTGCCTCCAGCCCATCACAGGTGTCGGCAGGGTCCAGCTCGCCCAGTGCTCGGGCTGGGGGCTTACTGGGGCCACGAGCCGCCCCCTGCCCAGCCTCTGCACAGAGCTCCTGCCTGCGCTCTGCTGTTGCCTACCAGCCGAGCCGGGCAGCTCGAGCGTGCCAGGGTACCCGCGGGCACGGAGGCAGCGAGACCCTGGGAGCTTACTGATGCTCTCCGGGAAAAGACATCTCGATCTGGAAGCCGCAGCACAGTGACCTGCGAGCGTTTCACCTCGGCTCTGCCTCGGGAAGAACATCAATAACCCCTGCTTTGTTTGAAATACTCCATCCCACCCTCGTGCAAAGGGGCTGCCAAAAAGGAAGCTCTTAGAGATGCCGAAAAGCGTTGTTGGGTTTGTCACGTTAGTGCTGTTAGGAGCTAAGGGACGGGAGAGCCAAGGCAGGATTCGCTGGGAAGGCGGCTCGCGCCCAGCCTGCTGCCTCAGCCGGGGCAGCTTCTGCTGGTGCGCGGCACAACGGGAGCTCTGGTTGTGCTGGCAGGCCTGGTCCCAGGCACTGGGAGGGGACCAGGTTGGTATCGAGGACGTCGTAGGGTGACCCTAGCAAATAGTGAAAATAATGTGCTGCGAGCAACAGGCGCTAAAACATCTGAGTCTTATTCCCTATTTTTTTATTATTATGTATTGGCTATTAACCTTGGAGCAGACTGCAAACATCTCAGTCCAAATACAGACCACAGGTAAGAACAGAGGCCTTATTTGATATAATAATGCTATTTCCATAAGCAAGAGTCAAATTTGGTGCTTGAAAAATACTCAGCGTCGTTTCAGCACGGCAGGCAGCGCAGCCTCGGCCCCGCACGGAGGCAGGTACGCTCCTGCTGTGCTTGGCTCGGACCGGTCACGGCTGTCGCTTTTGGGCATTGCTTTTTGGGTGCTCTGAAAGGGGGTGCTGTACGCGCTGGTCTTCCCTCCCCCCCCCCCCCAAAAAAAAAAGGGAAAAGCTAAGTGACGCGTCCAGCTGGAGAGCTCATCGTAGTTCGGGTGACCATCTGCTGAAGGGACAGCGGTGGATCCGCAGCAGGGGGAAGGACCCCTCGCAGCCTCCTCCCCGCCAGGGAATGGGGGACCCCCCCAGTGGCACACACCAGCTGGGAGGGACTCCCAGGAGGGGGGGACACCTTGCAGGGAACGGCTGTCCCACGCGGCTCCCCTGTCCAAACCTGTCACCTTCCACTCCCGGGGGTGCGATTTCTTCTGAAAGAAGCGCAGATTTCTTGTCTTATTATTTTTTAACATCCTCCGATGCCCCGAAGGAGACCCCTGGCCCACCGACTCGCCTCCTGTGGCTGAGATCTCGGAGCGAGCGAGGCCGTCCCGCCGCCTTCGCCTCCTTTCGGGACGGCCGGACAGAGAACGCCCGGCCCGCGTTTGCCACCCGAGCCGGTGGCCGTGCGGGGCAGCTGTCCCCTGCTTGCTGCGGGGAGCACGTGGCTCCCTGCTGGGTTTCCCCACAGAATCGCTGACTTTTGGGGGGGAAGAACGGAGAAGTTGCCCCCTTTTTTTTTCCCCCTGCCTTTTTTTTTCCCCCTGCCTTTTTTTTTCCCCTGCCTTTTTTTTTCCCCTGCCTTTTTTTTTCCCCTGCCCCCTTTTTTTTCTTCTGCCCCCTTTTTTTTCTTCTGCCCCCTTTTTTTTCTTCTGCCCCCTTTTTTTCCTGCCCTTTTTTCTTCTTCTGCCTTTTTTTCTTCTTCTGCCTTTTTTTCTTCTTCTGCCTTTTTTCTTCTTCTGCCTTTTTTTCTTCTTCTGCCCCCTTTTTTTCCTGCCGTTTTTTCCCTGACTTTTTTCTCCTTTTTTTTTCTTCTGCCCTTTTTTTTCTTCTGCCCTTTTTTCCCCTTGTTTGCCCCTGGTTTTTGCCCGGTTTTCCCCTCGTTAGCCCCCCCTTTTTTTTTGCCCTTTTTTCCCCTTGTTTGCCCCTCTTTTTTTGCCCGCTTTTCCCTTTGTTTGCCCTTTTCCTTTTGCCCGTTTTTCCCCTTGTTTGCCCTTTTTCCTTTGCCCCCTTTCCCCCCCCCCCCTCCTTGTTTGCCTATTCTTTTTTCCTCTTTGGTTTTTTTTTTTTTTTTGGGGGGGGGGGGGCTGTGGCTCTGCCGTCTGTCCGCCCCTCACTCGATTTACGGAGGTATTTCCTCCCCAGACGGCGCCCTCAGCGCGAGAGCAGCCGGTGCCCGGTCCCGTCCCGTTTCCCCCCCCCCGAGTTTCGGTTTCCCGCAGGAGGAGCGGCGCGGGCGGCGCGAGACGCTTCCGGGAATCGGCGGTGCCGCGCGCGGCCGCGGGGGGGCGTCCCACCCCGGGGGGGGGGGGGGGGGGGGACACCGGGGGGGGGCCCGGGGGAAGCCCGTGCCCGGCCGTGAGTCAGGGGCAGGAATGCGGCGGGAATTCCAGCCGCCCCACCGGGAAAACCCGCCCGCCCCGGGAAACCCCCCCCCCCCCCCCCCCCCAGGCACCTGGATGCTGGTGCGGTGACACCCCTCACCCCCCAACCCCCGGGGGGGGGGACACACCGGCACCGTCTCCATCCCCTGCCCCCCGGGGCCAGCCAAAAAAAAACCCCAAAACCCAAAACAACCCCAAAACCCCCCCCCCCCCCCCCCGAGCCCCCACCGCCAGAACGGAGGAATGACCCCCCCCCGTGCCCCCCCAGCCTTCCGCTCCCGAGCAAGCTGGCTCCTTCCCTCAAGTCTCTGATTTACTCACAAATCTGTCTTTATTTCAGAGGTGAAGTTACAGGTTGAAAGGAAGCGAAGGCACCAGTGCATGCCCCCCCCACCCCCCGGCCGGGAGATGCGCCAAAAAAACCTTGAACCTTTTCACTTGTTCCTCCGCAAGAAGCTTTGTGACCAGAGCGACGCCACGGGGCTGGGGGTCTTGTGAGTTCCCAGAAAAATAGATGCTGGGAAAAACATTTATAGACGGAGTCGGCGTGTGAGGGTTGTGGCCTTTGACTCCAACACCCCCGTCCTACCTCCTCCGAATGGCCGGCACCCCGCTGCGCCGGGATATCTGCCGTGCTCCGGCTTCCCCAGAAACCCCTCCCGGCACCGTCAGACTGATTTTGCTGGAGATGCTCTCCGGAGATGGGACAGCTCCTCGTGGGTCATGTCCCGATGCCGCGATACCCACAGGGCACGTCCCGGAGGTTTGACTTTTGCCGGTTAATTGTGTTCTGGAAGGAGCGGTGAGGAGCACGACTTCTGCAAAACGCCAGCGGACCTCCGGGCGGGTTCGGCCGCCGTGCTTGACCCGCCATGGAGCTGCTTTCTCCATCGGCCCTTTGCGGGGCCGTCCTGCGACGGCGAGGAGGGGACGGAGGCTCCCGAGCAAGGGCTGACGGCTGAGGTTGCCACCGCTGAAGAACGTAGGTCTTTGCCCTGGTTTCGGCTGGGATAGAGTTAATTTTCTAAGTGGTTAGTATAGTGTTGTGTTTTGGGGTTGGTGTGAGAAGAACGTTGATGACACGCTGATGTTTTCAGTTGTTGCTCAGCAGTGTTTAGACCAAGTCAAGGATTTTTCAGCTTCTCCTGCCCAGCCAGCAAGAAGGCTGGAGGGGACAAGGAGTTGGGAGGGGGCACAGCCAGGACAGCTGACCCAAACTGGCCAAAGGGGTATTCCGTATCATGGGATGTCATGCCCAGTATATAAACTGGGGGGAGTTGGCCTGGGGGGATGGCTCAGGAACTAACTGGGCACCAGTCGGTGGGTGGTGAGAAATTGCATTGTGCATCACTTGTTTTGTATATTCTAATCCTTTTATTATTGTTATTATTATCATTATTATTTTCTTCCTTTCTGTTCTATTAAACTGTTCTTATCTCAACCCACGAGTTTTACTTTTTTTTTTTCCCACTTCTCTCCCCCGTCCCACTGGGTGGGGCGGGAGTGAGCGAGCAGCTGCGTGATGCTTAGTTACCAGCTGGGGTTAAACCAGACCAGTCTTGCCTGGGGCTCACAGCCCCCTTTGCCCGTGAGTTAGCTGGGCAGGACTGAGCTGGATGGAGACGCGATGGAGAGGCGAGAAGGGACGTTCCTGCTCTGGCGTCAGGCAGAGACGGCAGCGCAGGTACGCTGCCCGGTGGGGGCGAGCGGTGTTCGGTGAGCCCGGGTCCCTGTTGGAAGAGTCTGTGGTCAACCGACCCCTCTCTGCCCTCTCCAAGCCACACAGGGCTTCTGAAATCGTGATTTTATAGACCGCTTCTGTATTTGCAGCAGAAGTCATAATAATGATGATGATAAGAAGAAGAAGAAGAAATATCAAATTGCTCTCTGGAAATGAATAATACTACGCTTACCAGGGTGAATTAAAGCATAAAAGTAAACCATTAAAAGGTTAATTAAGGTAAAAGAATGTTGTTTTTCATTAAGTATATGCTGATTTTTCCTGGGCATGCTGGGAGAGATTGATTATTTTGAACTTTCTATATAAAGTCAAAGTTAATATTTAAAATACAGCTGGAACTGCTTACATCTGAAAAAGGATCCAGGTGGATTGGGGGGGCAGGTAGCTGAGGGGGTATTTGGGGGCAGAATGACTAGCGGGCTGCTTTCCAGGCACAGCTACTGGCTGCTTTAAAGTAAAAAAGTTCCTTTATTTTGGTGCTACTGAACTTGTCCTGCTTGACTCGTGTGAGTGATGGAGAGTGGTTTGGTTTCTTTGTCGCAGGTAGTTTTATCACGACCTTTTCAGTTCTTTGCACTCTCATTTCTTGTCATTCCCGTGGTATTTTCCACAGCCTTGTAGAGCCGCAGGCAGGTCAGGCCCTTCCTTCTCTCCACCTTTCCAGCCCTTCGGAAGCACGCACACCGAACCCAGTGAAATCTGACCCAGGATCTTTACAGTAAGGATTCGTATGTGTATATTTAACTTTTATGCCACGGCTGTACCGAGGGGTTATACTTGTTATGCTAAAGCCCACTTGTTTTCTAGTCAATGACTTTATATTTTTGGCTGACACGTCCTTCCTGCTCCAGTTACACTTGAGGCAAAAGGTTCATAGGGATGAAGCCGGTGGCTCGCATCCCACCAGGACTGTCCTCCTCCGGAGCTGCCGCAGTTTTGGCCCGGCAGTGTGGGCACTGGGCGGGCTGGGGGGGGGCAGTGATTGCTGTGGTGATGTGCTGAACGCGAACGGGACTTTGGGTCCTCTAAGAAATCAGAATCGCTGTGAAATGGGGTCATTGCATTAAAGGAGCACCACAGCATCATTCTTTCATAGAATGAAAATGTAAGTAAATGAGGGAAGACATTTCGATTTTTTCTTCCTTTACCTTTCCTTCTTAGTTCTAACACAGAAAACTGCTGGGCTGAGCCCTCAGGACATGCCAAGGCATCCCGCCGAGGACCATCTCAGCCCGCTGTGATGAGAACACTTGGTCACGGAGGCAGGAGTGGTCCAGCGGCCGGAGCTGGAGAGACCGAGCCAGTGCATCCCAGCGCTCTGCCGGCTTCTGCTTGGAGCTCCCTGCAGGTTTGTTCCTCCGCCTGCAGTCAGGGGCAGGGCTATAATAGTGTTTACCTGTGTTACAGGAAGAGATAGTTGAATAAGAGGTAGCAGGAAGAAAAATAAGCATGATAGCTATGTGAAAATGTGGCAAGAACAGTCTCCTGTGCTGGCATAGCATTCAGTGCAGTCGGATCTTTGAACATTATCTCATTCAGTGATAATAAAAAATAATATGGAAAATAATAAAAATATGAAAAAAAAAAAAGATATTAAAAGAGCCGGTGTCATTAGGAGCTTCTTTTGGAGGTTTTCTTGTGCTGTGCTTGACATTTTGCTGGGCTTTCTATACATCCTTTGGAGTACTGCTTAGAAACCGGTTGCCTTTTGCTTTTCGAGGCTGCAGCAGCGCCGCCTTCTCGTTCTGCCGATCTGTCGCTTTTTGACGCGGTTCAGCTCTTCAGAAATGCCTTTGTGGGATCGAAGCCCAGCCCTGCCTTGGCTTGGCCCGTGGCTGTCCCGTGCCGGGCTGGCCGGTGCTGCCGCTTCGTGAGGGCGCGGGACGAGGCGCGGGACCCGGCAGCTCCCGGAGGAGCCGTGTGCGGCGGGATGTGCCGTGGTCCCACCTTTCCCATCTCGGTACGAGCGTGCCGGTCGGTGTACCCTACTGCAAAGCGCTTGAAGGTTTGTCGTTGGGTGTCAGCAGGCATTTGCACTACTGAAACACTTTGGAAGGGTTTTGGTGAGCTCCGGGGAACGCGTGGCTTTGACAGCCCAGCACGCACGTGTTCCTGTTTCAGCATTGACGGTTTTCTCTCCTGACACGTCCCACGCAGGTGTCCGGTCCGACCCTCCTGGGTGGGTGGTTGACCCCGGTTGTTTGCTTGGCCACCCTCTGCGTGCCGGGTGGTGGCCGGAGGACCCCAGCTCGCCATCAGCCCTGACCCCCCCGACACCGTCCAGGAGCCGTGCGTGTGTCTCTGCACCCGTGTTGGCTGCGGAGACGGAAAACGAACACCCGTGGGAAGGGGCTGGCTCTGGTGTGGCTGTGCCCGCGGGGGCTGTTCCTGTTCAACTCGTGCCCGGGGTGCCAGCACACAGCCTCCCAACTCCCGTCTTTCCCAGAGAGTCCAGGATACCTGAGGATTCCTATGCACGGATGAGCCGGTGGCCGGGAGTGCCGGCAGCCTCTTCCAGCCCCTTCCCTGAGGTGCCAAGTGGTTGCATCCATATGACAGGTCCTGCTGGAAAGCAAAACCTTTGCCTGCTGGATGAGGCTCATGCCTGGCATCGCTCCAGCTGCCAGGGGATGATGTTTATCCGTCATGTCCCAGGGATATCGTGGGTTGCCAGGTGCCTTGAGGTTGGTTCAATGCCCTGGGTCCCTGGGAAGGGGCCCCGCACCTCCCAGCAAACCCAGCGTGGGGCTGAGTGCTGGGGCCAGCACCGTCCCCCCGGTTATACGGAGGGGTCACAGCTCTGGATACGGGGGGCACGGCAGCCCAGGGCGGAGCACAGCAGCCATGTGAAGCCCAAGCCAGACCTGGGAGGGGGAGAGAGCCTTGGATTCGGTCTGCGGGGCAGGAGGTGTCGAGGGGAAGGCGTGCTGCCGAAACTGGAGAAGCAGTTCAAGACAGCGGCGTTTGCTCGCAGGTGCTGGCGTCCGTGGGTTTGTATGGCGACGCTCTGACCCTGGGTACAGCCTGCAGCGGGGCACGGGGATTGCCAGGGCAGGAGGAGAGGCAGGGTCGGAGGGTCTGGTTCTGAGTCTTCTGTACCTTCAGTAGCTGGCTTGTACTTCAAAGCCCGTCTCAGGGAAAAGGCTGGCTTCCGAGAGGCAGCGGGGGAGAGGGAGACGTGTTTTGGAGTCACGTCTCACGCAGGCAAGCCTGGGAAGGGCTGACCTGGCGGGCAGCCGGTGCTGCTTCAGAAGGGGATCACCCTGGGGTGCAGTCGGGTGGGGGGTCCCCGCCAAGGACGGGCAGCGGGCACCCCGCGATGCTTTGAGCCGCACAAAGCTTTGCCCCAGGGACGGAGACTGAGGCTCGTCCCCCAGCCCCGTCCTTACTGGAGGGCAGCCAGGCATCATCACTCATTTTCCGTGAACAGCACTGGCTCTGTGCCCATCAGAAGGAAATCCCTGTCTGTGATTTTTCCTGCTCAAAACCTTACCCGAGGACTTATGACAAATGTGTCTTGCATTTCTGGTCTCCTGTTGCCACCTGCCGTCAGCCGCCCGGATGCCCTTCTCCTGCTCCTTTATGGGAGGCTGCCCTGGCTGCTGCGTTTTGGAGACTGGATTGCAGGCAGGGAGAGTAAAAAGTCTTACAGATCAATGTCTGCACAACTAATTTATAAATAATAATTTTGCTGATTTAACCCTTGTTATACCAGCAACTGTGCCTGCTCCCCCCATCGTATGGAGCTGTACTGTGAAAAAACTATTTTTCTTTCATAAAAGTTGGATGACAACACTTGAAAACAGTGGGAAAATCAGTACTGATGTGACAAAAGCATGTTTTAGTTCTGTGTATTTTTTCTGGTACCACAGGATTCTGCTTGTGCTTCAGCGAGGGTCTCTGGGGATGCACCCGAAAAAGAAGTAGCAACGCTGACAGGTTGTATCAGGACATGTCTGACCCAGGAACTCAGAACAAATGAAATCAAACACTTGGGAACACCATGACTACAAGTGCCTTGCTCAGTTGCTCAGCTTCTTTTTTTACAATGTCAAGATTGGTAAGTTTTGCAAGAAGCTTTTTCTGTGGTTAGAAGGACACCAGAGGAAACCACCTCTCTCACCAAAAATCTCTTCTCAATTTGCTTCTCATTCCTTTCTCCTATATTTAAAACTCTTTTTAAGGAATTAATTTACACTGGGATATTTATAGCAAAAAATGCAAGCATCATCCAGGGTGCTAGAGGAAACCTATTGATAAGGCAGCCTGAACATGTCTGGAGTTCTGCTTTTGCGTTCTCTGGATGAAATCAAAGCCTTTCTTGCAGTGATGAATTAAATTTGGCATGAAGATAGACCAATACCAGGGTAATATCAGGATTTTAAATATATCTGGCACCAGTGTTATGGAGTGATGGTATTATTGGTGTCCTGCCTCCTCCGCGCTCTGCCAGAGTTGGGATTCTGGCTGTTTGTTGTATTTCAGGCTGTTTTGCAAACCAACCTGCAGCAGCGGATGGGATTGCCCCTGTGAGTACCTGACCATTTTTTGCTGCCCCAAGCTCAGAAATAGCTTGTAAGAATTAGGGAGTCTGCGCTGAAAATGAAAACTAGATTTCAGGTTCACAGAAAGTTTTGGGGTTTTTTTTTAAGATATTATACAATCTGGTTTTATTCTGATTGAGAAGCAGAAACGAACACAAGAGGCAAGTTTATTTGAGGCACCTGACACAAGGGTTTTCTGGGATGAGATGCATCGCCCACGACTGTAATAGCTGCTAACTAGGTTTGTAGCTGCTCTTGCAGGGGTGAAATTGCTGGTTCTACTAATCTGAGGTGCCACCTAAGAGGGATTTTAGGGCTGCAGTTAAGGACAGACCCACCCTACAAGCCACAAGCCTGCAGGTGTGTTCTGTGAGAAACCTGCTTTGGTTGGAAATTTTGGAGTGGCTTTGTCCCGTCTGCAGAGCTGAAGGAGGATGAATGTGCCAAAGATTCCCCCAATTTCAGGTATTCTGTAAAGCCTGTTTTGATGTTTAAGATTCTCCAACCAACTGTGCCTTCTAGGAGCTGATAACTTCTAATACAAGTATCAGAAACATTTCTTTTATCTGTTTGTGGCCAAACTTTTGCAGGTGGTCAGGAAGCTGTTTGACAACATGTATTTTGAAGTCAGTATGCAAGTGCTTGTCTAGCAAAATATCTTGAGAAAATGTGAAAGAAATCCAGAAAAACTATACAGCAGGGCAGGGGACAACACTCAAAGCTAGAAAGCTTCTTCAGAAGGCTGAAACTGTCTCCAGATGGCATCCAGGCAGTCATCTGGCAGAAAAAAGGCAAAATCACCATTGTGCAAGCTAAAAGAGACTAAGGAATAATTTGCAAAAAAAAAAAAAAAAGCGGGGGGATAAATTATTTTTCAGCACCCGCAGGCTCCCCAGGGACAGCCAGCAATGGGAGCTCATGCCCTGGACTGGACACAGCCCAAAATGAAAGAAAGAAATGCAGATCCTTGTACCATGGGCATCCCAGCTATAACGCTGGAGAGCACAGCGAGCCTGTGGTGCTGGCTGCCTGCCCTGGACCAACCCCGCCGCCTGCTCCGGAGCGGGGCAAAGGGGGAAAACCAGAAGCAGGGCACAGAAAGTGCTAAAATGCTGATGGAGGGCCCTCTGGGGTCTGGTGGGATTTGTTGTGCAGGAGAGTGGAGCTCAGCCTGCAAGGCACACTGCTGACCCTTTGAATCAGATCTTTCCTTAGTTTTCATTCATGTAAAATATTTAGAGATTTTTGTCTTATCCCAGTTCAGACTGAAATGCTGGCAAATATCTTCTGATTCTCAGCCCCCCCACACCCCAATCATTTCTAATTGGTATTATTTTTCCCTGCCTGCTTGGAGTGCTGATTGTAGCTGGGTGTCTAAAACCCTCGGTAGGGTTTGGGAGATCTGCCCATGTTCTGGATGACGTACACTTAGCACAGCAGGAACCTTCAGCCAGCATTGAGCTTCTGCATTCTCTGCTTTATTACATGTTCTTCATTACAACATCCTATTTCTAGTATTTTTAATAGGCAGGCTGCAAAGTGCAGGGCTATCATCTGGGGGTTATGCAGATTGGGATTTCGTTTTGAGCTATGAGAGCAATAGAGGTCTGCTACGGCGTTTTGGTCTTTGGGGGGGTTCTGCTTAGCCGGGGGCTCCAGAGGTGGGGATCAGGACAGCTCTGGGGATGCTCTCGTCGTGGCAGCCTCCAGCTTCCAGGAGGAGGGTGAAAACATTCTCCACCAAAGGCACTTTCTTTGCAAATGTTTATTTGTGAATGGCAAGGGCTGTTATTTCTCTTGCTTATTTATTTTGAAGGTCTTTATTTTCGATTAGGAACATCCCCAGCTGTTTCTTCCTCTGTTTGCAGCGTGTTTATCCCCATTGCTTGGAGTTACTCAGGCTAAGCCAGACAATCAGTTCATAGGATGCTTGTTCAGATGCTGGCAGGTATCTGCATCTGAGAATAAGCACTGAAAAACTGTTCAGCTTCGAGCCTCAGACATTGCCACCACCTGGAGCAGGTTGTACAGTTAGACTGTCACTTGGATTCTCTCCCTTTCTATTTTAATTGTTGAAAAGGAGGGAGAGAGACCAGTAAGCTTTTCTATGACCAGCCACTTAGGTGTCCGTGGCCCATCAGCCCATGTTCTATCCCAGGCTCCTCAATAGCTCTGTTAAGGTAAAACCAAACGTGAAAGCTCAGCTCTGCCAGAGGTGCACACCTTAATGGTCTCTCTGGTTTTTAATTTGTGCATCGTTAGAAACAGCTTCTAGCAACACACTTGCTCACTCACCTCAAGGATCTAATTCCCTTGACAATCAGAGATTTTAACTAGATTTGCTCAAGTGTGAAAATAGCTTGGAAGAAATTTGTGGGGAAGAAAAGGCAGAGACAAATATTTATTCACTTTATTAAAAGTAGTAAAAATACAGAATAAATATTTTCTCCAAAATACATATATCTATAAAATGTAATATAATTTAATTGACACCATAGAAATAAATTCATACAGATCTAAACACTCCTATCATCACCATTAGCTTTAGAAAAAACATTAATTCTCTAAGTGGCATATGCCCAGATCCTTATAAATCTTTAGTTGCCAAATTTACACTGATGTACCAAAGCTGCAGGTAGGGGAAAATCTCAGACTGTGTTTCTCAGTGCTTGTGAAGGATTCTAGGCAGAGTGCTAAGCATACTAAATCAAGATGATCCCGTATGCATGAGCGCAACGTTCTTGTACTCCTTGCTGATAAGCCATATACATATATATAGTGAAGCTCAGGCAGAGTTTAAGAGGTGGAATATTGCGTGAATATGACTTTTGCAGTTCATACTCATCTGGCTTCAAAGCAGTGGCAAAGCTAGCTCTGTACTAGGTAAGTTTTGCTGGTATAATTGTATTAATTAATCCTCTTTACTGTAGATGGATATCACAACATTGAGATTTTCCCGGTATAGCCATACCAGTTCCCTGAGTAAAATTACCTATTTCAGCAGCAGCAGTTGTGTACTGGTTTAATGGTCTATACGTGGGTTCTTGCACTTCTAGACATGTTTTCAAGAATAATACCCATTCTGCTGAGGTTATGTGATACCAGCAAAACTTTCCAGCAGAAAGTTGACCTTAAACCTGAAAAGTTACCAGATTCACAACAGGTATTGCTAGAGCGCATGCCGTCCCCCCCAACACTGGTCCACCCCGGTCTTAAAGAAAGGCAAAGGAAATATATTCATAGCACATATCGATATATCACTCAGTGTTTATGGCACAGCGTGTGAAACCCACGGCGATGGTTGGATAAGGTGCATAGTGTGAACCAGCTGCTTTTGGTCGCATCCATCTATGTCAAGTCTCGCTGTGACTGTTCAGAAATTAACTTGACCTTCTCATGAGAAACACAAAAGTTTTATGCCTAGTCATGTCCTTCCATAATCCCCTGCATGATTTGCTTTATCAAGCATTTAAATTTTAATCTAGAACTACGAATGGCATTTTGCCGTCAATACTTTCAGAGATTACATGCCAAACACGAACCAGTACAGTACCACTGAAACTGAAGATATGCCCTGCCAGGTTTTAACACAGAGGAGTACTTTTAAAATAAATAAACATTTTACTGCTCGTTTAGATTTACAGCCATTCTAGAAACTTACAACTCTATGCTCTTGCAGTTTTTGATACTTTTCGGATGAATGTCATCAGTTTTTCTAGAAATATTGTTGCATTCTTTCTTTCTGTATCACATTTCCCCTGAAAAGTTAATTAAGAAAAAGAAATTATGTAATACTTAACCATTATGTAGAGCTTTTTATCTTTATAAAAATCATTTTATAAATGATACAATTTTCCTTAAATCTTAAATATGCTGACACACATGAATCCTCATTTTAGAGGTCGGTCAAGCTGAAGACTAGAACAAGGGAAGGGTAGACATGTGAAATAATGCCAGGATTTCTCCTTCCATGTACTCAACACAAGTGAGTACAAAAATTATTCTCTCTCTTGTAGACATAAGGGATTAGTCATGAATTATGGATCACATTTTATCACATCTCTGCTGTATGATCTCTGTTAGACAGGAAACAAATTCCTACCTCTTTTGCCAGGCTTGGTGTGAGTAATTGCTTCAGCCTTTCAAATTTTTGGAAAAAAACACTGAATTTTTTCATAGCTGGATTAGTTTTCAGCTGTTCCGTTCCTTCGAAGATTGTGCTGATACAATTCACATCCTAAGATGGAAGAAATAGCAAAACTGAGATACAAGAATTTGTAACCACGAACTACAGTAAGTTTATTAAAAAATGATCTTGAGTTAAACCCAGCTGCCTGGGTGGCAAATAAATCGTTACTGACTTTTGGGCTTGTATTTGCAAATGACTTAGGCAAACATGCTCAACTGATGTGCACATTTATTCACTCTGCGGGCAGAAAGCTGGCAGATGATAGTTTCTGCTAGCGTACGTTTTGTAATGTCCAGAAGACTATATAATTATCTAAAGACTTAGTCCTATCTGCTCTGCAGCTATCTGAACACCAGTTTGATTTCTTCCATCTGCTCGTGACAGCTGATAATTCTGGTTTACATCTTCAGTTTGGATGCGAGATGCTTTTGGCCGCAGAAGTTACAGCTCTCTGAACATGAGAGGAAGAAAATAAATGAACTTGAAACTACTCCAAACGTTAACCTCTGCGACAGCTGACATCTGCATGCCAGGAGAGGTGGGGACAGCGGTGACCCTCTCATCTCACAGCCCTGTTTGCCTTGTCCCGTCCCAAGGGCAGCCACGCACCGGGCACGCTGGTCCTCTTCCACAGAGCAGTAGCTGGCATTTGTCTCCGAGACCTGACGGTCCGGGCAAGGCGGCCCGAAGGGTTAGAGGGGACAGGCGGTGGAAGCAGAGCAAAGAGTGATGATGGTTGCACTTGCCAGCGCGGGGTTGTTTTGGAAGAGATCAGCTAAACGTACGGAGAAGGAAGGAAGGAGAGGACATGACCGTCAGCAGCAGGAACAGATTGAACTGTTATGGGAGAAGAAAGTGATGAAAAATGAAGCAAAAGCTAATCAGCGAAGATCAGAGCAAATGCGGACAGCTGCCGAAGGCCAGCATCACGCCCATGATGTTCTGGACCAACACGTGGTCTCCTGTTAGTCATTCCTGGATGCTGTATGACAAGGAAGACCATTTTTCCCACGACCTTGCTTGGGAAGCTGCTCGCTCCTGCCACTGATGAACGACAAACGCAGAGACACTGGGAAATTCTCCGTCCTCTCTATCCGAAGCACAGGTGGAAGCGAAGCAGCTCTTCTCCCCACTGCTGGGCTGCAGTGGCACCGCCGGGGACCTCGGCAGGCAAAGGGACGAGCGAGCTGTCGGCATTTGGCACCGCTGATTCTGGGTCTGTTTTCCTTATTAAAACCTCAGGGTTAAACCCAGCCCAAGCCCCAGCCTGGGAAGAGAGCTCTTCCAGACAGGATCCAGAGAGAAGTGACAGCGCTGGAAACTTCACACCTGATTTACAAGGAATGGGCTGGATTTGCCACCAAAAAAACCCCACCGTCCTGCAGCTGGCTTATGGCACAAATATGAATGATTGTGCTCCTTCAATAAATTAATGACTCAGATTGCATTCGCACAAATAGCCATCTGGCCATGATATTATCTAACGAGCTCTGTGCTAGGCTGTGATCTCATGTTGAAACCAAGTTTCCAGTTGATGCACAGCAGAAAAAAAGCAGCGTCCGCATCAAGAGGAAGTTCTTTAAAGTCAGCTCGCAAAGAAAAGAGCCTTTAGGCTGAGAGGGAACGGCAGAAATTTATTTGAGATGCAAAAGAAGATGGCAGATGCATGAAGGGGAATTTGATCTCTAAGACAGACCTCATTCATAGACACACGGTAGCCGGTGTCTTGTTCCCTGGGGCATTAACACCATCCTTCAGACAAGATGTGGTAATACAACTATTTAATCCCCTTACTGATGGTAAAGGTATAAAAAGCCATTTCTAAAAGTAGACTAAAAAGAAGTATTTTTGCAGATGGACGGGCAAGGAATGTGAATGAGTTTGTTCTTCCCTTTTTAACTGTCCTTCGTTTAAAAAGCTGATTCAGAAAATCACTCTACATGTGTGTGTTCTGCAGTTGTTTTACAAGAACATAGAACAAGAATAATTGCTGTCCTTGGCTACTTTTGTATCATAGCATATTTTTCTTTGACTCAACATTTGATTGTTTTTAATAACATTTTATATCTTACAATAACATTTTATATCTTTAATGACTTTTATATCTTACAATAGCTACATTTAAAGTACTTGTTTGCTCTTAAATACAAATAGAGTATTTTAGGAGATAACAATTTTAAAACTATCTCAATTTCCAATGACTAAATTTATGAAAAAGTTAATTTTATTTTAAAAAAAGGAGTTTTACTTACATCTATATTGTCTGGAGTTTCAATCCTCAGATTCTGAAAAATAATAATATATTAATTAAGTCTTTCAAATATCATCTTCATTAGCACTAATAAAAAGTCACATAAATACGTTTTTTTACTTTCAAAAAAGTTAAATATTCAAGAACAAGAGGATTCAGTATATCAAATTTTAGATTAGAAAAGTGGAAATTGAACTTACCCAAATGTCCTTTGTCATTGACTCACACATTTGCTGTAATAATAT
This sequence comes from Aquila chrysaetos chrysaetos, assembly GCF_900496995.4. Taxonomy (NCBI): domain Eukaryota; kingdom Metazoa; phylum Chordata; class Aves; order Accipitriformes; family Accipitridae; genus Aquila; species Aquila chrysaetos. Next base: position 20,349,352 of record NC_044025.1, read on the forward strand.
CTGTAATTCAGCCATGTTGCTCATCTGGGGAGCAGCAGAGATGCTTGCAGCCAGCAAAAGAATGTAGAGATGGATCTTCATCCTCCTGATGTGCTCGGAGAACCTGTAAGTGCTTCTGGACCAGTCCTCTACCATTTTATGGTCTCTCTAGAAGGAAATAACAGGTTAGGTTGACTTTTGAAACTGATAGAAAAAAGGCCATTTGTTGAGACTTTCTGGAAGATAAGGTTCCAGTAAATTTGTTTAACCTTGGAGCACACTCCTTACCCAATCAGCATTTCCACAGAAGTAGGTAATAAACTTCTAAGGATGTGGCCTTTCAATTTTAAAATCAGTAAAACATAAAATGACCAAAAACATGACAAAGCAGTTGCTGTCTCCACGGCACTTCTCTAGAAATCGGAGCTTCTCTGATAACAGCATGCAATCTTCTGATAGGCAATAGGAAAAAGACTGTGGTGCAAGAGAAAAAACCAACCCAACAAAACCCACAGAAAATATGTGGACTGCTGCCTAGAAAGAGAAAATGACAGCGTTTGCGCAATACTTGTGAAAAAGTTTTGTCAAAATGCAGGTATTCTGTAAGAATTACTTAATTTACAGCAGGGGAAGCCGCTGCCCTGGAGCACATGCTGGGGCGGGAGGGCAGCCCCGGGGACGGGCACAGCGAAGCGGCTCCTTTTGGGCGCGGAAGGAGGGATGCAGGATGCCCTGAGCGTGTCAGCCCGGACCCCGCGGGCACAGCTGGGACCGGGACGTTGATTTCGTGCTCTTGCTGTTCCGCTTGCCGGACGGGAGCTGGCAAGGGGACAGCCCATTGGGTTTGCAAGAGTTGCGCCTGAGGTCTTAATTCATTGAAGGCATTTTGGCTTGTTATCTGGCCAAATTAGCCAACTCAGTGACTTGTGTTTCCTTCTTTCCTGGAAGCTGGAAAAAGCTCTTTTTGATTCCTTTTCAAAAAGAATGGTGTCATTTTTCAAAAATTGCTATCATTGCCTTTCTGCTTGTGGGCTCCAGTGAGGGCAGCAGCCGCGGGAGCGGGCGGTCCAGCTCCGTTTCTGCTGGGCAGGAGCAGATCTGCTGGCTCCATTCTGCCATTCTGCGTGGCCCGGTGGCCCGCAGCCCGATGCCACAGCAGTTAGGAGTAAGCACCTCAATATCTCAATACTTTGAATTGGGGAAGTCAAAAAAGTCAGTAGTGGTTGTGTGGTTTAGCTTAAGCTAACCTGCAAGCTGATTGCTGCCCACTTCACTACACCCAGTTTGTCATCTCTAACAGGAATAGTTTTGTTTTTTTCATGCTGCATGCTTATCTGTAGAGCTTTTGCATCATGCAGCTCCAAGGATCGTATCCTTGCAGGAACACGGACTCTGCACCAGCGCATCGCTGGGAGCTCTGTGGAGAACACGCCTGGCACTAGCAGTTGCCCTCAGGCTGAATTTGTAAGTCATGCACCTGAAAATATTAAGCCCTGTTCTTGGTCCGCTGTGGTTTTGGCATTTTACAGCTTGTTTCTTTTGGTCTCCCACAAACTCATACTGATTTTTTGGGCAAAGCCTCCTCTCCCCTTTGGCTGGCACCTGGGCTGTCTCTGCCAGCCAGGCTGAGGTTTGACGCCACCACTGGAGACCTCCGTGGACAACTTGGTATTGAATTGCTGCGGGACCTCAAGGTTGGTAATGGGAAATCTTTCTTTTTTACCTTTTTCTCTCCCAATGGTTGGTCCATCCCGTACCACGGCGGTTCCACTCACGGCCACGAGGGATCGCCCACGGAGCCGCCTGCCGCGATCGCTCCCACCTCAGGTCTCCCTGCGCCGGGGGCTGCTCATGGCAGAGAGCACATCTGCCTCCACTTCTGTTCCTGGCCGGCACAACTGCCAACAGATTTTATGTCTCAGGCCTTTCATTTTCCTCCCTTTTGCATTTGGGATTTTCGATCACTTCTGCAGAATCCTAGCACTGTCCCAGAACCTTGTATGAACTGTATGTTTTGGGTTTCTTTCCCTTGGCAAATTTTGATTTTTTTGTGGTCAGAAGACAATTCTCAGTTCCCAAGAATTATAGGATTTTTTTATTGCACATTATCAGTAGTACAAGCTGGTCTTTCAGCAGGGCTTTTGCTAGCTCCCAAAGGACCAAAATTGGTTCTTCACCAGTGTCTGACCACTCTGTCTTCTTGTAGCAGACTCCAAAATCATTAGACTTTGCAATGCAGGGGTTTTCTTTTCCTTCCCCCCCTGCCTTTTCTCCTCTTCTGCTTGAGATAACTGCTCAAGTGCTTTTTTTTCTCTCTAAGCTGGCTCCGTGTCCCTACACAAACTAGTCACATCTTCCAGCCTCAGGTTTTTTTATTGTTCAGATGGTTTGGGGTTTTTTTTTTAAATGTGAATGCAGGGTTAAGAAGCTGAAGGACAATGTAAGAACAAAATAAGGCAACATAAGCAACAGGTCCTGACCTCGATGCTGTACACTTTTGGTCCTTATAGCTCTGCAATTTGTCTGATCTGTGAGTATGGTCAAAGGCACCACAAACACTGATAGAATTGGTAGGAATAGGAATAAGAATAGGAATAAGAATAAGAATAAGAATAAGAATAAGAATAAGCAAAGAAAATATTTCTGAAGAAACTCTGGAGGCTGGAGGAAAAGTAAGTGGAAATCCAAACTGTTGGATAAATCCAAACTGTTTGATTAATCCAAAGTGACTCAGTTTGAATTTGGAATGATCAGGAGTATGGACATGAATAAATAATGTAATTAATTAGTGAATTCATTAATTCTGATACTAATGAAATAGGTATTTCAGTAGGAGTCAGCGTGTGATAACCAATGTTCATGTTATGGCGGATTTAGGAATATTATTGAAAAAAGAATCAGATGGTGCTACGAATGTGAAAACAAAGCTATCCTAAAAACTGTGCAAGATGCTGCTGATGCCAGAGCTGCAAGCCAGGATCATCACCCGGGGCAAGGGTTTCTCTGCATCGAGAAATGGCGATTCCCACGGGTACGTCCCTGCATTAACAGGCTTGATAGACTTGGCGAATGCCTCATAAGAATTGGGCAAGTCGGTCTGCCACCGCAGCGTGCTCACCAAGCCCTTAACAGGCAAGACTACTGCTGAGTTTGCTTAAGCATGAGCTTTTCTGAACCTACCTGTGGCTCAGTTGCATTGCCAGCACCTGGACAGCTGTGGGAGCTGCTCAGCACTTGCTGTCTGGTCCCCAGCGCAGGATTGATCCCCCCTGGCTGTAGTAGTGCCACGAAGCCCCTGCAGAAGCCATGGCAGCTTGAAACACTGTGGTGCCCAGGGGAGGTGGACCTAAATTGGCACACAGGAACTAGCAAGCTACCGTATGCTACTGTCACCTTCGTATCTTTTTGCCAGCATCATTAGCTGGAAGCTGCAACTCTTTGCAGTAGCTGATTTTGCTCCTTCATCTAGATAAGCATAAAGTTACGATGCTCAGATAAGGTTGCTTTAATGGTGCAAGTATGTAATGCAGCATGGATATGGTGCAGTAGCTTGTGCCTCTCCAGCCTGCCAGGCTCGAGAAGATGGAAATTTCTGAAAATCAGGGAACAGACTCCATTTCCTAGACCGCCTTTCCCCTGAAGACGGCAATGGCTGCTCAAAGCCGCCTGCGCTCCTCTGCCAGGGCAGATCCGAGGAGAGGTGGAGGAGTCGGTCGGAGCAGCACTGCAGGGTGCAGGTAATGCCTGGGGTGCTTCGGGGTGAGGGGTCCTCTGCGATTCCTCCCCCTCGACCCTCCTGTCCTGAGGTGTCAGGAGCGAGGGAGGTCCAAAGAGTGTCCAAGGGGTGTCCTCTGGTGCCCCAGCACTGCTGACCAGGGCGTGCAGCCCACGGGCGCTGTCGAGGGGACACGGCTACAAAATGGTGTGTGGGTGTTTTGGTGGTAAATGGGAAAAATGTGAGGTGGTAAATGGAACCCTAGGGCAGAGTGACATTTGTGAGAGACTCTGCGTTGTGTCCTTTTCCTCCCTTATCTGAAAGGGCAGGCTAGATATATAAGAAGATCACGGGGCTTTGGAAACCCTCGTTTCGAAAATCGAAATATCTCATTTTTTTATATCTCCCCTAATAAATGGGCAGCTTTTGACTAATGTAATCTCGCACATGGAAATTACATTTCATCAGTTAACCTCATGAGTAAACGTTCCATCTCATTTGTTAAAGATAAGTGTTTCCTGGGCATCTCTGAAGTGGCTGTGATGTCTCACCTAAGCAGATGCTCTGTGGCCCCATATGGATTTCAGCTGCAGCCAGCGCCACATATTTGGCCACATAAAAAGCTGCAACCATGGTTTGTGGGAACCCCTCCTGAGCGGCTTTTCGCCCCAATCCTAGGAAAGCAGAGCCGCTCAGGGTTTGCCTCCTGAGCTGGATCCAGCCCAAACCACAGAGACAAGCAGGTGTCTTGGTGGGGCCAGGAGGGCTCCCAGCCACCTGCTGCCCTTTCTATTGGAGTATGAATATGCATTTACTAACGTGCAGAAGTGCTCTGAAATGCTTTTTCACAGTGGTTACATTTCAATATTTTGTGCTGGGGGCTTAGTTTAAAGCCACCCAGCTGAAATGGAGTTTTCTGTTATGCTGGCAAATTTTCTGCCCCCAAACCGACCCATCTCCTGGGGTTGTAGAGACTGTTTTAACCTTTAGTTATACTCTCACATCTAACAGAGAGCAATAGAGAAAAGCCAGGTAAGTGCAAAAAGCAGGTCACTAGCAGGGGGCCTTGACTCATATTCACAGTATTTAGGGAATGAATACATAGCTATTTGCTGCCTTCCACCAGTGCGTGCCCCTTGTTAGGGAGACTGGTAAAGTGAGGTACATACACATGTGCAAAACCAGCAGTGAGCAGAAATCCTGCTTCGTGCAATGGAGATGAAAGATAAACCCCTGGACTTTGTTCTTGCTAGAAGAGCATCCCGTAGTAGTGCAGCTCCATAGTGCAGTTCCCGGAGAACCTCTGCTACAGAAACTGCTCTGGTGCTTGTTCAAAGGCCAGTCCCAAGCCAGGGAAATTGAGAAATTTTGTAAAGACTGGTCTTGACCTAAATTACACAGAAGTAAAATCTTTTCTTAGGAAACGGGTTGTTAGGAGGAATGTTGTTTACACAGCCTGTGGGAGTAAGTGCTTTCTGGAAACAACATGCAGAATATCTGACCATTTTTTTTCAGGGGAGAAAGGTTTTAACTCTGCTAGGGGAGATCAGAGCCTGCCACGCAGAGGTGGACTGGGTCAGGGGTACACTGGGGACGATGCTCTGACTGGTTTTTACAGTGGTAGTTTAGTATGTAATGTTTATTAAGTATGTACTAAATACTTAGTGTACATAATTTATTACGTATTACCGAAATCACCACAAAAGCATAAATTATTTTAAATGCAAGGACTAACCACGGCTTTTATATTCACGGATTTTCCCCTTTTCCTGACAAAGTGACCCGTAGCAAGAAATGCCTGGTTTTGCCAGGCTCCTCGGTGTTGTTAAAGACACCTGGAAGAAAAGAGAAACTGTAGGCCAGATGACCTTGACTTCTTTATTTGCAGTCCATTATTGCTGCTTCTTAAAGGTGAGCCAGGGCAGAACTTGCTCGGGTAGGTGAGGAGAGCAGCACAGTTCCTATCTAGTACCAGACACTGTTCTCAGTGGGACTCTGTCGGATGCCAGCCTAAGCCCAGCTTGACTGAGCTGCTGCACAAAGTGGGATGCTTCCTATAGAGAAAAAGAAAGGCAGAAGAGAAGAGGAAAGCCAGGGAAAGGAAGGTGACACAGAGGAGCCAGCTGTTGGTCAAGGCTTAGCCAAAACTAATAGAAATACAGATGTCATCTGCTGCTCGCTCCCTGCCCCGCTCTGGAGCACCCACCAGCCGGCCCAGGCTGTACTAGAAAGCTTTTCAGCATCATGGGAAATGGCAGTGGGAATGGTAGCCAGAATAGTTAAAAAACAATCTAAACCATTGTCCTGTAACTCCCTGAAGTGACAAGGCAGAGGAGCAGTGGTGGGATGCTCACCTCTTCAGATCTCAGCAATTCCTTCTGGCAGCTTTAACATCTCTTTTGGTTTCTAAAGTCCTTTGGCTTCCTCAGCCAGAAAATGAAACTGGCAGGAGCTCAGAAACCTGTGATTATAGTTCTTTGAGCTTAAACAATTTAGTATATTTGTCTCTAGCTTCTTGGGTTTTTGTTTTCTGATTTTTATCATGGAAGTGATGTGCTGGGTTTCAGTTCCCACACCCCACATCACACTCTGCCTCAATGCAGGGTGCCCTCTGCATTCAGCGAGAGACGTTCCTGAGCTTAGGCTCTGCCCGAGTTTGATTTTTTTTTGCCTATACATCTTGAAAATGAAAGCCTTAAGGCTTTTGTTCTTCCCTCACAGGGTGAATAGCATTGTGTATGTTGAATGTGAATTTTAAAGGTTGCACAGCCAACCTCGTAACTTCCTCTGCCCTTGCGTGTACAGCCTTTCCCTCCCAGGACTCCTAGAAACCTCATTCATGTGCCTTGATGACTCTGGTTTGAAACAGCACCTTTCCTTTCTCTTCAGAAATGACTTTTCAGTAGGTTGGCCAGATGGCAAATGGATGATGCACTGCGTTGGCAGCACACCGAAAATCCATTTGTCCCACTCAGGGTATTTCAAAATGCTCCCAAGGACTCTAAATCGCCTTATAATCCTGGCACTCGTATTCCTGAAGAGCAGATAGCATAAAATGAGAATTACAGGTGCTCCAAACTCTGTTAACCTGTACTAATGCAGGAAGTAAAATGCTTCCAGAACAGCAAAATGGAAAGACAACAAATTTCCCTGTGCTCTGCCCTGCGTGGATGGACCCACCGCAAGGTAATGCGAAGGAATAGTGAAAGAATGTGCTTGTAGGTATGAGCTGAGCTAACACAAGGTTGCATTAAAATATGCTGTAATTAGAGATCTCTTCTGCTTAATTAGTTAATTAAGCTCCAGTGTGGTCTTTTAAGCAGTCAGTAGCATTTGTCTGTGCTCGCCTCCTGAGGTTTAGCTTGCCATGGGTGAGCAATATCGTCCCCACCTGTAGGTATGTCACATTATAGCTGACACTTTTAACATGTTTTAGCATGGTTTGGAAGGAAAGGTGAGGTTTTAGCATGACCTGTAGTAACGTTACAGTCACTCAGCAATGGTTGGTTGAAAGGGATTTTTTGTTTTGTTTTGATGAAGATTATATCGTTTCTGCAAACGCTGTGGTAAAACGCCAACTTTGCTGCTACTTTTCAGTTTTATGCAGAAAGCTGGAATGAACCATACAATAAAAAACTGATGCTCTCCAGCCTTGCATCAATTTTAGCAGTTGTGCATCATTCACAGTTACTTGTGGTAGCTGTTGTTCAAGTACATAATACCCTCCTCTCTATGGGCCAGGTTTCCTGGCTTATTGCATCTCTAGGAATGTGCTGTCCTTAGGAGCTGCGTCAGAGGAGCACTGTTCAGAGAGGTACTGTCTCATGTTTGGTTCTTTCAAAAGTCAATGTTTTGCTGTTGCCTGTTCTTGCTAAACCTCCGGCAGTGACTAACGGCACAGGCATTGGCTTGTGGGACAGTGTCCTTTGCATTTCCTCTTTACTGCTGTATATATTCGCTCTGGCTAAGGTTTATTAGTTTCACAACCCAGTTGGATTAGCCACTGTTACCCTGCTAATAACAGTGTCCCGTTTCATCCTGGCTTTTCTCAGACACCGAGATGGGAATCACTTTGCTGTGCACCCTTTCATTTCTTTACTTGTCACATCTCTAGCTGTTACGATCTTCACAAACCTGCTGGTTCCTTGGACGTAATTATGCTCAATTATTTATTCACGTGGTTTACTTAATTGGCAAGGGTCTATGAGTTCCCAAAAATACATCTATGCCAAGTACCTTTGACTTAAAACTTACGCAACACCTAGCTGGGCAGATCCTCAAACCACTTCATGCCCCAAAAGCCGGCTCAGTGAATCCCCTGCGTTTCATTTGGAAACCAATGTACGCTTCCATACATTAGCAAAGGTGTCATTTTCCTCTGACACTTCAGATTCTAGAAAAATGTAATATATTTATTTACGAAATACATTCTTTACTTCATGAAAAATATAGCTTAAGGCAATCCTGAGAGAAAAGACAAATCCAGCCTGAATTAGACATCCTTTGCTACCACCATTGTTTCTGTTGTTACAATTATCATTACGGCAATAACCTGAGCAATCTGCTCAAGGTCTCATTTTGGCCTGGCACTGACCCAACAAACACAAATTCCTCACTCTTTGCTCCAAAGTTTGAAGATAACATAGGTTGAAAATAAATTTAGAGTAATATTAAAATAAATACGATCTGCTGTCACAATAAATATATTAAATTAATAAAGAATGTGTATCATGCAGATATACTGCTCTGCAATTATGTCATAGAATTTCAGGAAAACATGCAGATTTCAAATTTAATTATGCATATATTTATAAGATAACTTTTTATAATTTTTTTCTCCTGTCTTCAGAAAATAAAGATTCTGCCAATTTTGCAAATGTCTGCAGGAGAACACATTAATGGATCTTCCTTCTAATCTTTATTTTTTTAATTTCACTCACATAGTTTTATTGAAGCCTTGATATATACTCTAATTATTATAGTGCACAAAACTGACAGTAGAATCAATAATTTTAAGTTCTTTTATTCATTATCACTTTGAACATTAGGACCCTGTACAAATATAAAAGATTTCTATAAATTAAATAAATATGTTAATACCTGCAATAAGACATAAATATCTGATAATACACATATAAAACATTCATGTTAATGTTGTGCTGTATCTCCGTGGCAATCTGTGGCAGCTTCGCAGTATTCCGTCAGAACCAGCTCTAGTGTTGGATGAAAGACAACTAGCTGGGTTGCCAGCACCCATCAGCAGGGTTTCTAGCAATTCTCGTGCAGCTTTTGAAAGAACCTCTTGTAGTGCTTAAGGGCACTCTGCGGGGACATCTCGGCCATCCGACAGGAACCGTCTTTCTCGCGTTTCTAGAATAATAACAACAGGTAATTTTGATAATAAGAGAGAGAATAAAAAGAGCATATTGCTGTGGAGTTATCAGTGGTTGTTCAAGGCGATATTTAATCACAAGTAAAGATAGATCTTCATGAATGAACAGAGAGAAGACTTTTGAAAATCAGGAATACTTTTTCCTGGCTGACTTTGCTTACTGAGATGTGGCTTAGGGCCTTTTCTCATTAATCTCCTGGCTAATGACAAGTCCAGGATTTGTCTAAGAGTGATGCATCTTTTAGAAAACTGTAACTTCCATCCAGACTCCATGAATTTCAGGTAAGTGTTTTCTATAAAACCATTGCTGAGTGGCAGCCATAATGCTCAACAGTGCAAAATTAAGACTGTATGGAGGTGGCATCAAAATTTTGCTATTGACTTTAGTTGACCAGGATGCTGGGTTGCTTAATTTCGTGTGTTTTCAAAACAAATGAGCAGTCTATTCACAGTAATTTCACATTTTTACCTTTTTAATCACTATAAATAACTGATGAGAAACTTACTGTATGTGCTTTATTTAAAGTTGATATTATGTGGTCCATGTTTTTCTCCATCAGAGAAACATGTGTTCTCATTTGATCATTCTTAAAGTAAACTTTCAGCTGTTCTACAGTTCTTTCAAGGTGGCAGGAAACAAGGTTGCACTAAAAAATATATCAAACAACAGCAAAATTATATTCCGCCAAATGAGTTAAATTCTATTTTTCATTGAATTCAATAGCTAACTGCATGCACAGCAGAAATAGAAATTACCTATTGTCTACTCTATTACTGTACAATTAGGGAAAGAGGTACTTTCTTATATTTTCTTGGATTTGATAAAAATCTACAGCAGGATAATAAAAAAAGTATATGACATTAAAAAAAATCATTATAAAAGAAAAACAGGGAAAAGGGTTGTAAAAGCGGAATAAAATCCGTTGGGGTTGCAGTTTTATCAAAATCACATGGAGTAGCCCAAGGAGGTTAGATCTGCTAATTGCCTTTCACAGCTACCATCTCTGTGCAGAAAGACAGATGCACCGTACTCTTCTGTCTATAAAGTGCTGCTCCTCGCCTTCTTTAAAGCTGAAAACTCTAAATGTTTTTTCCGCTAAAGATAAGGCCTCCCAACAACAGGCCGCCTCTTCTTATTTATTTTTCATGAACCTTTTTTCAGTTCACAGAGCCTGAGAAATCTGCAGACCGCAGGCTGAAAAACACTAATCAACAAGGCTGTGTGCGATAACTTGTCATGCCTGCAAATTGCTTCCTTCGGAGACAAACTCCATTACGCTTTCTGACATTCAACTCGTCTGTTTGCCGAGAGGCAAGAACATTTTAGTGTTTCCAGTACTAACCGTATTCACCACCTTCTGTTCTAAATGACAGCAGGTCACATTGAGGGTCTGCACCTCATATAGTAATGTTGAGAACAGCCTCGGTGTTAAGCTCTCTGCGAGAGCTCCTGTGATTGCCTTCAGTAGGAGTCTAACCAAGTCTCAGAGACCCTGGTCTCAGAATTGGCTATTTATTTCCATAACTTTTTGCATACAAGGAACTTAACTGAATTTTATAGAACTGCTCATGAACTTATCGTTAGCATGTATATTCCCTTTTTGTGAGATTTGATCTTTTTTAGTAGTCTAACTCTCTTTCTCTCAAGATCTGCTGCAAAGCATCATCGTTTTTCAAATTATTAACAATAGCAGTATTAAAGAAGTTTTAAAAATCTTACCTGAAATTTCCCAACAGGTACTGGAAGAAAGATCTAAAATTTTAAAAAAGAAAATAGTGTTAAAAGGTATTTATCTTCTAAGTGACTGCCACATCGTTAAGCATCTCTAACTACATATCATCTTCATCAGGTTTTCTATTTCTGAACTTCCTTTGGGGAAACAATTGCAGCGCCAACTTCTGAGGAGAGGTTGACATGCAGTGCCTTCAGCATCTCAAGTTTAGCAAACAAAACACAGAACACGCAAACTAGAGCTGAAACTAGCCCAGACTCGATTTTATACTTCCATCAAAAGAACTGTAGACAATGAAGAAGAAAAGATAGTGACCCACCTCCTTGCTTGCTAGATCCATTAGAGCCTTGAAGTTTGCTTGAAATTCTTCTATTGCACTGCCCATTGAGCCAGGTAAGCTGCTACTCAATAAGAAGATATAAAGCAACAGCATTTTTGCTTCCAGGAAAGCTACGTTTGATTTATGCCTTTTTAATACCACATGCTGCCTATATATACTCATGTACACCTTGAATATTAAATCGAAGGGAAAGTTTTCTCACATAGGAAAAGGCACAAGAACATAGTGTGAATTAGTATAGGCACTGTGGGATGCCTCAGTGGGGACAGGTTGGGGGTTTCCTTCCCTCTGACATCAAATAAGGGGAAAATACCTTTGTAGATAAGAGATGTCATTTTCTTACATGATATCAAAAACTCATCACAGGAAATAGGAGTATTCCTTGTATAACACACATCTTTATGTGGTTCTATTCTTACTTTTGCATCACGTAATCAGATAGATGGAGATCTGGAAACCTAAGTAGTTCTTACATTCCACTCAGTAATATGACATCCTTTATTCAATAGGATTTTCTAACATAAACTGCAGTTCTAGATGTAGTAAAAAATAATAGCAAATTATTTGCTATTACACAGACCCTAACACCACTTAACCAGTTTGACTTATTTAGCCTTATTCCTTCACCCTGGCTGTTCTGTGAAACTCAGCATATAATACATAGCTGGGAACAGCATGGGTTTAATTAGCAACAGCCAAATAGCAAAAGCATGGTAGGCACTAATGGCAGAAATTAGTCCTGGCATCAACGTTAGTGGAAAAACTCTATGTACTGAAAAATACTGAAGTGCTTATAAATGGCTAAAAACTACTTTCAGATGCCTGGCAAGGGCTTCTGAGAGGGTAACAGTCACTCACTAAAAGGTTACAATTTTCCAGCAAAATCAGATAAATCACTCGATGTGAGAAGAGTCATCTGGTTTTCCATAGCTATCTGCTTGAGAGTCACAGAAACAAAGGAGACCTTGTGCACATCAAATAATTAATTTCTCAATACATAATTTTATGAACAGATCTGTTTAAGTCTTGTTGAAAACACTGCTAAACTAAACTTAATTTTTTTTTAATATTAAAATACCTATTCCTGTCCTAAAATTCAGCAAGAGAAGTATAACGAGAGGTTAAAAAAAACTGTCTTGAAAGGATCTTTTGATCCTAACTGAAAAAGCTCCTGAAAAACGTTTTAACACTAGGCTCATTGAGCATCCTGTTGTCAGCATGTCCAAAGAAACACCAGAGGCCCACAGCTGAAAATGTTTGGATCCTGGAAGAGCATGCGGGGAATAACACAACATATACTTACATTCCTCCACAGAAATCAGCATTTGACTATTCTTAGAGACAGGACGCCGAGTAAGATGGCCTTTTGCCTGACCTGGTACGGCCACTCTTTCCTAGAGGGAAAGGGATAAAAAGCATCTATGGTAAACTAGGCAGCAGAAAAGCAGATCTTCTGAAAGGTTTCCCTTTCCCACAGTGTGGATATAAAGCAAGCATTTTGTTATATTTCACAAATAGTGGTAGTCTTCTTAAAAATTATTAGTATAGACATTAGCATGTTTATCATATGATATACTAATAGAGTATATATTTTGTTATATTTAACAAGAATTAAAGGAGTAAATGTTTCTTGCCATATTGGCCAAAAATCTAATCTTTTGGGGCTGTCACCAGGATCTGAATCATCAACAATGTCTTAGCCAGTTTTGAAATAATGAAAAATTTTGCCCCAAACTGATCACACCCACGGTGACACACCACCTAGGTATGACTTGGGAGAGGAACAAGATGCAAATGATTTTTAATAACGGAAAACTTCTGTCCATCATCCATGGATAGAACCATGGCAGTTCTTTGTATCACAGCATCAATGAGTCTTGCAGAGTTTGAATAAAGAAAGAGTTGTGACATTACGGGAGGTACGTGGGAGTAGAATGGAAAAAATGTATGAAGGCAACATAGGATAAGTGTCTCCCAGTAAAATGCCATGCACCCAACTGCAGCAGAAACAAATGAGATCAATATGTAAGGTTCCACTTCCCGTTTGAGTGCAAATATCTTCTCTATCAGACTTTGCATCTGTACTTATTCTGTAGGGTAGAGTGAAATCCAAACTGACCGTACATAGGAATTAAAAAAAAAAAAATCAAGTAAATGAAGATATCATACTGGTTAAAAAAGTGTCAAGGAAGGACTGGCAGTTGAAGGAAAAATACTGATATAAGGTATTGTGAGATAGGCGGTGCAGTGAGTGAAGAGCAGCATCTGAAATGATGGAGTGGACTGCAAACAAATGAGAAGGAAGACAAAATGATTTGGCAGGGTCAGCAGCTCTTGGGGAGACAGTCAGGTGTCTGTGGCATTCCTCCAGGCCTGACCTGGAGCTGAACTGAGTTTTCAAATCAGGGGATGATAAAATCTACATTCCCCCAATTCTCTATAAATTGGTGCATTAGATTACACATAAAAAGCAAGCTGGACTGGTGAAGGCTGGCTCTTCTGATGTGTTGGCCTTTAGAACAAGTTTGGAAAGAAATGTACGCTAAAGACATAGAGGTAAATGGTAGAATAAGGCAAAATGTAACATTGATTGCTGAAGATGGATCACGCCAGAGTGACCAGATATCCTTGTTTGATAAGAGACTTCATCCTATAAGAAGACAAGGATTCTAGGTATCTGGGGTTTAGTAAAGCACTGTGTCAAACAGTAACTTATTGGTTAATCTGGAGAAGATGTGAAAGTATTAAGGCAGATGAATAGTTCACTGGGCTATGTTAAGAGTCGTGTTGAAAAGGAAAGTTATTAGGCTGAAGTAGGTAACTAATGAATGGCCTCAAGATGTAGTCTATGTCCTACTGTCATTAATAACGTCGTTGATCATCTGAACAAAGAACTCAGTGGAAGAGCTTGGCTTGATTATCTAGGAAAATGAAGGCTGAGAATATGTGCAGTCTATAAACAGACTGAGATAAGAGCAGGAAGAAGGTATCTTAGATGCAGGACGATGTTCAAACAAATTCAAATGGGGAACACTCCAGCCACCAGACATTTAGGCTGGAAATTTATACAAGTTTGTAACCACTAGTTGTTCTTCTACCTAATGTTCCAACCAGTTTTATAAAGGAGCGTTGACAGATTTCTAGACGGGATGACACAATAATACGCGTTGCAGGAGACTGGAAACAGTGACTCAGGTAGTTCTCCTCCTCAGCCTTTCATGTTCATACTTTCACATTCAGAGATTTATATACTCTGAAAGGCTGGTAACTGTGCTGAGTGTCAGTCAAAGGAGATAGATCACAAGTCAAGAAATCATTCCCACTAAACCATCCCACAGTAGTATAAACACTGATTTAGAGAATAGATTTCATACTGGTGCAAAAATAGTGTGTGTGAAACAGAAAACTCTTACCAGAAACAACACCAATAACTAAATCTCCTAATCGATGACTTTTGGAGAATATTCCAGAGGTCAGACTGGTTGCAGAGTCAGGACACAGTCTATGCATCATCCAACAGCAATGTGGAAAAGTGTTGCTGTAGAGAAAGCGGCAACAGCAGAGACTGATGGCAGTGTGCTCATGAACAACTGAGTCATAACGAGGCAGCTACAGGGCAGGAGACAACGCACAAATGGAGTATAATCTAGTAACATCTATCTAGAGGAGTTGTATTTGCTTCTGAAAGATGGGTATGAGTTTTATCTTTGACTTTGGCAATATTCTTACATCCTGCTGTGCCAGTAACCTCTCAGTGAAGTGAATACTAGCCTCTTCTTGTCTTAAGATCTGTAGCGGCCATAGCTCACATTTTGCGAACCTTTTTCGCGCTCATAGAAAGTAGGATTATCACCAGACTACGATCATAGAGAAAGCCTGAATTGTTAGCCACAAAACCACCTGCTGGCTGCCAGCTTACGATAAGGTCCAGGCTTACTTTACCTATCACTTGTATGTTTCTCGTTTTAATGACAGATGATGCTGACATTGAGTACAAAGGGCTGTTTTCCAAAGTTTGCCTCTTTTACCTAATGATGAACTTGACCTGATACAAGACTGGCTGCTTTGTTTCCCTTCATAGAGGAAGCACAGTAAGCACTAAAATATGCTGGTAAAGTTACTCATCAATTTTGGAGTTGGGTGAAGGCGTAAGCAAATTAGATTCCCGAGACTGGCAGCTTGTCCGGTTTACTTATAGGTGAACCCGAGATGACTCCCACCCAGCCAGGGGCTGCCGGGCAGAGGTGAGGGTGTCCACGGCATCCGCAGCCGGCAGCGTGTCCCTGCAGTTAGTGCTGGAGGGACTCCTGGTCCTCAGGAGTAGGACAAGAAAGCCCCAGAGAAGGGAGAAAGGAGCAGTCCTCCGGCTTTTTTTGTTCTGGTTGGACTTTTTTCTAACTGGAAGATGAATAGGGGCTATGGAGAAAAGAGGAAGAGTGGCTTCTTGCAATAGATGTGGGAGAAGACTGGTACAAGGGAACGAGGAAGTGTGTGGGCCCTAGAAAGAAATTAACTTGAGCAGCCAAAGGGAGAAATCCTTTTTCCTACTCTTAATCACCTGGAACCTTCCTGCAGTCCCCCAAACTACCTTAAAACTCCAGTACGCCTTTCCAACCCCTTGGTAGATCCCAAAGCATCTATAAAGTGAGTAATCTCTGATTAAACAGTGCCCAATGGCACTAGCTGTGCAATAGCTGGAGTCCACAGACCACATCTTCTAGATCTGATGATATACAGCTCTTGAAACACTGTGGTATCCTTATAATGCTCTATTAGGTGAGTTCTTAATGTGCTTTGTGCACACGATCATTATTAACAATGTTATTTGGTGATCTAAAATTGCGAGAGATTGACTTTCTCATTACAGAAATAAAGTTCAGTTGCAAAACTCCAGATTTGGCTTGGAATTTCGGACTTTTCTAACATCCAGGATTTTTCCTGAGATTCTTTTCCAGCACAGACTGGAATGTTGAAAGTATTTAACAAACTATGCTAAGATCATACATGTCAGAAAATCAGCAGTGTTAGGAGTTTTATGTTTTCACTGGTATACAGAAAAGGATAGATAATGGTTGAGGACTTAACCAGAAACAGCTGAATTTTTTTGTACTGCAGGGAAAGTAGTATTTTTCCCCTTTCCCTATTTTCTTCAGAGTAGGAAATAACTTACACATTTTAAAGTGATTTGAACTTGTACTTCATCACCCTAGTGAACACTGATAGGAACAACAGCTCTTGCAGCAGTTTCTGTCATTATATCCAATAATGGACATGCATATTATCCATTGATTTCTTGTTTAACTGTTTCAGTTGTATTACTTCGTGCCAGTTTTGTAACTACTTGTTTTGCTGTTGAGAGCAGGATCTCTATTATACTACCTACCAAGTGGTATAAAACATGAACCCTTGCTAAAGGTATTATGTCTGTTTTCATTTTTTCTTGTTTCCTCTTATTTAAAAAAAAAAAAGAAAAAATCAGGCTTGGCACTGTGACTAAGAAAGTACATAAAACAGGTGGACTTAGTGGCAAAAAACTGCATGGAATTTTGACTACATTATTTAGCAATCTCCCTTCAGATACGTATAGGAGGCATTTCTGAATGCTTCCTAATTTTGTTCTAATTTAATTAGGAAACTGAGTTTTTCTTTGGGTTTCTGGAGTCGCTGACCTAGAAGCATGAAGTTGCTTTGGTCAGCGGTCATTGAGCCATCTGTGGAACAATGGAAACTGTTTGCATTTATTGTGAAAAGCTGCTGCAATTTATTTTCATGTTTTGGTAAGTCCAACAAAATTCGCCCTTGTGCATGACAGCTGTCAGTCCACAAGACAGATTTGCAGAAAATTGTGAGCAAATAAAAAGTAGGTTTGGCAATGAAGGTATTATCGTTTCCTTACAAAGAGCTTATATTCTATTATTTCCAACAATTTTTGTAGGCAGGTGTAAAATGCAGAAAAGAATGCTATATGCCATTAAATAAAACATTTCTACTTAATGAGAGGCCACCTGTCTGGGTTTCACACTCCGTGCATCAGAATGGTATTTGAACGATCAGAATGACCTGTATTAAATTTCTAAAATAGGAAGCTGAAGTACAAGGGCTAGTGCCTCGCCAGAGCTGCCCTGTGCAAGAGAAGCTGTTCTCCTTGGGAGGACGTGGCAGAGGGTCCTCACACATTTCATCTGCTCTAACAGTGCTTCTCTGTACGCCCAATGCTTTTTGAGTCCTGCTAAGGTGTTAATTTCAAAAATATCTTATACCACTGGGGTTAGTCATTCTTTCCCTATTTTTCATATGGATTTGAAGGAAAGTTCCCCTCAAATTAAACCTAAATGGAGCTAATCCTACAATCAGATATATGACTACACTTCATCCTCTTCCTGCACTGAGCACAAAGAGATTGATGTGGAATTTCTGCAGTTTGTATTCTAGATTTCCTACTAAGGAAGGTGAATTACCAGACCACATAACAACTCAGACTTGTAAAGCATTTCCTGACTCTCATCTGTCGCTGCAAGAGAGGGATGCATCACACTCACACTACCGACAGCGTCATGGTGAACCACCACTCACCCACAGCCCCGAGGACTCACGCTGGAAATACTCGAGCGCACACACGGAGTTACTAACAGGACTGGCACTGCCACAGCCAGCCAGGTAACTACGGCAGCTCCGACGATGCTGTGCCACCTTTCTGCACACCGGTCGCTGATCCCGTGCTGGCTCTGACTCAACAGCACGTAACGGGCAGAATGAGCGGACATCAAAGCCAGCATCGGAAATGTGGTTTCTGAGACAGAAGTGCCCGAGCTGGATTGTTGTGGGGATCTGCAGATTTGCCTTAAAAGCGTGGCTCGGTGGTACAGCCTCACGCTCCCCCCATCTCAATTAGCCCCAGGTCTCTTCATCACTTAACCAGACTGTCGGGAAGAGGGGGCTCGTCTGCGGGATGATCCACTGTCACTCGGCTCCGTTTGATGACGGGGCTGGAAGATTTGTCTTCCAACAGGCGACCTGTCTGCTCTGAGGGCGAGGGCTGGAGCTGGGGCCAGCTGGAGTTTTCCACTGCCATAGCTGCCGTACCAGCACTGCGGGGGCACCGAGCCATGGCAGCAGGCTGGAAACCCCATTTTAAAACCATCTGAAATTATTATTTCACAATTGTTTTGTGTTTTTAATAGAAGTGCTAACGGCTCCTCGGGGTGGGGAGAGATGTCTGGGTGCCACTGGGTGTCCCCAGGACAGGGCAGACGGGAGAGGATGGGGGAAAGGAGAGGGGCCGGGGGGATGAAGAGAGGGGCCATGGGGATGAGGAGAGGGGCCAGGGGATGAGAAGGGCTGAGGGCTGAGGAGAGGGGCAATGGGGATGAGGAGGGGCTGGAGGATGAGGAGAGGGGCTGGGGGATGAGGAGAGGGGCCCAGGGATGAGAAGGGATGAGGAGAGGGGCTGGGGGATGAGGAGAAGGGCCATGGGGATGAGGAGAGGGGCCATGGGGATGAGGAGAGGGGCCCGGGGACGAGAAGGGAGCCGTGGGGAAGAGCCGGAGCGGGCTTTGCTCATGGTTGCCCCCTTTCCCCCCTCGCCTACACGCGGCCTGTGGCAGAAACGGAGAACCGAAGGAGAAGAGCGGGCGGAGGACGCGACGCGGCCGCTCCAGTCCGCGGGGCCTCCGGCGGCCGGGGTCGGCGGGGGGGGGCGGTAGCGAGCCCGGGCCGGGGCGGGCGGGGCCCGCCATTACCGAGGCGGGCGGCCGGCCGGCCGGGCGGGGCCCGCCATTAGCGGGGCGTGGCGGCGGGCGCGGTGGCTGCCGGGGCGCGGGAACGGCGGCGGCAGCAGCGGCGAGCTGAGGTGACCGGGCTGGGGGAGCGGGGCAGGTGGCGGGCTCGGGGGTTCGGCGGTGGGTAGGGAGGGGAAGGGCCGCCCCCGCCGCCGCGGTGCCATCGCCTCTCCTTGGAAAATGTCCCACCCCCGCTGCAGCGCGGGGCTCCGGGTGGGAAACTCCCGCTGCCCACCTCTGCCCCGGCGGCGGGGTTTCTCCGGGAAATGCCCTTTTGCCGCCCGGTCCCGTCCCCGTCCCCCCCCCCCCACACATACCGCTGCCGCCTGCCTCCAACCGCAGCGGTGGCCTGGCGGGGCCCGAGCCCCGCTGGGGCTCCCCTGAGGAGGCGGCTGGGCCCGGGGGAGGGCAGGGGAGAGCCCTGAGGGGAGAGTGGGAGCGCACCGAGCAACGCTCTTTCGGCCATAGGAAACATACCTGAAATACACATGCATAAACGCTTGAAATACACGTGTTTACCGCGGGTCAGTAACGGGCCTTAGGGTAGGAGTTGCCTCCATCAGTTACCCCAGCCCGTGGGAGCTCCCACCCGTGCACAGGCCTTGGGCCCTGCCTGCGGAGTCTCCTGCTTTTTTGTTTGTTTTTTTTTTCTTCCCCCCTCATAGCAAGACAAAGGTAGTGCTGGGTGTCCCATTCAAATTGGAACGCGGCCCTGTGAGAAACAGAGGCGGTGGGGAAGCTGGCACAGAGTTGGGTATTGCAGGACGACAGTGGATTTTTAAAGGGGAAAAAATATCGGGGCCTCTGTTGCGTGGGGGGCATTCTGAAAGCATGTGCGTGGGTTTTGTGATGTGGAATAAAGGGTTATTTTGGGTTATTTTTTGGTTTTGATTTAATGATAAATAGTATGGCACTTGTCTTAACCTGGAGTTGATTAGCTTCTCAGTTTAAAACAAATGAGTTTTTGCCTTCGTATGTTCTGTACCTTGAGCTATGACTGAAGAGCCTTAGGTGTGTTTTTAAAGCTGTTCATCATATTTTGTGCTTGTATAGATGCGTTGTCAGCTTTCAGTGATATGCTGTGATTTTTGCCTTCTAGATTTTTCACAAAGCTTTATTTTACAGGATTTATAACGTTTACACTTCTGACTTTGGGAGAGAAGACCTTCTGCAGAAATGTCGAAGATTGAGAAGATGAGTATCCTCGGAGTGAGGAGCTTTGGGGTAGAGGATAAAGACAAACAAATTATCACTTTCTTTCATCCATTAACTATTTTGGTGGGACCAAA
This sequence comes from Aquila chrysaetos chrysaetos, assembly GCF_900496995.4. Classification (NCBI taxonomy): domain Eukaryota; kingdom Metazoa; phylum Chordata; class Aves; order Accipitriformes; family Accipitridae; genus Aquila; species Aquila chrysaetos. The sequence continues at coordinate 20,369,578 of NC_044025.1, forward strand.
TGGTGCAGGAAAAACGGTAAGGCTTACTATATGTTTGGTTTTGAACTGTAAATAGGTCTGAAAGGCCTCAAAATATGAATAATGATCTACAGAAAGGTATTAATAATATCGCAGAAATCTTGCTGTTCACCGTAAATATTGTGTTGTTTAGCATTATTAGAGATCTGCTTTCACGCCTGGATTTTGCAGAGCTCTGGCTGATATTTTTCGTAGGAAATTGATCCAGATCCTGATTAAAACCGATTTTGCAAAGTACCATAGTCTCATGGTACTCAAAAAATAAAATGTTATTTCTTATTTCTCTCTCCTCACATATTTAACTCATTTGTAAATATTTGGGCTGTTACTGGTTTTGCCTGTAGTCCATCTTGTTTATTCTAAATTGTCATTATAACTGTATACTTATTTCTGTTTTCTTAGACTATCATTGAATGTCTTAAATACATATCCACTGGAGATTTTCCTCCTGGCACCAAAGGGAACTCATTTGTTCATGATCCAAAGGTAAAAGTCATGGTGACTAGATTTAATGTGTGTTCACTCCTAAGTAAAATACTTAACTGCGCTCAGGGTTGTGATGAAGACAGGGATGTTCAGGTTCTAGGCAGACATGAGCTGACAGTATTGTTTCAGGAAAAGTGGAGAGTTGGGGGACATTAGAACATTACCTACAACTGGGAAGGCACGTATTCATTTGGACATTGCGAAGAATTTCCCTTACTCAGTTTTTTTGTTTCTATTAAAGGTTGCCAATGAAACAGATGTTAGAGCCCAGATTCGATTACAGTTTCGTGATGTAAACGGAGAGCTCGTAGCTGTCCAGCGATCCATGGTCTGCACCCAGAAAGGCAAGAAAACAGAATTTAAAACACTTGAATCTGTCATTACTAGAACAAAGTAAGTTGTCACGGTTTTTTTTTTCTTACTTTGGCATGAAGATCGGTTTGGGTTTTGTATATTTTTGAGTATAAGACAAGAGAAAACTTCATAATGTATTCCTTGAAGTAGCTACCAGTGCTTTTAGATTAAAGCTATGTAGTTTCATCACTTTATCTATTAGTTGATTCGAAAATCCTACGTTTGATAGCCACTACTTTAAGAACTACTTATATCTGTTAACTCGCATTTATTTGAAAATTGTATTAATAATGATATGGTTTGAAAATAGCATTGTGTGGAGTGTGTAGGCTTTACTTCCTTTAGCACCATTTTCAGTTTCAGATCATTGTTGGCCCACGTTTAACTCCAGTCTCCACTATTGAAGAGTCATATTCATTTAACTTAATTCAAGATTGTTTTTGCTCCCTCTGGTGATTCTGCATAGTTTTATAATGTGTAACAGTCTTGACTACAAATATTGACAATGTTGAATGCATGTGTTGAACAAGGTAATTAAATGTTTAAAAATGGTTACTCATTAAGTTTTTGAGTTGGTGCGTTACAATGAGATCATACTGTTAAAAATGCAGTTTACTTTTAAAAGAACTTGCTAGTAACTTCTTTGTGGATTTTCTTTATCTGTGCTACATAGGCATGGCGAGAAGGTCAGTCTCAGTTCCAAGTGTGCAGAAATTGATCGAGAGATGATCAGTGCCCTTGGTGTTTCCAAATCGGTGATTAACAATGTCATTTTCTGCCACCAAGAAGAATCCAACTGGCCGTTAAGTGAAGGGAAGGCCCTGAAACAAAAATTTGATGAGATCTTTTCAGCAACAAGGTTTTTCTCTTTACTGTAGTTAAATAAAAAATAAGTAAGAAAATGTCTTCTCTCATAATGTAGGTGTTAACAAAAATGTCTAAGGCATTGTTTCATACATCAGTATTGCTATATTGCCAATAGCATCTGAAATTTTGTTGTTTGTTTTTTTTTTTTAAAGGTATATTAAAGCACTCGAAACTCTCCGTCAGGTACGACTGAAACAAAGCTTGAAAGTAAAAGAGTGCCAGACAGAACTGAAATACCTAAAACAGAATAAAGAAAAAGCACAGGAAATCCAGAATCATCTTAGCAACAGAGAGGCTCAACTGGCTGCTTCTAAGGAGAATGTAAAATCTATTGAGGGTCAACTTGATCCTCTAAAGGTAATTTGCATGACAATTACGTTAAGACTTTAATACAGACTTTAATACAAAACAATACATGAGTACTAAAGAACACAGCAAAATGTGAAAGCTGGACGAATTTCTTGATTAAAATCTTACACTTTTCTTGTGTTATCTAATCCTTTGCTCTGAAGCGGAATCAAGCATACCTCAACAAAGCTGGCAGATGGTGGTCTAATCTGTAAACAGCCATTGGAGGTTTAAGAACATAGCTTGTGAAATTCTTGTAGCAGTATTGGGTTTTTGTAGCTTAATTTAAAATCTCTTTCTCAAATTTAGCTGGTAACTAAAACTATTATAAACTAACTAAAACAAAAGCTAAACTAGCTATAGAACAATTGATTATGGGATTCATAAGCTGGTGAGATATTTCACTTACAGCATTCTTTTCTTCGCAGAGTTCTCTGGCAGCAGTTGAACAGAATCTCATAAAAGTAATGAGGCTAGACAATGATGTAAAAGCCTTGGAGAGCAGGAGGAGGCAGATGGAGAAAGATAATCAAGATTTGCAACAGAAGATGGAAAAGGTTGCCTTTTAAATTCCATGCTGCCATCCTTTCTATTGAAGAAGCAGTCTGTATTTTGCTACCCTGTGAACTAAGTATATATTTTATTATGCATTAGATGTTGGTAAAGAACATTTTCATAGCCCATGTAGCTTGCTTGATATTACCAGATATGGCAAATATGGCTCAATAACGCTGTATTAGTTTCTATGTGATTTGGGTTAAATTGCTATTTGTAACTTTTCCCTTCACTGTAGACTAGCTTGCCAGGAAGCAAATACGGACAGAAGTTTTCATAAAAGTGGTAATTATTGGTAACAATGCCTTGTGGTGTGCAACTTGAAAATATCTACCTCTCACTGTATGTTGATGATAGCCAGCACTTGTTTTGACCAGTATGGGATGGCTCTTGATGTTAATACCATTCATCTCCCTGGAGACTTTTTATTTCTTTCTCTTAAAATAAGAAATAATTGTAAGTCTTCTGTTGTGATTGTGACAAGGCATTTAAAACTATTTTGAAAAATGGAAAGAAATTCCTTAATGGTAAAAATTTAAATTCATTTGTTTTATCAGCCTAAGAAAAACAGATTTTTCTTTTTCCAGTTTTGCTTGTAGCATATTTAATTCTTATTAATGTGTGTCTTAATATAGAAATTCCGTGTGGGAGGTGTTTATGTCTTATTTCTTGAATTCTGTTACAGTAGACATGATTCTTTCTTAAAACATCATTAATCGGCTTATAAATTAGTTAAAAAGCTAACTTCATTCTGTATTGTATTTGGTGTACAGGTTTTTCAAGGAACAGATGAACAACTAAGGGATAGATACCAGAACCACCAGAGAACAGTGAGGGAGAAGGAGAAGAGGTTATCAGACTGTAAGCGTGAATTAGATAGAGCCACTAAAGAATGCCAGAGGTTTAACAGTGAGAAATCAGAACTACTTATTGAACGAGGTATTTTAGACTTCATCTGTAACCTTGTATTTATTTTTTAATGTAATTAAGATCTGAAATGGAACTGCTGATAAGAATTTAAGGGATTTGAACTAGGCAAAACCCCTGAAATGTGTATGAGTTTGGAGTGGGCTGCACAGTATGGTATGAGACTCTCACAGGTGGACAGATCTTAGCGTTCTTCTCCTGGAGTTTCTAATGTGCACTTGTTGTTCTGAGCTATAATTACAACATGTAGTACCTTTGTTTGTAAACAGACCATTCTTTATAAAGATATTCCAAATAGATAACTTACGGTGGCATAGATCAACATCAGCCTAGCAGTTTACACCACCATTGTTTTCACTGTCTGAGCTTGTACTGCTTTGGGTGATGAAAATGACTGCTAACCAGATGTGATTGTATAAGTGTGTTTTAACCAAGAAAAACGTGAAAGCAGAATGCTTGGCATGCTCAGTGTCTCAGGTTGGCGCTGGGGACTAGTCAGAGGGCTTTAGGATAATATTCTTTCATACATTGTGTATTCTCTTTTCGATGGACTATGGGAATTTCAGTAAAGCTGTAGTAGTTGAGACAGAGTATGTGCTTACATAAAATATGTTTGGGCTTTGTTTATCAGAATAATTTTTAGTGTTTTAAGAGGCTTTCTTTTAAATTCACATTTAAGTTCACATTTTAAATGTCACATTTTCTTTTTGTGAAGGTCGTCTTCAACTGCAAGCAGATCGTCACCAAGAACACATCACAATGAGGGATTCATTAATTCAGTCTTTGGCAGCACAGCTGGAATTAGATGGTTTTGAGCGAGCACCTTTTAACGAAAGGCACGTTACCAGTTTTCACAGGTTGTTGAAGGAGAGACAAGAAAGAGATACAGAAGCTGCAAATCGTTTGATGGTAAGGATTTTGTTGGTTTAGTCATGTAGTTAGTATTGGTTATTAGTGTGTTATTGGTCCATACGTGTCTTCATGGTGCTGGGAGGAAGAATGTTGGGGGGGGGGAACCGAAGCCATTTTTTTTTCTTCTAGAATTCTTTATTATGGGTTGCCTGAATCTTTCCGTGGAAATTAGTTTTGGAACTAAGAGGTCATCAAGTGATCTGAATTGCCAAAGCTATTGAACAGGCAGTTCTTCAGATAGGTTTTTCTCAGCAGCTGTCTCATGCAGGTGGATCACTGACAAGCTAAAAAGCCTGAGGAAGAATTACAGTGGGCAACTGGTTTAAAAATAAGCAACTTTTTGTTGAAGTCATCTTCAAAATGGAGTTGCTCTTACAGAACACTACCAGTATGATGCATCTGCATTTTCCTGTCAAAATATTTCAGCAGAAAATTTTTGACAAGTTCTAGTTATCTAAGTATCTCAACGTCTTGTGTTACAGTGGTAAATATTTGTAAGCTAGTGTGAAGAAGTGTTTTTAAATGTTGTTTTCCTATGAAAAAAATAATGAGTATATTATTGCTGACTTCTTTCAGAGAGAATTTGCACAAAAAGAAGCAATGAAACAAAAACAGATAGATGAAATAAGAGACAAGAAAACTGGATTAGAAAGAACCATTGACCTGAAATCAGACATTCAAAATAAGAAACAAGCTGAGCTGAAGAATGTAAAATGTGAATTGCAGCAGTTGGAGGGTTTTTCAGACAGGATTCTGGAGTTGGATCAGGAGATTGTCAAGACAGTAAGTTACTGTTATTGAAAAAATTTATAGAAGTTTGAAGTAAAAACTTTTGGCTTTATCATTAAAAAAACCCCAAAGAAAACCCTTGACCTTTACTCCATCTGCTGCATTTTTGCCCTTTTAATACCTTTTCTATGCTTTGTCTGTTTAGATGGTGCACCCTTTGGGGCAGGGACTATTCACTCTTTGTTTTTGTACAGTGCATGCACAGAATGTGCTGATTCTTCTTGGTGAGTTATAAATAGGGTAATAGCCACAGCTGGTGATATCATAAGATTAGTCAGCCTTAAATTCTTGGGCCAGAAAAATGTGACCTGAAGTGCTATACTACATGTATTTTTCCAGATAACTTGTCTGTGAGATGGGCTAGTTGGTTATAAGCATTTTATCTGATGAATTATTATAAAGTTACAAGCATTTTACATCCCAGTTGAACAGCTGGTTATGCCTTTGTAGCCAAATATTTTATGTTTGTTAGCAGTGTATGAATTCAGTGCTTGACAGTGTTTCTTCTAGACTCCTCACTAGGATAATCCCAAATTTAATGTACAGTAAACGTACATTACAGAATTTAATGTACAGTAGAGCGGCCAGGTGCCCACCAAAGCTGCTCTGTCACTCCCCTCCTCAGCTGGACACGGGAGAAAAAATATAACGAAAGGCTCTTTGGTTGAGATAAAGACAAAGAGAGATCAGTCACCAATTACCATCATGGGCAAAACAGACTTGACTTGCGGAAAATTAATTTAACTTATTACCAATCAGATCAGAGTAGGGTAGTGAGAAATAAACCCAAATCTTAAAACAGGTTCCCCCACCCCTCCCTCCTTCCTGGCTCAACTCCACTCCCGATTTTCTCTACCTCTTCCCCCTCAGTGGCGCAGGGGGACGGGGAATGGGGATTGGGGTTGGTTCCTCACACCTTGTCTCTGCCGCTCCTTCCTCCGCAGGGGGAGGACTCCTCACTCTTCCCCTGCTCCAGTGTGGGGTCCCTCCCACGGGAGACAGTCCTCCACAAACTTCTCCAACATGAGTCCTTCCCACGGGCTGCAGTTCTTCACAAACTGCTCCAGCGTGGGTCGCCCGTGGTGTCACAAGCCCTGCCAGCAAACCTGCTCCAGCCTGGGCTTCTCTCTCCACAGGGCACAGGTCCTGCCAGGAGCCTGCTCCAGCGCAGGCTTCCCACGGGGTCGCAGCCTCCTTCGGGCATCCCCCTGCTCCGGCGTGGGGTCCTCCCCCGGCTGCAGGTGGATATCTGCTCCACCGTGGACCTCCATGGGCTGCAGGGGGACAGCCTGCCTCACCATGGTCTTCCCCATGGGCTGCAGGGGAATCTCTGCTCCGACGCCTGGAGCATCTCCTCCCCTCCTTCTTCACTGACCTGGGGGTCTGCACAGTTGTTTCTCTCACATATTCTCACTCCTTTCTCCAGCTGCCATTGCGCAGGGATTTTTCCCCCCTTCTTAAATCTGTTTTCCCAGAGGCACTACCACCATCGCTGCTGGGCTCGGCCTTGGCCAGTGGCGGGTCTGTCTTGGAGCCGGCTGGCACTGGCTCTGTCGGACATAGGGGAAGCTTCTAGCAGCTTCTCACAAAAGCTACCCCTGTAGCCCCCCCGCTACCAAAACCTGCCACGCAAACTCAATACAAGTGAGCCTCCTGAAGCTAAGTCATGTGGTTATGGCTTATGGTAGAAGCATGAGCAACTTGGGGCAGTACTGCGTTTCAGAGCAGTGCATGCAGTATCTGCTTTACTTTTGCCATGCCAACGTCACAGCCTTTCTCCTTTTTCATGTATTCTTTACAAATCCTGTGTCATTCCTGTAACAGCTAACAATACTGCTACCAGGCAGCTTAAGAGCTTTCTTCTGTTTCCTTTAGTTAGAGCTTTATTGATTAGTGTAATTATTTAAGTCTTCTGGGCTTTTATTTTTGTTTAGGAACATGAGCTGGAGAAGGCTGAGAAGAACAGCAATGTAGAAACACTTGAAGTAGAAGTACGAACTCTGCAAAATGAGAAAATAAACCTGGACAAAGCTCTTAGGAAGTTGGATCAAGAGATGGAACAGTTGAATCTACATACCATGACAATTACCCAAATGGAGATGCTAAAGAAAGACAAAGTAATTTTTCTATCATCATCTCATAAGAGAGGGACATGAAATTAATACAGTCCCTTCAAGATTTGTGTATTTTTCAGGTGTTTATCAACAATCATATGTAAAGCTTCTGTCTGACTCCATAGAAGCCATTAACTCCATGAACGCATTGAGTGACATAAACTTGAAGATAGGAAAAAAATAATTTAAAATGCTTCATTTCCCCAGGCAGACAAAGAAGAGCAGATCAGAAAAGTAAAATCAAGACATTCTGATGAACTGACATCACTGTTGGGATACTTTCCAAATAAAAACCAACTTGAAGACTGGCTTCATGGTAAAAATAGAAAGATTAATCAGACAAGGGATAATCTTGCTGACCTTAAGTAAGTATTAATTGATTATGTCACCATAAGTATTTATGCAATTATGAATTTAAATGTTAGAAAGGTTAATATGCTTAACATACTTGTTACTTTAATTCATTATTGTTTATTTGGGTATGTGCAAAATCAAAGCATCCTGCAGAATTTATGTAATATGTAGCTGACATAGTTTGTGCTAGTTAATAAAATCACAACATTTGTAGTTTGTCAAAGGCAGCACGAAAAAAGATAGCAAAATATTGTTTTGGAACATCCTTAATTGTTTATACTAATTCTAGCTGAATGAATGTGCTTCCGGGGTGGAAATTGCTGGTCTTCTGACTTTCTTGTAAGTCACAGAGTGGTTAGTGGCTATATCGAGTTCACATGTGATTATCTGTTCCTGATTTAATTTGATTATATAAAACAAGTTGTTAGAAGGAGTAGGTAACATCAGCACACTATGCAGTGATACACATTAAACTTCCACAAAACAAAAAACCCCAAGATTTTAAGTATAAGAATACTGCATAAATCAAAAGTATGAAACATGAGTAGAAGTATGCTAACATTCTTTGCATAAGAGGTTCAATAATATAAGCAATAATTGCTGTAGGGGAAAAAAGTTGATATTGTATTATTCTATAAAGTTTTGTATGGCTTTGTCCTTAGAAATTAGTTTCTCGTCAGTAAGCATCTAGAAAACAAAAGGGAATTAAAATTAAACGCTTTATTTCTTTAAGTACAGCATAAAAACTTGACACTATAGATTTCCTGAAAAATCATTAAAGAAGAACTGGTGAGCAGCACTGTAATATCAATTTCAGATTAACTTCCCATGTTTTTGTTAAACAGTTTGAAATCTTTGGGTTTTTGTAATAAAAGAATTTATGCATTGATGTTTCAGCAAACGACTAGCATCAGTAGAATATCATAAAACTTATGTCAGTAATGAGCTAAAAAAAAAAGAAGAGCAGTTGTCCCTTCATGAAGCAAAACTTTTTGATGTTTGTGGAAGCCAAGATTTTGACAGTGATCTGAACAAGCTTCAGGATGAAATTGAAAAGAGTTCAAAACAGCGAGGTAAATTTATATATAGCTCTACTTTTTTCCCTAAAGCTTTTTTAAATGTAAGCCACAGATACTGAGACAGTCTGTTGCTTGTGCAGGACAAACAATAGACACAGAAACTGACTTAAGGGAGATTATTACTGAATCTTACTATTTTTTAATAAATTTTCCTTATCTTTACTACTATTTATGTTTTACATTTAAGCAGGATCAGTTGTTTTAATTCTTTCAGCTAATTCTCTTATTATGTGTAAGTGAAGTTTCTGCTTTGGCTTACTGTGTATGCAGATCATGACCTCCTCGAACCGAAGGAAATGCTTTGAGTGCTTGGATCTGCCAGGTGTGAGGACAAGTACAGAACCAGCTGTTTGGTGTGGGTTTGGCCCATAGGGCCTACTACTAACTAAAAGAAAGTAATTTCTGAAGGAAGTACTCACTTCCACTGTTAATTACAGAGGGATGAGCATGGTTAATAAAACAGACTTGTAGAATAATTCAGGTTGACAAGGACTTGAGGAGGTGATTTAGGGCAACCTGCTGAAAGCAGGGGCAGCACTGAATTCAGACCAGGTCACTTAGGGCCATGCCAGGTTCCTACCTTTGTGATTCTGTGGGTTATAATTTTGTCTTCATTTATGGTAAATACATACCTAGTTTAGAACTGATTATGCACTATTTATATAACATAAAGTTTTTTGTTTCTTTTTAAACCAGCTGTGCTTGCTGGAGCCACTGCAGTTTATTCACAGTTCATTACACAACTGACAGAGGAGAACCAGTCATGTTGCCCAGTTTGTCAAAGAGTTTTTCAAACGGAGGCCGAACTGCAAGATGTAATCAGTGATCTGCAGTCTAAGCTGCGTCTTGCTCCAGACAAACTGAAGTCAACAGAGTCTGAGCTTAAAAGAAAAGAGAAAAAACGTGATGAAATGATGAGTCTTAAACCACTTAGGTAAAGTACTTAGCAAACCATATTGTTGCAAGCTGTTTTCTTTCAAATGCTTGTTTTTTGATTATTAAAAATAATGCAGACATCAAGGAGGCTTTATTTTAGGGCTAGTTAATTCATTAAAAAAATCTTATTGTGGAGATAAATATTTTGCTAGCATTTGTTCTTTGCTTATTTGGACTTTAATATTAGCTATTTTATATTTTTTGTATTTCTGGTCCTTTGGAGCTTCTCGTGAGAATGAGGCAGAAAAAGTGGTTATATACTTACTTTTCTACTGATAATTTACACTATACAGGCACAGTTCCCTTCCTTGTTACTTATCATTGTAATTTAAAATGGACAGGCTGGTTTTGTTGTTACTGAAATGTTTACCTGTTGCCTCACTCCAAAACATTAACAAATAACACTAGACTTAAAGAGTTTTTGTCAAGGGTCCTGTTTTTTTTTTTTTCTTAGTGTACGAACAGCATTAGAAGTAAGACTAGAGTATGCAGGTTTCCTGCCAGTAGTGAAGAGGCTCTAGTCTCAGGAAATTTGCAGACCGTTGTTCTGAATTTGGAGAATGTATGTTAGAGGGTAGACCTTTCCTTCACAAGAGGGCACTCTTGTACCATGGATTTAGACCCTCTCATGATCACTTGCTGTAATTAAGTTAAAAACCAAAAGAGATTTTGTCTGCTTGTTTGTTTCATCTCACCTGTCTAAAATGAGGGATGTATTACCTTAGCTGGGTATGTAACATAAGCCTAATCGAATGTGGGCAAGGTTAAGGGGCTACAATTTTGGCTAAATTTAGTCTTCCACTATTAAATCATATCACAGATTTTGTTATCTTGAATGTCTTGAACTCATGCTGCTGGCTTTGACAAAGGAAATTTTACGGATTTCTGTTTTATTTAAGGCGAACTGTAGTTGAACTCCAAGATAGGGACATACCAGACTTGAGGAGCAAGATACAGAATGCAAACAGGGATTTAACAGGCCTGAAGGGTGAGATAGAAGAACAGGAATCACTCTTGCGGACAGCTTTGTCTGAGGAGGATGGTGCCAAGGCACGTTTACAGGATATAACACTGATGGAAAGGTACCAGGTATGCTTTGGTAATTTCTTTTAATATATAAAATGATGCTCAGTTGCTAGCATTTGAATATGTAGTTATTCAATAATACAACAAAACTTTGAGGTCTTAAGACTATTCAAGAAAAGTAAAAATACTTTAAAAGGCAGCATTACATAGGTGATCTTGGTACTTACAAAACTTGAAGTTTTATGTAATGATTTTTTCTGTTGGGGACCACAATGTCCCTTGAGTTCTCATTCAATTCTGTGCTATAGTAACTGGGAAAAGATGTATAATCCAGAACTTGAGCATAACCGCAAGTGCACCAAAGTGTTTTTCAGTCTTCATAGTCATTATAGCTCAGTGTATTCTCAGCAGCTACTCTGAGTACTTTCTGGAATCTTGTCACATGTGCTTCCTTGTTCTGTGCCATCTGAATATATGGTAAAGGGGAATGGATATCTTACACTTTTTATTATTCTGACATAGGAGGCTGTTTTGAACAGTCTTGATGCCTTTATTACCAACATAAAATCTTTGCTTGACCAAGAACCATGAGAGGGACAGTTATGCAGAGAACCTGGGGCCAGGCAAAGGACTGAGAGCATATCATGGGTGGGAGATGGCAGCAGCTCCTGAGGCTTCAACAATTCTGTTGTCGCAGGGACAGGTAGCACATGTAACTGTTCTGAGGTGGGCTGGGGATGTCAAAAGCCCATCCATCCATATTGACTGATATCCTTTATACCAATTAGGTATTCCAGTTTATAGCAGCCTGTGGGCTGACATAACCTTACTGCTAATGAAGTGACATTGCTCCAGCAGAGGAGATAAATTTGAAGGTCTTTTGAATCATGTGTGCCTCAAGCCCCAAGCTTATTCTTGTGTGCCAAAGATAAAAAATACATTGTTAAACACTAACACGAAAGTAATAGTACTTTCCCTCATACTTTCAGACTGATATTAGGGATGTTGAACGAAAAATTGCTCAGCAGGAGGCTAAGCTGCTAGGGGTCGATTTAAGTAGAACTGTTCTACAAGTAAGCCATGAAAAACAAGAGAAAAAACACTTGTGGGATACAGGTAGGTCATACAAAACTGGTATTTCATTTTTATATTGAAAATAATGTTCCAAACTTCCTGCCATTAAAATTTTATTTTACTTATTTTACATTCTGAAATAACTGTATTCTAATAGTTTTGATTTTTGGGGGTCATACTAGCTTAATTTAGAGTTAAATTTTCATAAGGAAGACAATAAATGTTTTTAATAAAGGATTGACTGTTTCATTCTGTGTTTGTTTTCATCCGCAGTTACTGGTAAAATTGAGTTAAATCAAAAACTCAAGCAAGACCAGCAAAATCAGATTCAGCAGCTAAAGAGTGCAGTTAATGAGCTTAAAGCAGAGAAACTTCAGATTTCCAGCAGCATGCAGCATCGTCGACAACTGGAGGAACAAACAGTGGAATTAACCACTGAGGTTCAGTCCTTATGCAGAGAGATCAAGGTAGGAAATACTCTTAATTGTTAACCCTTAGCTTTGTTGTCCTGGGTTGGGGGGAGGCACGGAATAATAAATCTTTAACATTGTCTATAATCCGAGCAAATAACCACGTGACTTTTTTTACCACATGAAAAATTGTTGATCTTTAACAGAATGGGAAAATAAAAAAGGACTTTCTCCCACTACTTTTCAGGAAGCAAAAGAGCAGGTATTTCCTTTGAATGCAACTTTAGAAAAACTGCAGCAGGAGAAGGAGGATCTAATGAACAAAAGGACTGCAAGTAATAAAGAAACCCAAGAGAAGGTTTGTTTGCTTTTGGCATAGCTGGGAGATAGGATTATGTATTGGTTTTCAGGCATGGCTGGAAGCCATGGCAATGAGTTCGCTTTTAGGAAACAGTGACTTCAGCAGACGCTCTAGATTGGTGCAACTTTTAGGGAAGAAAAGGAACATAACCAAGTTAGGAGATGAACTCAGTTGTTATTAACCTTTGACAGTCTAGTCAAAAGGCTTCTAGGGACATTTGGCAATATTTAGTGACCAATGGTATTAAAAGCCCTTCCCAATAGATCTAAGAGAAATAGCAAGGATGACTGTAACCTGTCCTTGCCAAGAGACAAACCTGTTTTTTCTCAGGTGAAGTGGCCTTCTTGTGTAAGCACAAATGAGTGATTTACCATTTGTTTTGGAAAACATTTTCATAGTAATAAGGAGCGTCTGGATTTCAAAAGCTGAAGGTTTTGTTAGTGAATTAAAGGCAGTTATGATCAGGTATTGTACTTTGACAATAGTGTTATCCAGTATCTAATCGTTGCTACAGAGCGTATCAGTTCTTGGACATATGACTGCATTTCATTTGAAATCTTTTCCCTGCAGATAAATGGCATAAAAGAGAAAGTTAAGGATATAAACAAGTACGTGAAAGAAATTGAAAACTATATTCAACAAGGAAAAGAAGACTATAAAAAGGTAACCTAAAAAACAGTCGATAAAATTTGACATTAAAAGCACTCTTGTGTTTAAATCTGGAATTTTTTTTTTTTTTTTTTTTTTTTTAGCAAAAGGAGTCTGAACTTGATGAAGTAAATTCTCAGTTAGCCGCCTGTGAGAAACAGAAGGAAAAGATAAGTAAGGAGATGGAAACGATTCGACAAGATATTGACACTCAAAAGGTAGATATATTATTTTACAGTGAAGTATATTTTGTGCAGTTGAAATAATTTCTGGTTTTGGTTTAAGTCTGCCTAGGTCCATAGTGGTGCAGAGTTTGTCTCCTCCTAATTTACTTAATCAGTTGTTAGTCAGAATAGCTGGTATACATGCATTAGGCTGAAGAAAGTCTTGAGGTTTGTATATGCAAAAATAGATATATTGTAAAAGACTTTTATCTCTAACTATCATTTTGTGTTACTTCCGAAAGGGTTAAGTCTGTTGGGATAGTAGCCAGCATTTTCAAAAGTATCTTTGTGTGGAGAATACCTGCCTTCTGAAGTAAGGTACCAAATTGCAGATACCAAAAGTTGCTAGTTACTCCAAATCACGTACTTTAAATTTTTGTGTATATATTTCAAATACTGTTTACATTCTCTATAGGAAAGATGTGTTTCCCCATTGTACCCCACCACTTACTGTCTAACTTGTAGAACTGAGATGGGGGACTTTGTTAAATCTCACCCTAAATTACTTGCCCTGTTTGAAACCTTGATTAATATTTGCACACAGGATCACTCTTGTGTTTGCCTGTGACAATAAATACTGTAAGTATTATTTCAGATTGAAATATAAAATAATACTGCTGATTTCCATTATACCCTACTTCTAGCACAAGGTAAGTTCTCACTGTGATAATTTTCGTTGTTGTCAATTATTTTACTATTGCAGCATGTTTTGGAGTTTTGCAGAGCTCATACTTTGTAATTGAGAATCAATATACTGAAACATTATACAACTTCTCACTTTCTGTGGAGATAGATACAGGAAAGGTGGCTAGAGGATAATCTTACTTTGAGGAAACGGAATGAAGAGCTAAAAGAAGTTGAAGACAATATAAAACAACTTGTGAAGGAGATGGGAGAAATGAAAGTCCCGCAAATGAAGAAGTAAGTACCTTCAAAACTGAACAGCATGTTTTGCACAAGGATTCACTGAATATCTGAGTATTATATTCACTGTGTTTTAGTGTGTTTCCTGGCCCACCTTTCTCCCCATTCTTGTAGACCACTTCCTCCTTCAAACTCATGTTTGCGTAATATCCCCATGATGACAACAGAAATGACTCGGTGAAATTACGTAGTGCTTCTAGCTAGAAATACGTATATGTGCATGTCTGCCCATACCTGTACCAATCTAATCTGTTTTTTTAATGACTTCCCCTGCTAAATCCACGTTTAAAAAATAATTCTCTGGATAAGAATATTTAGTTTTCCATTTCAGTCTGCTCACTTAGGTCTCAGCAGCAAATTTTGTATTTACTTCAGTCATTTAATATTAGTTGCTTTGATAATAAACACTTTTGAAAAGGAATTAGCCCTATCCTGGTTCTTATGTGTGAACTATTTATTTAGTTTTCTAGAGGTTACCTAATTAATTCATCTTATTTTGCTCAGTATCCTAATTTAATTCCACCTACAAAATTCACTATTTTATATGTTTCTGCATACAGCACTTTGGCATTTGAACTTGATAACTTGCTTCTCCCTCTCAGAATAGTGAGTTGAATATGTTCTTAAGAAACTTAAAAATATTTTTATTTCAATAATTTCCTAATTTCAGTGACATTAGTACTGTGATTTTAACTGTTACAGACTTTATATTTACAATATAATGAGCTACTGTCTAACATAAACTCAAAATTAGAACCCTGATTAAAAAATTGTGAAACATTAAATACAAAAGACTTGTATATCAATTATGGTTTCACAGTGATCAGAAACATTTAGAGGAGAAAATAGAATCTCTGAAAAGAAACCATCATGTTGCACTTGGTCGACAACGTGGATTTGAGGAAGAGATTGTTCGGTTTAAAAAGGAACTTCGAGAGTCACAATTCAAAGATGCAGAGGAAAAGTACAGGGAGATGATGATTGTTATGAGAACAACAGAGCTAGTGAACAAAGATCTGGACCTTTATTACAAGGCTCTTGATAAGTAAGTATTGTCATATGAAGGTAATTCTTGAATGTTTTAGGCTTTTTTACTATTGATAACCTTGATGCAAAAGCAGCTTTCAATTTCAGACTTCTGGGGGTAACTTAGTAAATTGATATAATTCTTTGAGATATGTAATTATTTCTCTTTATAAAATCAGGCATTTAAATGTTAAGATAACATAACAAGGCACGCCTTTTTAAATAACTAATGAAAATATACTACAAACTGCACAGGATTGGTAGGATGTAGGAAATTTCTAAGTTAATGTATATAATATACATACAGTAAGTGTATTGATGTTAATAACTGGAGTTTAATATAGTCATAGGTAAGTCCAGTGATCACTATAATTTTATTCCCAATTCTCTGTTGGACCTGTTTTCAGTTATGGTTGTATGTGTTAGGACTCATATCTGCAATGCAACAGTTCAAGTCAAGAGATAATAGTGAGTGAACCCAACACATCACCCACCTGTACCCTCTGTGCTGAATTCTTGGTCTGAAGTAATCTTTTGCTGTGTTGCCTGTACTGGTTAGAGAATGTCCAGGCGATAAACACATTCAACTTTGGTTTTCATAGGAAAACATGTGGACAAGCCAGTGGAGCTGCAGGCTGTTCCTCTATCGCTATTCCTCTGTAGCTTTTTTTTCCACTTGAGAGCATTTTTAGGAAGCTTTTGTAAGTGTGTCTCCCAAAACTGCTGATGGTTTTCCTTTCTTCCTGTAATTTTGATGGTTTTTGAGGGAAGTAGAGGAAAGTGTTACAGGATACGCAATGCATAATTGGGAGAATGTGTTTCGTAAAAGTCTCTCTCACACGTTATCTCAAAATACATAAACTCCACAGTACAAGTTTAGGAAAAGTGAAATCTCTGTTTAAATCCTTCATTATTAACCCAGGTCTTTCTTGCATAGTCTCTCATACTACTTTCATTTCTATAGCAGTATATTTTAGCATCTTCTGGTTGTATCTTAACATGGATAAGATATGTCAGGTAGATTTCTTGTTCCCCATGATGATCTTCTCAGGTAAACAATTGTGTTTTCATTAAAGAATATTACGATGTAGAGGGGTTTTTTTCTCCTTTTCCAGTGGGGGTCATTTTGTGCTTATATTAGAGAAGGCAAGATCAAAAGAAACATGTCTTGCATTTGATGGAAAGTGTAGTAAACTTTATGATAGTTTCTGCTTCCTCTGGAAGCTTGTTTTCTAGTCTTGGACTGACTGCAAAAATAGCATCTCAAAATTTGTAAACACGTACAAAGTAAAACATATGGCTCCATAAAAAACCCTGTATGTTCAATTAGAATGACTGAATTGCAGTGAGCTATTGCAACTTCATGGACAATGGGGAAGGATCTTGGAATCAGTGGATACGTTTCAGGAAATCTGAAACTGGTGCTCAGTGACAGAAAGATAAATTGAATAGTAAGAACAAAAAAGAGAAAGAAAGAAAGAAACATTTTGGCCACTGTATGAATTACCAATGGACCCATGTCTTGAATATAGTATGGAATTTTGGTCTCCTGTATTTAAAAGGGTTTAGTAGTGCTGGAAAAAGGAGCACAGAAGAGCAATAATGTGGTTGAGGGTACAGCATAACAGTCAAGAAGTAAAGCTACATAGATGAGAACTCTCCAAGTTGAAAAGACTATCTAGAGGAACCCTGTTTTAAGCAGTTTTAATGATAAAATAAATAAAATTAAACATAATACCAGAATGTAAGCTAATCCAAAATTTATTTTGTGGAGCTCTAAATTGTTTAGAGCATATATAATTCTCCCCTTTCAGCTTAAATGGAAATGCACTCCAAGAATTTCCCTTTTAGAATTCAGAATCTTTTTGTGTGGTATCAAATCATCTATTGTTTCTATTTAAGGCAAAACAGGAAATCAGTCTTGTAATTTCAAGAAAAATAGATAAGCATCACTTATTGGTAATCGTCTGAAAAATCGGTGAGACGAAACGTTAACTCTAATGGCCAGAGATTGAAAGCTGTTATCTGTAGCTGGGAAGACCAACATTTTGGGTGTTCGGTGCTATAGTTGATCTTTATTGACTTAATATTTAGAGGTTTATGATAAATATTGGTGAGGAATGCATTCTTGGGTTTAATTAAGTAAATAGTTGAAAACACTTTCTTCTTTCTTCAGACTTAAAAAACCCTATGAGAGTTGATACTTAAGCATTCCCCAGAACAGGTGGAAATAATTCCTGTAAGAGGGGAGAAAGGAAGAGTATATGTAACCGTCCATTTCAGAAGTATATTTTATTTCCACCATATGTTTTTTGAAAGAAGACATTGGCATGAATTGAGCAAGCATTTTTTTCATTACAGAGTACTTTTTCTTTAAAAAGCCAAGTTAGACATGTAGCATCCTGTCCTTTCTTGAATGCTTTCATAAGGAATCATCTGTTATTGATCTGAAGTCATGTCACTATATTAGTCGGGGAAATTAAATTGAAAATTATTAATGACATCCTATGTTACTCTTGCTGCTGAAGAGAAAGGTAGCTCTAGTCATAACATCTGTTTGGGTAATTATAAATTATATTCTTGATACAGAATTCTTTGCTCTGAGGAAAATTCACAGGCTCTCCTTTCCTACTGAGACCCAGTTATCTGCACTGTTGGGGGACTGTGCCAATGAGTAACACTACTGTTGCTTTGGAAGACTTAACATCGGATTTGTCTTCTTGGTGTCAGTCTGAAAACACACCTCACACACAAATTACAAATCTCTTAAAAAGTCAGGTAAACTTGCTCTCCATTGAGTGACTGAATGCAAATCTTTTTGTCTTCATTACTCTCCTACTTCTTGAGACGCAGCTGTTTGTGAGAGTAGAATTATTTACACAATAGAGTGTGTTTCATCTTTAGATACTTACATGTTCAAAATGAACTGGTACTTTCTAGTACATTTCTAGTAAAAATATTTAGGGAATGGAAAAGGAGCTGCTGCCATCCTTAAAGCTCTTGTGGTCCATATAGTCCATGGCTGCACCTATAACAATTTGCACTTTTTGTTGTTGTTCTTTAGAGCAATAATGACATTTCATAGCATGAAGATGGAAGAAATCAACAAAATAATTCGTGACCTTTGGCGAAGCACCTACAGAGGACAAGGTATGTAATTTTTTGTAGTTTTGCCCATACGTATCCATTTGATATTGAGCACTGCATACTGAAAAGTGTTTGTTCAAAATATTGAAAATCCAGGATTTGAAAACAGTTGGCTCCATTCTAAAGGCTACATCTGTTGGTCACCACTATGATCTTTATTACACTTTATGTGGTTAGTTACAGGATAGATAGAGGTAATTTTCCCTTTTCTATGTTTTCCAAAGTTACGGTTTCCTTGAGACAGGAGAACTGCATGAGTTCATTCCTTCAATTTTGGAAAAATTAATTTGAAAGACATATCTATTAGTGGGAGTTCTGAAGAGAATTTTTGATGGTTACTGCATATTATACCTCTCAGCTCTGTTTAATCCTATGATATCTTTAAAGATTTTTTGATAATGTGAAAACTGTCTCCTTCCCATTTTCAGATATTGAATATATAGAAATCCGTTCTGATGCAGATGAGAATGTCTCAGCCTCTGATAAAAGAAGAAGTTACAATTATAGAGTAGTAATGATAAAGGGAGATACAGCACTGGATATGCGAGGAAGATGTAGTGCTGGGCAAAAGGTAATAGCATTTTTTAGTACGCAGTAAAGAGGATTCTGAAAACTGACTCAGGTGAATGCAAGAGAGTAATGCGTTCTGAAGTGACCCTGAAGAACAGGTGGCTCCAACTCTGATTTACAGTTCTGTACAACTTCCCTTCACCATATCTGGTGCTCACAGTATGCAATACATGATTCTGAAACCTGTTTTGCCAGAATCCATTGTTTCAGTTGGGGACCGATCTGAGTTCCTGCAGGAGAGAAGGGTTCAACTTCCCTCTCTCCTCAAGTTGAAATCCTCCTAGTCTGTCTCTTGCTAGTTACCACTAAGGTTCCCATAGCTTTGGGTCTATTGACTTGCTCCCATATTTTTGCCTTCCTGAGGACTGGCCCTTGGTCTTCTTTTCACAACTGCGTCTACCTCTAAGTGTGATGAGACCTCTTTTTCTCCAAGTTATGCTACTCTCCCCTGCTGCTGAATATAACCTTTCAGTTGATGTCACCAAATATCATACCGTGCCACACTTTCAGGCATTGCATTTCATTCTGTCTGGTCGGTGTCAGCCAGCAGCTCTGCAGTCTGGCCGTTCAGCTGTCTTGGTACTTTAATAATGCACACTGGCCAAGTGGCCTGATATCACACCTGCCTTGAAGGTACCAGTGATCAGAGGTTTGTCATAGTTAACCACTTCTGTTTCACATGTTGGGGCTTGAGAGTTGTTTCCACCAGTCTGTTATGTTATGACAGAGCATCTGAAATATTCCTAAGCAAGAGAAAAGAACTGGCCTTGTCCATCAGCTTCCAAAATCACCATCTGTACCTTTTTTTAGAAGAGCTGAGGTATGGAAAAAAACCCATAATACTTCTAGCCATCTGACAATTGGCATATCGGTTATGCAGCTTGGGCAACCAAACCTACCTGCAGTATTACAGCAGGAAGCTCTGCTTCTTCCTTAAATGAACCATTTCCGCTAGGACAAGTGATCTTCCTAAATGCAGAGATAGTAGAAAGGGACAAAAATACAGCCAAGGCTGCTCTTATTACTTCCCTGCTGGAACGCTTTCTGCCTGTCCTTTGTGCCTGCTGCACTGTAAATAGAAGACCTGGAGAGCTCTCCCCGACACTTAAGTCTGTCTGTGCAAGATGCCAGTGACAACCTAGCCCAAGGACACTGCAGTTTTATGAGGGAGATATGTTCTCCTTCCTCTTCTGCAGTGGGAGCTGGAGCTTTCTGGCTCCCTTTCTTTTGCAGTAGCTGAAAGGGTCATGATGGCAACAGATTTAGATCTCTTTGATGTTGAGGAAGAATTGCCATTATCTGAAGGAACAAACTGCCTACTTCCTTGCCTCCAGAGTAGCAGTTCCCACTTCGTTGCTTACTCCATTGGCAGCCAGGCCTTGTCCACAACCAGATATTACAGACAATAGTAGAAAACGAAATCAAGGAATCGAACAAAATGATACACAATATTTTTAAGTGCATACAGCAATAGAATCATGAAAGGGTATTTCATGAGAAGATGAGTACTGTATTGTTGCTTGAGTATGAAAAATGCTGTCAAATTAATTCCCACATGAGTGTAGATGTGTACTTGGTTTTGAAAATTCCATACTAATTCAGGGGGAAATCCAAATCTTCTTATAAAACAGCAGTATAGGCAAAAAATGTGTCCTCTCCTAAAGTAGTCTAGGATGTTACGTTTGAGTCCTATGTAAATGAGAGTGAAACTTGTTCACAGTTTCTTAGCTTATATTCTGAGAATTCTTTGATCATGAACTGCGATGCCAGCAGTCGTGATAATTGGAAAGTATTTTTGGCAGCACAGTTTCCATCGAGTGTTCTGTAGTTTTCACTAGTTCAGGAGATCTAATAACAATATAGTTAGGCATGTTAATACAAAACTAACATGTAAGGTGGTAAATCCTACTATCTTCAGTTTTAGTAAGTAGTCAGGAGTTCAGTAACTCAAACTTAGTGGTACACGTACAAATTTCCACCATCCCCGCTGCAGGAGGGGTAATGCACATGGTAATGTCGTAGCATCTTTAGTGCAGAATGGAATCCTTACTTCCAATATCTCCTGAATTTTGAGTATTTGACTTCTCTGATGTTTTTCCAACGGTATTTTGTAGAATGGGTCTTTCAACTCAAACTTGAAGTTTTAATGTAGATTTTCAGTAACTAATTAGCTATTATCATTTTGTGAACTGTCATCACATAGTTATGTAAACTTTAGTCATGGTTTGTAATGGCATTAAAAATAGCACATTACATGTAGTTCCTCTAAAAACACTTCAAAGACTGAGTTTTTGGTGTGGGGTTTTTTTTTCCCTTAGGTGCTTGCTTCTCTTATTATTCGTCTTGCTCTAGCAGAAACATTCTGTCTCAACTGTGGCATATTGGCACTAGATGAGCCTACTACCAATCTTGATCGAGAAAACATAGAGTCTCTTGCACATGCCCTGATGGAGTAAGTGATCTCTTCTTGTGAAACTTAAAGATGGATTATTTTCAAATGTTAATAGTAGTCGGCAGAAGTTAATTATATTTTAAGATGGCATATCTTTGTTGGTATCTGCAAATATACATGAAAAGTAGTAGCTTTAGATTCCCTATCCTTTATGTGGAAGAGGAAAAATATTTCTTAAATAATTTGGGGATTTTTTTTACGTGGGTAAAGAGAGTTGCTAATCTGCATTAGATTGCCTGACAGTTCCTGTCATTTCTTGTCAATAGTTAAATATTTTTGTACTGTGTATTTACTAGTTCTATAAAACTAGAATGCGATTTAGATAAACATACACTAAGTAATATCTCTTTGTAGGATAATAAAAAGCCGCTCACAACAGCGTAACTTTCAGCTTCTGGTGATAACTCATGATGAAGATTTTGTTGAACTTCTGGGCCGTTCTGAATACGTGGAAACATTCTACAGGATAAAGAAGAACATTGACCAGTGCTCTGAGATCATGAAATGCAGCGTCAGCTCCCTAGGCTCATACATTCATTAGAATTTCAAGTAATTTACGTATTATAGACTGACTTAGCTGCCTAATTTGATAGAGCTCAAATGAAGGCATTCCTATCATATACTACTGAAGATTTGTAATAATTTTAGCTAGAATCTGAAACTATTAGACTTTTAAACTTCCTATCTTTCTATGCATTTTTGTGCCTGGGTTTAAGGATCGCCATGATTTGGAAGAATTGAAATGAATACAACACAGTTAACTTTTACATGTATTTTATGCTTTAAAAGTGAAAATAAAGTTGTGATGTTCTTTGCGTATGTCCTGCCGGGGAGATCCAGATACAGGTTCTTTGGAACAGCTGCAGCTCTGTCGATAGAATAGGGCTCACTCTCCATCACTGCATTATGGCAAGTTCAGGACTGATTTGTATCTCTAGTCAAGGCATTTTTGTAGCTACCCGCCTCGTCTACACAAAATTCACAAGCTTCAAAGAGAACTTTTACTACTTTCTCTACAAGGTAACATTACTCTGGCTGTTCAAAGACAGAATCTTCACAAAGTATAAAAGCTTTCTTTAGAACAAAGGAAAGTCCCATCTCTAAGGAGATGAATGAGTGAATGGATGACAGAAGCATATTTTAACCATATTGTCTTTGCTTGTAACCTCTCTGCTGCTTTAAGATGATGACATTTTTGAGAGTTATGTCATATTCTGATTCTCCACGAGATACAATCAAGTTCTGTGAAAATGATTCAAAAATGCCTTAGAGAGTTAATTTGTGTGGATGCTGAGCTTTACCTGCACCACTCGGAGTTCTTCCTGAAGCTCTTCTTGGTACAGCAACACCCGACGGCCCTGCAGAACACAGGCCAAAGGGAACCTGCCACTCAGAATGACAACGGAAAGCCAACAGCAATGGCACACTTCAAAATGCAAAGGACCCAATCATCACAAGTCCTGAGATTTCAGACAAGGGTTCCTCAGCAACATGCCTCGCTGCCTCTGAAGCCGTGCAAGCCCTGAGGGATGCGATTTCTGGGTCTCTGTTTCTTCGTAACTAAGTAAGGGGGCACCTCTTCTACCTTGAACTCTGGCTACTGGCTACACGTCCACAAGCAGAAGCCGGACTCACAGCTTGCAGACAGCAGTGATAGGCTGAACCTCCCTAGCAGACAGCGTGTGACCAAAGCTCAATTTCAGAGGAAGAATCTTTAAACCACCATGAAAAAAAAGGTTAATCTCTGTAACTTAGGGACATTTGTCTTTAGCAAATACAGGAATGAGCCTGAGAAAGCTGCACGCTGCCTTCCTGGTGCTTCAGGATGCGGGAATCCCTTTTTCACTAATCTCCCAGGGACAAAGCGAGCGAGGACAGGGGTAGGAGTGCTGGCAAGCGTGGCAGGTGCCGGCAGGGCCTGGGGCCGGTTAAGCACCACGGACAGAGGCAGCCCTGGGACCTGCCCCGAGGCCTTTGCCCATGGGGCCGCTGAAGCGTGGCCCTGCCTGCCCACGGGGCTGTGCCGTGGCACCTTCCTGGCTCTGCTGAGCCCCCCGGTTAAATCATACCACCGCCCACCCCACCTGCTAAAGGGTCTGGACATCTGCACCAAAAAAGACAAAACCCAGCAGTGCCCCGGGTCTGATTCTTCATCTCAGTAGCTAATGTTCTGCCTTCTACGTGGCTGGAGAGTTAAGTGAACTTGGCAGAAGGTGCCTGAAAGGGTAATGCCAGAAACTGAGCACTTGAACTAAGGATTATTTCCACCTGAATTTTCTGAAACTGCAAGTCACTAGAGTCAGGTTGGCCCCAGTCATCGGGAAACCACTCAAAGATAAGCGAATGAATGGGACTTCCTAGCAATTACGTTCTTTCACCAATCCCCTGAAAAAGCAATTAACACCAAACTGGGGAGGAGGGGGGAAGAGAAGGCAAAGGAAAATGCTACTAACGTGCATTACGTTTGCAGTTTTAAATAAGAAGCTTCACTGACTCTAGTACTACTTCCTGAAGGGGAATTTTCTTAAAGATATAATCAACAGAAAAAAAAATGACTTTGAATTTTCAAATTTTCCTGTACTACCTGTTTAGTTTAGCATGACACATACATCCCAGCTCACGAAGAATTACATTATCTTCAGAAGCAACTCCCCAACTTTTGTGAATTCTGTGCCTTTTTTTTGCCCCAAGTTAAAGCCGTGGTTTGCAATTCCTCTATAAAGTAGTTTGGGCACATTTTTGCCTTAATCAGCCCTTCTCTGTTCCCCAGCTGCAAAGTCTTATCTTCACGCACACTTTGGGGATTAAACTTGTTGTCAGAACTTGGAAAAAATACAGAAAATGTGGTCTCCTATGTCAAGTGTCAGTATTAAAATGACAAAAAAATAATCCACGTAATGAATAATCCATAGGTTCCTCTATAGCTAACAGCGTGGAAGAGACTCCATCAGCCCCATGGTTTTGATACGGACCAGGCAACGAAAAAAATGCGCCCGTGTGAGTCGAGTGTAGGAGAAACTTTCAACACTTCCACGATCTTCTGCTGTTCACAGGCACCTCGGGGAGAGCGAGGACGGAAACGGGCCCCGTTTCCCCGGACGCTGCCGCCCGCCTCTCCTGCTGCACCCACAGGAAACAGGGCTGCTGCAGATGGGCGCAGTCAGCCACCCCCAGCACCGCGTCAAGGGGATCCCTGCTCCGCCGCGGCTTCCTGCCTCGCCGCGACGGCGACGGCCGCTGCCTCCGGTCCCGGTGGGACGGCTCGGTCGGGGTCGGCCTCCTCTCCGGCCGTGCCGTGCGGGTGGAGGGCTGCAGGTGAGGGTGCAAGAGGAGCGGAATATCGGGGGGAAGGGGTTGTCGCCCTTACATCGTACTACACAAAGTTCAACGCCGTCGAGCGCAGAACCAAGCAGAGACGTTTAAGGCAAGTGAGGCGCAGATTTATTGCAGTAAGTCACTGGGCAGGTGACAAAGCGGTGAAGAAAACCATCTCTCCGCTTGCCATTTTGGTTGGAGCTGAGGTGGATTTCCAGCAGAGAAACGCCAGCGCAGGAGAGCGGCTCCACAGCACCCGTCCTGCGCACAGCGATGCACGCACACACCTTCACAAGGAACGCACAGCCACAGGCAGACACTCAGATATGCCGTGATTTAAGAGCCAAAAATGACAACTAAAAATAATTCTAAATGCTTTCACAGAGCTATCGGTGAGTGTGATTGCAGTGGGCTGAGGAGCCAAGAATTAGGCAGTTGCCTGGGACAGGAATTTCATACCTAAGCAGGCACCCAGCTCCCCTCCGAGAGCACTAAATGCTTCCCATGCCTGTACAGGCAAACATTGGCAGGTCAGCCCAGGAAAGGGTTAGTTGGGTATAAATCCCTTCCAAGGGATTTGGGTCTGACTACAGCCTCAGCCCTGGTGAACGCTTTTAGAGCCAGCAATCTGCAGTAGATCGAGGGCTCCAGCATGCACTGCTCAAATGACTTTCCTCCCACCTCTATGCCACATCATTCAGTTCTTCAGTAACGTAACTTATTTTTGGTTTATGTGCATGTAGTAAGCAAGGTGGCAACTACTTTCACTGGGGGGGGGGAAGCCTTAAAGACATCCCTGTCTGAACAGTCTTGTTTCTAAGTGGAATTTGTATTAGCAGTGGAAAACCAATACTTTGAGTTTCTGATGCTTCCTTCACTATTAGTCAGTACAACACTGTGCTGTCTGCTTACAGACTGCTACAGCTGCTCGGCCTGATGTGCTTTGGGTGTTTAAAACTTCAAAGATGAATTAATTGGGTTTTTATTTTTATTTTTTTTCAACCAAAACTGCTTTCTGATCTGCCTGAAGTAAAAAAGTGACTTAAAGAACATGTAACTTGCTACTTCCAGGAGCAACTTCTCCATAAATGTTATAATGGTGGAAGTCCACTTTTCCTGCTGCATGCCATATTTAGGCAAAAAGCTTTTGCATGCCCTAAAGATTAAAAATAAAAAAAACCCAAAGAGATGTGATTATCTACAAATAAACACCACAAACCAAACCAATAAATATAGATGATGCTTTCAAAAGCTTAATCATTTAGTGTCTCCATGTATCTTTGTTAGCATTTAAATGTCACACTAAATATCATTTCTAATCTATTTCAGTATGACAGTTTGTTTACTAGCCCCCCAGGGCAAGCTGCCAGGAGCCAACACATTTCTACTTACTGCAAGATTGACACCCTCGGGAAGTGTGATGCAATTTGCAAATTCTCCTTCGTCCGGCTTCATCCTATTCCATGTAATTGGATTTATGCAGAAAAACTAAATTACTGTAGCTGTAGCACACCTGCCAGGCTGCAGTGCCATCCCAGCACAGGGTCTGAAACACTCACAGTTTGTAAACTCAGCCGCTGATTCAAGAGATATTACATGTGCTGATGCTAAACATTACAGTGACCCACATTTTTTTTTTTTTCATATTACAAAATGTTTTATTTAACTTCTCCACCACCTTCTGAAAGTAAGGAACAGCACACAAGCAAATGGCTTGGAAAAGATGTTGTGGCTTCTCAGTGCCGATTTCATAAAAAGCAAAGCTGTGGTAGTATTGGAAACGAGAAAATGGTTAATAAGGTTTTCCAAAATCAGGCCCTCAGAAATGATAGAAGAGACCTGAAGTTGTTTATATCACCTCAGTTAAAGTGTCCGCTGGACCTTATGAGTTCTGACATGTTTCTTAATTGCATGATCCCGTCCTGTCCATCCACAAAACCTACGACTCGGTGCCGCTGGGACTGCCGTAGGGGTGAACTCAGGGGCTACAGCAAAGGTGCGGAGGCGGCACAGCTGCCTCCCTTTGCTAAAACAGCCAGGAAGAGGGATGCTGAGGGCACTGGGAAACTGCGGGAGGAGAAAAGGCGGCCCTGTGCCGGGAATCGCCTGGGAGAAGCGGGTGTCCTCGCTGCCCGCGGTGCCGGGGTCCTCTCCCCATCCTGAGCCGGGGATGGCAAAATGCAGCTGGGTGGGAAACCTCCAGCTCCTCCCGACTGCCGCTGTGACAGCCCAGTACTCAGACAAAGCTACTGCCTATTTAACTGGAAAGGCACAAATTCAGCCTATCTAAAATTATGGACCATAGTCCCCTTGTTTTCTGCAGGGCCAGGAAAGTGAAGGGGACACTGCCATAGGGAGCTGTAGCCCCATAAATCTGACTTAGCCATTAGCCATAGCTCCTTCTTTCCGTGGATTTCCATTGATTCCATCCATGTCCACCAATGCCATCCTGTGCTGGTGGTGGCCACGGCTCCAGCCTCCCCCCGCCCCGTGCTATTCATTTGTGTGTGATGCTTGTGGGCAACGAACCTTGGCTTTGCTGCTGGAGAAAAAGGCCATGGCTTTGGACACAGAACAAAGCAAAATTTCTGGGTTTGGTTGCACTGAGAGTCTCTTGAGCTGGCTCCTCTGTTTTCTGGTGTCATCATCCAGAGATGCAGCTATGGAAAGGCCTGACCAGTGCCAGCCCAGTGTGCACCTTTGCCCCCCCCCCCCAGCCTCTCCTCTATATGAGGGCAAGAGGAGCCTGATGGGGAAAATTGCAACACCTAAATTAGCCACTTGGGTCGTTTTTCCAAATTGGTTGAGGACCAACATGCTTAAATCAGGCATGAAGAGCGGGGCAGCGGCGGGGTCAAGGTGAGGTGGGTGCAGACCCCCCAGCTGCTGGACCTCTGGGACCTGCCTCTGGCCACAGCTGGAAGCAAAACCAGCTCTTGCACAACGAGAAGACCCCCTTCAGGCTGGGTTCCCATGCCTGGTGTCCTGCGTCCACCCCGGCCGGCAGCAGCGGGCAGTGGGATGTGGTGTCCCAGCCCCACGTACCCCCGTCCCTCAGAGAAGAGCAGCTCGGCCAGCAGCGCCCGTCTCACCGCCAGCACCGGGGGTGATGCACAGGCAGAAATTTCCCTTATTATTTCACAATCAGCCGGGTTTAATGCTGAGTGCAGCTGAAGATGCTCCGAAGGAGCTATTTCGGTTCCCTTCAGGTCAATGACGCTCCTGGTGGGCTGCGAGCCCCTCTCCCGCGTCGCCTTTCACCCAAGTCCCTGGGTCGACGCTGTTTCTCAGAACTGGGCTCCGCTTTCTAGCTATCATTTTCCACCCACACGAGCCAAATTGATACATGTCAGCTTTTCCCATCATCAGGTTCATGTTACCATATCAATAGTTTGGGGGGATGATTTTTATCTGCCTTTGAGGGAGGTGACACACGCTCTCCGCACAAGGTTTACAGATGCAGGGTGTTCCCAGCCAAGGGGCTTCCACTCCTTGCAGCCCCCCGTGGCCCCATGATCCCCCCGGGACCCCCACGAAGCTACCAGGGCACAGGGTGTGGGACCACAGAGGTCATCTTCCCCGGGGCCATGGTGCATCCCGCTCCAGCATCCCGCTCCGGCAGCTTGGCTCAAGGGACCCAGGGACACTGGCTTTGGGACAGATGGACACACACCCTGTACTGTGCTGCCCTGGATGTGTGCCAGCTCCTACACCTTCTTCCCAATGCCTGCGATGGGAAACCTCCAGGCTCCCATCTGGCTCTGACCCAGCCTTTCCCTTTTGGAGGAAATTCAATGATTTGGAATGGTCACCATCTTTGTTTCCAGGAAAACCAATTTTTTCAGGCTAATAAAAGCAATGAAATGGGAGTGCTACAGCCCAGTCCTGCCATTGTAATGGTAGGTCTTCCAATACAAAAAGAATGCAGTGAAATGGGAAGGGGTTTGTTTGAAATGTGAAGTTCAGCGCTTCCTCAGACTATGCAACACCTTGACTTTACTGAAAATGTAAAAAAAAAAAAAAGTTTAAACTTAAGTGTTTCTACATTTTCTAAATTAATGTAACAATTTATGACTATTTACAAGCCTCTAACTAGGTATAAAGTGAAGCCTGGGGCTCCCCTGGACAGAGTGTGCCCGAGCCGGGGCAGCAGCACGGCGGGGCTGCCCGACAGCGTGGGGTGTTGGCGTGAGCAGAGCCACGAGGCACTGCTGGCACTGAGCTGCTTCACCTGTGTTTGCAGCAATGCCTGGGAAAAGGCATTTAAGAATCTGGGGAAGAAATGAGCCATTTTGGCAAGTCAACTTTTTTCCCCACAAAATTTCCACTAATACCACAGCTCAGCCATGGT
Source organism: Aquila chrysaetos chrysaetos (assembly GCF_900496995.4). Lineage (NCBI taxonomy): Eukaryota > Metazoa > Chordata > Aves > Accipitriformes > Accipitridae > Aquila > Aquila chrysaetos. The sequence continues at coordinate 20,398,845 of NC_044025.1, forward strand.
GGGAAATCATTGCGGGTTCATGTCTGCTCTTCTTCTAAAGGATGCGGTGGTTTGAATCCCTGAGTTACTGTTGGTTTTCTGATGTCCTCTGGGATGGTGTGGGATGGCACGGGATGGTCTGGGACAGCATTGGATGGCGTGGGATGGTGTGGGGTGGCATAGGATGGTGTGGGATGGCATGGGATCGGGTGGGGTGGCATGGGACGGTGTGGGACAGCGTGGGACGGTGTGGGATGGTGTGTGACGTTGTGGCCCACGGGCACGGCACGGCGCGGGGCTGAAAGGCGCCACGCTGAGCCAGGCACTGCAGGAGCCATCCTTGCAGGATGGGATACGTGCTACAGAGCTGAGCAAGTCCTAGTTAAAACCCACACACCCACACGCCAGAAAACCCCCTCAGCTACTTCTTCCTTTACATGCAAGAGCATTTTTTTGTCTTTGCAGATGTTTAACATCTTGATAAAAGTTTTGAGGTTTTCTTTTCTTTCACATCTGACTTCGGCTACTTGAGCTTGCTGGAGCTGCTGCCATTATGGCCAAATGACATGAATTTTTTTCTGACACACGGTTCAGCTGTTCCTCTCCAACAGCAGCCACGCACCATTTCCTTCTCAAAAGTGCTGCCATCGCCTGTGATGCCCTTTTCCACCATCGATGGCTGAGCTGCAGCACAGGGCACTGCGGTCCCAGTATGTCCCCAGGGCCACTGATGGGGACAAGGGGCCACGTGGGAGGAGAGGTCCTGCACATCAACAAGTGGTCGGGATGTCCTGGAAAGCAGTGCTGGGCAATGGGGTGCTCCCACCCACATCCCGTGACCGTGGTGTCCCCTGGGCAAGTGGGTGCCGAGCCAGCTGCAGAGCCCTGCATGGGCGGCAGAGGTGCACGTTCAAGTGCAAAAGCAAGTATCTGCTTTCATGTCAGTTTGGCTCCCGGATTTCTAACCTGAGGGTGACACTGATCCCCAGACTGCAGCCGCAGCACCTGGACACAAACCTGCCTGGATGGCAAGGCTGGTCTGGCTCCCGGCACATGGCAGGGAGATGCCTCCAAATTCAACCAGATACTTGCTGGGGTCATGTCATCCCCCCGAGACACCGACATCCAGGGCAGGAGCCCAGCAGGCATCCAGCCACGCACATCCCAGAGCCGGTCCTTCTGCATAACTGTTTGTCTTTTCCATCACGGAGACAAGGGAAGCTTCAGGAGATATTTCTCTGCACATAAGATCATGGCTTGACTTTACTCGAGTCTTGCAATGCGCTTGGTTAAGTTGTGGACACATTCATGGTTTTCCACGTGCAGCACGTTACAAACATACTCGACAGTAAATAGATCCTCAAACATCAAAGAGAAATTCTCCACTTCTCATCCCCGTATCTCTTCATCTATCAATTAGGTGATTAAAATCTGCATGGTAGCTGAATAACAGATAACGTTGGTTAAGGGCGAAAAGTCTTCGCCGTCATTACATAATGCCCTTCTTTGGGGCGAATGGCACTTCCCACTGTCTCGCCTGATCAGCACAGGAAGACACCTATATTTGGTAGTCAATGGAGACACCGGTCCTTCTTCGCACTATAAAAATGGTGCTCTGCCAAGCAGCCAGGCAGAGAGGCCCTGGCCAGCCAGCCCAGCCGGCACGAGAAGCGCTCGGACAGCAGCGACAGGATGCTCCCCTTGCTGAAGGCTGCTTTTGCTCTCCTCTCCCTGCTCGAGCTCACTTCTTCCATGCCGCTGACGACTACCTCTCCCCTCTCCCTCTTACCACAAAAGCTGAAAGAGATCACCAAACTCGTCCACAACCTCCAGTCAAGAGTGCAGGTAAATGCTGCTACACCTCCTGGCTTTTCTTTGCTTACAGATCAGAGGAACATTATTGACGATGATGATGCTCCTTGGTGCTTTGGGCACCCCAGCCTGTTTCAGCCTAGATTTGGGTGCTCAGCACTTGACTTGGTGGTACAAGAGGCTGCTGGGGTCGGGCAGGGTGAAGTTTTCCACCTGACATTGGGCGCACTGCAGAAAAAAATGCTGAGGACCAAGACAACCTCCCCCAAATCTCCCTGTCCAACATGCAGAGCTGTGTTGGGGTCACCAGGGCAGCTTGATGATGGGGAGGGACATGGTGGACCGCCACTGTGTGAGTTGGAGGGGGGGGGTCCCTGCTCTGTGCCAGTCCATAGCACCCGCTGAGCACCCGGGGACCCTCCTGCCCCTTCCCAAACAACTGCTTGCAAGTACTGTGCAAACCGGGGTCCCGTCTCCCCAGGAGCCTGTTTTAAAACAGTTTGCTGAAAGATGGATCTCGGTAGTGGCGGCAGCACCTGGGCTGCATCCACGCCGTGTCCCACTGGAGAGGGATGAGGACCTGGTGCTCCGTCCCGGGGGAGGGCGCAGCCGGCGGCAGCTCCTCAGGGATGGTCTCATAATGATGGTCTCGTAATGACAGTCTCGTAATGATGGTCTCGTAATGACGGCTCTCCCTTGTGTTGCCTCTCCAGGTCCCCTGCAATGACAGCCGAGTGGCACAGGTCACCTTCACGGATCAAAAGGTAAAAGATGATGGAGAGATAGTCGGAAAACGTATTTATAATAAATACAGACATAGCCGGCACCCGCCTCGCTGCGCAGAGCAGCCCACATAGCAGAGGTAGTTTTATTAGTCACTGAGCAAGAGCTGCTCAAGTGCCAGTCGCTGGGGGCGAGCACACGGCTGGATGCCGGCTGCAGCTGAGGACCTGCCTCCAGCACCTCTGCCCCCCCCCCAGCTCCCCTTTGGGCACAGCCCAGGGCCCGAGTCACCGCACGGGGCTGCAATTACAGCTGTAAAATGAAAGCAAGTTTAGGAAGTCACTGTGAAACCTCCCACCAGTCCTGGACACCTTGATAAGTAGCGTCAACTTAAATCAACTATGTGGCTCTAATAATGCTTTCCCCCCGCTCTGCCGTGTTTACCAGCTGTCGGACCAGGAGCTGCTGTGCCAGGCTGCCATGGCGCTCATGAAAGTCACCAGGTGCAAGACAGACTACGAGCCGGTCATCGCCAACTTGCAGAGCCAGCATGGCAAGACGGTAAGCAGGAGCTGCAGTCTCCCCCCTCGCCGCCCCGCTCTGCAACTCCGGCCCCCGCGGCGGCCGTGCCCCCCCAAGCCGGCTTCGCCGAGCACGGGCCCCGTTTCAGTGCCGGCTACCCAGATGTACCCCCAGGACTGATCAAGCCGGTATTTGTTATCTGGGCATTGCAGACCTGTGCAGTGCTGCAGGATAATTTGCCTCCACGGGAAGAGGGGGAATGTCCCTGCCAGACCCGGCCACCCCGGACCAGTGGCCATTGGGGGGGTCACACCGCTGGGCACAGGGGCTGGATGCTTGTCCTGAGCAATGGACAAATTCCCACCCTCCTGGGGCAGCGCTCTCACAACTCTGAATTATTTGCTGAATTATTTACATGGAGACAGAGGCAATGGAAACAAACCATCTGCTTGGGATGGTAGCCTGGCTACCTGCCGCCTGAGCTGCTAAATCCTGCTGTCAGCGCTAATGTATTGACACTTTTTCTTCCCCAGAACTGCTCCCTGAGCAATGACAACGAGATCTATCTGCGCCACTTCTTGCCGGAGCTGGGGAACTTCACCCAGGGGATGTACAGGCGCCTGGGCGTACCACCTGGACAGTGAGACGGGTCCGTTCCGGCGAGAGCCGCCACTGCCAGCCCCGAGCCCAGGGATCTTACTGCTGGTAGCTCTAAAAATAGGTTTTGCAGAGTTTTTTTGCTCCTCGTTGCATGTACTTCCTCAGCTCTGCCCCAGCTCCCCTAAACCCAATGCAATCCTAACAGCAAGTAAGTCCCAGCCGGGCACCTGGGACCGCTCAGCTGCAATGGGAAATGTCCCCTTCCCGGCAGGCGCCTGGCATCTCCCAAGCTTTCCATCCAAGTGTCGTGTGTTAGACATTACTCAGCCTCTGCAGGAGAGGTCTGGTCTGGACGAGGCTGCCCTCAGCATTCCCTCGCAGCCCTGTGGCTCTTCCATGCGAGCCCTCGGGAGGGATGGATGTGAGCCCTCGGGAGGGATGGATGTGACCCTTGGGAGGGCTGCGGTCCCCCGGGAAGGCTGGCAGGAGGGTTTGCCCGGCCGGGAGGAGCAGAGCATCACGCCTGGACCCGGCGGCCGAGGAGGCTGAGCTTTTAACTCGTTCACCTCCTCCTGCAGTGCCTACCAAAACCAAAACCAAATTATCTGCTTCCTGTTCCTCTTAATGAAGGGAGGCTTCTTCATAATCATCGTCTCTTCCTAAAGAGATCAAAATCTAGGCTGAAATGATGCATTTTTCACTAACGAGAGTTACTACAGCAGCTCAGGAGGACGTCTCCCCGTGGGTGCCCGGTGGGAGCGGAGCTGGAGAAGTGCAGCGTGCAAGAGCAAAAGCCGGGAGGGGAAAGAGCAGAGGGAGGGGGCTGCCTCGCCGCCAGCCAGATCTGTTAACATAACTTTTAATGTGTCTTTTATATCGTCGGTGGGCTTTTAAGTTATTAATAGCGAAGACCAGGAGAGTCTGTAGGATAACGTTGGATCTAATGGGTGCTCATTGGCATCATACTTCTGGGGTTTATTTATTATTATATTTTATTTAAATAACTTATTTTTATACTGCGTAATCTAAAGACTCAAGACCAAAAAGTCCTGGCTGTTGAAAGCTTTTCTTCGCCTGGGACCCAAAACAGAAAGGAAAAGTTGGTATTCAGGTGTTTTATTTTTAATTTATATAAGAGTAGTTCTGTGGAATATAGTCATATTTAAAATACTGCTACCTCATTCTTAGGGAGCTATTATTGCCTAATTGCCTTTCCACGACAACAAATGAATGTGTGCTGATTCATAATTTATTGTTCTTCCCTCTATTTAAAATATTTGTATTATGACAGAGTTAATATATTCAAATTACCATGTATTTGGATGTCTTCATTTTATATTTTTTTCATTTCAACTTTGCACTGACATTTGTTATAAAAGTGTCTCGGGGCTTTAGCAATAAACTACTGAATAACGAGCTCTTGGTACCGATGGTTTATGCTGTCGATTCCCCTCTGCTTACTTTCAGCAGTTAATGAAGAGCATCGGGGGGTGCTGCCTCCTTGGGCAGTCAGCACAGGGGAATGGGTGGGGAAGGCTGGCTTTTTTGGGGCAATATACAGCAAATCTACCCAGTCTGCCATTCAGAGGAAGTTTTCAAGAAAGCAAAAGGCACTAATGAACCTACCTGGCTTGCGGTGTAGGAAAATATGGGGTGGAAGGAAGGGCTGGAGGAGCGGGGATGAGAGTCCTCATTTGGGAAAAGGGTCTTGTGCATGGGGCCACGATGAAGGGGAGTATGTTGGGGTGCAGACCATGGTCTGGGGGGGGCAACAGGGCTGAAATGGGAGCCAGTGGGTGGCAAAGCGTCGCTGCATGCAGGGGAAAGGGTGGTTGGCCGATGGGCGAGGGAATGGACGGGGCCGGCTCGTGGGATGAGTGTCTGCTTGGGTGCCGGCAGCAGCAGGTACACAGGTAGGAAATAAATAGGTGAAATGGCTGTTGAAAATTGTTATAAATGCGGGGAATTGGTATAAATGCATGCGATGGGGCATCAACTGCAGCCTTTGGATTTGCTCTGGATAAACCCCAGCGTTATTAGCATCAGCACCAGACATGGCAGGCAACAGAAATGCATGAAAACTGCAGCATATCCCTGCCACTGCCAGCCAAAATTTACCCTGGGCAGCATGTGACGCCCCAGCAAACCCTCGTGGCTCTTTCTCAGTGTTTGTCCTGGAATCGCTCCAGTTTGGGCCAAGGAAAGAGGGGGAAAGCCGAGCCGGTGGCCGTGGCTTCCAGCGGAGCCCCACGCTCGGTGGCTGTGGGGACGCCGGCGCTGGGAGCCCAGGCAGGATCCTCGTGTGATGGGGAAATGCTTCAAACCCCAGAGCACAAGGGGGAGGATGGCAGCAGAGAAAAAACAGAAGACACCTTTCTGAACGAAGCACTTTGGTAGGGAAAATGGTAGCAGGTTCATCCCCTGAACGACGGCTGAGATGAAGGCGCTGCCGGGGCTCTAGAAACGACCCTCCTGCCCGGCACCGGCAGAGACAGGGACTGTGCCGGAGCTGGAGCTGTCCCTCCAGTGAGTGACGGGACCATCGCTGCCATCGGCCGCATCCCACCCTCGGGAAAGGACGTGGGAATTTTTTTCCTTCACTGGTGACTTTCCCATCACACAGTGATGCAGTTTTCCACCATGATTCAGCCCGAGTAGATCAAAGGCTACATTTTTCTGTTAATTTAGCGTTTTCTGTTCATTTACTCCAGTTTTAGAGCTTTCCACCGTGATCACTGGGGAAACCACTGTGTCTGTGGGATAGGACCATCACCTTCATCCCCTTCTCCAGCACCACTTTTAGGCAGGGAGCCTCCCACCACCACCTGCCCCAGATCGGCGGAGCAGCTCCGGGCATCCCAGCAAGAAGTCCGGCCCCACAGCCGCCATCCGCAGAGGCTGCCGCCGTGCGGTCCCGCAGCCGGAGCAAGCTCGCTTATCTGCTCTCCATCGAGAGCGATGCAGGTAGGAAACGGCGCAGCCCTCCGCTGGCAAATCCCTCGCAAAGGTCTTTCTGAGTCAGTGGCACTAACTTCATCTGGGGCATTTCGTAATTCGACAAACAAAATTACTCTCAGTCTGGCTGCTCCTGGATTAATCGAGCACTCGCAAACTCTTATCAAGCATCTGATGGCAAGTTGCTATTTGAGTTAGAAAAATACCTATTAGTTATTACAAAACTCCGAAGTTTCCCAGCTCAGCGAATTTCTCAGCGTGATTTCCTGCGGCAGCGCTGGTCGGGGGTACCAGCCGAGCCCATCACCTGAACCTCGCTCAGGCTTTTCCCTGAGTGGGGCAGGACGGGCTGGGGCAGCCTCCAGCTCGCCGAGACGCCGGGTGCTGGAGCAGAGTCGCAAAACCCCATTTTCCCACGTGAGCGCCGGCGCTCCCGGCATCAACGCCGTGGGACCACCCCGCGCCAGCTCCCCGTCCCTCTTCCACGTCCCCGCAGGGTGCCACGGGCAGGGTCACGCTGTTTCGGGTGTCCCGTTTGGCCAGGAGGGCCCCCAGGTCTCCATAAACCGCCCCCGCCCCCGGGAGGCGGTGATGCCCTGCTCCTACCCAGGAGGTTTTTGTCCCCACGGGCCCCAGGCAGGGCTCTGCCCCGCTTTCTGTTTCTCCCCGGGCGCAGGTTAAGATAACCGTAGACAGAAAATGGTATGCAGATGAAGGATGCTTTGCATGATTTGGAGATATTCAAATGAAACACGAGATGGAAGAGCTCGCAGGATAGTTAGAGAAAAAAAAAGCAAAGCTCCATTATTTGAGCGCGGTCAGAGCTGTGGTCTCCCCGGTTCAGCCACTTTCACCTCACGGTGTAGAGAAAGTCTTGGGATACGGAGAAATGAAGAATCTCCAAACCAGGCAGTTTACATACTTCTCTTTTGTACGTGACCTGACTCCTACCACTGTTATCTTACGGTGGAAATTTCCTACGTTGAAACGTAATGCAAGATCAGAAGAAAATCTTGACTTTTACAAAAAAGACCTGTTGTCCTAATTGGATAGGAGCAACTTTGGAAAGTGCAGATAAGGGAAAAATAAGTTTTTCCTACAGGTTCAGCAATTTTACAGCCATAAATTGAGATGTTCCTTCCAGAAAAGCACACACAGGTATAGATCACCAAAATATCCAGAAACTGTGAGCTGAGGGGGTTCAGTCCAAGCAGGCCATGAGCAGCCCGGTCCCGGTCCTGCTCACCTTCCTGGCGCTGTCAGCCTGCCAGGGCCACATGGCCGCTCTGCTGCAGACCTCCACCCTTCTGAAGGAGAGCATCAGGCTGCTGAGCGACCCGGAGATGAAGGTAGGGCTCGTTTGGGCGGCTCAGCCTTCACCCGCTGATGGGAGGGACAGATCGTTTCGCCGGGCTGAGCGAGAGCGATGCTGAGTCAAAGAAAGGTGCTGAGCGTGCAGCGCCGAGGCAGAGCGCGTGGTTCACGGCACTCTCGGGGTGGCCGGGAGATGGATGGGTGCGTGTCTGCCTGCGCGAGTGTCAGGATGGATCCGTGTTAGCGGTTTCTCTAGCCTGACTGCTCCTCTCCTTTGTGTCTTGATAAAGGTTTCCTGTGACAAGATGAACGTGACAAATATTTTTGCAGGCAATAAGGTAAGAGAGGAAAAAAAAAAAACAAACCCTAACTTGTCCTTCTTCGAAAACAATCATTTGGCCACCATGGGTACTGGGAGAGGCTGCCGGGGGCCGGAGGAGGGCACGGGGCAGTCAGGAGGCAGGCGTGAAGCCCCGGCAGTCCTGCCCGCCCCGGTGCGGTACCGCACGGGAGCAAGGAGCCCGTCGAGCCCCGAGCGGTGGTGCTGGGCTGCCGGGCTGGTCCTGCACGGGTGCCCTCACCTTCCTGCACCCATCTCCACCTCCAGCCGAAGCAGCGTCGGCTGCTCCCGGCCACCCCGGAGGCGAGGGGGAGGCAGGAATGGGCAACGTGCGTTTGAGCAGCATACAGGGTTTTTCAAACTTTTCAGAAAGGAAGAGAGGAACTTCTTCCTTTGCCTTGGAGCGGTGTGTCACCATCTCACAGACACCCACACGTGCCTATCGCACAGCATCTCGAGCTCTGGTTAGACATACTATCCCTCTTTAGCCCTTTATCTGGGGGAAGGCTCTTCAGTTAGCAGAAGATTTAATAGCAGATTATAAAGCCTATTTCTGCTCTGAAAATTGCTGCCTAAGCCAAGCTCCCCGGCACCAGAGTTCCTGTTTTCACAGAAAGCCGATGCCCTCACCTCGCGCTGCACGGGCGGGCGGCAGCCGAGGGGCACAGCAGCCTCCCTCAGGGGGCTGGGGCTGAGCACCCCCTCGGGGGGGGTCCCTGCACCCCTCCTGCCGCAGGGACCGGCTCCGGGAGCGAGAGGAGACGCCCGGGACGCCGCAAGACCCGACGCCCGCAGACCCGGCCGTGCTCACGGGGACCGGCCGGTCGCTCATTTGGGGATGCCATTTGGGTGGAAGCTGGGGCGATTTGAGCAGGCAGAGCTCTCGGGGACCTGCCGGCACCGCTGCAGCGAGGCGGCATTGGGAAACGTCCCCCAGGGAAGGCTGTTGAATAGTTTTTTTATTACCGCCAGCACTTCGCTGATTAGCTCCTCATCTTCCAGGTGTCTGCTATGGGACTTTACCTACTCAAAGCACCTGACAGAGGCAACCTCTTCCCAAGGGATTTTGTTATTCCCGTAGAGCCCCTGCCCATCCAAACCAGCTTCACTCCCATGAAACGCTGCAGGTTCCCGAGCACAGGGTCCCATGTTTGCGCCCACGCCGGGAGCACGACGCTCTCTCTAAGCTCACTGCTGTGCCAAACCCTGCCAGGAATTCTCGCCAGCGGCCGCCAGCACCCTCCTCGCTGGGGCTGGGAACAGACCCCGTGTGCGCCCACGCGGCTGGGAAGCTCCAGGGGAGGCTTTGACATCTCCCGCTGTACTTTGCACCTGCCCTTTAGAACAGCAACACGTTATTATTTGCACTGGTTTAATCTGCTGCGAATGAAGCCGTGACTGTGCAAAAGGGTTTTTAAAGAAGCCATGTGCGTCTTTTTCCAGAAAGTTGACGACATGGAGATCTTATGCAAAGCCACCACAGTCACCTTGGAGGCCCAGAGCTGCCACAAGCACCTGAGGGGCATTTACATCAATTTGGTCAAGCTGGTCCAAATGAAGAGCGCAGTCCACAAGGTAAGGCAAGGCAAGGCTCTCCCCTCGCAGCCCTCGGCCCCTGCGGCACCGACCGCACCGGGGCCGTACGGCCCTCAGCCTGCAAGCTTTCTGCACGTCCAGCTTCTCCCTCGGTCACCGTTTTTGCTTTCACCCGGTCCTTTCCCACAAGACCACGCTGCAGAACCAGCTCCCTCCCCCAGCAAGCATCCTAACAGCCTTTCTTTTTCCTATTACAGGCACCGTGTCCCGTAGCAGCAGGCAACACTACTTCACTTTGTGATTTCCTAGAGGACTTACAGAAAGTCCTCCAACGATTAGTAAAAGACTATAGCGTTTGAGGTGAAAAAACACAGTTTGGTTTTTTTTTGTTTTTAAACTATAATGACACTGTATTTTTCAAAGATTATTTATAATAATACTTTAAATAAATGTATTTTTGGACTAAATTTGCTGGCATTGCTAAGATGTTTCTTGGCCAGAAACTGGAGGACAGGAACGCGTTTGAGAGCGCAAAGGTACCAGCTGGAGGCACTAGGCTGCAGGACCCGGCTGGCAGCACCGAGGAGCCCCCAGCTCCTGGCGAGACCCGCTCAGCCCTCTCCCACCACCCCCAGCAGAAATGCTGAGGGGCCCAAGAAGAGACCACGGCTGGGACAGAGCCCCAGGGCCAGTCCAGAAGCAATGGGGACCAGGCTGATGGCAACAGAGGGAAACCGCAGAGCGGGGAAGAAAAGGATGGGTATTTTCTATCTACATTGTTGGAAAGGGACAAGTTTATGACTGGGTTTGAAACTGGGGCACAGAGGGGCAGTGCTGGCTCCAGAGAGCTGAGACATGACAGGTTCTTAGATGGAACGGGGGCTTTAGAAATAACAGAGTTTAAAACCATGAAGTCAGAAGTCATTTTCTTTATTTTGCCATATAAGTTGCAAGAAATACGTGGGGCTACAGTGAACAGTCCTGAGTCCACTAGCACAAGGCTGGTGCTGGCAAGAGTTGCCAAAACAAAGAATTGGTCCTGCTATGGTGTTAAGGCTTGTACCAACACAAGGAAAGCAGGTCTAAGCAGAGGAAAAAGCCCAAGAGAAGCCAGATTGGAGAAGACAAGCCATAAACAGGGCCTGCTTCTGAAAGCTGTGAACTCAGAAGTGTATGCTAGAGCTGCAAAGGGAGATGTCAGGTCTGCAGCTAAGCAGGCCCTTAGTTCTCCCCTTACTTTATAGGCTATATTTATATTATAACCATATGTTTTTATATATGCTATTTATATATGGCATAGTCCTTTGGGGGCCAGGAGTAAAGAGGCTCCAGCACCAATGGCAGCAAAAAAAATAGCAACAGGGAGCTAAACTGCACTGTTGAAGGCATGACTCTAGTCTGCGGCGGACCTGGGTGGTGGTTAAAGCGTCTCTAGCAGCAGGGGACTGGAGTCTTGCAGGTATTTAGGTGTCTACCATTTCAGAACTTACTTTGGCACAGCGTGGGAGAGCACTTTGGAAAGTCCCAGGACTGTGCAGGGTTTGGTTCATGCATCAGCTGAGTCACAGTACTCAGGGGAGCTGCAAAGTTAGCAGACCACAAAAAACCTGTTGCCTACTGCATGAGCAGGCTGCAATGTCTTCCAGAAGAAGAAATGCACTGCAGACCAATACAGTTTATGCAGCAAAGAGCTGAATGTTTCCAATTATGGCAGGTAAATTCACATCATCTGCACAAATACAGCGCATGACAGGCTTGCCATGTAGCACAAGGACACAAAGCCAGAACAGCGTGAAAAGCCTTCTCCCCATCAGCTGTCCCACCTACGCAGTGCACATACACAAGAAGAGGCGGAACACAGGCAGCACCAACTATTGCGGTGGACAAGAAGCTGCTCTTGCAGTGCTCTGGCTCAGCTGGGCTTTCCTCTTCCCCAAAGGCAGCTCAGGACAAGCCCAGCAGAGGACCACCTTGAGCAGGGGGCTCATCAGCTCCTTGGGGCACATCTCATGACCTGCATACCACCCTCATCCACTGATCTCCTCCAGAGTCTCGCAAAGCACTCTCTTATTCTGCCCTGTCTACCTCTTCCACAGGAGCTTGCTGCCCACTGCCCTGAGGCTTGGCAATGGGGGCCCCCACGCACCCCAAACTCACTTCTCCAGTAAGTGCTGTATATCACAGAGCTATACAGACTATTTCAGCTACCCCTCCTGATGCATCTTCTCACAACTGGGTTAGAAAGATGCTGTACATATAAAGTTATTTGAAAAACACATACAGAGGTGGAACTAGGAATCAAGAATTTTATTTCATGGTATGAACATGCTCCAGGGACACAATACTGATATACACAGTGTAATGAATAAAGTTTAATCATAAAACAAAGAATAATCAGAAATAAACAGAGTTAGAAAACCAATAAATAGGAAGACAAATTATACAAACAGACTAGAGGGTTTTCCTATATACAGGACCAATGAAGCAAACTGTTGAGAAAGGTGAAAGCTGGACATGTGCAGACAGCATAGTCAGTGAAAGGCACTAAGGACCATTTTCCCCTCCTCTTAAAGAAAGGATCAGGAACAAGTTAAATATGAAATAATTCATTTACACAACATTAAACAACATAAAGCGTCAAGAACCTCAATGTTAAGGTCAATGTTCTGGACTGAGGGGAATCTTCTAGTAGCAAGATGCAAGGATGAACACACACGATATACATATTATGGTAATGTGATTTTTGATAAATACTATAGAGCACATACTGACCTGGGATGAGAATGGCTCTATTAAGCTCTTAAAAAAAACCCTTCCTCATTAAAACATGTTATGGACCCATTAGACATTCACAGATTGTCCAGGGCTACAGAGAAGGCCCATATGGTAAACCTGCAAGCCAGACTCCCTGGTTTTAAAAGAAAGTTCCCAGAACTTCAACAACACACACCAGTTAAAAGGTAAGCCAAGCTGATAGATCATTATGACCATGATAGCGTTCCATTTTATTTAAAGTCCTCTTGTAAGAGCAGAAAATTTGTTCTCCAAGCCCCTGTAACAGGAGATTACAACGAGCTTCTCCAATCTGCCAATTACAAAGCCGTGCAAGCAATTATTTAGTAAGCATTTTCTCTGCTCCAAGGCTCACTTAAATATGTAGAGTAGTATAGTTTTCAGCAACAGGACTGTAACAATAAATCATAAAGCATACGCCTTTATAGTTAAGTTTTAAATATTTTAAACGCAGTGTCATGGTTCACAGTGGTATCTTTAAGCCACTGATGTCTGTCAGTTAAAAGAATTTTCAATGGTCTTTCTGGAAGGAGACACTTCATTAAAAACATATTCAGTAAATCTTAGCACAAGACATAACACAAGAGGGAAATACAACAGTTATCCCTGGTTCTGAGAACTAGCACAGGCCAAAACTACGTATCTATCTGCTTGGACTGAGAACAGACATAAGCCCCAAGACAAAACAGCATTTAAGCCATTTTCAATCCATCTTGTTTGATGAGAAGTATGTAGCACAAGATAACCCAACTCTATCCAAGCACATTCAAGGTAAGGTCAGCTCTTCAAGAGCAAAACCAACTACAGCTTAGATTGACAAAAATTCTGGTTATTTACCTCTTTAAGTGCTAGGCTACAGAAAACAAATGCCAGTGTTTGTATCTTGTATGAACTTAGGTGACACTCCCTCCCCCCCAAAATAGAGAGCAATATATTCTTCTAGGTCATGATCCTGAAAAACACATTTAAAAAAAACAGGGAGAAGCTTACAACCCATTTAGAATAGCACTGAATATATCTCCAGAGCAAAATATGCCCTTACAAGACCAGTTTTAACTATTACAGATCCTGTTACAGACCTGTTAGAGAGACACAAGGTACATCCAGTTAAGCATCATGACAGTAAGAAAGGGCTATCAACTTTTAACTACTCTAAAGTACTTCACAAGAACATTCTGGTAATTGCAAACATGGCTACTAGCAAGAACTCAGGACACCTAAGGAGCTGTCTTGTTCTTTCTGTCATGCTTAAGGACTCAATTTCTCCTATTAGTAATCACAGCTTTTTAAACCTCTAGATAACACTAAGATTACATGGAAGTTACAGCTAATTACCACCACCCTGGCATGGGAGCTGTTAAGATGCCTGCAGCTGATGTGCTCCAGCATGAGTTATAAAGCACACACAATCCAAAGGAGATGCATTTTTTCTGTGACACGAAAGCAATGTATTAAAGTGATATGTGTCTATTAGCAGCATAAATATCAAAGAAAAAGAGCAGCCACCACAAATAAATGGTTATTATCAGAGACCAGAATTTTTTTCCTCTCAGAGCATAGGCAGAAGCCCGAGATGATACAGTCTACACAGGAACACAAACAGCATCAGTTATTTCAGGGGATGTTACTGTTCTGGGAAAATTGGGCAATTCATGCCTGTTTTAATACAGGAGAGTCAAATTCATCCTCAGTTTAGAGCACTGGTCCAGTGCCCTTGTAGCCAGGGATGAGAAAATGGAGCCATAATGCTCACAGTCCCAAGGCTGAACTGACCTGGGGGGTCACAAGTCCTAGTGTTATAGCATTCCCCTCAAATAATCTCTGCTGTTCAGATTACAAAACAATTCACATACATTTAAAAACTTCCAGCTCAGAAGCATAAAGAGCAGCCAAAGCAATGCTGCAACACAGCCTTAAAAGGAGGAAAAAACACCAGCTCTTCAGCCTTTGCAAAGGCCTCATTCTCCATAGTGCCAGCAGACCACACGCAAATAGACAAAAATAAAAGCACTACTTAAACACGCTTGTTTTCTGTTGCACTTAAACAGAGCATGGTCCCTTCCCAGAAGTCTGACTTTTGTAGTTCACGTTTCACCTAGCCAACTACTTTGTACAGCAAGACAGCAAATGAAGGGAAGAGGACTGTGTATTTGATACACAATACAATCAGGTTAATAGCCACAGTGAGGAATATTTAAATAAAAGGGTTTGATGTTCTTAAAGGTTTGCAGCAACCACATTCAAACACAGATCAGTGCAACAGAGGACAATAGTGAAAGCTGCCAGTTATGTGCAAAGCAGGGCATAAATCAGATTTACCAGCCTTAAATTTTAGGATTTCATCAACCATTTTGAGCTAACATATCTAGCACTTAAACACACATCTAGAACCCTTATTTTCTATACATTTCAACAAGGATTGCCAACAATAGTTTCCCTGCACAACACGTTTAACACATGGAATTTCACAACCATCATATATACCAGTTTAATATTATGTTAATATAACATACAATATACGGGCAACTAAGGAAAAATACATTTATTTTTTTTAAAATAAAGCTCCATACCAGCAAGGCATGGATTTTATAGCCATGTCAAACTGTGCCATCTCTTGAATTCCATATTCTGGCCAAACCTTATACACTCACTGATTTTTACGGCAATTCTGAACAGGTCACACCTACTGCAGCAGAGAGTCAATGACGGCTCCTGGCTTTGCCGAACGTTTTCTGTTTTGAGAGCAGAAAGGAAAGGGAAAAATAACACCATACACACATCATTATGCTGTCTAAGAAAGACTGGGACCAGCCACATTTCAAGTCAAAACTACAGAATGTTACTCTTCCACAAGCATTTGTCAAAACCAACCAAACAAAAATAACCAAGAAAACCCATGCTGAAATCTCCCCCAACAGCACATTACTTTCCAGTTATAACAGTAGATGCACTGTCAATGTGTCAGATGTTAAACTGAACCAGAGAACACAGTAAAATAAAGCAAGAAGCTGGAAGAGAGGAATGCAGCAAAAGGGCATCAGAAAAATCCCCAGACAAGTCTTGTCTGGACAAGATTTTACTGTAGTGAAGAGATTTTCAGCTCGGTTCTGTCACACTTGGCAGCGGTAAACTTTATACCGTGCAAAATTTTAGCATTTTGTCTTCTCATTAAGCAAATGTTTGAAGACTCATGGTAAGTTTGCATGCACAAACTTAAGCCTTCCCCTGGGTAAATCCCCCATTACATATAGATACTCCAAAGTTCTTCACCTTCTACCCGTCTTGGGCCTGGATCTTCCTTTTGAAGTTCTCGGCCTCTCCAGCTTCATCAGAGATTGCCTCAAGCTTTCTTCAGTGTAAGCTAAGTAAACATGGGAAAGGTCCACTTCAAAGGGCTAAAAAAAAAAAAAAAACAAACCCCCAAAAAACCCCACAAAACAAAAACATCAGAATCATTTCATACACTGATCAACGGTGCTTTTGTAACACTAGAAAGACTCACATCTTCAAAAGAAAATAAAACCGAAATTGGACAGTTTCCCTATAAATATGCAGTGGTAGGCACAAGCAGCAGAACTTAGACCTATGCAGTTCAATACATGCTTATAAAGAGTCACTCACATCTTTCTCTTTTTTATCCAGGACAGGCGTCTGTTTCCTCATATTGTTTCCTGTATATGCAACACATTTCTTAAAGAAAGAAAGGTCTGTTAGTAAAGTCTACTGTGCACAATAAAACTGACTACAGCTTTATCAATTTACTTCTGGGCTCAATTAAACTCCTCAGAAGCTTGTGCTAACATTAACTTGTACATGAGCCAGTTGGCTAGCTTACCAGCTGCCATTCCCCAATGTCTTCATTCCAGTGAACATAGTTTTCAATCATTTCCTAGAAAGAAATTAGAACAATAATTGTTACACTTGCACAATCTACCCTCCAGATGCATTTTCCAGAACATACATCCCTGAAGGCCTGGACTAGCTGCCTAAGAACAGTCTTAACCATTCCAAGTTGTTTTTATCAGGACAACTGTATCATGTTCAAAAACCCCTATTTATACCCTGAAGACTACAGAAGAGAAAAAACACCACTCCCAAATGTATGCATTGGAGTTCCCACTAAAGTGTGGGTTTCCCATTATGCCAATGCCATTGGGATAGCAATAAACACACATTGTAATATGGGAAAAAGTGAAAGATTAAGGGAAATAACTTTTATATTTTCTATTTAAAAGCGTGCATCATATTTAAGCTCATCATTCATTTTCTGGATATTGGGGTCACAAAGAAAACAAGAAGTGAAGAGTTCCAAGTTCAGCCTTACTACTTTGTGTTAATAGCAGACATTAGCAAGCACAACTTCAAGCACAGTGGAAAAAAGAGGTTTTGAACAGACCCAGAGCATGGGCTCACAGTGAATATACCAGTTAAATACATGGTGAATGTGATTTTTTTTTTTTTTTAAACCATTAGGAAAACATGCTGCAAGAGAACTGAGATTAGTATATCCCCCTGCTTACAACCCCCAACACATTATTCACTCCTTCCCTTAAAAAGATTCCATAACCATGGAATTGTAGCCAAAGTTATCAAAATCCCCAAGAAATACAACAAAGCCATTCTGCATTTGTTATTCACATCATTGTGCTGGTTTTGGAGCCCAATGCACCCACTAACTGATATTCTTCCAGTTGAACTTCAAGCAGAAGTCCACAAGGTTACAAGTCACTTGACAATAATATCTTTTCTATTTTAACATCACCTGGTTCTAACAATCCAGATAATGGCACAAACACATGAATGCAACCAAGTTGCACCTGCTCAGCTAAGCCACAGAAAACAAAGGCTCACAGCAGTACACACCAACTCATTTGTGCTACAACTTAACAGACAAGTGTCAATCAGTTCACTGTGAATGCCTCATGGAGAGGAAAAGAAGCCAACTCATTCTGTCCAATGGACAGAATAAAAGCTAGAGGGCTCAGGGTGCATAGCACAATCCTACATCACAGGCTTAGGTTCTTTGTCTTTACCTGGTAGTCCTGAGGAATGAAGTTGTCTATGATAAGCATCTGAAGGCGAAGTTCCCTGCTCAGCTGCCGAATATTCTCTAGTAATCCTTCAATCTCTCTCTGATGCTCTTGTTGCAGATCTGCCATCTGAAGACAAACCAGGCATTTGAGAGACATCAGAGCTAGCTTAAGACATGGTAACAGCCTAAAAGAGAACAGTCTTCTGCCTATACAAGGTTTTTGGGAAACAAAAGCAAACTCTGGTTAATAAGTACTAGAATATTTCTCTCTGAAGAATAAACCCTCTGAAACATTCCAGCTCAGAGATGGCTGAAAGCACCATTAAGTTTTCAGTTTCATAAAAACAAAACTGGCCTTCTGCCAATCCAAGCTCTGCACCAGCTAAGAGCAGATGAAGAGTGTGCAGACAAGTTACATCCCTGGCAAGATTTCAAGGAAAATATCTGATCCCAAAGACGAAACACACTTTTCATGAAACAGGAACTCTAGATACCAGCCAAAGGACACATTGATCCAGTGACCGAGGAAGAGGTAACGAGGACAACAGGCAGAAAGGACAGACAGTTAAGAGCAGAGGAGCATTCAGGCTGCTGCAGAGCAGGAGACTGGGCTGCCAGCAGACAACTTTTATTTTGTTTCAAAAATAACCAGTGTTTTTCCTTGAAGCTGGGAATATCTCAGGGTCTCACACTTATCCTCTCTCAACCTGGCTTGGGAAAAAGCTCTACAACATGCCCCTGTGAAGCTCTGACACCAGACTTAATTAGATCTTTTGCAATTACACGAGGCAAATGGACAGCATAGAAAGACATTTCTAAACATATGGTACTTTTTCCAGTGTTACAAAACTGATGGCTTACCCTTCCCACCTATAGTCCCTCACGTGATCGCAGGCTGAGGGCTTCAGACACTAACCTCTGATTTTGCAGCCATAAGCATGGTCCAAACTTTCTTCAGCTTTTTGGTTTTCCCCTGTGCTTCTTCCTGGAGACTGGTGTACTTCTCCTCAATGTCCAAGCGTTCTTGCTGTGTGCAACATTTAGCACAGACATTCACACATTAACATAATCAAAGAAACTACCTGCAATAGTATGAACAAGAAGAGAAACTACTTGAACGAAACAAAGCATTTGCCAAGGGCACAGAGACCCGGCTTAGCCAAGCTGGCTCAGATCCACAGTGATCGCAGTGCCCTACAGGTGGGCACTGCCAACACATGGCCTCCAAAGTGGTTCGCTTCTGCTGTGCTTTCAGAGTAGAGCCACATTTCATCCACGTGAGCAATGCCAAGGCACACAACACTGTGTGTCCCACCATTGCTATTTTCAGACAGCTACAGCATATAACCCCACCTCCTTCTCCTCAAGCTCCTTGCGAAGCTGTTCTGCTCTCTTCCTTCGCTCTTCCAGTTCCATATTTGATTCTTCTAGAAGCTTCTCTTGCTCCTCTGCTTTAGCCAGCAAGTCCACTCCTCCCACAATCACCTTCTTCTCCAATGCAGACAGTTTCTCCAACAGGGACTGGTGCTCTTGTCTAGAGACAGGTAAGTGTAAAACTTCCTATCCTACAGTGCTCGCAAGACAGCAGGTCCAGGTCAGTTTTACAGCCCAGACAGCATTCACAGGGCTGGAAAAACTTGTCTTGCTGCCAAGGGTTTAAGTGGGAGTGAGGCAGTGCAAGTGGATGCAGGGAGTTCCCTGAGCTCCAGCTCCCATCGCTTTCTTGCAATCAAAACCAGGTCAGCAGAGAAGTCTCTCCTGCTGCAAGTCCCCTCTGCAAGACGCTGCAAGGCACCAGCAATATTACCAGGCTACCCAAGGCACCCCCCCTTCAAGACGTCTGCCAGCACAGAGATGCCTGGAGGCAGTTGCAGGAATGGAAGCAAGTTAACAGAGATCAAGCTGATCTCTGCAGCTGAGCAGCTGAGCATGCTGAGATGCAAACCAGGAATGCTGGCTGCTGTTGGAGCAGCCTCTGACAGCAGGATTGTCCTATTTGCATGGGCCAGTGTGATCTCAGCAGCTTTTCAGCTCCGGAGTGGAGAACCCCTACACCCAAAATGACATGCTTGTGACAGCATGCTGCAGGAAACCTGGGTTGCTACACAGCTATTGCCCACTGACCAAGCAGTATAGCAGTATTGCTGCTCTTCACAGGTCTCCAGGGTTTGGAGGATTCATTTATGTTTCTAGGCTATGTTGCACAACTAGTTAAAGTTAAGAGAAGAAAGCAGCAGCAAAAGGATAGTTCGTCTTTTCCATCTGCTCTAAACTCTGAAAGCAGAGTAAGGTCCTCTTTCATTTCAATAGCAAGAGCTGATGTTCAGTTTATACAAAGTTTGACAGGCACCTCACCATGCATCTCCAGATATCCATAACTGAGTTGTAGATTAAGGAAGGAAAAAAACCACACGACCACACAAACTGCTCAGAGCAGGGTACTCACTGAGCTTTTAGCAAGTCTTTTTCTCTCTTCTCCAGTTCAGCTCTGGCTTTATTTCTTTCTTCTTCTTCCATATCAAGCTTAGTTTCAAGAGCTTTTCTCTCTTCTTCAATCTTTGCTTGCATCTCTACCATCTTATCAGGGGAAACTTTCTTTTTGCCTTTGGAAGAGAGGGAAAACAAATTAGTTCACAGAAAGATAAGACAGCCTCTGTATCACAGCATTTTTTTTCAAGTTCAGATTCAGTACTTGCATTTTACAAAAATTAATTTAATTAGATGTCAGCTCCAAGCTGGGCACAACTCAGTGTTTCAAATCCCATTCTAACATTGACCAGTTGTCACAGTTCCTACAGAGAATGACTGCTATATAACACTGTAACACAATGCCCCCAAAACAGAAAGCATAAAGAACACTTGGAGAAGGAACAGTGCCGAAAGAAAAGTCTGAGCTGGAAATTCAGATGTTCTAACGATGTAGATTAGGCCAAATGAAGGAAAATGGAAGACTGCCTTGATCTACAGCTACAAGAGCTAAGCTACCAAGAGTTACATACTCAAATTTCAGATTAGCATCCCCACCACACCCCTCATTCATTGTCCTCCTTACAGGTTTACCTACTGCAAAGTGAGCACGTAGACATTTTAAGAACGCACTACTATGAAAATACAGAGACTAGAAAAATTCAGAACAGCCCTATGAAAAACAGGCAATTAAAGAAAAACTTTTTGATGGTATTTGATCTATGTAACAGTGACTACCTACAGATTTGAAAGTACTGAGGTTTGCTGTGTCTTAATCAACTGTCTCTTTACATCACTACTACTACAGCAAACCAGGTGCATTTCATTGAGGGTTACAAAGGAAGTGGCCAGAGCAGCTCGTTGAACCTATCAGCCTGAAGGGTTGGTCCCAAACACCTGTGATTTTGAATGAAAGTGTGAGGCTGCTGCTCTTGGAAGTCACTCCACAAGTCTTGAGTCAATTTTCATTGTAAACCCAAGAGTGCCTAAGGCAGGTGAACACAGAGATCCTTGGGGATTATTTGGAGTGAGAGCGAGCCCAGCCTACATAAATTTCCTCAAATTCACAAGTCTCCCACAAGTCCTCAATCTCCCTTTATTCACTACAAGCAAATTCTTCATTTTCTTGTTTTGCTCTTCTCCAGACATGGGGAAAAAAAAAACAAAACAGCACCACAACGTAGAATCCAGGTGCCTATAAACTAACAGAAGCCATCAACTGTCAAGGGACTGTTTTTCACAGTGACATAATGCACATGGTCAGAACATGCTCAGGGAAGTTATTTGGTAAAAGGCTTCCCTCCCCTCCAGTCTTCATGGCATTCAGCTTTATTTATATACATGTATGACCTCTAGCAGACAAAATGCAGTGTGTTTGTAAACATGCATGCACATAGGTACATATCTGTACACATGTTCACACACACAAGAGAATTAGTCTTGTGGCAAGGTAAGGACTTCAGCACTACAGCAAACAGTGTCTTAGTTTTCATCTGCTAAACTTTGGAATCGGATAATAAGCACTTATTTCTGGATTTGTGGTGGAAAAATCTCTCTAATTAGTCTCTGAGTAAGAAGCTTTCTGAAAGTGCTATACAGAGCTCATCATATAAAAAGAGGTAAGCCAGATAAAGGCTTCTTACTGCTAGTACACAGCCCTATATATTGTCAGTTTAGGAGAAAAAGGTGAACTAAACCAAGTTGTAAGACCCTTTCAAAAGCTCTGCAATTGTATTATAAGGAGGTGGAAATCAATTACACCAACCTGCTTGATCTTGTATTAAGAAGTAGAAAGCAAATCGCAGAGAGGCAGCATACATAAAAAGAGGAGGAAAGAAAATATATTATTGCTTTGATCATTTTGGACAAAGATCATCAGCATCAGAACAAACATTAATTCTATATGCATTTTTCTAGAGTAGAAAACACAGGATAATCATCACTAAAAAAAACTCCATTAAAGCAAACATTAATGCATCATGATTTTATGCTAAAGCAGAGCAAGTTTCTGTACTTCAGAGTGCTTTGCATATCCAGGATAATCTTCAGCTCACTCTTGCATTCTTCTGCCCATTCAATGCAATGCAGAATCTAAATGTAACATTATGAGCCTGCCGCAAAGATCATGCCCTAAGAAACAATTAAAGAGGGTAGATTTCTTCTTCAATAAGAGACTTAATGCTTCCCTCCCGCCCCCCCCCCTCAAGATAGCCAATTCTGTTATATTACCTGTAAAATATTAGCATACAGAAGACTCGTTCTAAGTTTTAACCAAGTTTCCAAGCCAATTCTTTGCAAGATACATGACAGTTGCACATAGGGAGCCTCAGCACAAGATTTCTCCATTTAATTACACAGGGTGTTAGTAGGTTAATTTGCAGTAACTGATGCTTCCATAGAGGTATATAGCCAGTTTTGGTTACTCAAGCAAGTGCAGCAAAAAAGGCAGGACAGGAAAGGGATAATGAAAGACACCACATGCAAAAGGGTCACACTTGAGGACAGTTAATATCCCAAACCACAAACAGCCACGCTTATCCGAATCGCCAAAAGCCCAGTCCAACTTCCACAAGCAAGCTGTCTCCAAACTTGCAGGAGATGGACTCATCCACCCACTGCCACATCAGCAGTTTGCTATTAACTGTCCCCATCCAAATAAAATATCCAGGTTTCAAGCAAGCTTTGAAAGAGCAAGTTTGAAGCAAGCAGATTTCCAAGCCTACCATCATATGACCCACCAAAGGTCTCCTTTAGGTTGTGATCCTTCTTAACCTGCTACCATACTTTATCTGAGCTGATGCTTTCCACTAACATAACTAGTATAAATCTGATTGAAGTATAACTATATAGCAATACTTTGCAGACTCTCTCCACACAGAGAGGAGAGTGGACTGCATCAGCACAGGATAACCACAACAGTGGGTGAAGTCCCTACAAGCCAAGTCCTAGATACAATTTATTTCTTCAGTCATCGCTAATTGACCGTAGGGTTTTTAAAGGGACAGAGCCCTCTCTCTGACCAGGAGCAGACCAGACTTTCCTCACTGCTAGACCAATATCTAGATCCCTTGTTCTGAACTAAGTCCCACAGTGACCAAGAACTTAATGTCGTGGGGCAGTTAAAAAAAACCCAACCACCACTGAGGATTTGTTTTTTAAGTATCTGCCAAAATAAAGCCAATTAACCAAGTATTCCCACGTTTTCCTTGCAAGTATAAACCTTGTGTTGCTTGATCATTGACTGCTCCATTCATTTTCTCCAAAATTAATTTTGAGAAGGCAGTCCAATATAACATACCACAACCCATTTCATATGTCTGGCTGTCCTTTTTATGAACTCATATTGCAGCAGCTCCCATAAAGTTAGCTCAGACTTTTTCCTGATATTTTAGAGGGAGTGTTTAACACAGAAGTTGCAAACTTTTTGTAACCTATTATTTCTCAATTGTCTTTGAATCTTGCTCAAGCAGCATAGTAAATTGCTTCCTATTCTCTCACATATCTGGCTAACAATGTGCACATTGAACAACTGTTTCAAGCATGGAAGCAGCAAAGAAAGGAAAGGCATGCTTTAGCAAAGTTAAGAGTTCAGGTTTATCTTTCCAACGGACATAGCGGGGAAGAGTGCGACATTGCAAAATGGAGTGTACAGATTATGGAATGGCCAAAGCTTAAAGGACTTAAGAGCTCCCACTCACTAGTGAAGGACTTATCCAGAGGTTTCTCTATGACAGAGCATGTGGAGTCTGAACTACTGCTGCTGCTACTGCCTGGAAAACAGAAATGCGTCCCACAGAAAAACCCAGAAAGGAAGAAACATGCAGATGGGAAGTTAGTTCTAAAGGAAAGAAACCCACAAGGGCCAGAAACCTACTTCAAAAAGGCACAAGTTCCCATTAAGAAGCATTTGCTAGGATCCCTCCCAGACAGCTTGCAAAGCCACCATTTCCCAGCACAAAATAGCATGCTCAGAAAGACATTTCAGTTAAAACCCATCTGAACCAGCCTACAGCTTAAAACAACATGCCAAGGCAGCTTCCATTTCAAGCAACAACAGCACAGAAAACCAGATCATAGTGGAGAAGGCTGTGGATATCTGCAGTAGCAGAGGATTCA
Source organism: Aquila chrysaetos chrysaetos (assembly GCF_900496995.4). Taxonomy (NCBI): domain Eukaryota; kingdom Metazoa; phylum Chordata; class Aves; order Accipitriformes; family Accipitridae; genus Aquila; species Aquila chrysaetos. Next base: position 20,423,033 of record NC_044025.1, read on the forward strand.
GCGACCAAGAGTCCTTTCCAGTCTTATGTACATGGCAATGTGCACTTTTCCCTCTGGAAGGCAGAATCAGCTTACACAGGGACAGTTACTGTGCATACTTCTGCTGAGCAGCACCCTTACTTAACTAGAGTAGCTTGTCTGGAAGTTGAGTAAGTCAGAGTTATTTCCCCTCTACTCCTTTCAAGCAGCATTTTGAAGGTGGTCTCCTCTTGGGAGGAGATTTGGGCAGGACTTGGTTCTTGATGGAGATAGTGGTCAATCTTTTTGCTTCTAGAAATTACCAAAAGGTGAAAAATGAAGTTGCTACCCCTCTCACCAAAGGTATGACAAAGGTCATTTACAACTCTACTTGGACAGATACCAAAATGAAGAGAGTACATCTAAAGCAGGAATGCTTTAACAGGAATTTTTTAAAAAGATGTGGGTGCTTCAGGACAGGAAAGCAGTTTGAATGTCAAAATTACTAGAGAAGCTAGAAGTTGAGGTGTAGCACTGGGCTTGACTTCTCTACTCTCCATGAAGAAACATCAGAGGGGTTCTAGGGGCATAGCAAGCTCCCTGGAAGCCACAGCATCCCATGGTACACAGTGACCTGCAGTTCTAGGTTCAGCAACATCCCTTGGGCTTTAGATGTTATGCAGTAGTTTAACACTGGTGTAGAACAAAGCAAACTTCACCATGGGATTTCCAGAGTGCTCCCAAACAAGGGATATGCAGCTCCCATTCAGCTTTTCAGCTCACACAGACATCCAGAGGTCAAGTTTTTTCCTTTATCAACATAAAATAGGACACCAGAAGAGTCAGTTCTTGAACATCCATAAGACGGATGAATCCTTTGCCTAAACCACAGCCAAAATTCCCCTCCAACCATTCCCATGGTTATGAAAACCTACATCTGCCTACCACTGGTCTTTGGTGTCTTCTTCCTCCCACCTCTGTGAGCAGGGGAAGTTCCACACCACCAGTCACAAGCCATACACAGACACCTTGCAGCAACCAGGGAGCCACCACAAGCAGAACTACCCAAGTGGAAGCAGATACTAAACAGGTTCAGAGCTGTCCATCTACGGAAACGGCACCAAATAGCTTCGTTTCTAGGAGAGGCATGATAATTGCAGCGGCAGTAGGGCGGCTCTACAACTCCACTTTTCCCCACCTGGCTCTGGCTACAGTTTCTGACACCAGCTCCTGGATAAGAGGTGACTGGTGGCACTGACAGGAATCTCTACTGCCTTACCCCGCCGTTTCTTCCGCTTCTCCCCATCCTCTCCAATCTCCCCATCGTCATCTTCATCCTCCTCTTCAGAATCACTGGTCTCAGAACCAGATATCTCTTCCCCTAGAACAGAAGAGCATGTTTTTTGATGTGCTTTCCTTCACCTCATATCAGCTTGTTACTGTGACAGCAGCATTTGTCCAAACCCAGCAGTGTCTGACATCAGCTTATGAGCACCTGCAGAAGTCCTTAACTGTTGAGCAGACAGACAGCTTCCCATGGCTCAGGAAACTTAGGGAAAATCAAGATAAGCAATTTAATGCTGTGAAGCCAGCTTGTATATGTTAAAGCTCAAGTGTGTGCTTTTCACGGGAAATAAAGCATCCTTGCACTGCTGAAGTGTTAAGCTACAAAGTTTTCCTAGCAGGATCTCCCCACACATCCTCTTCCATCACAGATGGAAGAGAAAATGGTCAGATGAATAAAGTACACACAGACTTGCTGCTTAATTGTACACCTGTATACATGAAGCTAAGTGGCTGTTAATTGAGAAAAATATCCAGTTTCACAAATGTTTATCATTGTTGCCATTGCAGACACAATGCTCAGATGTTTCAGGCTGAGTTTGGAAACCAAATTGAATAGAATCCAACATTTAACATCCTGGCCTCCCAGTAACGTTAGCAAACATAAGGCTTATTTTTTCTGTAGCTTAGAGTCTAAAATTTAAGAAGCCACCCTCAGCCCACCAGGGATGAAACAGCTACACCCAGCTCCCAACCCTTGAAGAAAGCATTACTGACCCTTTCCTGCTTCTCCTGAATGGGGCAGACTCCAAGCAGCAAGCCATGTTGGAGTTACTGCTACAGCTGTTCTGTGCTGTGAGCATCTCTCTGGAGAGAGATATTGTGCCAAGGTCACTGTTTAGTAAGCATCCCTCTGGCAGGGTCCTTCGATGTTGATGGACTAACAGTGTCACAAGGCCATGAAGTTACAGGGTTTGAAGAAGTTTCTTGTTTCTCTATGCATTGTTTGAAAGTCAGCCCCAGTTCTAGCTCCATAGATTTGGTTGATTTTTTTCTCCCCAAAAATGCATCCCTCCTCCTCAAACAGGGAAAACATTTGACCTTCCGTTACGGTACATTTTAATTCCCTGCACGGTGTCCAGCTGGGCTCCTGCTCACCAGGCTCACCTCCCTCAGCCCAGAAGCCATCACTTATCCCAGTGCCAAGTGCCACCTAGTGGGCAACCCCGGGCCCCTGCTGGGCCACCGCCACGCTGCCCTCAGGACACCTCTCCTGGAACCGAGCATGGCAAACAAAACCAGGACACCAGCCTGCACCAGCTACCAAACTCGTGTGACATCTTCAAACAGCAAAGAACTTTCACACTCAAACAGAATGAGCATTGGTACGGAGAGAAACACTAGGAGGAAGGGAAATCTCACCTTCTTCCAGTTTTTTCTTAAGCTCTTCAATTTCTTTTTGAAACTGGCGGAGCAGAGCATCCTTGGGATCTTCATTAATCCTGGCCTTGTTCTTTATGTTCTTGGCTCGGTTTGCATACCTGAGAGTGCTGATAGTCTCATCGTAGTTGTAGTCTGCCGGTCCAATGTTTGCACACTGTGACACACAGAGGACCCAGTTACTGGAGGACAGAGCATCAGAGCCCAGAACAAGTAATTTCAGGCACTCATCCCCAGCTCTGCCAGTCTCACACTGCTACTCTTTCCCAAGCTTTCCTGCTGCTTCTACACCAAAGCTGCTTCTGGCTACCCAAGCACAGCTTCCATTTGATCTTACACACACATGTACATCTGCACTGTGTTTAGAACCTCATCTGTACAGAGGCAAAGCAAAAAGATAGAAAAAGAGGCACACAGAAGGTTCTCTAAGCTGCAAACAGCTCTGAAATAAAGAGGTAGATGCCAGGCTGTTCTCATGGCAAAGTCACTATGCTATCCCTGTAAAAATGCAGCTCAATAGCTGGCACTGGAAAGGGCACCTCTCAGCTTACCATCATGGTTTTGGAGTTGCCCCCCAGAGAATCCTGAAGGAGCCGTGTAAGTTTGGAGTTTCGGTAGGGCACATGGGTGCTCTTGCCATCCACCAGTGCAGAGATAACATTCCCCAGTGTGGAAAGAGAGAGGTTGATCTTAGTAGCTTCCTTCAGTCGCTGCCCCGTGGCTCCAGTTTTTGCCTGTCTTTCAGAACCCTGGAAAGGGAACAGGAAGCAGAAGCAGGAGTTAAAACAGATCCTCTAATACATCTCCCTCCTCCAAATAGGATCAGCTACACCTGAAGTCTTGCTAGCAGCCATGTCACTAACCTCCTCATCCATTATTAGAGAACCTGGATAAGTGCCTCAGACATTGTTAAAGAGACAAGTCAAACAGATCTTAACTGAAGCTTTCAGTGCTAGCAAATTCTGGATTGCTCAAAGTAATGCAGCTGGGAAAAAGGAGATTTTGTCCCCATGAACAAAAATGTTATGAAAAGCAAGTCAGCAGTCATGAGGCACCTCAGCTAGAGCTGCTAAGCACCATCTCCAACCTTTCCTATCAGCAGATCAAGGGAGAAAAGCAACACTACAATTATTTTAGAGTTTGATAAAGCAACCTAAACATACATCATGTAAATAAAGTTAACATGCAGACATTGAATGCCTTTAGTCTCCCCTTCCCCACATCTTCTCCAAGGAAAGATACTCCAATGTAAAGTTTGGGCTAAAGACACATTTTATCAGTACAATTACATTGGTTCAAAGCGAGTGACAGAGAGAGGGAACCTGCAAGTGATGAACTGCATGGTCACAACCCTCAAAAAAAAAAACCCAACTCTTGCAAAGACCTAGTTCTGCTGTCCAGAGAGCTCTTTCCAATGTAGTTTATCCATTTAATGATTAATTTATAGAAGGAAGAAAGCCCTTTTACTGGGGCAGGCTCTAACTACACTGAAGACTCTTCCTGGTACACCTCTAATTTAAGACCCCAAGTGAACACTTCCTAGAAGTCAAATATCAAACAGAAGTCTGGGCTTTAGCTGTGAAACATGGGACATGCCACTTACTGTGCCTTCAACAGTGCATACATGAGCAGCCATGCCCACCATGCATTATGGCAGGCCCAGGTGGTCCTACTTACAGCAAGATCAACGAGATGCAGTTTGCCCATGCGCACGTGCATGTTTCCATCAACCCCCTTCTCACTGCACTCAATAGTGATAGTGAAGATGGCGTGCGAGCGAGAGCTGTGCTCATTCATGTTTGTGGCACCAACAGAACCTTTGAATAGAGAGAAAAAGCAATGATGTCTTCAGAAGGAATCACGTGCTCCTGTAACACTCTTCCTGCTCTCAAAGGAGACTTATCCCTGCCTCTTTACCCAACCCTGTTTTTCAGAAGATGGAAGAGGGATGCTCAGACTCAGCAGCAAACTGTATTCTTGTGCACTGAGATTGCAGCACATCTCCAATCTGAACTAGCAGAAGCATTACAGCCTGCTGTAGCTCTAAGCCAACCACAGACTGCCATCCCAAGAGCAGCAGTAGTTCTCATTTGTTTCTTTAAGGCTACAAAGATCAGTAGCCTAAGGCATTCACAGCTGATCCCTGAAAACAGTTGTATTTTGAGAAATAAGAACACAGCAATCCATGCCAAGAGCAACAGTAGTCAAAACTTTAGGTCATAAAAGGATCTGAGCTTGCTAAGTCTTCCAGAAAACAAACCACAGCACAGGGCTAGTTGTTCATACTGATCAGAACTGAAGAGGGGAAAGGACCAAGACACACACTAGCAGTTCCAACAACACTGACTGCCCTCATTGCATCCTGCCCTTTGCCATTTCTCCCACTGGCACTGGCTGATGTGGGAGGCCCAGCCTTCTTCACCTGCCCCTGCACAAAAGGAGGTTGGGAGGAAATATCCTTTTTGCTCTGCTCAGCTGAGTAATCTCTCCAGCATTAGGACTAGGATCTCTGTCATGGTTTAAGCCCAGCTGGCAACAAAGCACGACATAGCCGCTCACTCACTCCTCAGGGAGAGGACTTCTCAACTCTTCCCCTGCTCCAGCATGGGGTCCCTCCCATGGGAGGTAGTCCTCCACAAACTTCTCCAACGTGAGTCCTTCCCACAGGCTGCAGTTCTTCACGAACTGTTCTAGCGTGGGTCCCTTCCACGGGGTTCAATCCTTCAGGAACAGACTGCTCCAGCATGCGCCTTCCCACAGAATCACAGCCTTCTTCAGGGTACTCCCCAGGCTGCAGGTGGGCATCTGCTCCCCCACGGGCTGCAGGGGGACAGCCTGCTGTCTCACCACAGGCTGCAGGGGCACCCCCTCCTCCAGCGCACCTCCTCCCCCTCCTTCACTGACCTCAGTATCTGCAGAGGTGTTCCTCTCACATTCCAATCTCCTCCCCCGTTGCAGGTTTCCCCTCTTAAATCTGTTCTCCCAGGGGCGCTACCACCACTGCAGATGGGCTCAGCCTTGGCCAGAGGTGGGTCTGACTTGGAGCCAGGGAAGCTTCTAGCAGCTTCTCACAGGAGCCACCACTGCAGCCCCTCCCCCACTACCAAAACCCCACCACACAAACCCAATACAATCTCTTACTGTGGTCTCATAACCAGACCTTTGCTCTCTCTGAGCTATAAGCCTGCCCACAGCAAGGCTACGTACGGTTCTTGTGGCCAAGAGTCATGATTCTGTCCATATCATCTGCATTGTTTACGACATAAGCTGAGAGGTCTTTGATATAAACTCCCACATCAGGTCTCTCTTTAACCTAAGAGAGAAACAGTTTAGACTGAGCATCCTTAGGAGATCCCCGATAGCAATTTTCAGTGGTACTATAATAGTACAGTGATTTACTCCTCCAGGTTCTGGTTTGCACATAAACCACTCCAACACTCAGAATCAGAGCAGCTAAGGAATAAAGACTCATGCAGGACAATATTCCCCTGGTTTCCCCCGGTGGCAAATAGTGACTTCAAATCTCAGTCTCCAATTCCTAGAAAGACTGCTGAGGGGCCTTTGGGCTAGAACTGCAGACACCAAACTGACTCAGATGGAACAGCCAGTTTCTCACTATGCAACTGACCAGGTGGAATATTCAGAGAAGTCAGTAGTGCTATCCAGCTACTGTATCTTAAAGGAAATAGTACACGGGCTGAGGAGCCCAACCTCCCACTTCCTTTCTAGTGCTTCTCTGGTCTTTAAAATACAGTATCACTCACCAATTCAAAACAAACATCACATTCAGAACAGCAGGCTCACCTCTAATCTCTGTGTCTGGTCTTTTCCTAGCAGGTCCCGCACTTCTTCATTGTAAATTTCCAGGTAAGACACACGAACTAAAAACCTGAAGACAAACAGCTGGGTAGCTTTCTTAGCAAGACATTTGTTGAAGTCCAACAGACACAATCACAGAGTGCAAAGAAAATGTAGTGATATACCAACACAATCCTGCTACCCCATCAAGAACCACCTAAGTAGGAGTCTTTCAGCTAGGGCCAGGGGTACCATTTCAGTTGCCATTGTCATGGTCAGGCTCCTGCTACAGATGGACACACAAAAGACAGAAGCAGTGAAGAGAAGCTGTTTACCTTGTATCCCCCTCTGCCTTGGCAATGTGACCAAATATATGGGCAAAGGAATTGGGAATGATGCCTCTAAGCTCAGGAACTGCTCGGACCCCTTCCATGGTGAAAGTTTTGCCTGTTCCAGTCTGCCCATATGCAAAAATAGTACCTGAAGGATAAGAAGATATGTGAACAAACTCTAAGAAGTTGCTAACTGCAGTTTTACTTCATTCCTTCTTAGCCTGATGGCACTAAACCCCTGCTATTGTTACAGAGTTGAAATTTTCCACCCGCTCCAGAAGATACTGTACAAGGCTAGGAGCAACAGAAATGCTGGACAACCACAGCAAACAGGGCTGAGCCATTGTTTTATCCAGCCTGCAAGATATCTAAGAAAAAGTCAGCTTGTTTTTAACTGTGCAGAGTGATTAAAGTATGGAGTGCTAGTACACTTAGGTCTCACACACAAATAATTAAGGCAAGCCCAATTAATAACATGGTTGGGAAGATCATTATATACCAACTGCAAAACCAACTATTGCTAGTGCTCTAAGCCACAGCAGAAAGAAACAGTGTGAGGCTTCTACAACATAGGCCACAGCACAAGCCCAGTTCTGAACCTGCAGAAGCAGCTACAATTTGGACTAGATAATCAGCCTGCAGAGGAAGACATCCAGAAAATTTACTGAGATCCCAGACTCTGGTACTCCAGAAATATAGTGGTTCTTAAGTTTAGCATAGCACTACTGAAAACTCAAGTTTTGATTGTCAAGCCACTGACATTACAGTTCGGAAAAGCTGAATTATGATCAGCTAAAACCTGGGTGTGTTAGCCCAAGAGCTTATTAGGCATTTTACAAACCTTTAAAGACTTTGTAATCTGTCATTGTTTATAGCATACTGTTATGGAAAGCAGTAATTTGCTTCCTTACTAGCATCTGCTTTCCTTTACATAATACATTTACATGCATAACAGACACACATACAAATCATGGTCATACTCTTCCCAGCTGTAGGAAGCAACAAATTATCTGTGGGGTAGGGCAGATGTGTTTAACTAGTCATCTTAGTTTAAAACAGCAGAGGAGAAAATGCAGCAGTTATATGCACAAGTCTGGTATGCATACCTAGTTACTGCAGGACCGTGGCAGCTGCCTGGTTACTGAAATTGTACAGTGAAGAGCCGCTGAGAATTCTGATAATGAGATAAAGTGCATATCTTTTGCAAACAGAAGATACTGAATAAAAACATACAGCTAACTGACCTCAGCTGAGTCTTGTTCATCACCAATCTCCCACTGTTAATGATCATAGTAGGTACAACCACTGAGTACTCAGAACAGCAAGTACCTTCAGGCTTTAAGTTAAGAGGCCACAACAGAAATAATACAGGGCTATAGCCCTCAGAAGGTGAAACTCCCTTAAATAAGATCAGCAGGAACTCTGACAATGCAAAGAATAGGAGATGGGATCCTTGACTTAAAAAACCAAGGGACTTACCATTGTATCCTTCTAGGACAGAGTCAATAATAGGTCTGGCAGTTAAATTATAGACATCCAGCTGTTTACTCTCTGGTCCAAACACTGTGTCAAACGTAAACGTCTTGGGAGGCTCATTAGACGAGTCTGTTTTATGAACAGTTATAGTTCCTCTCATTTCATCTACGTTGACTGCCATTTTGTAGCCCGTAGCTTTCTCTCGTTCATTAAGAGGCCGGCATCGAACAACAACCTTGACATTATCACAGCTCTCTGGCTTGTCCAGTTTCTCAGGCTTGTTGATCTATAATTATTAAAAAAGCAAAAAAATACACAGGTTGTAACACTACTGTTAACATACATATGTGTTTAAGCACAAACACTGTTGAATCAACTCAAGCAGATGCATACACCTCCATCGGATCATGAACTTGGGGATTTACAACTGGAACTGGTTTATAATTGAAGCTGAGAGAATAACATCCACTTATTCAGACAACGCAATCTTCTTTGCCAACATGGAAACTGACCGAGTAAAACTTGAGAATTTCACATTCAAGATCATCTATTAATTTCTTCATGAAACAATTTCATGCTTGCAAACAATCTGCAAGCAGTTTGCTGGAAGTAGGTGCAGCTGTGCCATTCTTTTACCTTAACACTGACCATGCTCTCTCACCGGAGCCCACAAGTCTCAAACCTTACAGATGACATAAGCAGATACCAGCGAGCACTGGCCGAAGGGAATTCATTTAAGTTACAAGCTTCAGCTTACTTGCTGAATTTTAAATTTAATAATTTAGAAAGTTCAAATGCTGTATTATGAAAACTCACAAACCTTTTCTTTCACAAAATAGTCAAATACAAATTTATGAAGCACCACTGATTAATTCGATGTCACATGCTGCTTCTCCTGATTAAGTAAATCTAAAACCCATCTGATCTAGTAAAGCCTAAGACACTATCCTTGGTGACAGGTGCCGTAGCTGAGCATTTAACCAGTTCTAATGCAGCTACCTTGGATGTCAACGACAAACAAACCCTGTTTCCAAGCGCCTCTCCCACCAGCTGCCACCTGCCTAGATTCCCCTCAGGCCTCAGCAGAGGCCAGAAACAGCTTCTGTTGTTCTGGTGAAAGCAGAGAACTGATTAGTCTCATCTCGGCAGAGAAGGGATCCTACAATCCTACTCTACCACCGCAGGTGCAAGAGAGTTTCCGAAATCAGCTACAGAATTAGCGAGTCACGACGAGCCACACGCTACCTCTCCCTTGCACCGTCATCCACAGCCTCCCAGAGGGAAGCAGGCAGGCTGAAAGGCTGCCGGAGCCAGACCTCAGCCCCGAGCAGACCCCCCCACATCCCTCCTACATGCCGCTTCCCCCCCCCCTCAGGGCCATCTGCCTCACCGCGCCTTTGCCCCGAAAAGCAGCGGGCCGTACCGGCGCAGTAAGCCTGCGCAGCATCCCGAGGAGGCTCGGGAGCAGAGGCGAGACCCCCCTGCGAGGCGAGGCGAGGCCGGCCATCACCCCTTACTGGCAAGGGGAGGGGGGCCGCCATCGCCGGACCCCCCCTCAGCCTGACAGGGCGGCACACGCCGCCCGCGATTCCCCACCCCACCGCGCAGGCGGCTCCCACGCCGAGACGTGGAACGGGAGCAGCGGCCGCGGGGCCTGCGCGCCCCCACACCCGCCCGCCCGTCCCCGTCCCCCACACCGGGCGCCGCGGTTCCTGTCAGCGACGGTTCCTGTCAGCGACGGGCCGAGGAACGCAGGAACCGGACGGCACCGGGGCCGGGCCACCGGCCTCAACCCCTCCCCGCCTACAACCGGCCACCAGCGACTCCCCACCGCGCACCCCGAGCGCTGCGGCCGCAGACCCGGGGCGGCGGGGGAGGCTCACCGGCATGGCGGCGGCGCGCGGGCAGGGAGCGGCGGCGCGCGGGCAGGGAGCGGCGCCGGGCGCGAGGCACCCGCCGGGCGGCACAACGGAACAATAACAGCACCGCGCCTGCGCCCGCCCCGAGCCGCTCCGGCCCGCAGCCAATCCCCGCGCGCTGCGGAGGCCGCGCACCCAATGGCTGGCGAGGAAAGGAGGGGCCCGGCTTCGCCCCTCGCGGCCATAGGTGCCAGGCGCTAGCCAATGACGGGTGGAGGGCGGGGCGTCGCCATGGGAACGGCGGGGAGGGGGAGCGCGGGGCGGGGCAGCGCGGGGCGGGGCGGGCCGCCTGTGTCGCCGCGGCTCGATGGCGCCGACCGGGGCGGGGGCGGGCGGCCTTGCCCGGTGGCCCCGGGTCCCGGGGCTCCGCGACGGGGCTTCGGGGGGCTCCGGTTCTAGGTCTGACCAGGCTCCGGGGCTGACGGGCCTCCGTGGGGCTGATAAGGCTCTGGGGGGTTCTGACAGGGCTCTGGGCCTGACGAGGCTCTGAGGGGACTGGCAGGGCTCCAGTGGGTCTGACAGGGCTCCAGTGGCTCTGACAGGGCTCCAGTGGGTCTCACAGGGCTCCAGTGGCTCTGACAGGGCTCCAGTGGGTCTCACAGGGCTCCAGTGGCTCTGACAGGGCTCCAGTGGCTCTGACACGGCTCCAGTGGGTCTGACAGAGCTCCAGTGGCTCTGACAGGGCTCCAGTGGCTCTGACAGGGCTCCAGTGGGTCTGACAGAGCTCCAGTGGGTCTCACAGGGCTCCAGTGGCTCTGACAGGGCTCCAGTGGGTCTGACAGGGCTCCAGTGGCTCTGGCAGGGCTCCAGTGGGTCTCACAGAGCTCAAGTGGGTCTCACAGAGCTCAAGTGGGTCTGACAGGGATCCAGTGGCTCTGACAGGGCTCCAGTGGGTCTCACAGAGCTCAAGTGGGTCTGACAGGGCTCCAGTGGCTCTGGCAGGGCTCCAGTGGGTCTCACAGAGCTCAAGTGGGTCTGACAGGGCTCCGGGGCTCTGACAGGGCTCCAGTGGGTCTGACAGGGCTCCAGTGGGTCTGACAGAGCTCCAGTGGGTCTCACAGAGCTCAAGTGGCTCTGACAGGGCTCCAGTGGGTCTGACAGGGCTCTGGAACTCTGACAAGGCTCCAGAGCTGACAGGGCTGCAGCCCCAGCTTGTTCTTCACACAGGCAGAAAATCCGTCTCCTTCTTTTCCTGATCCCTGACCAGTGTCTCACTCCTTCCCCAGGTATTTCTGCACACCCAAATCCTTCTGTTGGCAGGTCGCAGGGTGTTGTTCCAGTCCCACTCCTCTCCGCGTTCCCTTTGCTCTGGACACCGAGGCCTGGGATCCCAGAGCAAGGCCAGGAATAATCAGCAGTAAGCATCAAGCACAGAAACAAACTAAGGGCTGTAAATCAATCTGGCTGTGTTCTTGCCAGAGGGCTGTAGGCGGGAGCAGGAATGTGGACAGGATTGATCTGGGGCTTCCAGAAGGGTTTCTGATCTCACTCACCAAACTCACTGGTGTATCGCAGGGCCAGGAAGACGCTGGTAATGACAGGACAGGGCCGTTCCCTCAACCCCAGCTGAGCGTCACCAGGTGAGTCAGGAAGCTGGAGGACAAGGTGTTCAGCAAACACAGTCGCTTTGCTATTTATATATCGCCACAGTATTACTCAGAGCTGTACTGTATGCAAAGATTTGTAGACTAATAGAGTAGCTTTGCACCAAAAAAAGTATAACCCGAATTAGTAGACTAATAGAGTAACTTCACACCAAAAAAAGTATAACCCAAAGGGCTGGTGAGAGAACAGGGAGTCATGTGTGGGCAGATAAAGCTGAGGAACAAGAAAAGGTTTAACATAAAATATTGGAACTGGCTCCCCGCAGAAAATGCTGTGTGAGAAGAACAAAGGGAACCAGGAGCCAAGGCAAAAGCTGAGGAGAGTGGTCGTGAGAGGTGGGGAGACCCTGGTTGGAAGCAAACATGGGGTGAAACATGGATGCTGGCAGGGCAGCCCAGCCCTGGGAGTGCATATGCTCCATGAAACACACAAAAAAGGGATCCTTCCCAGTGTCTGGAAGGGAAGGAACTCCTGGCAGGTGTTGGGGATGATGTGGATGCAGCAAAAGAGTATTTTGGACAGGGCCATGCCAAAGAGAAGAGGCAATGCATTTGCCGAGGCAATAACCAATGCCGGGAAAGGGGGCAGGTGTGGATTTGGGGGCTATGCTGAAGGTTTCCATGTTTTTCACCATGGCAGAACTTCATCCTGATCCCAGGAAGGCACGGCTTTGCCTGACGCAGACAACGATCTCTGTGCAGGTGAGACAACGTTCACCTGGGAAGCTCCAGGCGGGAGAGCGGTGATCTGGTGATCCAGCGGAGCCATTCCCCGTGAGATCAAGCTGCGAGCAGGACAAGGCTGCCCTTTCCCAGGACAAGCATGCTCCCAGGAGGAGGCTGCGGTCAGAGACCCACCGAAGCCTGGAAGAAGGAGCTGTACCGAAAAAAGGGACACTAGACCCACTCACCCACTAGACGGGTGGTTTTTTTCACCGCGCTGGTTTTATTACACAGAAGTTACCGGCGGAGACGTTCAGCAGCGCCTGTGGGCACTGAAGCGGCGGAGGGGCCAGGGGGGAGCGAAACATCTCACGGATCCGTCCCGGCTCTCCGCAGGCATCGCCCCCCCCCCGCCCCGGGGCGGTCCCTGCGCGCAGCCGCGGATGTCAGCCCAGCCCCGCCGCCCTGCTCGCCGGTGGCGGGGCCCCCCCCGTGCCCGGCGGGACCCGGCCCAGCGTTCCCCCCCCCGGGCGGGTAAGGACGGCGCCGAGGCTTTTCCTGGCGGGGTGCGGGTGGGCTGGGGGGGGGGGGGGTGTCTCCTCCCGGGACCGGGGTTCCCTGCCGGCCCCCCGCCCCGGTCGCTGTGCGGGAGTGGAAGGGCAGTTCGGCGCTGGTGGTGCGGGAACTGCTCGGCGTCGTTCGCAGGGACAGTCGCGTTCAAATTAGCCGGAGGCTGAGCTTATAATTAATTTTCCTCCGCCCCCCCCCCCCCCCCAGCTATCCTAGCTACAGGAGGATAAAGTTTTCTGTGCATCAAACTGGACAGATAAATCTTTTTCCAGCTCCCTCTGCTGAAATGATCCGGGCAGTCAGGTTTGGATGCTCTGACATCCAGTGGCAGCAAAAGCCAAAGTCACGTACGTTTCCTGCTTTCAGTGAAACGCAGGCATCGCAGAGTTTCAGCTTTAGAAATGTAGAACAGTTTCCAGAGGATTCATGTCACTTTGGGGTTTTTAATAGAGCTGTAGAGATAATGGTGTGAGCTTCCAGAAAACACAGATGAGGAAGCCCACATCCACCACTCTTTACAACGGAAAGCAGAATTTTTGTGTCTAGTAACATCTTTTTTTTCTGCTGTTAGAGACACCGAAATGTAAGCATTTAAATACTCAGTTTTGAACTGAGACGTTCTCACTGCTTGGTACTTACATGATATTATCCGGAGATACTTATTTCATGTAAATATGTGCTTAGTCTTGAGAGTGGTGTTTCCAAAGTGTTGCTGTTGCATGCCTTCAGCAGCAACAAAGATAAAACTGCTCTAAGGAAGACTGTTAACTGGGAATTAATAAACCTGCTAAGAACAGTCATCCTTGAGCTTTTGTACGGAAACAATAGAGCTCTATTTGCCTCTTGAAATCGGGTGATAACGGGTTGCAACTTAACAGCTCTGCAAATGGAGAGCTGAATGTGTGAAACAAGGCGAACAGTAATACATACTGCTCGACCCAAGGTTACTCAAGCAAGCCTTTACACAGCCCGGGAGGAAAAAAACTCGACTGCACTGTTGTTCAGCCATCTGACATGTTTTCTTTCATCATGAGCTTCCCCTTGGGGAAAATGGATGACAGGATTGCTCTGTCTGCAAACAAACAAGTCGCATGGCTGCTCCTGACTTCGTTCTCAGTGTTGGAAAGGCATCACGAGAGGAAATTGTACTTAGCATGAGGAGCTGGGATGTTGCTTTATAATTCTTTTCTTGGTTTTGACAGAGGCTGCCATCAGGGAAACTGGCTCAAAGAGTTGCCATGAAGTGCCCTGGACCTCCAGAGAGCTCAAGACTTGCCTTCTTCCTGGACAATGCCTTAGCCAGAGAGGCTAGGATTTGGAAAGTGCCAGTTTTCCAGAATCTCGCCCTGAAGGTACTCTCCCCTGTCCTCTTTGGAAGTCCTTAAGGGACTCTGCAGAGGTGCAGTGCTGGTCCTGCCATCTAATCCACCTGAATGCAAAAGTCATCCCCCATGGACTAAGCTTCAGGAATGGAAGGGGAGGAGGGTCTGTACTTGTCCCATCTTACATCTTTTTAATGCCCTATGTAAACCAGGTGCTTTGCATTTTGTTTTGACTCAGGTAGTTTTTGGAAATGTGGTGGAGCAGGTAAGAGCAGACAATCAATGGTAAAGCCATAAATATGTCACGTTAGAGTTAGTTGTGCTCGACACCATCTTTTGAGTCCCATCTATTCAGGTGGGAGAAGAGGGAATTCACTGAGGCCTAACAGAAACCCAGCCCCATTCCCAGCTGCTGAAGCGAGTCAGTCTGCTACCTGAGGAAGTTACAACACTTAATGTTGCCTCTGTGTACAATAGAAACAGGTATGCTCAGCTGCTTCTGTGAAGTGCATCAGATCTGTGGAAGGATGCACAAAAGTGCCCTGCCAGCCTCATCTCTTTTTTTGCAATAGTGTAGAAATGCTATTTTTTACCAAGTGTTTTTACTGTCAAATAAAGCAAAATAGTGCAACAGATAACATGATGAGTAATATTAAATGAATTGGTGGTAAACGTTGTCTGTTCTATGTAGCTGCTCAGGCCTTTCAGTTCTCCTACAATAATATTCAAATGCGTGCCATGGATCATGTGTGGCGTAATGGCAGCCAGAGTAAAGTCCTTCCTCTCACCTGAATGCATCTTCAAGTAAGGTGTAAGAAAGAAAAAAAAGGAGTATGTTTTGCTTTGTGCCTTGGGGGAGGCGTAAGCCTGGCTTCTGTGGTCCCAACACTAAGCAAATTCAAGGGCTGTTTAAAAAAAAATAATCTTGCAGAGTAAATCAAAACCTGCTCCTGACTCCAGTTTCTCTCTCCCTGTGAAGGCTGTCTGAATGAAACACATGCTGCATTGGAGGCTTCAGTTTTCTCAGGAGGGGGAAATAACGAGCACACTCAGCACCTTGCTTGTAAGAGCTTGGTTCGGTGGTTCGTACGCACTGTGCAAGGGGAGAACTGGGTGCTTCCCCATTCAGTACTCCAGTACAATCCGGTATTAGGCCCTTGTAAGCACAGCTAGAGCCTGACTGGGTGGGCAACCCAAGTGAGTACTTTAAGCTGCTCTGAAATTTGCCCTTGCCCTCACTCTGTAGACACAGCCAACAACTTTCTGCATTTCAAGCCTCCAGACATCTGAAATGTTAATTAGAGCGCTTAGAATGATTTGAGTCTTCCTTTGGAGATACTTCAACAAAATCATCAAAGCACTAACTGTATTTTTCTTCTAACTTTGTCTTCCCCTCAGGGCACAGATATCTCCCTGTCCTGTTACAAGAAAGCGGTTCTCTGGATTGCAGAAATAAGCTCTCAGTTCAAGTTTCACCCTGAAACATTTGCCTTAGCTACCAGCATCTTTAACCGGTTATTGGCATCAGTAAAGGTAGAGAATCTCTGTCAGCTTTTTCCTGGCTAGATCACTGATTGGGGATGTAAAGAGTATGTAATCAGTTTATACACAAAGCAGGTACTATGTTTGGCAGCAGATTTAGGGAGCAGTCAGGGTCTTTGTGGGGAAGGCTTTTAAGCCTATGAACTCGGGTGTTTGATGAGGTTCCACTGATTTACAGTCTTCTGTAGAAGTGTTTGTGTGAATTGTAGTCCAAATGCTGTGATAAATACAAAGAACTCATCATCTGGTTGTCTGTGCTAAACGGAAAACATTTGCACTATCACTTTTAATATTTTAGTTTTGAAACCACTATTTTTAACCAAACCATGGGGCCAACTATTTCTGTCACTGAAGCAACAGCAAAGTTATGAGTTGAACTGAGCCTTGCAGCTCTCAATTCTATTTAGATCAATACTGGCATTTAGCAAAAGCATATTATTTAATATCTCAGCTGAGAAGAGGAATAACTTTTGCATTGTAAATACTGTAGCATTGCATAGTCTAAAAATTGTGGGATACATGAATAAAAATTGCACCAAGAGGAGGATTTATTTTGTTTCACTTTGGATTTCATTGTTCTATTTCCAGCTTCAGATGAAACTTTCTGCAGCTAAACTAATTCAGAAGCAACTGTAACTTAAATGAAAGTCTGAAAGTTGTGCATCTGGCGTAGAATGACAATGATTTCCCCTAAGACTGTTACCTTCTTTACTCAGTGTTTTCTTCTTCTCCCTTCAGGCCCAATTAAAATATCTTCAGTGCATAGCAATTTCCTGCCTTGTCCTTGCAGCAAAAACCAATGAAGAAGATGAGGTCTGTATGTTTAATTTTAAAACACACTAAACTTATCTCTCATGTTCATGTTGTTCATGTTTCCAGGTCTTTCAGCAACTTGGGCATAATGAGGAAATGTTAACAGGTTTACCCTAAGTAGTCTTTAAGGGGTGACAGTAACATTTTCAGTCCTGTTTCATCATTGTTTGGAAGAATTCTGACCTTCATGGATGAAGGACTTGTGTTTGCTTATGTAATGGATATGTTTCCCTCCTCCTGCCCTGAAACCTCTCTCCTCTCTTCAGAATCCACGGCTCGCAACAAAGCTTAGTCTGGGGCAGGGGATGGTCAAGATGCACATGCACAGCTTTGTGCACACAGCATCGGAGTGCTGTAATTCTGTTGCGATAGGTCCTGGGAGGGTGACGTAGGTAAGACAAAGCAGAGGTTCTTCAGAGGAAGCTTAAAACAGATGAGTTTGCTTGGAGACGAAACTGGTTTCTGAACCCGGTGAGGAAATGACTCAGGTCTGCACCTCAAGATGAGCATGTAAAATCAGCAACTACCCATGTAAGTGTGAGATTACACACGGTAATCTCTTATGGCAGAAGTGCACTGATAGACTTCTTCAGACATTTACAAACATGAGCCCAAAGCATTTCAGCTTGCAATTCTCCTCTTTCCTTCATTCTGTTTTGAAAAAGAACAGGAAACCTAGGAGTTGGAGTCAGACATGCATGTCTCTTCGAACAACCTCTGCTGTAGTGAAATGCTCTTTGCAGCCTTTCTTAAGACGTGTCACACTGAGGTTATTCTTCTTTTCCTCTCAGCTAAGAAGGAGAAGCTGAGTCAATGACCGCAGGAAACAAGACAACCACAGAAGGCCTTGTAAAACAGGCCAACAGGAAGCCTCCTCCTAGCTTGTCAGAGGAGCCAAACTAATGAGACTGGTAGCAGAGAACGTGCATCACCGATGCAGCATTAAGGAGGCTCACAGTGACCGGGGAGGTGAACGACATCGTTCTTGCCGTGGGCTGGGTTCGTAGCCAGCTGCCTTGTGGCGAGCGTGGGCCAGTCTTCATTTAGGATGGGAGTTACCTAGGAAAGTGGTCTCCCGAACAAGTATTCTGCCTTAGCAGTTTGGGATGTGTATAAACTTGTCAGATCCCTTTGCAATACAGAGAAACACACAGAGCACTGTGTACGACGTTGGCTTCTTTATTTTTTTTTTGTAATTTTTTTTTTTTTTTTTTACAGGTAATACCATCGGTGAAGACGCTCGCAGTGCAGAGTGGTTGTAAACGCTCTCCAGCTGAGATCTTGAGAATGGAAAGAATTATACTAGATAAGCTTCACTGGGATCTTTACACAGCAACACCAATGGATTTCTTAAACATCGTAAGCACTAAGTTTTGCAAATTTTTTTCTTTAAAGAAACAGCTCCTTATCAAATAAGACTAGAAAACACAGATGCGCATACATACACACACCCACACATCCTTCCCAAGATGCTTTGCAAACTACCTGTTGCTAGCTATCTGCAAGTCTTTTGAAGAATGTTACAGTGATTTTTTTTTAAATTTACTTTTAAAATTGTCTACTATTTAAAACCTTTCAGTTTGCTCAAAAAATTTACTCCCATCTTAAAGGACAACTAAAATGGACGTTAAAAAGATTCTCATAATGCACAACTATACGCCATTTTTATTTTTTTTAAATACACACTGCAAAAATATTTCTAACTATTTCCATTCTATTAATACTGTACATAGAAAGCTGTCAGAGTTTTGCTACATTTCACACACAGGTTTTTTCTTAAACCATTTTCCTTTTCATCCCACTAATTATTCACCCTTGTTTTAGGCAATGAGACTACCCCAATCTGGCACTTAGTTCACACTGCAGTTACTAAACATTTGATAGAAACAATTAAACTTTGTCTTCAAGAAACGATCATGTGCTAGTAAGGCAAAAATCATGTGATACGAACACATCCTGGATCCCTTTTTTAAGGTTATGTGCAAATATTAAGCCATCTTAGGCTGCTGATTGTGAGAACTGCCTTTCTTAGGTGCTTGTTTCCTCAGTAAATTCAGAGTGCGGTCATGATTATTGGTTTTACTCTATTCGTATCTGCTGGCCTGAATTGTATCTCCTGGATAGCAATCTGGATAACGTAGAAACTTCAGAAATTGTTAGGAAACACAGACCTTGTACATTCATTATAAGCTCAAAAAACAGTTCAATGGTTGGCAAGTACAAACACAAAACACAAAAAAAAAAGGGGGCAGGGGGAACCCTTTAGGTTTTCTGATACGAGATGAAATTAGTCTGTACTTCTGGTTGATAACATATGAAAACATACAAAGTTCACTGACCTCTGCTTTTTTTTTTTAATATATATATATATGTACTTTATCTTCTCTCCAGTTCCATGCCATGGTGATGTCCAACTGGCCCCATCTACTACATGGGCTGCCTCAGATGAATCCTTCCCGCCATGTTGCATTCTTGACCAAACAGCTACAGCACTGTATGGCGTGCCACCAACTATTGCAGTTTAAGGGCTCCACATTGGCTTTGGTGATCATCACCTTAGAGCTGGAGAGGCTGACTCCTGATTGGTTTCCTGTTATTACTGATCTGCTAAAAAAAGCACAGGTAGGAATCAAAATGGCCTTTGGTCACAAATCTTGAGGCCAGGACACCGATAAATTAATAAAGCGCACATGTATTTTCAACCAACATTGCACTTTAGCAGCCTTCTGAGAAGCGCGTGTCCATGTTCTGCCTTTCCTGCAGACCTTGCTAGCGCTAACAAGAGAGGGAATAAAACTGCAGTTAAGGGCTAGGACTGGGGAGAGCTCCTTCCCTTTAGCAGGGAAGGGAGGTTTCCAAACTGCTTGGCCACAGATAGCCCTTTGCCTCCTGAGCAAGGAGAGATTCTCCCACAACGGGAGTGGCTGTGAACACCTAAAAACCTGCCCACTGTGTCCCCAGCCTCCCACTGAACACTGCAGAAACTTCTAAGTACAGTTACATTGCTTTTAAAATATAATCAATTTGGCTTCTAATGATACACATTAAAGGCAAGCTCTGGGGTTTTTTTTAAAGCTTTTCTCTAGTTTCATAAAACACGTGCCTTTTAAGAGAGTATACCTAGAAGGCTAAAGACCCCGGCTGTCAGCTTACCGTCGACCCATTTTGTGGTCTTGAATTTGTCCGAAATAGCCTAGCCTCCTGCTGTCCCTCCTGACTGTTGTTGCCTCCTAAAAAGAGGGATTGCTTGCCCACCTTCTGTGTGGTAGTTCAGGAGCTCCCGGTTAAGTGTTTTGCATCAGGGCCAACGTGCATAGTGCTGATACACATCTACTGAGGCATGCAATACAGCCTGTCCCTGCCCTTCCACTAATTACCGAGTTACAGGACCTGTGGCCAGGAGTAATTTATCATGAACTTATAAAAAATCTGCATCTTTCCTTACAGGTTAACAGTGCTGAGTTCATCCACTGCAAAGAGCTCGTGGATCAAGAGCTAATGCGCTTGCAGCCATCCAATGCTGTTTATATTTTCTGTCCCATCAGTCAAGCCATCCAGGGCCACCCCAAGGCAAGGCTACCCTACCATGACCATTCTGGATTGAAAAATTCCCATCAAGTAAGGTTGAGGGTTGCTGTAAACCAGCCAGTTTTAGCACCTTTCACACCTACTACAGCCCAAATTCCTGATGACCGAATGGAGACAGATGAATACTATGACGGATTCAGACACCTGTACAGTGAGGATGGGGGAGCGAGTGGTGGGAGGGTGACCATGGGTGGCTCGTGCCCTCAGCTGAGGCCTGGAGAAGGCAGCTCCCCGTGTCCTCCCTTGCAGGCGCCTGGAAGGGACTAGTGGAGAATTACTGCCTTGGAAGCAGCAACTGCAGAACCAGTGAACAGAACAGCCGACACAACAGAGCAAAAGTGCTGCTGTGTTTTTCAGAGGATAATGACAAAATCTTTCTATTTTTTTATGTCCTTCCTAAGCAGTATGTGCTACCTCTCAGTTTTTAACATCACATAAATACGGAAAGCTGGGGAGAGAAGGGACTTGGTCACAGTCCTACAACTCAGGGATCAAGTTGGCAGAAGGCTATGAACTGCACCAGACAGAACCAAATGTCTCAGAGTTTATTTTTAAAATAGCTGTGATGGAGTGTGACAGATTGAGCCTTTCATCCAGCTCACTCCATTGTTCTCTTATTAGAGCTAATCTGACTTGCCCCGTGGGAGAGTGAACAGGAGCTGCTTTCGAGGAAGGGGGAGCTCTCACTGCTGGCTCTGTAAGAGTAGTTCTCAGGTAGAACCAAGGTTTTGATTTAGTAGCGAGAAAACCGAGAATCAAACCTCCAGTTTTTCTTAAGGCCTTACCCTGGAAGCCAGGGGTCTGAGGTCTGTGCTCCTTCCTGGTTAAGCCATTAAAGATCCAATCCCAGTTCCTACACGCTGTGGAAAATTGCTTCTAGTCCACAGTCACCGTTGCCTTGGGCACTCACCAACCAACATGTGCCTTTCAGGTTTGTTTTTTTTTAATTAGTTCTGTCTTAACCCGACTAGACAATACAAAATGCCTTTAGTTAATTCTGCCTCCCCCCCCCATTAGTTTTTATGAACGGCTCATCTCCATAGCAAAGCAGTTTTACAAACTACAAAGGTCAGTTTAAACCTCTACTGCACTTTTAAAAACCAGCCTTACACATTCTGTTAAAATAAGTGTTTCCTTAGATTTTTTTGGTTTTGTTTTAAACAATAGGGCCACCATTTTCAGGTGATTGTTATCCTAGCTTGAAGGTATAATCCAGACGGTACTGGATGAATAACACCACCACAGCTGCAAGTCCTGTCACAGAACAGGGAAGGGCTTCACGTGGACTGGCACAGGCTCAGTGCTGAGCAGGTGTCTCACATAATGACACAGGATAAATAAACAGGGGACAGGGATGAGACAGGAGCAAGGAGACCCTCATGCTGCATAACAGCAGCACTCATCGGTGCAGGAAGAAAGTTTCTGGCCTTCTTCCCCTTGCTCATCATCTTACCTTGTAGGAGAGGAATTCCTGAACATCAAATTGTGCAGGACCAATGTCCTGAGCAGCTCTGTTAACAGAGAATGCTTTCTAAAGTATTACATTTGCCAGAACTGGCACGGAGAACAGAGTGAGCTTTGTATGTGTGCAGGGAG
The DNA here is from genome assembly GCF_900496995.4 of Aquila chrysaetos chrysaetos. Classification (NCBI taxonomy): domain Eukaryota; kingdom Metazoa; phylum Chordata; class Aves; order Accipitriformes; family Accipitridae; genus Aquila; species Aquila chrysaetos. Next base: position 20,444,938 of record NC_044025.1, read on the forward strand.
AAAGCTGTGCTTTTCTTTTTAAACTGCAAAGAAAGCAGTGCCTCAGTGTTCCAGAAAGTCTCCGATACTAAATGTTTCTTAGTGCAAATGACACGTGTGAGCAGATGTGACTTGAACCAGCGGTGAAACCGAGGGAGGTCCCATGAGGCAAGTCAAAGCTACCGCAAACTGTGAATGCTGTGCTGCAGCGGGGAGCCTCTGCCCTGGCCAGGGGATGCTGCAGAAACAAGACTCGCCGCCCGGTTTTAGACCGGACAAGGTTTACGAGGTACCCACGCAGCCGGGGGCCGGGCAGCGGCACGCTTGGGATATGTTATTTATTCATCCTGCCTATGTACCGCAGGGAAGGTTTTAATTTCGTGGTAGGGCTCTTCCCTCCGCCCAGCGCAGTGCCTTCCTTTTCTATCACAAGCTGTGACTTGACTGCCTGACTTTTTGAAGGATGCAAGTTGTCTTTTGTAGTTTTCATTAAATAAAATATAAGCTTGGTCTGCGCGTTCTCAGTGTGCTCCTTGACAAGCCCAGCCAAAAGCCGATGCCCACACAAGTCCTTGCGGGAAGCTGGGGTGCGTGTCTGGTACTGCTTTCCTCCCATCCCTTTGCGCTATCTCAACCATCTTTGCCAGCTGCGTTAACCAGTGGAAATGCTAGCAGAAAAGTTCTACACACAGTAATTAACATGCTGTAACTTTATACCACAACGACCGTAGCTCATGTTTTTTCCCCCTGGCTTTGAGCCGACGTACATATTTTCTTGCCCATAAGCTGGATGACACAAAAAACCATGAACAAGCCTGCTTTTCAAAACCTCTGCAGATCTATACGATCAACATTCAAAAGTACATGTTAATGGGGTTAATTCTAAAGGATGAAGTCAGTGCTGAAAGGCCCATCAGGGTCCTGTGTTCCCACTCGGGGTGCAGGACACCATGCTGGGATGGGAACAGTAAATCTGGAGCCTGCCTGCTCTCCCAGGATATGCTGTTGCTTCTCTCTGGCAGCGCAGGTCCCTTCTGCACACCTATCCCAGTGCTGGAGTCCCGATAAAGGAACTAACGCTTGTGGCTTGGCTTCAGGAGGTTAAAGTGCCGCTTACCTTTGCGTTCCTGTCATCGTTAGGAAGGGAGCTTCCTGCCCTGAAGAACAAGTTGCAAACTACAGGAAAAAGCTGCTGTTGCAACAGGACCGTTCTCGTTACGGAAAGAGACCATTTTTGATAGCGAGAACTGCACAAACTCCCCTCTTACTGGCAGAGTGGAGTCTGAGGCTGTTAATATCTTTCCCCTCCCTGCCTGGACAAGTAATGAGTAACAAGATGAACACACCGCACATCCAGGTGACAGCAGTAACAGGAACAGTCATTTTGCCCAGCTGAGTTTCAGAGATGATGACTCCTTTCTGTGCCTGCCTGTCTGGATTGCACACAGCATGCATGCTACAGACACAAGTTTATTCTACCTGCAGCTAAACTCACCACTGTGGATGCTGTAATCATTGTGCTACACACCAGTTACTGGCGAGAACGCGCCAAATTCAGCCGGCACAGCAAGTGCTGGCACAGATCCGACGTGTTTAGGGCTAGTTTTGCGAGGATTGTTGTTCTGGGGAATATTCAGTCCCTGTAAAACGCCAGAGAACATTTACAGCGTATTTTCAAACAGCTCTTACGGTGCCTCGTCTTGACCTGGTAAGGAAGGCTGCTTCCTCCCTCTCTCTGGGCAGGGGCACAGCACAGCTCCCCGTCCCGGGCTCCGGCCCTCGCTGGAGAAGCGAGGGTGCATTTGTGTCCGCAATAGCAGGATCTCTTCCCCTGCGGGAGTCTCAGCCCAGGTGAGGCACACCTCTCAAACCCAGACTCCTTTTGCTGTTGCCTTACTTCAGGCCAGATTTCCAGATGCCTGATGCTAACACCACCTTGTAAACAAAGCTGCAATTACATCTGAAATCCCCTGCAGTAAGTATCCACAGAATTGGTTTATCCTTCAAGAAGTTTCCTGGCAGACTCCCCTGCTGCACACGGATGCTCAGATGCTGAATCAGAAGCGAAACATAAACCAAACATTAAATCACCTACAGAAACAGCGAAGCAATTCAGAGTCACCCCCAGCCGCCGCCACATCTCCCATTCATAAACCACCACCAAAAGGAAACGTGTCACAGCTAAAGCAAGTCACCCGGGCACCGTTACATGTAAGGATGAAGCTGCCTTGCTGCGGACCAGCATTCACCGCTGTGTTTCAGATAATAAACCTGACTTGGTATCGCTACTTACGGTGGGCGTGTGATGACCTAGAAGAAGAGTTCATTTACACAATCGCACAAATAAAGAAACTTCTGTGGTCAGAGAATTGATCAAGATACAAGAAAACAGCAGAGAGAAGAGTAGTACAATAGTTGTTTTACCGTATTACAGGTTTCTGACAAAATTTGCTGATATGTCAATGAAACGCACGGAAGCAACTAACAGCAACCAGCACCAGGATCGCAGAAAGATCTTTCAGCACACGCAGCCGGCTACCTCGACACATCACCAATACCAAGTGCCTTCAGACGTGTATAAAGCCTTTATATCTCATTTGTGGGGTTGCCTCTTTGCAGTGGTTTTGGGGGTTTTTTTTTTGCTAATTGGCCTTGGTGTTTTAAATTCAATTTGAACAGTACTTACAGTTCAATTCTTTAAGAATGCAGAAAAGTACACTTAGATCAAGTGATGCATTAACTCCTGGCAGGTCTCAGCAGCTCCCTCTTGTTCTTCCTCAGCAAGGCGTGCAACTTGAATCCCACTGGTGACCAAACTATTGTCATGGCAAACAGAACTTAATCAAATCTTCTGAGCAATTTGGGGAAAGAAAAAGAAAAAGCTTTTATTCCCAATTCACCTATCCAGATGGGAATCTAACTTGACAATAGCTTCAAACCAGATTAAAACTTTGCCAAAGGAATTAGATTGGTTTGCCTCAAAAGAGAACGCAGGCAAGTTTAAAACAGTCATCAAAACAGTGGCAAAGGGTGTTTCGTGGCTCGGCTCAGCCTGATGCTCACGCACTGCTTCAGCTTTCCTCCTGTTTGGTGCAGGGCACAACAGACATGAAGACAGACGGAGCCATCCCAAGTGGACCTCCAGCTCTGAATCCACAGCCCCGGAGACAGCCTGGTCAGAGCCTGGCTGCTTCTCACCTGGTCCCACTTCCACTGAAGCACATGGTGCCTCGTCCCTGCCCGCTGCGGCAGCGGGCACAGGCAGGTATGAGCAAGGTGGGATGAACATGCTTGTCACGGGGTTTAGTCCCTACTGCCTGCAAGTGGCAGGAGTCTCCAGAACCTCCCCGTATGACCAGTTTGGTTATTTTCAGGCCACGTAACACATACCTGTTACTCGCTGAGAATTATTTCCAAGTTCTAATTCATGCCAAGGGCATCCAGAGGTTTCGGTGACTGTCACGTACAACACACCCTGGGGACAGGAGCTCAGTGCCTGCGGCAGTCAGTGCCTCCACACCATCCCCTCCATCTCAACAAACTCCTGGGTGGTGATGGAGACGCAGCCTGCTCGGTGGGCTCCTGTCACACAGCCCGCTGTTCACAGCCAGACCTCGTCCCACTCCGGTCACACCACCCAGCACGAGGTAGGGGTACAGGGTGCAAGCTTCCTTCAAACCTTCTACCAAGGACTGGTTTTCTGCTGGTCCTACGCCCCCAGCCCCACGGCACCGGGGCAAGCAGCAGCACGGAGAAAGGGAGGGGGGCTGCCGGCAGCAGCCGCCCCAGATGTATGGGGGTGCACAGGGGACATCGCGCTTTAAACACAGATGGACAGGGTAAGGGGGTTAACAGAGGGAAACTGGAATAACAGTGAGGGTTGTGAATTTGGACACAGCACTTCGTTGTTCCAGTGACTACAACTGGCATACAAAACATGTTTTTAACAGAAGTTTGTTAAACAAGTCAGTTTTGTTTTTATTAAACCCAACTTTGGTACAAGCAGGTCATTCCTGAGATTTGTTTACAAGGTTATTTGAAAACGAAGATAAACTGGGGCCTCTCCCTGTTCTGTGTGAAGTTAGACCGGGGCACAGACATCACACTTTTTTTTTCTCTTTTTTTTTTTTATCTTTTTTCTTAAACAAGTATTTGTTTAAGGGGAAATCAGTCTGTTACAAACACAGAACTCACAAACAGGAACACCGAGTCTCCAGCTTTAAACCATTTCCCCTCCGTTAACAAATAACAATTAGTTGTCCTTTAAAATGGTTCCCTTCTCACCCACCACATCCCAGTAGGACGTGCTGGAATCCGGACTGGCCAGGCAGGGTTACCCGTCCCCGAAGCCGCGAGCAGGGAGGTGGGCAGGGAGCTCTGGGGAAGGGGTTACGTTGTGAGGCACGTGTGTGCAGCCCTAGGAAAACTAAACAAATGAAGGTTGGAGGATTTTGGTTATAAAACCCGTAAGTCTACAGGAAAAAGCTACATGGAAGAGTTATTGCTGAGAAACGTGAGAATCCAGCTGAAAGGTTAGGGACGTTAGGAGGTTCTCCAGTTACACCCCAAAACCAGGCTGAGGAGAGGACACATGGAAACGCCATTACAGCGGCAGCTCAAGCAGCAAGCTGAAATCTCGCCTCGCGCTAACCCAGCTTTGTCCCTCACCTCTCTGGAAGTTCGGTCAGTATTAACTGCTTTGTACGGGCTCTCGCCCAGAGATTAGCATTTTGGTTTTAGTGCAAGCCATGCAGCAGCCTTAATTAGCAGTTTATCTTTTGGCAAGTACCTTAGATTTCAACTTTATCAAGAAACCTGATCAAGCAAACTTCTCCCAATCAAAAGATACCGTGCATCTTAGTCCTTGCTATATAATCTCTTCTGTGCAATATATTGCAAGCTTAAAGGTGAAAGCACCAATTAATTTCTTCTGCATGAGATGTTTTGGCCTTAACAAATCTTCTAATTAACATGTCTTCCTGATGTTATGGAGCACGCACTGGGAAGACTAAAAAAGCTACAGAAAGAACAAAAGAGAATCAGTATTTAAGTTTCAGTTATTTACATTAAGTAAAGACAACATGAAAGGTCAAAATACAAATCTAACGTATGCCGCCTGATAGCGCGCAGAACTGGGTACAGACATTTGAATTTAAACCATTGCAACTTGGAGAAGCTCTCACGGCTGCCAAGATCTTGTTTGGAACTGGTGATCAGAGGCTTGATTTAAAATTTTAATGAGGAAAGACTGCTGACAGGGAACATCTGAGAAGCCACGTGCTATGGAGACACGGGATGGGGAGAGGTGCGGAGCCGTCTCCTGCCCGGCCAGGACCGCAGCCGCCGCCGACCAGCACACGCAGCCCGAGCCGGCTCTCCCGGCCGGCAGAGCTGGTGGCTTTGCGCTGTCCTTGCCTCGCAGGTCTCGTCCCTCACAGCTGCGCAGTTCTCCCTGCCGAGCAGCCCAGGACAAGGAGACGAGGTTGGGTTTGGGTTGGGTCCTGAACAGAAAGCATCAACATGTCCTAGGGCCTCAGTCACCAGGCTTCGGCTCTGGAACTGCAAAACACGGGCAGTACCTACCTCACTGCTGAACTGCTTTGATAACAACACTTCGCATTTCTCATTCTCTTGCGAGCATCTCTAGGAGCTTCGCACAAATATTACTGAATGATCTTAACATTGCTCCTGTGGAAAAATACTTGCCGATGCACATCATCCTGAGTCATCAGGTGGCCCGTCTTTAAAATGACCAGCTACTCGACTGCCTCAGTTTCCCAATTCATTCTTATGTACCTGACTGCACCTTCTCTTCTCCGGTCTCCTAGAAGATTTGGCTTTAAAAAATATTAGGATGGAAAAGGTTGTAAAACATTTCATACAAACCACTTGGTATCAACTGCTAAGTCCCCACTAAGGCTTATCCTTCAAAAATTTAACAGGCTGAAGCGACAATTTTAACCCAGCGCAGGCTCAGACTTTCACCTGCACTTTGTCGGTGATCGCTACAGGCAATATCACGCCAGCTCCAACCACTGCTTCTGGTCAGCTCCCCGCGGGTGGACGCACCATGTCCGTCCAGCTCCGTACCGCAGCTGGGTAACCATCCCGGCCTTGTAAGAAGATGGGATGCAAACAGGCAGCACGTAAGATGACCAGAACTGCCCTCTGCCTTTTAAGCAAGCTGCATATTAAATGCAAAAAGCAGAGGTCTTGCACACAAGCCAACTCCTGTAGCCACAGCACTGTCCATCTGCACATTTCTAAAAAGATTTCAGAAGCAGTCAGGATCACCGACTTGGTTTTGTTCTTGAAACTGGGGCTGCAGAAAAAGCTCCTGTCAGAAGCACCACCTCAGCAAACACTATGCATCAGCCAAACTCCACTTGTTGGTTTTGTCTTAAGTGCAGCACTGATCTCAGTCCAACCCGAAATAAAACCCAGAGAAACCCTAAATTAACTGAATATAGCTTCGTATGTAGCAATGGCCCACAGAACAGACACCAAGAACAAGCCTTCAGGTAAAGCTTCAGCATCAGCTCTCTCTGAAAAAAAGAACACCAAACTAAAGCTGTGGTCTTTTTTTTTTTTTTGCATTGATCTAAGTGTATGATGTGCTTCTGCAGAAGCTTTGGAAGTACCATTAGGAAACCCTCCAGCTCTGCTCCCTTTTCATCCTACCCTTAAATCACCTCTCTGGGCATCATTACAACAACAAAACTGCTGGTAAATCTACCTGCTCAGTCACCAGATCCCACAAAGGAGAAGTGCCAACAAGCTTAAAGGCAACTTTTGCCCAAATAGGGATTGCATTTGAATTAATATCTTAGAATTTCTACCCAGATTACAGATGAGATGCTTTTCCGCATACTGTATGATGCGGAAATTAGCCAATTTTATTTTTTAATGTTCCCAATAGTCAGAAGACATCCTGTGACTGGTAAGCTTTCAATCATTACACATGATTAGTTCAACAGAGATCCACTAAATAACACAGGAAATCCACCACTAAATAAATGACACCACAAAAACACAAAATACATGTGAGATTTAATAAAAGAAAAAAAAGTACAAAGTGAGTGGAAAGAAATGAAAGTCAAAAAAAAAAAAAAACCCCAAACAAAAGAAAAAACCAACCCCCACCACATTCAGAATGACAAAGCGAACGGATGCAGCACGTCCGTCTGAGAGGCTGTAACCCCCCCGGCAGGTCCCCAAGGTGCCTCCATGTGCTCTGAGCCAACCACCCCATCTCCACCCTTGGGGCATCCACCACAGCCAGACGTGAAGCCTAGAGAGCTTAGAGCCCCACAAAACACTTTTTAAATTAGAAAGCAGACAACATACATGATGGTAAATGTTTAAATGATAAAAAAAAAAAAAGGACAGTTTTTCCCATTAATACCAACCTTTTACAGATAAATGTATAAAACAACTGAAAGATGTGTAACTGAACAGTTTCAGTCATTTCTGAAGGGTTTTTCTTTCACTTCTAGCCTACAAGATGTAAATCTTCAGACTGGAGCGATATTAGAATCACCGTGTATTTGTAACTTGTTAAATAAAAATAAGATACAGAACTACCCTATATACCACATACTTAAATCTTGTCTCAGCCAAAAGGAAAAACCAAGTACTAGAGAAAAAAAAAAAATGACTGAGTCCCATTGGGGAGATTACGATGTTGACTGGTCTAAAGAACAAGTAACTGCAAGGCAAAGGTATGTCCGTCACAACATAAGGTCAATGTAACATAATAATCATCATCATTAAAATATTGTTACATACATTCTGAATGTCTTTATCAGAAAAAGCTGGAAATGTCTCCACAATGCCCATGGATTTGAAGGTTTTTACTCTTTCATTGTTATAATCATTCTTAACTACCTGTTATTCTAGGAAAAAAGAATTGATCTCTGGTGAGCCAGGGCAGATAGAAATCATTTGCATAGATCTTGCTGGCTGCAGCATGAGATCGGGAGAAAACTATCGACTGGAAAAGTGATGGCGAGGCAGCTGTTTGCATACCCGGTATCATCAGTTAACTGTTTTATCCCAGCCTTCGTAGCACTGGCCTTGAGAAGCAAAAGAATGAACCAAATAGCGCTGCTTACTCATGCAATTAGTGCAGCAGAGTTTCTCTCATTAGCAAAAATCAAAATCCTGCCCCTAATTTGCTACAGGATTGGACTGTAGTCAGTGGTGAGCTGGAATTGTCTTCTTGCATGTAACAATAGGTTGGGTTCCTTGTACGTTTCTCTGAGAAAAACACATTAACCCTCCTAACATTTGACAGTTAATCTTTAAAATATGTCTAACCTGGAGGCACAGCCTTAAAAACTAAACGTTCAGCTTTCAGCAGACTCCTAACAAGCGTGCATAATTTTTACTCTTTGAAAAATGGCCTGTTCTAAAAGCTACCTGTAAGATCTTCATGAGGTTCTTTCTTACAAGCATCAAGTAACACTGACGTGATTTTCAGTATATCCATATAAAAGGCCAATGTCCATACAAAAACAGTTTAACACCTGAGCATGTATTTAGAAAGTGGGGGAAAAAAGCAAAAAAAAAAAAAAAAAGCTGCTTTAATGGGATACGCAAGTTAAAGAACCTCATCTTACAATCCAGTAAAATACTACCCTCAAACAGACCTGTAACAGCTCAGATGCAAGGCCGTGCACCTCCATCTGCAAGTCAAATAAGGAATTTACTGACATCTTCGCTTAAAGACAAGTCTTTAAGGAAAAAAAAAAAATGTTACAGGATTTTTCTGATATAACTAAATAAAAATGCACACACTCACAACTAACACTTAGCCAGCCAGTGTTTTTATAAACTCTGAAGATACTATGTGGGGGTTAATATTTTATATTTGCTCTCTTTTAGCCTATTACCTGATGGATGGATGGAATTGGATCCAACTATTTTTCCATGACAACATAGCTAGTAAGTCTCTATTCAGTTATCGTCCTGCCTTATCACAAAATGGTTTGAGTGGAAAAAAAAATATTGATCCTAATTACTCCTCTAAGCTCAGTTGCCCAGGAAAACAAGGCTGCAATTTCTAGGCATGAGGAGTGTTAAAGGAAGCACCTTCCAAGAGGAATAGAGCCTATCAGCATAAATACGGTGCATAGCTCAAGATCAGGGGATTCTCCTTATTAGGCACATAATAAGTTTAAGGTTAAAGAGTAAAGATGACCACTTAAATAGTTTTTCCACAACAGTAAAATACATTGGTAAATGACAACTGAAAAGTTACACAAATCCTGTAGTTCCACATTATACAACAAACTTTTATGAAAAATCTTTCTATATAAATGTTCTACTTTAGCAGTAAAGAAAATTCAAAACATTGTCCCATGAATTTTATTAACCGCTCTCTCTCTCTTTATATATATATATATATATATTATAAATGATGTAGAAAGTGTTTAGCGTAATTCAGGATTAAAATATGTAATTACTGGAATGACGGTTACTCTGACTAAGATTCCCAGGAGAGAAAGTCTAAGCATTGTGTTTTTCTACCCATTCTAAAAACTTACTCAAATTGAGAATTTTGTTATAAAAATAAACGTTTCAGCATTCTTTACACCACTCCTCACATTTGTGCATGTACAGGGGAAGGTAGATGAGCCTCAAGCAGTCACCTTAGCCAATTTAAAAAAAAAAAAAATAAAATCTAGAAAGCAATTATTTAGCTGGTGGGTAAGATGAGTTCAGACAAACAGTTACGGTCACTTTATACACAGCTGCTCAATCACTGGGTTTAGAACAAAACATCTTACTTGAGGGATTAGTTGACTTTGTTTAACAAAATGTACATGGTAAGGTTACTTCCTTAAAACCTCCTGATAAATTCTGTACAGATAACAGCGAGTCGTTACACTGCAACCACCGAAGATGCTCATTTTCTCTTTCACTTTGGTCCACTCACACAATGTTATGAGAAGGGTCACAGGGTGGGAAACTCAAGCAACTTAACACATGAAAGCACCAAGTCCACTCTTGGCCTGAAAGTCTGTGTGTGATTAACTGAAAGAAACAAAACATAAAAAAGCGTGAATTAAAGTTATGAAAATTAAACAAAAGCAAAGTGTAGCTAAATATGTTAAAAACAAAAAAGGAAGAGAAGGGCAAACACTGCTCGGGCATCTGAAGACTCACAGATGAGAGCAACCCGCCGGCACGCTGAGCCCCACGCCAGAGCACAACCTGCTTGGCAGCTGCAAGCGCGGAAGAGAATCTCAGCACAAACACCTTTATTCCCCCTCAACACCTGCAATCCTTCCATCTCCATTTTTTACTTATTAAAGCTACTAAACCCACTGTTGAGACAGGAGACGATAAAAGGTTCCGCTAGCTCTCCTAAAAATGGAAACAAGAACAAACACCCCCTCCTCAAGCTCACAATGTATTCCCAGTTCCTTCAAGGTCCCAACATCTTGCCCATAAAGCCAGGATGCTCCTCCACCCGCATCCCCGTCCCCCGGGGAGCTGTGGGGACTCTCCGGCAGCGATGCTCCCCCGGCATGTTCTGGGTCCCGCTTCCCTCGCACCGCCCCGGGTGCAAGAAGAGAGCAAACCCTGAGCTAATATCACGCTCGGCTCTGTGCAGCACCAGCTCCTCGTTGACCAAAGCCCCAGGCACAGCCTGAACCGCAGGATCTGCCGGGGGAAGCTTTGCCACCGGTCCCAGGGGAGGACACTGCCTGCCACCAGCTCCCCAAATCCCAGTTGCCTTCCAGTCCGGTTTGGTTGAAAGATCTCGGTAAGAAAGCCAGCAAAGACATTCCTGCTGCTTGCCAGGGAATACACAGATCCTCTTCATGCCCGTGCGGTCTGTGGGGTCAACACCAAACTGACCGCCTGGGATGCAGCGGTGGGATGGGTTAGGGCTGTGCTCTCTGACACACAGGTTTCACAAGACCCCCGGGTCCTTTTGATGCCTCCCAGATGAAGAGGGGGTCTGGGAAGACAGGTCAATGGCAAGGCCAAGGGGAGGCACCTTCCTTTGAATTTTTTATTACAAATTTCGTTATCCTGCTTGAGTAGAAACCCCCAAATACCACATTTTGAACTAGCTCACAGGTTTGGAAAAAAAAAAAAAACAACCAAAAAAACCCCACAAACAAACCACACCCCAAAACCCAATCCAAAACCACCTCCTCCCCCTAATTTATTAATTTTATTCTTGGTGACAGTGGCCCCTCTGCCCCAGCACCAGGCGGAGCACACACTGTGGGTGCCCCACAGTCCTTCGTATGCCTCCCGAGCTGCCTTCTCCTGGCCCTCCTTCTGACCACGGCTGGTTTCTAATCGCCACCCAGAAGAGGAAGGGCGTCCAAACTCACATCTGCAGGTGGGCTAAAAGCAGCAAAGCACAGGAAAGCTATTTCTATCGCAGACAGACGGAGCAGAGGGGAAGCTGCAGCGTTTCCGCCTGGCCATCACGCAGTACATCACCGCCGGACCATCCCAGCGACCGGCATCGCTCCCGAAAGTTAACAGCGCGCGGCTCGGCGTGCTCACCTTCTTCAAAGCAGACCTGGGCCCCAGGCTGCCCCAGTATTCAGCCCCTAATTCATGTGCGAGTTTAGCTGGATTAAACCTTATTTTCAGCAGAATATTTTACAAACCGTTTTGGACTGTGTGTGAGGTGCGACATGCCCAGAGCATACTGAGAGGTCTGCAGAAGAGAGTGCTTTGGTTTTGTTTTAACACCAACAACACATTTACATTCCAAGGAAATACATTAAATAAGACACACTGTTATCTTCCATAGGAAGAAACAAATTACTAGCATGACAGTACGCAGAATGAGCTTCTCTAGTGCTGCAGTTCACAGCGGAGAAATGACAGAGCACAAGATCTCATCAGCAACGTGAAGCCGAACGTTGTGCTGTCAAGAGGAAATTCAGTTGTTGCTACCCTCAATGGTCTTTTTTCCTTTTCATCATTAAAAGGCTCAGAAAGCATTGCCACCAGCCTGTTCTGGATTTAACAGAATGCAGTTCAGACTCTAGCTCCTTCACGCAAGGGGAAGCAACAAAAACCGCTGGAATAACAGAATTACCAGCTTGCATGGTGGCGCTTCTTATTTTGTTCCCTAGCCAGTGTTCCTTGAAGACTGGCTTGAATGGAAGCAGGATCACCCACACACACCTTTTCTTTTTAAGTTTGTTTGCCCCATTCCTGCTGTATCATTACACTACCGCGCAGCTGAAAGAGCATTATCTACATGCCCTCGCTCCACACTCTTTCTGACTTCAGCAATGTCAATTAACTTGCAGAAAGCTAAGATAAGAATTCTGCCTTTAGGGGAAAAGAGCTTTCTCCTAAGCAGAACTGTGTCTTGGAGCCCTATTTCACACAGAGCTCTAATGAATTTCCAATGCGTCTTCATTCTAAGCTGCTGTTTCCTTCTTCACAGCTCTGCCTCTAAAAATAAAGTCAGGGCACTCTCCAAAGAGGGCCCCAAGCCTACAGATCACAGTGAGGTAGTGCATGACGGGGCACCTCATCTGTAAGACATTACAACTGTGTTGAGATTGTCCCCACTCCACCCTGCTGGGGACAAGATTTGTAGTCACCTTCCTGGCTGTCTCCAGGAGCAGAGGGCTCGCAGGATCACTTGAGCTGGCTGTCACAGAGGCAAGGGCAAACCCCGCAGGACTCTCAACCTTTACAGAATAGCCCCAAATTGTGAATCCCTCCCACCTGCAGCCACCACAGTGCCCGGGCACAGGATGGCCCTGTCTCTCTTCTACTTTAAGCAAAGAGTCAGAAGGATAGGAATTAGGATTCCAAAATCCCCTTTTCCATTTGCTGTCTAAGCAATTGACCAAGCATTAAAGCACCTGAGCAGACACCCAGCTTCCCAGCAGTAGAGGAGAAAGGCTCAAGTTCAGTCACTTACTTTTTCTTGTCTTTGTCCTTTTTCAGTGGCTGCTGTGAGGTAGCCTGCAAGGATTGGGACTGCAAGGTTTCCACCGCTACTTTCCGCCTGTTGAAAGCGTTCATCTCGTCCTCCAGCTCCCTCCTCTTCTCCTCCACCTTCCTTTTCTCTTCCTGGTGTATCCTTTTTAAGTGCTCAAATTTCTCATGCAGCTGGTAGGAGACAGACCCTCTGAGCATTGCATCCAGCAGGACCGTCAGGCTGCGCTCCCCCGCCCCGCTCCCCCGGGAGCCGCAGTCACAGCTCCCGCACGAATCCCCACCGCCCCGCAGAGACCGACCGGCGGGCAGGGTACGGCACCAGTGCCCCTGCACCATGCAAGACCCTCGGCAGAGCTGACCTCTGGGCAATCACCGCCTCTTCGCCAAAAGGCAGCGAAGACACGATAAATTCAGCTCTGCCTGACACCACATATCAAACCAAGAGAAAGCGGGAGCCCTGAGGAAGTGCGCTGAGGATCTCGGCTCAGTCTGCAGCCCTTCAAGGGGGCTGTGGACATTGTGGATTCATTTGTTCGTCACCGGTTTTGAAGATGGTCCACTTATTTCCTCCCCAGTCACACCACTGGCACAGGGGACTCCAGCCCAGCTGCCCCCTTTACTCTGCTGTCCAGTGAGTCTCCAGGGGTGAAATCTACCTGACATGAACGCTCACCAAAACGTCCTGCGCTGCCCTTCACTCACCAAGCAGCAGCTGAGTCTCTTACACACTGCACAGGATGGGGAAGGCTGTTGTTTCTGAGGCACCTAAACCAGTGATGCTGTTTTGAAAACATTACCCGGTGTCCCCTTTTCTGGGTGGGGGAAGGTGTGTGTGTGTGTGTGTTTGTGCTTTGGCTGGTGAGGTCTGCTCAAGAACTGCATGTGCTTTCCAGGATTCATACGTTGCCCAGACCCAGATCCTATGCTGGCTGCATTTTGGGCTCCTCTCACAGGTTTTTGGCACACCCACCTCTCTCTCCTTCTCCTTCAGCTCTGCCTCCGTCTCCTTGACTTTGTTAACAAACATTTGTCTCATTTCTTCCTCTTTCTTCTGGAGCTCGCCCAAGAACTCTTTCCTTTTGGTCTCATATGTTTCTTGGAGGCTGGGGAAGAAAGCAAACAAAATCCAGACTCTTTGGACACAAATGAGTTAGGGATGGGGAAATGCACGCCTGTCTGCATTGCTTAAAGACAAACAGGCAGGGAAGGGAATGCCACCAAAGTCAGCTGCAAAGTTCAAACCCAGTGCTAGTATGTTGCACCCCAGCATTGTGGATACCACCTACAAACCTCCCATTTTTTTGGAGTGTCAGTACCAAACTATTGCTCTAAATTGATGCCAGACGTGAAGGCCACTCACCTGAAGGGTTGGCTGTCTGGATCCGTGTCCTTGAAGCCCATCTCTTCCAGTTTGCACCTCCTGTACAGCTCATAGTGGCGGGTGTGAGTCTGCTCCCGAAGATCCTCCATGTTGACTCGAATCAGCATTTCTCGCAGTTTCACGAAGTCACAGTGACTTTCATTCTCAACTGATGGAAGCAAAGGGAGAAGTCAGCAGACTGCAGACGAGGTGGGGGAAACACAAATGCACAGACAGTTTAACTCCAGAGACTCCCCTCCCAAGGGCCTCGACCTGTTGTCCCGCACAGGGCACAACACAGCCCCTTGGATGCAGGGATTCCCGTTGACCATTACCACCTGCCGGTAGGAATGGGAATCCAAAAGAAAGACCGGCCAACCCTCAAAATACCGCACAGGACGTTTCTGCACCGTTTAGCACGGGGCATCCTCACGCACGTGCGCTGGTGGGAGGGCAGAGCTGGAGAGGGTGCCAGCGTGTCCATGTGCACGCACAAGAGAGGTTCACAGCGGCTCACCTTGCACCACTCCCCATGGGTACTGCCGAGCTCTCACCAGCTTGTTCCCAACTTTCACCTCCTCCGTGCTGCCAACCACAGCGAAGGGCAGATGAGCCTGAAAGAGAGCCAAGGCCGGGGGCTCAGTGCATGGGCTAACCCCTCAGAGATCAGCCTGACCATTACATCCCCCCCACTCAGGCACAGGATCTGCTTCAAAAAGCCCTTCCTCTGAAGCGATCAATCTCCAATACTCAGAGCAGGCTCTACTATGAACTGGGATATTACGACAGAGAGCAGCGTAGGGCCATAGCACAGCTTACTAGCAGCGCTGGCTGGACTGAACTGGATGGGGAAATATTGTAGGAACACCATGATCGTTACTGATCTCCCTCTATCCATTTGACAGGTTGTTCTCTGTAGTCTTTCCACACGCCAAGAGCAGGGCACTCCCTGCCTTGCAGAAAGCACAAGAAAAGACATCCGTAAACAGGCCTTGGCACAGCAGTTTGTGTGTGGGCACTGGAAGGGACATGTGCAGGATACAACATGTGCTCATTGCTCTCCAAGTCTGCAAAGCATCAACACAGTAAAGAAACAGGGCACCGTCCTCAGCATTGCAAGAAAGGAGCCAAGGAGCAGGTGCTTCAGTAGGACGAGCTTGACAAAATCCTTCACATTTAAGAAGAAATGGATCCAGAAGTGTGGAACTGGTAGAGAATTGGTTGAAAATATTTTCAGGGGAGCGGAAGAAAAACCAAGCAAGCGTGAACTCTTGTTTTTCTCCCCAATGCACACAGCTTGCAATTATTTTAAAGAGTGCATCCTCCAAATTTTTCATGAATTCAGCAAAAATAACTACTACAGTGAAAACACATCTATCTAGCTGACCCAGAAATCAACTGGCTATTGAAATTAAAAAAAAAAAAAAAAAAAAAAAAAAAAAAAAAAAAAAGAGGTGGGAAGGTGAAAAAAAGACAAAGCATCTAATCAGAAACAGCTATGCAAGGAAATGTTCACTTTTTATTTAAAAAATTAACATGGAAACATTTCAGCTGTTTACTGTAATACCTACACTCAGATTTGGGAGATAGGAGACTTGAAAGTGTTTTGCACATGCTTCAGCCAGGTCTAAATTTGATCTTTGAACTTCAAAAAAAGACAAAATAGAGTCTAATAATTTTTCTTTATTTTAAATTGGGTTTTCTCTGCTTACCCTCCCTAAGTCAGAAGGCTAATATAAATGTTAACTGTAAAATTTTTATTCAAAGTTTCTCCATCCTCAAATGAAAAGTAGCCTAAAAGCAGACAGAATGAATTCTGAAGAAAGTATTTTTCAAAAATTCAATAAACCAAATTTTAGAGCTGAGCTGCATTTCTCCAGAGAGCCCACAGATTAAATAAAAGCCACATTTTAATTAATTCTGTATGCAACAGCCTTAGGCGACTGTCAGATCCACAGCTCAACTTGCAAACAGGTTTAGTGTCTGGACAATCCCAATGAAACTTGCCCTTCAAATGCATTTTTGTGCAGCAATTTAATTTGTCACAACTTTTAGCTGCAATGCAATTGGCAGCGTTACTCACGTTCATCACAGAGTTGATCTCAGCGACTGCTTCGTCATCTGTGGGGAACTGATAGATCTGCACACCATTGCTGACCAGCTCGCTCATTATCTTTATCTTGAACTTGTGCAACTCGCTCTTGGAGATGGTGTCTGCTTTGGCAATAATCGGGATGATGTTCACCTACAGCGGAAGGAAGGAAGGAAAAACAACCAGGTGAACAGCAGTTGGGCAAGCAGCTCTGTCAGGAGCGTGGGTGCCCGCAGGGTGACCCGGGTCCTACCCCGGTGGCTGCTTTACATTTCATAAAACCACAAAAGGTGCTACGTTTTGCATGCGAGCTGCAGCACAAGCTCAGCTGAACACTAGAGGGAAGAGTTTTCCCGGACTAATTTGGCTACAAGACTTCCAGATAAACCAAAGACAACCTGCAATAAATACACAACGAGCAGATCAAAGCCTCTGCTCTTGCCTATGTATTTTGTTACACGCTTCGAGGGAGGCAGAGACAGCATAACTGTCACATCTCAAGTTATCACCTATCCACTTCTGGCTGTGCTGACAAGCCGTTTTAGAAGACAAGCGCAAGGATGAAAAGCTGCAGCAAGCTGATGTGAAGGCTTCTCATGCTTAAGCAGAAAGAGCAGGGACTCCTCAGATGCTTTCACAGCGGCTGCGGGTCCTTTCCGAGGACTCCCTGAGCCTCTCCATGAGGATCACAACTCGGGCATGCTGTGCAGATTACACGGACCACCTGGGAAAGGTGTAGGGACATACAGCAGACAGGAGATTTGTTTTCATGCTGTTGTTGCTCAGCTTTGGTTTTGCATCAGCAGTCGCCAAGCACAATACCCCATGCAGCTTCATCAACCCAGGTTTCACAAAGCCACCCACAAGCTGCAGGGTGGAGAGGTCCCCCCATGCCTACCAAGATCAAGAGCAAACGAGGGCCACATCCCTCATCCTTCAGGAAGGATGTGGTTCGCTATGGCCTCATGCTTGGGAGAGCTACAGTGGGGCAGGGTCTGTCACAGGAACCTCTATTAGATAATGCTACGATGCCCAGAAAAGCCAAGTGAGATACTGCAAAACACTGCTTAAACAAACAACAAAACTCATCTGTCTGAACAGCAGCCAAATTCATAGCAGCAAAACACAAGAATTCAGACAAATGAGGGGAAAGTCTGATTTCCCATCTAACATTTCCCAACAGCCAACGCTTTTTGTCCTACAGAGCAGAAATTCTTAACAGCCATTTGGTCTCCAATGGGTGCCCATTAAAATAAATGACCTTGCTTTCCCAGCTCAAGTTCACTTTGTAGCTCAGTGTTTTTTCCATATTTCTCATTTTTTCTCCCCCCTCTGGTTTAGCACTCACTAAATACAAGACTATTTAATCACTCCAAAAGAAAATAATCTTAATTTGCTCATTGCAAATTTATCTGAGAGGATAAATTCCTTATTTTTCTCAGCCACTGATCCGGCCTCCTTTACCAAGGACCACAAACCCACACAGAACAAGGTCTGCTGCTCACGCCGCTCCTCAGCGGGTCAATGTCCTCATTACAAAGGTAAAAAGGGCCATGACGACAGCTGGGTGCCTCGCTGACCTGCTAAGAGCCGAGGAGGCTTGGATCCACCATCTCCCACAGAAAAAGGGTCAGCTCGGGGCTCGCGTGCCACCCGCTCGGGAGCGGTATCTGCGAGGGGAAAGGCACTGCCAGGGAGCTGCTGTGTGCGGGGCTTCGTGCTCTCCATCCAGCCAGGCACACCAACAAACCAGCAAAAGAGGTGATTTTTGTCCATTTTCAGTTGGCCTAAGCAATTCCCCCCTCCTCCTCCAAAAAGTACCAGCTCAGCCCTGCTTACAGCGAGGCAGGAGATGCAGAGCTTGGAGCTTGGCACGGCTTTCCCAGCAGCGGGAGAAGGCAGGCTCCGTGGTCACAGCTGCTGCCCCAGCAGTACTCAAACAAGGTGCAAACTGAGGTTGGTTCCAGTCCCCTCCAACCAGGTGCCTCATGCTTTGAAAAGGCAACTCAGTCAGCACTTGCTGCCACAGAGTTCAAAACCCAAAAGGGTTTTATGAGTTGTCATATTTCCAGTAATCGATAGCCAACATCAATAGGGTGGAGTCCTGGAAATGGCATTCAGGTGTATGTCCCTCCTTATCTCTTCTTCCCTTGTGAGTTAATTTTTTTACATTATTACTTTTTTTATTTTGATTTCATGCATGTCTTGGAAACCTGCAAACTGGAATCCCATGGCTAACAAGTGATACCCAGGGCACCATACAATTATCTTCCTCTTTTCTTTTCTCTGATTTTGAGCATCAGCACCCAAAAGCTGTCTAAATCTAGAATGAGCTTATCCCTTTATAATAAGGAGAAAGGATGGAAAAGTTTGGAAACAAGAAACAAACGAGATATGAGATGCTACCGAGCCGAACTGCATGCCTAATCCTGCCCTCCGATAGCACTTCCACATATCCACTTCTATGCAAAGGCCACCGTATGTGGCACAGATCAGTGCCAAATAAACTGATATACAACTAACTAGAGAAGAAAAAGTCACCTCTCCTCTTCTACCTGAACAGGTTTGAAAAACCCAATAAAAGGAAGTGATGCCAGAACTGTGCAAGGTTTCCCTCTCCACTCTTATTTTTACACAGATAATGTTCACCTGGCGTTGCAGGCAAACTCCCAGAGCAGCAGTCTTAGATCTCATGTTGGAAGAGCACTATTCTCTATTTTAAAAGATCTAGTAATAAAATCATGAAGTTAACTACTGGAGTGTCATCCCACTGAACATGAGAGGGGTGCAGTGTCCCCTTGACTGCCAGTCCATGTGCTGGAAGTCTTTGCTGGAGCTGGAATAAGTCTGTGCTTCGGGCAAGACAGTGAACTCACATGCACACGCATAAAATGCACCTCCTTCTCAAGTCATTCAGACCACAGAGTTATTTCTCATCTACAAAAATAAAACTTACAAGAACGTGTGGAAATAAGTCAGTTGGTAGAAAATTATTTTGCTAATATAATAAGGCTACATGCATTTTCACCCTGCGAAATATAGCTGGATTTTTCCCCATCTCCAAAGTGTTCCTGAATGCAAGTCCCGGTGAAGCCAACAGGCAAATCCTACCTTGGAAACCAAACAGCAGAGGCACAAACCGGCCTGAAGCATCCCCACTGGCCAGTGACCTGTCTAGGACGTGTCAGCTCATGAAGAGCAAGCAGTTAGCCACAGCTCAAAACCAGTACACACTGGCTGGAAACCATCCAGGGACAACAACCAGGGAGCCCCAGGATGCCCATGGCAGCACACAGCTGTGCCGTCACTTTCCAGGGCAGGGCTGTGGTTTAAATCCATAAATCACCTTCTTATCTGATACAGATGCAATTTTATTTATCTTATTTGCCTTATTTATTTATCTCCTCCTTTTCCCAGGTTAAACCCAATGGAAAGCCAACCCCTGCCAGGTCATATGTGCTTCCCACCTACCAGCCAGGCAGCCACATTTCACCCACCTAGAACCAGTTCTGAAGAAGCTTCTAGCTCTCCGGGTGTAATTAAATACCCTAGACAACAGCTGGCCATGAGCTCAGCCAAACAAATACTGTATTACAGTACAATGAAGACTTTGTTTACAAAACAGCTTTACCCAGAAGGGATTTTGTAAACTTTACACCAAAAACAAGATACATTATTGAAATTGTCACACAGATTCAAAAGCCTGCCCAGCATCTGATGCCATGCCACTGGGGTGCTAAAGCAAAGGTATAACTGAGCCAGGTTCCTACAAAACCCTTGTTAAACTAGTCTCAGAGGCTGAGCCAGCAGAGCATGCAGCAAAGCATTGCCTCTGATACACCTTTCGCCTCCATGGACTCCATTCTTCAACTGTAAAACAGGGGCTACCAGCCACATAAACCTTCCCAAGAGGTGTGCTCAGACGGCTGCAGACGTGAGTCATTGCACGTCACCTCTCTGCTCAGCCACGGTAACCACTCGCTGTTACCAGCCTCGAGCAGAGAGAAAGCTGCCTGGGGTTTGCTGACACCCCACTTCTGCACACACGCTGGCCCCCAGGCACAAATGGATCACGTGTACTGGGAAAGGGGACAGCACTGTCACGCATAAATCTTTAAGGAGTGCCTGGAAAGCACCTTGAAGCCCTGGGATGACATCGATGCAGAAATGCAACATAAATCCCTGCACCCAGAAAAGATCAATGGTCTCTACTTGCTTGTTCATTTCCATGTGTGTGCTTGTGCGAGGCCACCATGAAATCCAAGATGTTCTCACACTGTGGTAAGAAGGGAGATGAGAGCAAAGGGATAAAATTACTTCAGAGAAGACTATTTAAATGGAAGTTTAGAAACATAAAAAGCTTGTGCGCGCACAAAGTTCCCATCTCTGCAAAAGTACAAAGGATTTATTTTGGTACTACCTAAGGACCACATTAAAGGCAGCCACAGGGAGATGTGAAAAGTAGGGAATGCAGAAGGAAAGAAAGAGAAAAGCTTTGTGGGACCACCAGCACCAAGGGGAATCATGCAAAAGCTTTCCTCCAAACATATTTCTGGGAACATGTAATGCTGGCACCGGGCCAAGAGACAAGAGTTTATTAAGGGAAAATTTTCAGATTCCTGATGAAGTCAGTGTAACAGCCACCACAGTTACAAACAGCCCACTGCAATGGGAAGCCAGCGCCTGCTCTGGAGTGGGGCCAAGGAAAAGCAGGCCAACAGCCCTGGGTGGCAAGGGCAAACAGCAGGGACTCCACGAGGGGGAACTCTACCCACCAGGAAAGTCCGAGAGAGCTGTATGTGGACAACAGCCAGAGAAGAAAGCACTCCCTAAATGTAATCCAGGGGATCCCCAGTTACTGCAGGGTCCCAGCTGCCTTGCCTGCCCTCTCCGTAGCCTGATCAGCATCTGCCATCTCAAAGGAACCACCCTGCTGCTAAAATACTGCTCTGAAAGATAGGAAATTCTTGCAAAAAGAAGAGATGCTGCTGCCACTGGTGACCTTTGGGGCCTCCTGCAGCTCCCTGGAAGCCAGCTGGAACAGCCACAAGTGTGTCAGAAACCTCCTCCAAGCTGCAGGAATATCAGCAGTAGCCAGTTAAGTAACCCACTGCCCCCTAAGGCAGAATAGCTTATGCACAAAGAAACAACCCCCAGCTAGACCCTCTCACGACCCACTTTTAGGATTCCTATGACCTTGAGAGCTTCTCCGCATATTTACATTTTCAGAAGATATTGTGATCTCCTATCCAGATCATCTGGCACTACCAGCAGTGACAGCCCACGCACTCCCTGTGCACCACCATGCACAGCCAACGCTTCTCTTCAGCCCTTGTCTCCTCTGTACTGACCACCACCTTAGGACATCTATGGTTTTGGTGGCTTTCAGCCCCTCTGTCCCTGATGACAGGTCAGGACAGCAGAGGTGGCTCCACACTTTCCACAGTTCAACTGCAGGACCTGGAACACATCCTTACCTGCACACCTGTAAAGAAAAGCTAATAAAGATGCAGCTGACGGCTTTGATAAATATGAACTAATCTGGGTAAGATTCTTAAAGTGATGGACACTCTAGACTTCACACAGCTAGCTGGAAAACAGGTTTTTCACCTGACATTTTTCAGGAAAGCCAGTGAGAAAAAAAGCACAGGACCTCAGCAACCCACCAGGGCAGACGAAGTTTTACCAGAGTCCTAAAAACAGCTCAGCTAACATGCAGGAAGGAGTCCAGCACTGACATGGAAGGAACAGAGCCTTCCACATGACAATCAATATTAACAGGAGCATCACCACTTCCAGAAAGAGGGACCACGGTCTCCAATGCTTTACCTTGCTATCCAGCTTCTTCATTGTCACCAGGTCCAAGGACTTGAGCGAGTGCCCAGTTGGGGTGATGAAGTACAGGCAGACGTGAATCCTCGTGTCATGATAGTTGAAGAGAGATCGGCGGATTTTCAGCTCTTCTTGCAAATAGTTTTCAAACTGCGTATCAATGTACTCAACTATCGGCCTGTAACTAAAACCATACCATTAGCAACACAGATACTGGAGTTCAAACTTAAACAGTTTAAAGGCTTGAGTTGCCCTAGACATACCATGGTATAACTTTAAAAGTAGTTATAGGACTCAAACAATTCAGCCTTACAACAGGAAAAGTGTGGCATTTACACACAGACCTTGTAATCCAAAGGTTGCTGGAGTCCCCTGAGGCTGCACTGCAAAGTCTAAGGACAGTGGAGCATGGAAAGATGACTACTTCCCCAGATCAAACTTTGCCCAGATCTCAGGGCTGAGCCATCTGTCTGTAGCAATGCAACATGACCAAGGAGAGACCTTGGAGTCCCAGAAAGCCTTTACCTGGGGCTTGAACAAGATGTCTGTGTAATTAAATGAGACAGGTCCAGAGACACTGATCACTGCCCAAACAGATAATTCCCAACCCTGCACTGAGGACAGCTTGTTAAATTGCTTACGTTCCTGGAGGACACCATTCTCTGCTGGAAAGACCTCCTATGACCTCTTTTTTTGGCTCCTTACCCAACTCCCTCTACACTTAGTCCCCAGAACCAGAGCCACTGCAGGGAGCTACTCCAATAACAGAAACACGGACACCTCTGCAACACTGCAAGCAGGACTGCAGGCAGTTCGTGTCTAAGCATCAGAGGCAAGCCCAGAAATGCCAAGCAGATGGCACGAGACCTGCCTTTCATCTTTGTTTATCTGATCTCCAAATCCAACCGCATCCACAATCGTTAGCTTGAGGTGGACATTGCTCTCCTGGAGGTCGTAGGTCCGCGGCCGCAAGCGAACTGCGCTCTCATAGTGACTGGCTTCCTCCGTCTCAAATGTGGTATTGAAGAGGGTATTCATTAGTGTGGATTTCCCAATGCCAGTTTCACCTAGGAAGGAGAAATCATCAGCTCACTGCAACATGAATTTGTCACAGGTACTTCAAAGAACAGTAATTACAGAGCAGAATGAAATTATACCGTGAAAGGTTACTACAAATTGCTTGTGGACAGACATGTAATTGTCACAAAGGTAACTGCATTCTCGAAGGCCACCCATGCTTAATGCAAAGCTAACACAGAGCACTTTGGTCTCGTCTCCCCAGTGAGGATCATACAGCACAGCAAAACACACTATCTTGCCCTCCATGTACTGACTTTGCTTGGGATCCTGCACCAGAGAAGCTGGGAAGAGTAAAGTTTTAGTAGAGTCTTTTGGGTCTTCACACGAGAAGGAGTAAAACTCAGCTGCTCCTGCTGACAAGGACTACCTGGCTCAGTTCCTGGCTGTACCAAACAGAGCGATAGCTCCAGGTAACACTGCAGATCAGCACAAAACGATGGGTGTTTGGTGTGCTGTGGAGGGGACAGGGAATTCTGACAATGAGGTTTCCTCTCACTCCTTTCTGTGAGATTCCTGACTTTGATAGGCTTCTTTACCACTTTCTCTTTTTGCTTAGTCTTACCATTAAAGTCTCTGGGGACCTGCCTTTTTTGAGAGCGGAGACCCCTGTGAGGAAGGAAACTGGGGGCCTATTTCAGTGCAGAGGAACAGGCAGACAACTCTGGACCTGCTGCTAGGACAACTTGCCATCAGACTGAAAACCTCTTTTCCACAGCAGAAAAGACGCCGGATGAAGGTTTCATGATTTCACTGTGCGGCTGAACTTTGGTCTGCCTGGAAGCCTTAAAGCAGCTTGTCCATCTTCCACAGGCTCAACCCTGTATTCTCACATGTCCCATTAATAACTGCCAAAGGGCTAAAGCCCATTCTGCTGTAACCCTTTCCCCCTCTATCCACACAGCAGCTACACCAGAGTTGGCTCTGTGGCTCATTTACTCTCCTTTCTGAAAAGCACAGCAAGCTCCACACAAGGCACTCGGTGAGCTGCTGAGGTCTGGCTCGGTACATGCAAACTGTCCAAGATGGTCCCATTCTGCACAGACACGTCACAGACAGCATGTCTAGGCTTTGAGATGATAGGGCCACCTGTGCAGCAAACAGAATTGGCCAAACTGGAGGAAATAAGCAATGAACTCTTCTGTCACATCAGGCCTGAGCTTTCACAGGCATCCAAATAACCTCAGCAAGATAGCAGCTCTCTGACAGAGCGCAAGAGGTGCTGCTCTGCTCTGAAGAGCTACAGCTGCACAGGGAGACCTTGCAATTCAGCTGTTTCATCTCTCATTGCTCTTGATTTCTGGCATTTCCCTTCAGTATTTCTGCTTCCTTCAAGGCTGCCCTGTTGCCCTGTGATTCTTCGTGCCAGATCAGCCAAGGGAAGAAAATAATGTTGTTTATGGGAAACCAAAGTGAAACCAACACAAAATGCTATATATATATAGCATCTGTGACACAGAGGTCAAAGCATGACAATGTTTTCAAAGGCCATGTTCCATGGTGCATTTTTACTACAGACCCCAGCAGAGCCCTGTGCTGGAGCACCAAATCAGGGCGTTTCTGAGGCATCTTCGTCTTTCCAGTAGTAGAAAAAATTATGCCAGCTTGAGCCTCTGAGATGTGCAGAGGGAGAGAACATGGAGTCAAGAGGGGACAGCAGAGAAACTTGGTAGTGAGAGAATAGTTCTTGGAGAATCGGTAGGGGCAAGATTAGGAGAAGTTTCCCATCTGTAGCGCCCCTGTTTCAACAGCCATTGAAGGACACCTGGGATGCATCACAAACCAAGCTCCATCCCAGAATATTTGGCTCACGGGCTGCCTGTGAGCCAGAAAGGCTTTGAACTGTTGCTCCTGGTAACTAAATGAGACTCTGATATTTTCCAGATTGGCCTACAAGGAGCCCCTTTTAAACTCCTCATTCACTACAGACAGCCCTATTGGCCAAGGAAATGAAGAGAGGCAAAATCCAAGGAAATAGCCTTCCTCTACTCCCTGCTCACTTCCCAGGCAATCCATCGTGCTACACCTTTGGCATAGACAGCCACTGCTTCTGCTGAGTGCAGCCCCTCTTGCTGAACCCAGCCACCTCCGAGGAGTCCTCCAGCGGATGCGCTGATGGAGAGCAGGAGGGTGAGCAAGTTTCTCTTCATGGGAGGTGCATGTCTGCTGCCAAGGGATTTGGGCTTTTTCTTTCTTCAGGCACAACCACAAATACCACATGGTGCTCAGAATAGGGCAGAGGTATACATACTGCTTCCTACCAGCTGTGGTTAAGAGTTGTGCAAGGAAATAAAACCAGCCTGGTGCTCTAGATCAATCTGAAAAGAAAGTCATATGGAGAACTCACTACTGATGTAAGCCACATTCTCCTGTTCAGTTTTGGGCACAGTTGAGAGCAGGAACTGGAAAACAGGGATATGGGTTTGTTTTTTTTCACTCTTGTGAAAAAAAAAAAAAAAAAAAAAAAAGGCGCCATGATTTTTTCCAGTGTTTCACAAATGGTATGGCCAGATGAGAATGCAGCAGTATCCCTTCTGGTGTCCCCAAGAACAACTCTAATTAAAAACATATTGCCCTCTGCTGCAATTACCCTTATGCTAAGGAACACGTCTATGAAGTTCAACTGTGATTTCAGACATGCTTTTTACTTGTGGTTTGAATATGCAAAAGTGGCTTAGGTATGGCATAAGCACCTTGTGAAAGTTGTCAGGGTTTCACTACACAGTCTGTACAAAGCCATATTCTCTTCAGGCAGATTGAGGGCCAGGCAGGGAGCTGCTGTCTCTGGACATATTTCTGCTGGTCTAGCAGGTTACAATACTTCAGACCTCATATACAATACAAGAACGAGCCAAAGTAAAAGTAATGCTCATTTCATCACTGGAAGGAATTGGTTTCTAGTACTCTAGCCAGCATCACCTGTTACATCACGTCAATACAGAAGTTAAAAAAGAATATAATGAGGCTATTTTAAAGTCAGCCTCTCACACCTGCTCACAATCTTCAAGGCAAACACTTTACAATCAATAAAAACAGGAACACTCCCTCTCCCTTTCCTAGCACAGAGATGGTCATGCTTCAAGCCCTCTGACTCACCAACCAGGCACAGCTCAGATACAAACCTCTTATCCCTAGCTTTGAGCTGCAGGCTTACACTCAGAAATAACCGAGTTATCACCAGTAGCTCTCAGCTAACACCTGGTGCATCTGACTGCATCTACTTGGACACAGTATTCACTGAGAAGGTGCTCATGGAAGCCACCCCAGTTTGCAGATGGAAATATTTAACTTGCCACATACAGTCTTCCCTTAATCCTTCCTATTGAAAAGCTATCGCAGTGAAGGAGATGAGCAATACCTCACTGATTACAGAAATTCTTCTGGTTTGACCCAGCCAAACCCAAGACTCAGCCACTTGGATCTCCCTGCTGCTCTCTGCAGCTTCTGCACCTGCGCCGGTAGCTCAGCTCAATGCAGACCTGGATGGTCCCGCACCCGTTTCCTCCCCTCCATGCCTCACCGAAGGCAGAAAGTTGATATATTAAAGCTTTCCCCAAAACTCTCTCTAATTTTGGGCAATAAGTCTCGAAAAGTCACTTGTGAAAGTCACAGCTTGGAAGCATCAAGCTCTAGAGAGCTCAAGTTCACTGAAATTAAAACATAAAGAGTTAGGCATTTCTGACTTGCTTAAAGCGACTGCCGAGGCCCGTGGCACAGCAGGACACACAAGAAATCCTGGTCCCAACCTCACCGCACCGCCAGCTCAGCCCACCCCACGTCTGTCTGCAGAGGACTGCGCTCACCCACACAGAGGATGTTGAAGCTGAAGCCTTGTGTGACAGACTTGCTGACCAGCTGATCGGGGAGACTGTCGAAGCCAACATGGCCCCCCAGGGAAAGGTTCCTCTTCTCTTCATTCTGGTAGGGAGAAAAAGCCAGATTAGCAGAAATGCACTGAGATGGCAAGGCAGAGACACGAGAGGAATCGCTGAGCCCAAGAAATAACCACCCTCCCAGGCACTACAGAGCCACTGACACAAACCGTAACGCTGCCTGCAAGAGCGTGTGTTTTGGCACACCACAGCGCAAACCCTCCGACAGCCACCAACAACAGAAAAGTGAGGGAAAAATACTGATCTTGATGGGGAATTAGGAGAACTAAGCTACCAGGCTATAAAGGAAAGAAAACACTAGCATGAGCTACAACTAAATGCAGCTGGGAAAGATTAGCAAAGGAAAACCCACCATCATGTGTTTTAGTACTCATTTCTCCTCGTCCTTTTTTGTTTTATTTTCTTAAACCCTCCAGCACTGAATTCAGCTTGACAGACTCTGCATTTTCCCCCAAGTACTTGATCTTTTTTCCTTTTCTTTTGCCATAAGCAGCATGGTTTTTTCGCTCAGGCGTTCAGGGGTGCTGGTGGCACAGGCAGGGCGAGGAACCCTCTTGCTTTACCATCTGTGACCACACAGTTTTCCACCATTTCTCTGCTGTTCCTGTTCCTGCCTCCCCCATAGGCACTTTGCTCTTCCTTCTGTCGCCTCCCTCCCCCAGAGGAAGGCTACGCTGCTCACCTGTAGGAAGCTTTGCTTAGAAACTAACACAATAAATACCTGAGGAGACAACAGGTCTATGCCCTGTGTTATACAGAAAGGCAGCCCAGAGCACCTATAAAGTCCAGAAGAGAGGATTTGACAGAAAGGTCATTTCTGTTTCTAGTGGTTAGGAACAGTAGAGTTTGGATTTGCAAAACTATTTCAACAGATGTTGCCACCTCTCTACACAACTAAGCAACGCTGTCTGAACCCAGGGACCAGACCACTGTCTTTGCAGCCTCTCAAGCACTCTCATCCTTCCATGGAGAAGCAGAGATACATGATTTCAGAGCATGATTCATTCACCCTCACAGTTTGTTCGGTAAATTAGTCTGTTTTTCTTAATCACCAGCACACAGAGGAAGATGGGGATGGAAAAAGTGTCTGCCCTTTGCCTAGCTCTGGTTTTCCTGTCTGTCCCTGACAATTCGGACTTAATGTCCCAGCACCAAGACTACGGGACAAAAGCATACCTCAAGAAGAGCCTAATCTGGCTGTCAAACTTTAAATTAACTCGAGAGGAAAATAAAAGAAATGACGTGGTAAGCCTTGCATATTGCTCTATGCCTGCCATAAGATTGCTAAACAAAACATGAACCTTTGTTCAACTGCATCTCGAGTCAAAGCCCCCTTTAGTTCTGCCTTTGGTAGAACAAATATTCTCAGCTTTGTAAAATAAACCATTTACATCACAAGAACAACTTGTGAACAGTGGAAGCAGCTCCTACGTCTCACATACAAACGTTCTGGCTGTCCTGCTTAGCATTTGTTACCAACTTTCAGATGATTTTAGCCCAGCACTCTAGCAAGGGACTCCCCGGACAGAAACACAACCAAATCATAGCTGGGCTGCTACGATCAATTCTGTTTCATTCCATCAGGATCGATAGCGCTCGCTAACTAAGCGGAAATAGCAATTGTTTAAAGTTTTCCTGTGGGAGAGACGGCATCAGTTAAGGTTTTAAGGTGGCCAAGACTTTAGGTGCATTAAAAAGGGCCCCTAAGACATGGAAACCTCCAAGTTATACTTTCTTCCCTTCATCTGTCACCACACAGACATGCTAAAGCTCAGACTAACACCTCTGCAGGGACAGATCCCAACTGCAGGACAAGACCCCAGCACACAGGGAGAAAAGCGAGCCTGTGCTGATCCAAGCAGCCCAATGCTCAACCGTGGATCCAGCACGGGATGGTGCAACCGCACCAGGAAGGGGAACTTGGACGTATGTGTGCTGGGAAAGGGCTCAGAGTTGTCTTTAGGTTTGTTTTTCCTCTTAAGGAGGAGACTGTCAGAAGGTGCAGGAAGCCACTGCATGCATCAACAGAGCTTGGGGGGCTTCCCTGGGCTCTGAGCCCCACTTCTCCTCTCCCCCCGCGCCCATCCGAGCCACCACCTCACCGAGCTTAAAATGCCGGTTCCCACCACTGCAATGCGGTGACAGCCAGGCAAGCTGTTCCCACAGAAAGTCACCGAGTTTGACAGTTACACTTTGTGTCTTTTCATTTTAAATAATAAACAAAATCAAGCAAACAAAAACACAAACCAGAATCCTGGGATGACATTTTGGAAGGGAAATAAATAAAGGCTGCCGATGGCTATGATTAGGCTGAGAGTGCCCGAGGCTGGGAGGAGGTTTCCAGGCAACAGGCAGTACCACTGCTCGGGATTTTAAAATAGGCTCCAGCTCGGCAAGGCTGCATTTTAAAATAGGCTCCAGCTAGGCAAGGCTGCATTGAGAACTCAGTCATGCTTCGGCCGGAGGAAACCCAAATGTGTTCACACAGGGCTTTCTTTTTCTCTTCTTTTTTTGCCATTTGGTTGCTGTTCATTACGGGACAAGAATACGCTTATTCAAAACTGCTTGCCATCTCTTAAAGCTGCTAGACCAACGAGCCAAACTTCAGTGAAATATTGTCAGTAACCTTGAAATGCAGTTTCCTTTTATTTCTGTAAGCAGCAATAATAACCTGGTTCAAGTCCAAGATGCTGCCGATACCAAAGCAGAAAACCATTTGCTGTGCTTGCAGCGCATTCAGCTGTCATTCAGCCTCCAAAGGGATTTCTGTATTGTTGCTATGTTAGGACACGGCAATTGCTAGTGTGACCTGCCCTGAAGAGGAACATACCTACCACCCTGATGAGCAACCACCAGCACTTCTTCCTGCATCTACCTGCAACTGATTTGCGAGTCTCACCCCGAATGACTAACCATTCTGGCCAGCTCCCACTCGCCCAGGGTAGCTCAAGGACAGCTTGACATGGTTCACCTGCTAGTAAAGACAAGGTCACACTCAAAATTGAATTCTTTCCAGCAGAAGCAGCCAGCCTGCCATGCTCAGCATAAATAATCAATCCAGAACACAAATGCTGCAATAAATGAGGGCAGCAGTAATGCAGCAAGGGGCAGGGGCCAGTTTGTTGTTTTTGTTTTAAACAAAAGCTAAGAATTTCAGTAGGACTTTTTCCATGTTTGGTGCCAGTGATGCGACTGCCCTGCAGGACAGGAGCAGCCAGGTTGTGTGGCAGAGCTGGGTGGGATCAGCCATGGCGAGAGCCAGGCAGAAACACAGCCCTACCCTTCCCAGATGCACTGGTCTCTGCAACACTCCCGCCCTCTGCAACACCCGATGAGAATTAGGTCCCTCCTCTCACAGCCTGGAGAGATGACTCTCCTGCTTCTTACCAGGCAAGACCCCATCCTGCAGTTGCAAATAACCATGAGGCAGCCAACCTTTCCTGAACCCCATTTGATTGCTGCGCAACATGATAATTAAGAGTTTGTGATGGCTCCGAGTGCGAACTCCCACCCTAAACAGCCACTGCAGCCCTGAACATCATTTCTTGGGTCACTAATGGCATCCTACAATGGGCAGCTACCAGGGTTTTACTTGGAGTCTTTGAAGATCTTCTGTGCCTTGAGCTGATCTTCAGGGCTTGAAGCAGAGAGACAAGGGGATAATTTGTATTTTGAATCTTGAATTTTGCAGGAAATAAAAGATTCATCAGAAGGTCAGAGCATAATTTATTAATTTTCAAATCCAAAGTCCTTTAAACATTTTCACAGATGCTCTGGCCAGGCTGAGAAGCAGAGTCCATCAAGGCAACATGTGCACAAATGGCATTTGGGGGCACGGCCACAGGAACAACAACCATCCCGGAGGGAAATCGATCTTTGGCTCTGGTTTGACCGCTATGTCACAGGACCCTTCTCCTGGTATGCAGCGGAAAGACAGATGTGCCCTTGGCAGCACAGATTGCCACGCTTAGCTGAGCACCACGAGAACCGAAAAGAAACCTCCAAATGTAGTGCTTCAAACCTGCTGTAAGGCACCAGCCATCCTCCGCTGGAGGCTGGGGATGCACGACAGCACGCTGGCCCATTCCTGCAGCCACACCAGCACGAAGCTGCCCAGGGAACTGAAAACAGCGTTTCAAACCCACATCAGCTTCCAAAGCTCTTCCACAGCAGGGTCCCAACAAACCGTGCCGTGCAGCAGGACCGCAGGACTGGGAGGAAGCAGGGGGCAACATCGCTGCAGGCACAGGCAGCAACACTGTGGGCAGCTGGCCACAAACCACATCCGTAGAAGATAATAAGTTATTTGGCCCTCTATTGCAAGTGAGACAACAAAAGGCAGCAGAGAAACACAATTAGAGAGACCAAATCCAGATCCCTATAAGAGGGTCAACACAATTTGCACATATTAGTTAGGCTCTTCCCAGTAGACAGAGGGATTAAAGAAACCTGTGAGGAGAAGTGGCACAGGCTACAGCATCAACCAGTGTGCCTGCGATCCTTTAAAAAATAAAAATCTGATCACAATTTCTCTCCTTCCAGTCTCTTCATGCTTCACTTCCAAATTAGCATCAGTTTCACTTTGCGTCATTATATTTTTGAGCAACTTCTCGCAGAAAAAGTGGCTTTATCACTGCCTGCGCAACCCATGGGGGATGTCAGCAGCAAGAAGATCAGGTCCACGTTCAGCTGCCCCTCAAGTGCATATTTTTCCTAGCTGGGGCTCCTGGTGCAAAGTGGAGCAGCTCACTCTGCTTTTAAATGTGCTGCCCCTGTTCTCCTTGCTGTCACACCAGGAGCAGTATGAACAGACTGGAACTTGGATATAAAAGACCATTCTGATATCAGCTGGTTAAAAAAAAAAAAGAAAAAAGATATTGAGAAGTATCATATTTCAATTATCTCAACAAGAAATGCTCTTTGGTGACATATGCTTGTGTGTTATGCTTGAGACAACCCTTGGTTTTGTTTTCCTGAATAAAGCAGGTGAAAGCATCTGGGTAAACAAAAGTGTAATTGAATGCCACAATCATAAATGGTGATATTTATTTCTTTAAATGGTGATTTTTTAATTTTTTCTTTTTAAGACCTTGGCATGATGGGAGTTGCAATGTAAATCTTGGGCCCTGCTACAGCAGACTCATCAGCGTACAAGCAACTTGTAAATATGCTTTATATCACCTAAACAGTGACTTGAGTGAAGACTCCTAGTTTTATACCCCAAGGGACAGCACAGCACTTTTCTGTATCTAAGGTGCCTTCTCCCATTTCTACGGCCCAACAAAACATGAACAAGAAAGATGAACATCCGACATTTTCCAAGGCAAAACAGCAAAGGCCTATTGGGGGAAAAGAAGGGGAAACTCAGCCCTTTCTTCTTTCTGCTAAGTGAAAAGGTCTTACACTTGAGCAGTGACCTTCAACCCAAAGCTATCTGCTGCTCTCAAGCGCTCCCTCCGGCACCTCCGTAGGCTTTGCGCTGCCGAGCCAGGGTCTCCCCGAGCTGTGGCCAAGCTGCAGCTCCCCAAACACCAACCCCGCACGCAGGGGAGAGGCACAGCCGTTCAGATGAGAGCTTTCTTGTTCCAAGAGCTCACAGGCAGCGGGATTTTAGGTCCTTCTCTTCCCAGGCTTTTTCCATTTACATTTTCCACACACATTTATAAAATAGCAAGAGGCAATAACACAACATCTGCACAGCACTTTTACATAGTGCTTCAATTCCCACTACCAAGGCACACTTTTCTTTATATATTCCTCAATTCTGGATGACATCGTGACCTTAATACCAAATCCACCAGCACTTTGCAGCGTGGGTCCCCCTCCAGCCTGGGTACAGCCCATCACCTTCACCCCAACACCCGTCAGCAGCTCTATAGCACTGGATATTCCCACGGGTGCATCGTTTCACACTGCAATAGCACACATAGACATGGAGTCACGGATCAGCGTGCCAGGCACCCCGCAAAGTGCAGAGCACAGACAGATCCTCTCCCTTCCAATTTACAATCAAATCAAAACAGAAAGATGAAACAGTGCTAGCAGACAGATTGCAGTTCCCCGATCAGCGTGGCTCGGAGACCAGCAAGAGGAAGAGCAGGGAAAGCTCCCATGGGCCCTGCTCCGTACGGCCGCGGCGCCTTTGGCAGCGCTCCCGCGGTGGGACGGAGCGGTCATTGCTCTGCAGGGGCCAGCTCGGCACCCGGCACAGCTGGGGACTGCTGTTAGTCACAAAGCAATGACTTCACCTTCTTGATTCCCCGTCCACAATCCACAACAGTGCGCGCAACACAGAGACTAATACATACACCAGCGGGGTTTGTAGGATGCTATTCCCTTGTCTCCTGAATGGAAATGCATGGAATCAGGAAATCATTCGGTCCTGATGCAGGGAGTCTCATTTGCAACAGAGCAGAGAAAGGACTGGATGACATCTGGCTGTTTATTAAATCCAAGCAGAGCAAGCTGGTCCCAAATACAGGCTCATACATGCTGGCACCCCGAGCAGCCATGCTGCCAGCCACAGGCATTACCTGGCCCCTTTCAGACAGGGCAGGGCAAGTCAAACTGCCCACAAGCCCACAGAACAGAGAGGTCTGCTTCAGGGTCCAGTACACGCAGGGTCCCAACCCCAACCCCACAACTGTGTGCTGCTGAGGCGACCTCCCCCAAACACCCGTCCCTGCAAGATTCCTTACAGAGGCGCTGGTAGTTTTACTGTCATTTCACAAGTAAACTGAGTCATGGAGCAGTTGAGTACTTGCCTAGAGACCTTTGGGCAAACAGTGTCGGAAGGCAAATTCAGCTTCTTTGTCCAAGCAGGCACTCCCCGGCGCTTGGCCCAGATTCTGGATCAATGCAGAAAAATCTGGCAAATCACCTCTCTCAGGAGATCCTACCCCATCTCTGAATACTGGCTCAACAAATGCCACTTGACATTTGGAAAGAAACAGCAGCAAGTACAGACTCAGGTTTCCATGAAGAAAACATTTCTTTTGCCAAGCTCAGCAGCTGAGGGGTAGTAACAGCAACACCACACCTGATGTTTGAAAAGCACCTCTGGTGCTAGCAACATTCGGAATAGACACTGTCACACATCAAAATATTATCTTTCTTGTACTCTCAGGCTAAGGACTATTAGGTCTATTACAACATCAATGAATGAGCTTGCATTTTGCAGTCTACTAAGCAGAAAGAGATGGCCCAAGAGAGGCAAGGAGACCAGATTTGAGGTTTTCTAACAACAGTCAGAGGACACTGAGCATAGTAAATCTTCACAGAGGGCTTAGGCGCAGTAAGGGTGACCTTATAGGTGCCTTTGGCACTGAAGGTGAAAGGAAGCACACTTTCAGCTGGGGCTGGCCAGTGGAGATCTTAGCACCTCTTAGGCTAAAATTCTTGCACCTAAATGCCACCTAATCTCAAGCAGATTTGCAAAGTGCAAGCACATACGCAACTCTGAAGGTTTTCAGTTAATCTTAAGCATGTGCTCAAAATTCCAGATCCCCATTGTGGAGCACTTAATAACAGGCTGGGGGAAGAAGAAAGGAAGAAAAAAACCAAACCCTACAGAGATAATTTTAGATGTGGAGTTTATGCTAATTTACCACTTGTCTTACAATAGCAACCTGCTGTGCTTCAGCTTGTCTGCTACCTCTCACTCCCGTCTGGTCCACTCTGGTGATGGTACATGGCCAGTCAAACAGGACACATCTCAGATAACATGAGCAACTCTGCCTTCGCTATGCCTGTGCAGGGGGGGCAATAGTGTTTTCCGCACTGTGGTGGCCCTGAAGAACTGTAAACGCTAACACTGCGATGTCTAACATTGCCGTTCCCTCCAGGGAGGGCAAAGCTCCATGGCCTTCACTTCCTTCTCTTTTCCAACACACAGCACATGGGAGCACGTCCACAACTGAACCATCCCTCCACATACAGGACACCATTTCAGCCAGTCATCTCCAGTTGCTGCATGCTCACAATAACATGCTCCCAGCCCACATCGCAGTTTCCCCCAATAAAAAACTCATGCGTTAAAAAAACCAAAACCAAACAATTCCCAGCCCCCTTTAAACCGCTCTCCTAAGAATGCCAAGAATTTTCCCAGACACTTGCGCCTTTATTCATATCCCTCCCGGCTCCCAGCTGCACTCCAGGCAGGCAAAAACATCACTGAAGAAACCAGATATGGAGTCACCACCAGGACCTGCCAAATAAAAATGAAAGCCACTTTACATTACAGAGGCAAGAAGACTCAAAAGCTGTGGCTCTTTCCTTCAGGGCTAACTAAAGGTTATGTTGCTTGAAGTGATGCCCTTCTTGAAAGCTTTTGGACCCATTTTTAAGAGCTATTCATACACCCTGAGACCAGTGAGTGCATTGCAAAGAGCAATGCTCAGCATCTTGGGAAAACCAAAATTTTTAAAAATCACTGGTCCAGTATCAATGTTTCACAGTGTCCCATGTGCCCCAGGCTAGTCTCAGGGAAGAAAACACTCTGCTGCACACCCGTAAAAATCCAGCGTGCTGAACACACAACAATGTAGTCACCTACCCATAAGGAGGTGGACAGGGATTCAAGTGAGAAAGCAAAACTCCTTTTAAGGGAGGAACTCCTTAGGCAAACTCCTTAACTGCTTTCCTGTATCCAAGCTACTGGTGCCAAAGCAGTGTTTTGATTCCAGCGGCACACCTTGTACTGATATCCCAGCAATACGCCAGACGCTGAGCACTCCCAGCAGCAAGCCAGGAGCAGGGATCTGCACACTCAACATATTCCGCTTCTGCACCAGCCTGCTCACTTTAGCATTTGTGAGCAAACAGCTGAACTACAGGCACTGCCTTCAGCTTTGCTTCAGTCTAAGCAGCATTTCCTCCTTTTAAAAGAAAAAAAAAAAAAACAAAAAACAAACAAAAAAAAACCAAAACAAAAGAAACAACCAAAAACCCCAACCACAATACATAAAATAAAAATCCTACACACATCTACAGAATCAAAGGAATTGGCACAGGCTTAAAACATCAGTTTTTGCTGACTGTCAGAGCTAAATCTGAAGGGAGAATAAAGCTTCTCATCTTTTCTTATACGACATACATCCAAGATGATACATTCACAACCTGTGAAGGCAACATCAGTTTTAATTTTCTGCAAACAAACTGTTTCTGGCTTAAACTCCTCTCTGACTTTTTATACTAAAAGCAAAATTCCCACATGCTCCCTTTTCTTAAGCTGTTATTTAGCAATTTCCTTATAACATTTATGAAGCCTAATTAACTAATCATGAGGTCTTTCTTAATTAAGAAAGGATTTACCGTGCATTTTGTCCCTATCACAAGCCCTGAATGAGAGTTTACAAAGGAGCAAAACAGGATTTGCCGGGCATTATGCACAAAATGTTTTGCAAACATGAATGTTGCCTTTGAGAATAAGGCAAGTTGGTTAAAACAGAGAAAACTATGGAACCAAAAATGAGAGACATTTCCTCCAAAATGACCTTAAAGGATGAGAAAGTTCAGCTTTTCATCAGCCTGAGAATTCCATCCCCCATGAGCTATTCAAAACGAAGAAAGCAAAGTCCAAAACACTAACATAACTTTTCCTTCAGTCTGTTTAAAAAAAAAAACAACCAAAATACAGACAAACAAGAGCATACCAGACTACCCTAGTTCATTTCTTTTCAAAATTCTTTATTCAGAAGGTGCTGAGGCTTTTGATTTAATGGACCTTCACAATTAACCCTGACAAGAGACTAATCTTATCACCTTATCTAGTAAGAGACTTTCCCAAGTTCACCCCAAGCAGCAGATGCATTCCCAGCTTGCACTCAACTGATGTGACCACCAGGATCTCTTCCCTTCCCCACCATCCTACCACGAGGAAGAGGAGGAGACACTTGGCAAATACAAATGGCTGTGGGACAAAGCCAGGAGAGAAACTGAGTGCCTACCCCTAAGGAGTGGCATGGAAAAGGTTTGGGGCAGTTTAAAAGAAATGCTGAAGAAGCAAAAAGGATCTGGATCCCCATCATGCCGAACAAGCCATGCTGGATATCAGCCATCAGGATTATTTGTTTTAGTTACCACTTAAAATAAACATAGCTAATTCCCACATACGTTTCCAGAATTTATTGCCTGATTACAATAAATACTATTATTCAGTATATTTTTAGACAAGGGAACAGAGATATAATGGGAACCCAAGAGTTTTGGTCACCACTGTATGCTTTTTTCCCAGTTTGCCTCATGCAGCCATCTCACAGCATCTCCACAAACAGCACTTCCAGCTACTGGACAAGTCTCCTTGTGGTACTGCCTGGAAGACACCAGAAAGAGAAGTTTTACATACCACAGCCACTCAGCTCCAAGAGCTAAACCAGAGTCATCATGCTAATAAGCTGACTGCTTTATATCCTATTAACACATGCCTCCAGAAAGCCTCAAAGTGTATTAGCACAGAACACCTTTAATCTGAAGACTCAAGGCAATGGAAAAAAGAAAAGAAAACCTCTATCCGAAAAACGCGCATAGCAAGAAGATAAGCTGAAAGGACTATTCATTCTGTATGAAAATAGAGAATAAATCTATATTCACAAACATGAGCTGGGAACACCTTTGCTGCAGAAGACAGGGGAAGGAGAGCATTCCTGGGAGGCCGGCTCTGGCAGCTCTTCCTCAGGCAGCCCTTTTACTGTGGCAGAGCTGAAAGCCAGGATCAGCTTGGATTAGGACCCAAGGCCCGGAGCAGCCTGCTGTAAGCAGGGTCTGGACAAAGGACCCAGCGATGCCCCTCTGACCCAAGCTGTCCCACGATCGCAGTGCTGCCCCGCACACACCGGGCACCTGCAGGAATGTATACGCTATTTAACACAGCGTGGTCGGTCTCCTCTCCCGGTGACCGACCTGAGCAACCCTGGCTGCTGCTGCGGGAAGGTTCGGTTTTCCAGCATGAACAACACGAGCTCTGGGAACATGCTTCACACCAGCCCACAGCCGAAGGCATGCCTGTACAGTCCTTTGCAGGCAGACAAGAACTCAGCCGAGCAGAAGCTGAGGGATGTGTCCTGCCTCTCTGTTACAGCAAGAACCAGCCGAAACGCTCCTTGCCTGTGGAAAACTCTGGATGCATTCCCCGCATGTTTCCTTGCGCACGTAATGCAGCGGTGGCACAGGCTCATTACAGCACCTCATGCAGCGGCGAGGAGAGGCCAGGAGCAGCCCCAAGTCCCTCGATGGAAATCCAGCCCAGGCTCTCTCGCTCCGCAGCTCCCTGCGACAATCTGGTTTTGAGGCTGTGCGAGCCAGAGAGGGCAAGAGCCCTGAGGCAGGGTGCTCCATGGGAACCTCTCTCTAGCTGTCTGACAGCTCTGGAATTTCATGTGTGTGGGAGACAGACACTTTTTGGCTTCACAAAGGAATCTGAGCGTCTAAACAAAGTGGTGCCTCCACAACCCTGACCCCACAGGCCCCGGTCAGCCCACAAGCTGAGAGCGGCGACTAGGGATGTATCCAAGAAGCCTGCGGTTCTCAGTGACACCGTTCTTCCCCAGCCCTCTGAAAATCTCCACTGTCACCCCCATGTTAGAGGGTGCCGATTCCCTGTCTGGCTCCACCTTTTGCATCCAAACGTCACAAGTCAGAGGCGAGCACGGCCGCTGACGCCAAAGAAGAGGCTCTGGAAGGAAAGAACATGGCTAGGACTAAGGAGAAGCAGCACCTTCAGGATTTTTTTTCTCACTTGAGCTGCTCTGGGAGCAGAGATGGGCTTTCTTACTCTTTGGACACTTTTACAATACCCAATACAAATGCAAAGCTTCAGGTATAAACCCAGAGCTCATTGCAGCTACACAGATGTGGGGAAGGGAAGAAACAGGCAAGCTGTGCATGATTGCATGGGCCCCACCTCATCA
This sequence comes from Aquila chrysaetos chrysaetos, assembly GCF_900496995.4. Taxonomy (NCBI): domain Eukaryota; kingdom Metazoa; phylum Chordata; class Aves; order Accipitriformes; family Accipitridae; genus Aquila; species Aquila chrysaetos. Next base: position 20,484,019 of record NC_044025.1, read on the forward strand.
AAACACAAATATGGGACAGGATAACATTATTTCTAAGGGTAGCAGCTAATCTGAAACAAGCAGGGCAGCTTCTCCCATCCACAGCCTGAAATGTGCCCAGGACATGTTCTGAATAATCAAAGTTAATCACAAAAATATGCCCCTACCCCACACAGGCGGGGTGGAAACAGCGTGCCCACGCCCTGTACATCTCCCTTAGTCCCATGGCCTCCCAAATTCCTCCTCTTAATTGCACAACCAAGGAAAAGCCAATTCAGCATCATGCCATTTCTTCCCCTCCCAACCTCCGAGCCAAAGGAGCATGAGAAGGAAAGGAGACAAGCGTGACCGTCGCTCCTGCAGACGGAAAAACAGCCCATTCCCCAGAGCACTTCGTTTGCACGGTGGTGCCTCGGGACGACCAGACTGGGGACAGTGGGGGCACTCGGAGACAGGGCTGTGTCTCTCCCCGCAGCTGGCAACAGCACTGGTATTCTGCTACAGAAGATAATATTTAGGGAGCTTTTGGCCTTCCAGCAATGCTAGAGACTGGCTGACAGCTGCCACCACAGCACTGACGATGAGCCCTGACACCATGCCGGCCTCCTGAAAGAGAGTTATTCTTCGGGCTTTCATTTGTTTTGCCGATGCAGAGGGCACACATGGCTTCAGCATTTGCCAGCTCACGTCCTTCCACCCACTGCCTCGGCGCTCGCTGCGATTACGAGCGGTTAAGAGGAGCTCTGGAGCTCCCACGCAGAACAACATGTTGCATCTCTGCTGCAAGAGGAAGAGATGCTCCAGATTCACTGACAGCAACAGCACCACAGTGGGGAAGGAAAAAAAAAAAAACAACAAAACCCAACCAAAACCCCAAAACCCCCAAAAATCTTTTCCTGGGCAACATTTGTTCCCAGTGCATACATCCAAAATAAGTGTTTAACTGCAATGGACTGTGGTTGAGCTAATTGGTCCTGTGGCTGAAATAGTCAGAGCTGGCTTCCTGTATGAGCACAGGCTCTCCCTGGGAGAGATTGTGGGGCTCAGAGAGACAACCGTCAATTTGTCTCCTCCAATGGAAGACCATTCTCCCTATCCCTCCTTCCCAAAAAAGCATACGCTACAGGCAGAAGAGCTGGCCAGGGCAGGGAGGGAAAGGGCTGCTCCCGCTGGGCTCGCTTCCTGGTGCATGTTACCAGCTTGGAGAAAAATCTGTCACTTCTGTTCCACACTGCATGGGGGATCACTTGAGATTTTCCAGGCTAAAGGTAAAATAACTGAATGACAAAAACAGACAAGGAAATTTAACCCTGGAACTTCCAAATGGTGCCACTGGCTGGGCAAAAAACAGGGCTGGAGGAATAGCCGAATCCAAACAAACCCCTGTTTCCACTGGAATTGAGCCATGGAAATGTTTTCCTTGAGAGTGTGAATAAAAGAAAATGTAAGGTTATGCTTAGGACCTGCAGTGATAAGTCTTCTGGCAACCGCTCTGCCCTAGCCATGGTACACAGAGCTGTTCTCAGCCCACTCCTCATGCCCATCTTTCATGGACTAAGGTATAACACTGGCCCCTTCACACAGAGGAGCAGGTTTAGCCTGTGCAGTCAATAAGAGAAAAAGTGAGCTTACAGAAAACAGCAGCAGCAGAAATGCATGAAGTTTATCACAACCCAAGCAGTCATGGCAGGAACAGACACTGTTCAAAGGTCCCTCTCCTCCCACAGAGTTGGGAGCAGGACACAAGAAGGCAGTGGTGTGAACACAGGTAACACTCACACGAAGCTGCCAAACTGGCCAGACCCCCCCACAGCTCAGCAGCTCGCTGTGACAGAAAAAATGCCATTGTCTATTTCCAGCGAGGAAGATGTTGTTCAGCTTTCCTCTGTATAAAGTGGTGTTTTGTTCTGGCAAGATTTTCTAAGTAGCATTAATTTATAGTAAAGCTACCAGTAAAAGCCTAGCTATCAATCACTAACATGAAGAGACAACTTCTCAGGACTGCATGTAGACAGCCACCCCACAACCACAGCTCACACACAGCTACACGCACGCATCTAGTGCTCTCTTCGCTGGGCATCGATGTTCACAAATCCCCTGTCCATGCACACAGTCACAGTACGCACACAAAGCAATCAGCCATGATATTTTCAAAAGTTAAGAATTTAGCATTATGCTGTATCTCAGCCCAACTTTAAGGCTGAGGACACCTGCTCCTCCCCACATGCACGCGCCTGTGAGCGGGCAGCTGCTTAGTTTAGAGCCCAAGCAACTGCCTTTGCACATCCAAGTCAGACAAGGGGTTAATGCAGATCGTTAAGCAACAGCATTTCAGGATGGGTTTTATTTAAAAAAAGAGAGAAAGCCACAGATTTGAGGGTTTGAAAAAGCTTCTCAAAAGCAAAACAGTCTTACAGTCTCAGTCTCACATCTCATCCCATTTATTCTCCTACGCATCTCCAGTTGCTTCTCTGTCATTTCTTCTCCTTCCAACTTTCTAGCTTCCTCCAGAGCTTCTGCATTTCCCTGCTGCATTTCACGCACTTGCTGGCTGCCGCTTGCACGTGGTGGTTGGGCTGTTTCCCGCTCAACATACCAACATCCTTGCTAATACTGCCAGTGTCTGCTCCAGCACACAGTCATCACGTGTGCTAGCTCAGCACTGGCCAGAACAGGCAATGGAGAAGCTCTGAGCTTTGATAACAAATTACAGTATTTCATAATTGAACCAAACTTTATCAGCTTTCTTTCCACTCTGGTGGCAGCTGTAATGAAGACAACTGGCCTTAGGTATCCAGAAGCGATGCCTGTAGACCAAGCCTTGAACATGGCAGTGGTGAGCCACATTCTCACAGCAGATCAGCAGAAAACTTCAGTCTCCAGGGGCTGAAGCCAATCTCTCTCACAAGCACTACATTCACAAAAACAAAGGCGGTCTTGAGCACCACTGGTGTGATTCTGCTGCCTTAGAGGCAGCTTTCTATGGGCCAGCTTCCTTTCATTTGCTTTTGTTGGTCATTTCCAACAGCAGCACTTCAAGGGAACTTTATTGTGCTGGAGACAGAGGCATTCTGGAGGACTGTACAAGGGAAGCATGCATCTGGGGAGTTTTGAAAACACATTATCCGAACCTAAGGGTCACTACATTCCAGGATGTCAGTGTCAGCTGGACACTTATAAATAGCTTCACCAATCTGAATAGCATGACCTATTGTGTATCAAAAACCTCCTTCAGAGGCTTTTTCAACATTACTTTCCACTGCAGATACAAACAGCTAGTAAAAATAAATTAATTTATCATCACCTCTTCTTGGCAGCAATGAGCTATTCCCACCCAGGCTTTATGCACAGGAAACTGAGGCATGGTGATATAAAGTGGCACCACGAAAGCTGTAAACCCTGCAGAAAGAGCAACTCGGAACACCTTAATCATGAGGTTTCCATGATACTGCTGGAGGAACAGCATCAGAGCTGAGATGTGCTGAGGATAAAGGAAACAGCAGCTGGGACAGTCCTCTGCCCTACATCAAATGGAAGCAAGACGTTGCTCTCCCACCTGCTTCTTCTGCCAGATCTGCAGTTCCAGGTGAAAGGCAAACTAGTCCAAAGGCAAAGATTAGTAAATCACCAGATCTACTGGGCCTGCAGATCCCTATAAACTCACCCTTAGCTCCCTGCACAAAGCAAGCAGATTTTCTCCTAATGGAGTTGGGCACTAAAGTCACATTGGAGCCCAGCCATTCATTTCACTTTGGTGCCCAAATGAGAGCCAAGCACCTTCAGGAACATTCCCCCCCCCCCCCCCCCTTTCTTTTTTTTAAATAAAAGTGACAAGAGCGTTGATGCAAGTACACCAAGCATTCAAGTACCCACACCAAAGAATAAGTGTAATTTTCTCCCAGGCTAGGCAATATTTTAGGTTCTCCTAACACCTATGAAAACCCGTATAGGCACCCGCAGGCATACCAAATTAACACTGAAAGTATTTATATATGATACAAATGCAGAAAGAATTGCAGTGAGACAGTTACAGTGTTTCCATTCCCTGACACCGACGCTTTACCTTAATCCCCTCTCCCCAGGGTCTAGAAGCATTTGCTTTCCTAAATAAGAGCCCACAATCAATTTTCCTTTATGCAAGTTTTAAGTAAGTTACAGTCTTGCAAATTCATTCTTGAGCTGGAAACTTTTGGGCCAGGATTCAAAGAAATGAAGCAGAGTTTGAGATTCTTGGCAAAAAGTAGTTTACAGAGAAAACAGTAGCAGGGACGTGTTTGTGCTCCAACGGCATGCCTATAATTCAGACAACCACCACTGCTGCTCCCATTTATTTAGCAATATCACACCAGACATTTTTGACTTTTGAGAGCTATGCTATTTAACGCGGTAAAAATGTTTTTAGCTCTGAAAGGCTACAAGACGCATCACCACGCTATTTAATCGGAACAGCCTTCCAACGACAACAAAAAATTCAAGCCATAGACAAAGAATAGTTTAAAGCCGACACAGATTTTAGCCAGATTGACTTCCGATAGCAGTTATACAACATGTGAGCTGCAGAGAGGCGGCGGTGCACAGGTCACACTCCATATTTGCTGTACGGCATTCTTCATACATTGGCTCAGAGACCAGTTAGCCTCAAGGGTTTGCTTTACCCCCGTTTGAATCGGTGCGTCTCTCTCAGTATTATACACACGCCGTTAAGTTACTCACTCTCGCAGAGTGTTTGTATACCACTGGTACGCAAACAATTCTTATTTCGGAAGGTCTGACCCCATTTCTTTCCGCCTCTCTTCGCGGGGCACTTTACGCCTGCAGACACAGGGATACGGGATACCCTTTGCGAGCATCCTGGACACCCACGGCGGGGCGGGGGGGCACGAAAGGCTTTCGTTACCGGTTTCAGCATCAGACCAAAGCACCGAGGCCTCGCAGCCTTCCAGCCCGCCGGGCAGGACCTTCCCGCAAGGACTCTCCCCGCCGAGGCACACCGGCTCTGCCCCTCTCCCCAAATCCCCTCGCAGCCGAACACACACACCCCCCCCCCCCCCCCCCGCAGCCTCCTCCCAGCTCTGCCGCCGCCGGGCAGCCCGCTGGCCGCGGACACGGGGGGAGCGGGGCGGGGGGGGGGGTCTGGCGGGGCAGCGGCCGCGCACACGGGGCCGGCGACGGGCGCATCCCCCCCGGCTGCCCCGACCCCACCATCAGCTGGATTAATTTTTTTTTTTTTTTTTTTTATTTCCCCCACCCGCCGAGGGAGAAAAAACCGAAGTTATTAACCCGAGGAGACGCGCGTACGGGAGCAGGACCACCACCACCACCCCCCCCCTCCCCGCCTCCGCTCACCGAGAATCGCTCCAGGTCGGTGGCGGCCATGGCCGGCTCTGGCGCGGCTCCGTGGGCGGGAGCGCGGCTCTCCCCGCCGCGGGTGGATGCGGCTGAATGGATCCAATATGGCCACTTCCTGGAAACTCCCCCTCCGCCCGCCACAGGCACCGCCCGACCGACCGAGGGAACGGGGTGGGGGGGACCGGGAGGACGGGCACCGGCACCGGGAAGGGGCGGGAGCGGCCCCACGCAGCCGCAGCCCTCCCTCCGTCCCTCGGCGGGGAGGGCCGGCAGCGGGCCCGGCTTCAGTCCGGCCCTCCCGCCCCGCCGTGGAAGGGGAACGGCGGAGGCGGAGAGGGGCTGGCGGAGCGGCGGGGGCGGCCCCCGCGCCCCCCCTGAGAGGGGCGGTCAGCGGCAGAGTAGGGGGTACGAGCGCGGTCGGGGGGGGCGGTTTGGGGGTGAGCACCCGGGGGCTGATGGCGTTCCGCAGGCAGAAGAGGGCTGCGAGGCAGCCCCGCAGCATCACCCTCGGCACAGGAAAGCTTCGCGTTTGCGTGGGACCGTGGAAGCGGCGGGAGGATCCTCTGCGGGATTCGGAGGAGGCGCGCAGCCACGGGGAGACCCGTCTCCCCGTCTCCAGCGTTCAGCGTTTCTGGCAGGTCGGCAGAGAGCACAGGGCAGCAGTGCCTCTGTCACCCACGGGAGTTACGCCCGGGTCGCAGCCACCGTGGGGGTTTGAGCCGGGGTGCCGAGAGCTCGCGGCCGTTACGCTGCCCGCGTGGACCGTAAGTTAAAGCACGCAACGGAGGACCGTCGAGTCCTTCTTCATCACTCCTTCCCACACAAAGCACGAAGCCGGTCCCGTCACCAGCACCCTCGCTCTTTGCAACCCGCAAAGACATCAGTATTTTACCAGCTGTTCGCACAGAGCAAGGTTTCTCTTGCTTTCTGGTGCCCTCTGCTGCAGTGCACCTATCAAGGACAGCTTACCAGAGCCACATGTTCTCTCTAGACCAGACCTACACCCCCAATCTGTCTGCTGCCCTGGTTTTGTCTTAGGCTTTCCCCAGCCTTTCTATCAGCCACTGTGTCCTCGTCTTTTCTGCTCATCCTCTCTCTTGGAGCAACATATACTTCCCGTTGGAGAGCTGAGTTTGGACAAAGAGATCAAATACTTCTCCCCCACGACACTGACTCTATGTGGGGAAAGGACTGCTGAGGATCGCTGAGGATCGTTTTGAACCCCCCGAGAAGGGCAAGCCCTCTTGCAACTCACTACACAAGAGTCAGAAAAGCTACTCTCTGCGCAAAAGGGCAGCAGTTACCACCCAGTTCCTGAGGGCACAGCAGAAATTCCCCCGGCAGCTTTGGACACACACACTTGGCCCTCCGTCTCTCGTTGCTGTTGGACACATCTGCTCAGCTGAGCTGCTCCTCAAATACCATCCTCAGGGCTGCTTCTCCACCCAGTGCACGCACCAGCTATAGGGAGCGTTAAGGAATCAAGATAACTTTGAGCACAGCCTGAGGCTTGATACTCTGATCCTCTCCCCAGGCAGGGCCAGAACCTGCTGTCCCATCTTCGTTGTTGTTGCCGGTGAGGATTGTCCTTCAAGAACCAGTTCATGGCCTGAATTTCCCTAAATTATGCTAGATGTGGAATGCTAATCTCACTGCACAATATAACCACCTCCCAGGGAATGGACAGGGGAGAGCTTACCTGGAGTGACTGTGTCCAGCAAACCCTTCCCAGTCTACTCAGGTGCTCCTAGATCACCTGCAGCACAGGCTCCAGCATCCTGCACAAAGTAGGGCCATAAATAGAGTCACTACCCAATTATGATACAGCTAAAGCTCCAAGCCCCACCCCAATTACTAGGAAACAGCGAGCAGCTGTGCTTAGGCCCTGTTTCCAGTTATTTTTCAAAAGGTTTGCCAAATTTCAACTTTGTGGCAAGATAAGGAAAAGGAAAGATACCCAATATCCCAGTTCCTTTCATTCATCGCCCACAAAAGTACAGTCCCTGGAGTGCCCTAAAACAGGACTGAAGTATTCAAAGACAACCAAACCTCAGCAACAAAATGAAAACAGAAGTTGTGTTTCATTACGCTACTCAAAGAGCTGCATGCCATATTAACTTCTATCTTCTCCCTTACCCGCTATTTGTGATCTTAACAAAGGTCTCTTGCTCCCACGGCAATATAAACAAATGAGACCACGCTGTGCTGGTGGGCACTGAGCTGCTGTGTTACAGCAGGCGTGCAAGATCATATGTTACATCTCCACATCTTTGCCTCTACCCCAAGACTCCTTGGGATCCACCCGCATTGTGTTGCAGGAGCTCTGGGAAGCACTACTCATCCCAGAAGGGTGCTTATGTTGGAGAAATAAAACAGGATATGAAAATTAGATGTAGGTAATTGAAGGGAGGGGGCAAGAGTTATAAAATGCAAGTGCTTAGAGGGATCGGAGATTAGGAAGAAGGTTGTGCTCTCCCTTTAAGCTATTTCAAGGCATTTTCTGAGAAGGTGTCATCCAAGCGATCTGCTTTTTGAAATATGATAATCTAGTGCAGGTCAGAAGAGCTGTTTTTTTGTCCTTCCCGAGTGGACTGCTGTAACCCAATTAATTCTGCTAATCCATATATTAGTTCTGGCTAAAGATAGGTTGCAAAAATATTGTATTTCTCTAAAAAGGCCATTGCTGAACACCATCTGTTAATTTATCTTCTTGGGTCACCAAAAATGACAAAAAAAACCCCAACCTTTTTCCTGTCACAGCCACAGCTCTTTGTTAATGCTGCCTTGTGCTAGAGCTGCCAGGGATACCAAAGCTGGCCTGCTGGTCTTTGGCATCTAAAGCCGAGTCCCTCTCCACCCGCAGAGGTGGTATAAGCTTGCTGAACCTTTTGTTCATTTGCCCCTTGCGAGTGAGATGTTCGTGCAGACGAGACACTCACTTTGCCATCTTATTTCTTTGGCCGATTCCCAGAGGTTCTCCAGTTCTCCCTGGGTCCTTCAGCAAAACCAGGGAAGCTAAAATCTGGTATTTCTAGTGTACAGATGCAAGTAGCATAGTTTATATAGAAGCAGAGTTAACCTAAAGTTACCCCTTTTTTTTTTTTTTTTCTGTACAGGCAAGCTTGGGAGTCCTGATTTAAGGCAATGTAAAATTCTTGCTTAACACACCCTTAAATGCCATTATGCCAGGTACTTTGGGAGAAGTGATTGACTTAGATTCATTAAGAGCTCTCTTACCTGCCAATAAAGTGCAGAATGTAACAACACAAGGCTCACAAACGCTGATTCTCAGACAGCTACTGGCTTCTGTGAGCTGCAGGTCAGATGCAAAGATTCACAGCATAAAGGAAATTCTGAGACATTGCAACACATCAAGGGACAGCACTGCTGTCGCCTGGCTCTCTGAGCCGTGCTGCTGAGAGCTTCTGCAGCCTGAGTCTTCTCTGCCTTTGTCCATCAGCACTGCCACCAGCATGGGGCGGATCTCTGTGACAGGAGAACACTGTGTAAAAGCTCGCAGTTATTTTTAAACACCTTGTTATTTCAAAAAGAACGCTATTTCTAATGCCAATTCAAGAGAAACCCTGCTAATTTCAAAAGCTTCAGATCCATAAAAACTGCTTCAAGAGAAGAGAATTTAATTTGGTGGCTCCTTTAGCTGCTAAGGCATCGGTTGTTATGCAAATTATCCCTAATGGCTCAGGAATTAATTGTACATTACAGTGCTGGATGCTCCCGCAAGGATTTTAAACTCTGTGGAATATTTGTACCTGCTAAATCCACAGTGAATTTAGGGTGAGCTGTGAATTTTCTGCAGGTGAAGAGCTGGGGCAGAGAATACAAAGGACTGGAGAGGCACGAATGTGTCCCTGGAACCTCTCTGTCCTGGAGAGAGGAAGGAAAATGCCCCTCACCGCGTGGACGGTGGCATTGCAGTAGCACAGTTCTGATGGTGGGGAGATCAGCAGGAGTTGCTTTACTTCTTCACATTGTGACCCTAGGTACAGGCAATGAAAGTGGAGAGAAATAAATGTGATCACAGCCCTGTTTACTTCACGTGCAGCCACAGTGAGCGAGCCATCATCCTACCTGCCACACGAATACAGCAGCAAGACCAAGACCTTTGGAAGAAGGCTGCATCTTTCAGAAGATCCTTGATCTTCAAATCCAGGTGGTGCAGATAAACAGAACCCCTTCATGTTTTTCAACACAGGCCGGAGGAATCAGCTTATTGGAAACTATTCATTTCTCGCAATGTGTCCTCCTGGGGATTATTAGAAACCAAATGGTTTCACAGGTACTCTTTTAGCAGCACTACCACCAAGCACCTTATTAAACTTTCATTGGTTATACTGACAATATATGGGACTTACAAGGCTTTTCTACAGAAGTGCTATCCTTCTAAGCTGAAAGTCAATAGGAGCTGTAGGTCCATTTCCCCTATGCACACTGAGTGGTCCTGGTGAATGTGAGATGGCTGGAAACAGACTCCAAATTTCCCCACCTTCTAATGTTAAAGGGTAGTATTACCACACTGTACCTTGTGCCAGGTTTGCATTATCCTGCTAGAATCCCACCAAGTTCGCAGGCACGATCTGAAAACCAGAGGATGTTTGGGATGGGTCCTTGCATCATCTGGGTGGAACAAGCAATTTTAATAAATCAAACTCTGAGATACATGGAAAACTGCATTTGAATGATTGCTGTTGAGAAACATCATCCAAAGTGGTTACTGAGGTCCTTGAGTTACAGCTGAACCTTGCTCATTTATGAGAAAATGCCTTTTATCTGCAAATAATCTCCCCCCCACCGCCCCGCCCCTTCACAGTCTTTTGCTCAATTGTTTATCTATGGAAGGTTACTGCATTTCTCCATGGAACAAAGGAAGAGCTATTTTCCTTCACAATGCATGCTCTTTGTTTCACATGAAAATACCAACAAGGAAAGTGGAAAATCATGGGCTTTGTCATCCTATTTATTCTGGGAGCCCTGATTTCATTTTGGAGGAAAATAAGTTTTGCTTGAGGTACAAATCCCATCCGTAGTCAATAGCACCTAAGCTTCACCTTTCTGCAAAGCAGCAGCATCCTGTCCAACTGAGACTATCCCCCATATTCCCTTTTTCTTCCTCTGTTGCTTCCAACCTGGCACCTCCCTTTCCCTGTGGCTCTGAGAATATCGTGCGGGAAGGAGCAGGACCTGGGATACCATCTCCTTCAGTTTTGAAGTGTCAGTAGAAACTTCTTTGCTCTGACTAGATGATTTGCTTGATTTCCTGGGTTTGTGTGGTGTGAATAATTACAGTCATATAACCTTTACCTTCCTCCCCTGAGGGGGTGGGAAAAGGCCCCAGGCTCTCTATGCACTGTACTACACTGTAATGTCTGTCGATAGTTTGAAAGTTTGTGAAAGTTGGTCACGGGAAAGGTAACTCTCCTCAGTCACACAGTTATTAATAGAGGCCAGCTCTATGATGTAGAACTAGCAAACTGCAATATTTGTGTTTAAAAAAAGTAGTAGTAAATTCATTTAATCATGGGTTTCTGTACGTAGTTTTTGTCCCAGCCAGTAAATTAAAAATATCAAGACAGTTGGCTTGAAATCTCCTACAAAGCAGCCCACAGTATTCTGTAAATAGCCCCACAAAAAATAATTGCTTTGTAGGTTTTTGGTGACACAGAAAAAGAGGCAAAACTTCTCATGCTTTTTAAGGCTGGAAATTTCAGATGACTGATGAGCATAACACCCATAATGCTCCAGGCTTTTAGTATCTATATTAATAAAATTCATTCAGACACCTTAATTTCCACTGCACAATCTGATCAGAATATGACCAGCGCTCAGTAAACTAAGAGGAGCTCACTGGGATCTAGTCTCTTGGTACCTGGCACTTAGCCTGGAAGGTGGGAAACCAAAAGGCATCAACAGATAAAGGGAAAGGTTGGCAAACACGATGCGCCCCAGACTGTGGTCTGGAAATGGTACAGAGGATTAGCCAGAAGTGTTGTTTCCTTCTTAATTACAGAAAGTACAGGATGAACCTAACACACACTGACAGACAGACTGCGAAAAGGAGCACAACCACACAGCACGGGTTGCCCACAAAGGATGAAGTGAGCGCAGGTGGGACAGGCGGTTGGATGCATCACCGGAAAATTACCTGGGGAAAGAGCTCCTTGCGTCAGGCAGTTAAACGAGAGCAACAAGTTCCCGCTTGGCATGGCACGAGGCGCACTTGTAGACATCCTCTCTCCTCTTCTATGACCTCCTGGGGATGTGCCCTCCCGCTCTGTGGCCACAAGGAATGCCAGGACCTGCAGTGGGGAATGGTCTCAGTAACACCCCTCCTTTGGGACCCCGACCCAACGCAAGCCCCCAGAGAGGTGATGGGACCTCAGCGACCCAAGGGTTGCCCCTCGGGTGCTGAGCAGTGAGACTTCCTGGGGGCCTGGTGCACCGAGATCCCTCTGCAGGAGAGGTGCCGTGCTGGGGATAAAACGGGTGGGATCTGAGGGCACCCTCGCGGGTCTCAAAGGACACACGGGTGCAGAAGGCTGATGCCTGTGCAGGCAGGGACGGAGCGTGGCACCTCTCTGCAAGCACCCACAGGAAGACCCTCAGTGTAGCAGTGAGCCTGAGGACATACCCTGCCACACGTGAACCAATTCAAGCAGTAGGAACAACTTCTCCCTTAACATTTGTAATACAAGAAAATGTTTTTAAAAGAGCCTATTCTTCTGAATTATTTTCCCTCCTCCTCTCGCTCATTTGCAGATATGAGCTATAATCCTAGGGTATAGTTGAAAGTTTGCAGTGCAAACATCACAAACTGCTGAGCTTTTCTTATGCCTGCAATGGATTCTAGTAAGGAAAAGAAATCAACAGTGAAAGCAAGGCATAGCAATTAATGTTTGGATGCATGCTCATTATTAGCTCTCTACAGCAAGCCAGGCAGAACTGTGGCGATGCCATAAGCTAGAAAGCATTGCTAAAACAGTAGAACACTAGACACAAGTGGCTGCCTCAGCAGAGGGCGAGGTTGCTGTGTATGCCATGTAAAAAGGCAGTAATAAGAGGTGTGCGGTTCACGTAGAAATACTGAATTGCTACAAGCAGCACGAAGATTACACGCTATTATGTGAAAGAACGTTAGAGCAGCAAAATGATTTTGAGGAACTGGCTCAGCGCCAGGTTGTTAGCAAGAGATAAAATAGCTTTTCAGAGATTTGCACAAAGATGGAGAGAGGGAAGGGGAAAGACTGCCAAAGGAAGACTCTGAGCAATCAGTGGGAAGAGGCTCTTCCACCACCAGTAAAAGGTATGAAGAGGTAGAAGGGAGGTCAGCATCAACGAGAAGGGAGAGAGATGCACTGCATGGGGATCAACGCACCTCAAATTGCCTTCAAAATGGAGACTTTGGCATAGGCTGATTCTCCATTTTATTCAAGTTTTAAGACAGTGAAAACAAAACGGAATCTATTTTCTGAGCCATCCTTGTACAGACAGTTACTTTTATCTGTCTTCATACCACACTGACTGTTCGTTCTGTGTTCAGCCTCTCTTGCTGTTTTCCTAGACAAACTGTTCAGTCATTCAGGAATCAATTTTGTGATCTTAATTGCAACACTCTGTGGAAGAGAAAACAAGTTTGCAGGCTGAATGTCATCCCTCCAGGAGGTCTTCAGTCCTACTCCTTCACCTGGGGAAAGGCATTTGTCTGGGATTTTTTTTTCCCCAGTAGAATAGAGAACAATAACGTTAAATGCTTAAGCAGAAGTAATTGGTATGGCAGCACAGACAGCTTCTCTCTTTATAAAAAGAGCTCTCTCTTCTCCAGGTGTACGTGAATAGATCGAGGCATGTTGTAAAGATTTCATCGTTTATACGGATACGCATGTACACGTATGTACGTTGCAGATGCAATATAGATAAAAGGCACATAGAGAATAGATAACGATGCTATACAGAGCATCACATCGAGTTGGATACATTGCCAAAGAACGACCCATCCACCTTTCTTCCGACTTATTTTGAGGCGCGCGGCTCTAACCCAGAAGGATCGCAGGTGCCGCAGAACTCCAGAGGCTTCTCGGAGAACGGAGCCCTGCCTCTGCAGAGACCTAAAGCCGCACCGCTCGGCTGCTACCGAAACAAACAAAACCAATCGCTTTAGGAAGTTGGAAGAGGAGTAAATCAACCAAGCGTTAGCCCCTGCCCGAGGGGTCTCCGCGGGGCCGACGCACCGGTGACCTTACCGACCCGCGTCTCCTCAGTTCCCTGAGGGAGACACCAGCGCAGACGAGCGACAACGGCACCGGGTCGGGCCGCCGCCCTCCCGCCTCCCCGGGGGCCCGGCCGCTCACCGGCTGTGGGGCGGCCGGGGCCGGGGCCGGGGCCGGGGCCGGGGCCGGGCGGTTCCCCCGGAGCACCGCCCCGCGGGAGGAGACAGACGCCGGTGCCGCTCCGCTCCGCTCCCTCGGACGGAGGCGGCGGCGCGGGCGAGGCGGGGCGGGGCGGCCCGATCACCTCAGCGGGAGCGGCCGCGGGGAACAGGCTGGCCGCCGCAGGTGCCTCCTGCCTGCAGATCCCGGCGAGCCCCGCCGAGGGCGGGCGAGCGGGCTCCCTCCGCCGCGGGGGAGGCGGAGGCGGCGGTTCCACCACCTGTGGCGGCGGGATGGCGGAGCTCGACCTCAGCCCGGCGGCCGTGTTGGGCTTCCTGCGAGAGCGCGGCGGGCGGGTGCGGCACGCCGAGCTGGTGAGCGCCTTCAGGCCGCTGCTGGAGGCCGGCGGGGAAGCGGCGGCGGAGCGGCGGGAGCGGTTCAAGGCGGCGGTGAACGCCGTGGCGGTGGTGAAGGACCGCGACGGCTCCAACTTCGTCGTCCTGAGGCGGGAGCTGCGCGCCGCCCCGCCGCCGGGGGACGCGCTGGCGCCGCGGGGCGATGGCGGCCTCCCCGTTCCCGCCGGGCGGCTTTCGCCGGCGCCCCCGCCCGAGGAGCCGCCGGGGCCGCGGGCCGTCTCCGAGCTGCGGGGCCTCTTCCAGGGCGGCGGCGGCGGCGTCCCGCTGCCCGCCGGCGCGGCGGGGTCCCGGCGGGAGCCGCTCGCCAAGCCCTGCATGCTGCCGGTGCGCTGCGTGCCGCCCCCCGCCGCCCCGGGGCCGCCTGAGGAGCCGGGGTCCCCCTCGTCTCTGCCGCCGCCGGAGGAGGAGGAGGAGGCGGCGGCCGGGTCCCGCTCGCCCGGCCTGCGGCGGGGGCCCAAGAGCCATCGGGCCAGCGAGGAGACGGCGGCGGTGCCCCTGGAGGAGGCCGAGCACCGGTGGCTGGTGATGGCGGCCGGCGGGCAGTGGACCCAGCAGCTGCACGGGTTGCTGCTGGGCGACGCCAGCTTGGCGGCCCGGAGGGACTTCATCTCGGGCTTCACCGCCCTGCACTGGGCCGCCAAGAGCGGCAACTGCGACATGGTGACGAATATCATCAGAGCGGCCGAGAAGGGGGGGACCCGCGTCAACGTGGACGCCAGGTCGCACGGCGGCTACACGGCGCTCCACCTGGCCGCCATACACGGCCAGGAGAAGGTCATCACCATGCTGGTCTACAGCTACCACGCCAAGACCGACCTGAGGGACTACAGCGGGAAGAAGCCGCACCAGTACCTAAAGGAAGGGGCCTCCTCCGCGGTCAGGCGCTTGCTGGGGGACCCCAGCCTTCCCCACAACGCGGAGCCCTCCGCGCCCATCAAGAAGACCACAAAGCTTGCGGCTTCCATCTTGAGCTCCACTAGCACTTTCCTGGGGGTCATATCCGATGACATGGCTTTCTGCGACCTCACCAAAGGTTTAAGGAAGCCCTCGTCCTTAAACAAGCTCCTGGCTGCCACTACGGGCCCGAGGAGGAAGCCAAAGACTAGAGGGGGCTTCCCTTCCTATTCCTCCCTCTCCGAGGTAATGGAGGAGGAGGAAGAGGAGGTCGTCGTGAAACGCAGACCCGTTTCTGAGCTGTTCTTTGGCCACTAGCCTTCTTGGGATCGAAATTGTTTAATAATGTGACTGGGGTCTCGATTTTCTCTCGCAGAAGCAGCTTGGATTTCTTCTCTCCGTGTCTCTCTTTTTGGATATTTAACTAAATCAGCGATAGGGTCTGGCTCCAAAGGCCACTGGCTGAAACCCAGCCCACAGACGCCTGTGGAAAGGGAGCTGCCCAGGGAGTGTTAAAAATGCTGTATGTACCGTAGTGCTGATGTATCAGTCGAGACTGCAAACTTTATACTATATAACGGTTGAAAAACTAAAACAACCTCTGTGTGCATAGACAGGTTAAAATGCTTAAGGTACAGCCTTCTTGATCTGCGTTCCTTGGCTGGAGAGCACAAGTAAGGTAAAGAATTGCATATTCTACACTGTGAGCAGTGAGCTGGTAGCTGGCTACTTTAACATGGCTTGTTACATAGCAGGCTTAAATTATTAGAGGAAAGATGCATAGTTTTCTATGATGTTTCTGATTATTTTGGTAACAGAAGAGGAGTATTTCTATTTAAAAAAAAGTTGTACTTTTTCAAAACAAAGTTTCTCACTATCAGAAATACTAACATAACAATCTCAATTGTTGCCTAATGCATTTTATTAGATTAACAACTTTAAAAAATAATAAAAACCCCACCCTCAGCACTCAGGTCACCATGACCTGTCTACCTCAGTTTGAAAGCTAGGTTAGCATTTTAAATTTTTTTTTTTTCCTCTTCCTGAAAGACTTTCTGACTTTCTTTCTCTTCCTGAAAGACTTTCTAGGTGGGACTAACCACATGTCTTGATGATACTGTGAACATTTGAACTTGTCTATAGTTCAATCACTTAATCTGAATAAAAACCTTGTTGATATTTGATAGTGAAAAACTGAACTGAAGAACTGGGAATAGAATCCTGCAGAGTTTTCTGAGTAGCCAACTGGAAACAAAGCTAGGCTGGTATGTCTGATTCTTTTTATTTAGAACTTGGCCTTTGATTTTGACCTATTTACAATAAATATTTCTAAAAATTGGGCTTTATGTTATGTTAGGTGTTTCATGATAGAATGTCTGCATGACACCTTACAGCAATGTTTATCTCAACAGCATGAATCATTGACTTAAAACTAACTCTTCTTTTATATCATAAACATAATTGTTCTATATATAGAACTACACATAGCTCCAAAAAGCATGCTAACTGCAGGTTAAGTAATAGATTTGCAGTGAGATTATTATTTTTTTAATTACTATTGTGTTAAAGTTAATGTGAAAAGGCAGAGCTAAGAACAGAAACTGTCTGACTGCTGGGGCCAGTCTGCTAAACTGTCTCATTTTCTCTAAAAATGTAACTAAAAAAACCTGTGTAATTCAGAGGTGACAAAGGTGATGGCAATACTACACTTGCTCTGCTTTTCAGCCCCGTCAGGTGTTTTGGTTTCCATACTGAAACACTTGTTTGCATGCTTTGCCTTTCTTTCCAAGTCAGTGACTTCAGGAATGTTTTTTTCAGCCTTGAATCAAGCTTAGTACTTCTAATTGGCTGTAATTGGCTTCTCCCAAATGCTCGGCAAAGAATGCTGTACAGGACTGTGCTGAAGGTGGAGGCACTGCCCCCTTTCACCTTCTCCCTGGTGTTGGTGACATTTGTTGTAAGGGTAATCAGCGATTGCAGAGGGGTCTGATCCACCTGCTCTCGGAAGAGACTGGATTATTCTGCACTGGTCTGCTTCCGTATTGAACTAATTAAGTTGTTAAGCAAACGTTAATGATCAAGTACCTCATGACTTCTATATCTGGAGTAGGGTTTAAAAAAAAAAATAAAATCCTATTTGCTCCATAGCTGTTGGTGTGACCATTGACCAGCGTGGTCAGTTGAAACCTTGATTTGTGCTATGCTGTGTCAGCTCGCAGAGTTCCAGGAAAAAAAAGGTCTGTTGCTGTTTTAAGAAGTCTTTCCAAATTTACTGATGTTAAACGCTTTTTTTTTCTGTATTTACTGAAACTACAGAAGCATGCGTGTGCATTCGTGTTGCATCTGAGGCACTGGCAGGACTGACGCTGCCTGGTAAAAGCGTTCTGATTCTGTGTGAATTGGAAATGCTCTCCAGTTTGACTCGGCCTGATGGGGAAGTTTGTTCATTAGTTATGGCTATATGCTTGATACCTGTTCAAATAACATAGCTGAATTTTTAGTGCTAATTCTGAGTAAAACCTACTTGAGTCGGAGGCAAGGTTCAAGGATAGAGTGTTTTCTGTTTAAAAAAAAAACTGACCAACCTATAAAGCGTGGTTATGACTTCACCATAAGGAAAGTAGGGAGAAGGTTTCATTGCTCCTGTATTGTTGCATCAAAGGAAAAGCAAGAAGTCACAGCTGAGATAAGACTTCATTGCAGCACGTATCATCAAGGAAACTCAGCACTACTCATTCCTCGGAGGCATCACAGTGATGAGCTAGTGTGATAGAAAAATGCCCAGCAACAACAACAGAGCCCTCCTCCTTACAGCGTTCCCCAGGGAGGTTCTCCGAGGCTTGGCAGGAAGGTTGCAACACAAAGGTGGGGAGCTCACAAGGTCGGGTGCTGTAGGTGGGGTGGGTCAGGCTCTGCCAACAAGTTTGTGCAGTGACTCAGCTCATTCCTCCTCCTTGTTGAGCAGATTAAGGAAAAGATAGTATTTAGCTAGGCTGTGATTAGTATACCCAGTGCCATATGACTTCAGGTGCAAACAAACAAATACTGAGAGGTATTGAGAATTGCACTGCTGTAATCTTAGAAAAATATATATTGCCTTTAGTTTGAAGTAAAACCAGTCTATCGGCCTTTCTGGGTTTTGCTTTCGCATGTTGCCATTTACACTGTGGAAGGGACACTGTAGGACCATCGCGGCAGCGTTTCCTGGCAGAGACTAAGGCTGGGACTGTTTTATGAATCCCTTGGCTTGATAGATTCTCCTTAATACCACAATGTCAAGCCCAAATCCAGCTGAACACAGTAGGATTTTCACCTGGATGAGTGAGAGCTGTGAAGTTTAGTCAGGATGCTTTCACAAGTGACAGAGCCAAGAGGAGGACTGCGGCTCCCGTCAGCGCGCTGGCCCGGGGCAGAGGCTGTGCCGCAGCGTGCTCCACCGGCCGGGCAAGCAGCCTTTTGAACCTCTGGCCCAGCCCAGAGCCGGGAGCTGCCTTCCCCACCATCAAAGCTGATTGCAGGAAAGGATAAAACCAAAAAACCCTAGCCCCCTGGGCTCTGCTTCTGCCCTGTGGAGATGGCTTACGTGGTAGGGGCAGGCTGGCAGCTGCGGAAGGCTGGAGATGGAAGGTGCAGATGAAGCACAGGACCGGGATTCAGGAGCTCGGGGTTGTATTTTGCCTTGGTTACTAGCCTGCCTACTTGCCACGTCTCAGTTCTCCTGCTGTAAAATGGAGATAATCACCCTGGTCACTTCTTTAAAGCACACAGTTAGTATTGATATTCCAAAGTGAAATCAAGATAATTTTTTTTAGACCTGTAGGCAGCACGAGCAGCGTCATCCACAACCTGTGAATGCTGCGCATTCAGTGGAGCGCCTACACAAATAAAACGGGCTCAGATTTTAGTTTAGCAGCATCAGAGATCAGCAAAGCTAATGTTTGTCTGACCCAGGCTCAGTCTGCAGATAAGTTGTTTCATCCATTCCTCGGCACATTTTGTTCCAAGGAATATCAGCTCAAAAACCTGCACTGAAGAGGTTAGCAAACAAGCTTCAAGCCGCGATTCTATACAAAGGGACAGACTTTGTCCTCCTGCATGCGGCTGTTTGAGCAGCATGAGGCAGTGCGGTTGCGGTCAGGCTCAAATAAATTTTTTGGCCGTCTCCATCCCCTTGTGAGTGCTGCACAGAAAAACACCTGTTCTATGAAAGCCCTGGGAAATATGCCGCTCCCGTACCGCAGTGGAGTCTTTACGAGATTTCGGCTTCATCACAAAACCAAGGTCCAGTGGAAAAGTCACTGAATAACTCCAACAGACCCAATGCGAGTTGAACCACCAGCTGAAGGTAGAGGAGGCCTTTCGACAGTCCCCTAACTCCCCATTGCTCGTCCCTTCTCCTCCCGCTCTGCACGTTTCCACTATGACCTACATTCCTTGGATGCATTTGCCTCCTGATTTGCATATTAATCTGAGTAAAATGGCAACATGGCAGTTTTTGCACTTTCCAGTGATTTGTACTAATGTGGGACCCCCCAAATTAAGAGGTTGTTAACAGGGACTTGGCCGGCACATAGCACGGGCACAAACAGCATGGTGTTTGTTTGTTGGAGGGGGAGAACAGGGACAGAGCAGGACAACACAGATCAAAAGCTCTGCATCGTAATGAGGAACATTCATTTTCTATTCTAGTTCCAAGGTTTATTTCACTAATTTATCAGACAAAGCAAATCATTAAGCACATCTAGCCCATATATGGCATGTGCAACCCCAAAACGAACCATCACCAACTGCTGGCCGTTGAACCATGGTGGCTGGTCACCTGCTAGCCCTTTTGGAGTGAACTGCCAGAACAGTCCCATCAGGAGACACTTTCTAATGGTGATGCAGCTGCCTGCAGTAAGAGAGTGTCCTTGCCAAATAACCTAGACTAGTTCAGAAAAAGCATTTAGAGACAGATAAACTGGTCTCACCAAACTCATTCCACTGATGAACACCACTACACCTGCAAAGGTTTCTAAAACAGACCTGCTGTAGAAGTACATGGTGCAGCCCCCATCAGAAGCAGTCTGGTCCTACTCACTGCCCCTGAAAGGGGCATTAAAAAAAAAAAAAAGAAAAAAGCCAATTGCACCACAAAGCATTTTTGGGTAGATTTGTATCAACAAACACTTCTGGTAGAAATGCAGATTGTACAAGGGAAAGACTTTCTCTGTGTAGAACTCGCACCATTCCTCAAGTGGAATAAAGCATACCAGCAAAAAAGATTTTTTCTGGCCAATCTGAGTATATCTACCCAGCACAGGGGCTGGGACAGGATTCACTGCAGCGGCTCTGCCAGTAACACCCCTAAGCTAGCCCGAGCCTTGGCAACTTCTCTGAAAACACATGGGACGCACAGCCAGAGCTGCACCCAACCGCTTACCTCCCCGGTCCCCAGCTCACATCTCGCCACGCACCCATCATTTTACATAGTCTCTTTGTCCTGTTTGAATTGGCCGCCGCAGTATCCTTCCTTCTGCTAGCCAACTCGAGACAGCCAAGAGTTTGCGTGTTTGTGCTTTACCAGGCTTGAAACAAAGCACAGATTTAAAGGGTCTGTGGTGGCGATAACACCGCACTCAAACGCTGCCCACGATGTTGCACTGTGTGCTGAAATCGTGCTCATTTGTGTCGCAGTCCTCAGCAGGGCCAGCAAGTCAAGGTGCTGCACGGACCAGTACCACCACAGCTGAGCTGGGAAAGCTCCAGCCTTGCTACAGCCACTGTCCACAGGCAAAGCTGCGCTGCCTCGGTCCACGCAGGGTTTGCTCGGCAGTCACACAGTGCTGTGAATCTGAATCCTTTCAGCTCAGTACATTCAGGGCTTTTTTTTTTTTAATTATTACTGTGATGAAAAAAAGCTCTGATCTTAAATTAAAACAATAATCTGCCTCTGAGCCCAGTCAAAATAGATCCATACTATTAATATTAGCACAGCTTTAGTATGTCTTCTTCCCCTTCTGTGAAGAAAAAACTATGGATGTGCACAACAACGATGCTGGCACTGTTCAGCTTTCTCTTCCTAGGTAGGACTTCTGCTCTGTGTTTGCCCCAGGTAGAGCGTTATTCTTTTTCTTCATCTGAGAGCATGAGTTTCCAGCCAAAGCCAAACGACCATTTCCCAAGAGGAATTCCTTTCATCCTGCCCCGTTTCCTTCCTCCACCTCCATCCCCATCACCTTGAGACTCTCCAGATGAGGTAAGACACCCCAGCTGAGAAGCAGAGCAAGCACTGCGGGCTCACTGCTGACACAAACCAAATAACCTTCATTTTCACTAAATAAAACACAACACCCAAATGCACAAGCCCTGGATGCAAGGTCATGGTATTGCGGTGCCAGGCCCTCACTCCCCAGCATGCCTCCAGGCACCGCGGTTGTCCTCACCCACTGCAGAAAGCATCCCAACACTGGGGTGCACCAGGGAAGGGGGGCTTCTGCACCCCTGACTGCCAGAAATGCTCTCGCAGAGACCACAGTCCATGAGCTTTTGCTCCATAAATAGCATTTTTAAAGAGTGTGCAGATGTGGAGGGGAACACATGGAAAACACACTCCATGGCATAGAAACACCGAGACACTTAGGCTCCCGTGGGGCTCAGATGGAGCGTGGTGGTGGTAACGTGTCACCCGTGCACAGCGTGGTGTGCTGTTGTTCTCTCTGTAAAAGGCAGCACTGCTGGCCGATCTATATCCCACGTGAAGCAGATGGTCTCAGCACAGCCACACCAGTAAGATTCACCGATACGGTCACACCACCACACTGCAGTGGTACCAACAGACTTTCTCACCGTGTTTTTTGTGTTGTATTTCCTTCCACCACTCTCCTGCAGTAGTTACCCCCTTTGCAGCAAAGCACGACGACTCTGCTCCGGGCTCGGGTCAGCTCAGGGCCGGACCAGCTCGCTCCTCTCCAAGCAGCCGTCTGTCTGTCCACCTCTGCACTCTGTTACAGACTTTTGCCCATCAGTGAGAATTGCTCAGACCACTTTCTCCTACTGCCAGCTCCTGCTTCCCGCTGTGACATTGGGTGACACTGACCTCGTGCACAGGAGGGAGCAGCTGGACCCCAGAAAGGGGTGCTGGAGCCACCAGCCATCCCATTAGGAGCCCCCATCCGGGGCAGGGATCTCGGGAGGGATTGTTTCACAAGCGGTTCCTTCTTGAGGTAGTTTGGGATGTTCTTGTTCTTTATATCATTGGCTGAAAGCCATTAGAAAGACCTCTGGCTGTTTATGCACATTTTTAGGAGCGTCTCTTACTCTCTAAATCAAGACTATCAGTTCAGGCCCTATTTTCTCTCCATGGATTTATCTATGAGCTGACTCAGCTTGAAGGCTCATGTAACATTTTAGAGTCTCTCTGATAACCTTCAATGCCTCTCTTCGTTTAGCAGTGACATTCACGTGCTGCTTCCTGAGTGCATTTTGTGAAACCCAGAGGTTGCATGATTCCTACAGCCTGATTATTCTTTAATGTATACGTGGGCTCCCTTCAGGCGTAGAAGATTAGCTTTGCAATACTGCTCTGAGTTTATTTTTAAAATTTTGTTCAGATGGTTGCCATGAATTCCCAAAGCAGAGAGAACATCCTTCTACTTATTAAATACAGCTCTCACAAGCACCAAACAGATCTTTTGCAGAGTACATTTACATTAACCCCTGCACCCCTCCACTCCTTAATTAGCTCCACATGCAGAAGTCCCACAGCATAATGCCCCAGTGGAGAAAACAAGGCCAGGGTTAAAAAAAAAAAAAAAAATAAAAAAAAATTAAGATCCTTCAGTGCAAGAGGCTGAAACAGCAGCTCCTGATCCAGCAGTGACTCCCACACATTGCAGTGGGTGTCAAATCACATTCTAAATGAGCCGTTATGTCTAAAATCCCTGCAATTGCTGCCAAGACACTGTCAGATGGGTGTGATGCACTGTCTGCTCCCACTGACCACTTGCTCTACCCCACACCTGTAATGCTGGCTCATCTCTCTGGCTCTAGGCAATAAAAGGTATCTTTTTACCCCGAAATCAGGCCCACCTGCTTTTGCTTAGCAGAACACAAGCTACTGCAGTTTCTTCCCCCACGCTGCTTGTGCGTGGATGGCCAAATGAGTTACAGAGATCATTCCTGGAATCCCACCAGCCTCCCCGCAGCTGGAACCCCATGGGGGAGATCCAGGCTCTTGCATTTCACCTTCTTCCTTCTCCTCAGCACTATTATTTTGCATTCTCCTGGATGTAGCTGTAATTAATTCATACAGACAGCTCACCTCAGGTCTCTGATAGCAGTTCTCTCCTGGTGGTGGGGTCACATTACCTTCTACCTGGGATGTTAAGAAAGTATTAAGCTTGCAGGCTGCAACAGGAGACTTCCAAGCATTCTGCTGCCTGTGGCTGGGCAGCAGTGGGGAATTCCTGCCTGCTCTCCCCAGAGGGTCAGGTAGCAGAGAGTTCCTTCATTCCTTGCATTCCCCCAACACAGACACACACACCTGACTTTGTTTGCATAAGAAGTGGCTCAGCAGGTCTCGGCACTGGTGAATTGCCAAGGCCCTGAAGCCCCTGGAAGCCAACAGCTTTCCGGGGCTTTGGGCAGCAGTTGGGAAGAAGCGCAGAGCATTAAGGCTTCCCTGGTCTAATACGTGCTGGGCACAGACAACTCAGTATTGCTGCTGGAGAAGTCGCAAATGGAAGGCTAGTGGTGCTAATAGTAATAACGCACAAGCACTGCACAGGGTTTCATTTCCATAATCCTTATGTTTGCAAGATCTGCTTTGCTAAGACGACCACCGGTTACTGCTATTTACAGCTCAGGTATTAAATTCGTCTTCTACCTGTACAGGGTCAGAAAAACTGTCTGGAGCAGTGTGGGATCACAGTGTTGTAAAAAGAAGGTGCTCTGCATTTCTGGCATTCTTGGCTGCTGTGCTCCAAGAGGAAGGAAAGGAAGGCAGAAGAAATGGGGAACTGCGTGAACTCAACAGCAGTGGTGCCGGCTGAGGCCGGGGTCGGCTGCCTCCGCGCTGCAGCGATGGCAGATGCATGCAGGTACTTGGGGTTTTGTTCTCACTGTTGCTGCAGGAACCTGTGGAAGGAGGCACCACGGCTGGAGAAGGGAGAGCCTGGGAAGGCTGTAGGAAATCTGCCTGTTTATAGGAAGTTTCTCATGTTATTCCCCAGAATAAAGTTAAGGGAGTATCAGCTAAATGGCATGACTTGAAGTTGGGAAAAAGCTACTATGTAAGCAATGGTTGTTGTTACGGGGATATAATTAGTGCTTTAAATACTAAACCTTCAGAAAAAGGCAAACCCAGTTTTTTTCCCAAATAGGATTCAAAAGCAGGTGCTTAAACCATTTCTTGACTTCAGCCCGTACTTCTAAAGACGACAGCTGACCGGAGTGGAGAGGGACGCTTACCGTATGTAAAACTGGCTGAGCTACAAGATGATTCAAGGTCTTGCTCACTGGGACAGAGTCCTGCAAGCCCCACAAACAAGCTCAGCTCGCAAGCTCTACTTCAGAGAAAGATTTTTTTAAGCTAATAATGTAAACTGATGTGAAGACAAGAAGAGGATGTGGACACCACCTGCCTGATGCAGTCCTCTCTCCCAGCAGCTAAGAAGTAAAGAGCCTTGGCCTCTTTAGAGGGAGTTCTTGGCCAGCACACATCACCTCGGTGCCACTCCACACTGCTAAAAGGAGATGCAAGCCCATCTCTAAAAACAGAGCGTCTCTTCCTCCTGCAAGTAATGGCTGTGATTTTGAGCAACCAAAGTCTTTCACCAGTCTCAGAGGTACCCAGGGCTGCTCCTTGCCATTCATCTGGGATCAGATTAAATCATTATTTGCATTTACACAGCAGACTGATTTTAAAAGCCCACATCTTAGTATGTCGGTGTGCCAGGAATGCTGTACATGGCTCAGGTCCAGTGTGAACTACCACCATTACCTTAGGCTTGGCCACTGGTAACAAATCAATAACAAATGATCAGTATCAAAATTGAGACCCACCTGATGATCCAGATCTGCTGGTGCTTTGGAAAGGGGGTTTCTGCTTGCCAGCAAAGAGGTTTCAATGTCATCGCTGTATCTGTTTTTCACTTTGTCTGAAATTCAGAGTTCTAACAAAGTAAGAAGGAGCACAGATATGTGACTTTCTGGAAAATAGACTAAAAGTTATTTCTAATCGTTGCTCTCTGAAGCATACCTGTGAGTGCCAGTGCGGCAGGAGCAGCAATCTTCTCCATGACACAAAAGACGAAAAAGATAAGAGAAACTAAACAGCACAGACCCATTCTTTCCCTTAAAGGCAAGCATTAGCTTCAATTATCAAACATTTATTTCCAACCAGGTAGATTTTTCTCAACTAGGAATAATAATAATAGAGTGCACCTTCAAGTCAGGCTTCTCAAATAATGAAAACAGCTGATTTAACATAGCTTGTATTTTTTTAAATTCTCCATTGATTCTGTTAGCATCACTTCTGTTATTTTAAAGACCATTTAAAGGCAGCCTTCAGATTAACATATTAAAACCCTGTATTTATGGCCTTTTGAGAACCACTGAGCAGATCTACTCACAGGATCTACGGTGTCTGGCCATTTTCCCCCACGCATTAAGGCGATAACCACAGCACACGTGGCAGCTTGGTCACTGCACTCCTGGAGTTACTCGTGCCTGGTGAAACAGGGTTTTCAGCATTAAGCACAATCTATTTTGTTCAGATCACTAGAACAAAATGTTAATATTCACAAAACTGCTCTTTGCTATATACCATCCACTTGGACACTTTATTACAAACATATTTACTGATACTTGGTACACATCATAAAATGGATTTCTGACGCCAAGTCTTCGCAGCCTTACTCAGGGTACTATGTTGTTTCTCTTGAAATGTGAGCAGGGCTACAGATATGAGTACTTCTGTATAAACGTGCAAACTCAGAACAGAACAACGCTTCTTTGTTGGAGTCTGAACAGCACCTGATGACACAATTGTTTGTTCTGAAGACAAATACAGAGCAGCTGACAACCTTGGAGTCTGGCAAGCTATTTGTGCTTTATTGCACTGTCGTGTAACTCCCAGGCCACCTCACAGTTTGCTCGTGGGCAAGTGCAGCACACTGTACCCTCCCTGGTGCCCTCTTTCAGCAGGCAGGAGTGCTGGCAAGTTATCCTTAACAAACATCGCTCACGCAGAATGCATACAGTGGTCTCCTTTTCGTACACTGTCGTTTCTTGATCGGTTCATTCGTGTTGCCTGGTGGGTAAACTCAGACGAAGAATGCGATCTGAGGTAAATGAACCCAAACCATCAATTTAAACCTACGTCAATTCCCCATCCTGGCTGGTTGTATGTTTATTGAAAGCTCACGCAATCCCAAAGGAGAAGATGCCTCAGGAACAGGACAGCTGCTCTCAGTGGTGATGATACTTACTGTAGTCAGGACACACACCACTAGTACAACATTTCTTGGTAAAGTCTAACATCGTGGAATAATGAACATCTATTTTGCCTGTGGAAGAAACCTGAGTTCGATTAGTAGCTGCCTTATTCATGGTCTAGGTATGTAGCTCAGACGGAATATTCCTCTCACTGAATACTTAAAACCAACCAAACAAAACACACTCAAATTTTAAATACAGCAACATCACTGGTTTGACTCAACACACAACATTAGTTTAAAAGATTTTTGCCGAGGGATTTATATAAAGCTTCACTGAAACTAAATCACTTCCTCCACTCGTCCCACCTACCTCACAAAGTGGAGCTCTCCCTCACGTTCAGCACTTCTTGTGCAGGCCGACAATTGAAAAGTACCTAAAAACAAACCCCTGAAGGTGCTGCTTGAAAAATAAAACACTTCAAAAGCACAGTGAGGACTTTGCAAATGACTATGCAGGAATAAGTTCAGAGTTTATCATTCCCCAAAGTGTTCATTTAAGCTGCCTTCATCACTGATCGGCACTTTTTGATGTCAGTGAGGACCACCCTTTTTTCTGATCTCCTAAGACCTACTACTGAACAGCCTACTGGGATTATGCAGAGGCAGGAGAGACTCATGGATGGCAACTGCCAAGAAAGGAAATAATTATTTTCTTCCATTGCAGTGTATTTTTACTGTGTCACACATATAAACAGTAGAAACGAGGAGTTTCACTGAAATGGTCCATAACATTTCCTATGGCTTTGTGCAATCTCCAATTCAAATTTGAACACCCACATAATTTTTCATTTCCAACACTCAACCCACCCACAAGAGGAAAATATTTGTATCATTCTTTTATTGAGATTATGTCAATCTGGAAACAGATGGACAGACAAGAGGAAGGGGAAGTACACGCCAAGTTAATAGGAGCAACATATCCTATCAGTCATTTCCAAAATGCAGTCTGCTACATACTGTAAGATGCTGTCAGTTGGCCCGTCCAAAGGGGAAGGCACGTCCAGCGTGTGCCCAGAGCATCTAAGCACTTGTCAATACTGTGGCACTAACAGGATTGCAAGAATTCACCAAACCGAGCCCAGCGCAGTGAGCGCCTGTGGATTTCCAGGGAAACATCACAAATTACAATGTGTAAAAACGTCTGTTGGTGGGTATTAGAGGGGGATGCTTTTCTCAAGATTTTCTAATTGTTCTTTGAAAAATTTAATCTGCTCTTCGAGGTCCTTCTGTTCAATCAGCAAGGAGGTCTTGACTTGAACAAAGCGTTGGTAGTCCTGGAGCTGCTGATCAGTCAGGTATTTGGCAAGGATACCAGAGACCACTCTTTCCCTACGATCTAGATTCTCTTTCAGGTCTTTTGCATCTTCCCGCTGTCTAGACAAGAGCTTGTGCCGTTCGTTCAGCGATTGCTAATAGAATGAAAAAACAAAGCAGCACACTATGAAAACTCACCATTCCTGGCAGACTTTAGGTCTTCACTTGCAAGCCACTGCCAATTTAGTTTAATTACTTCCTCTTGTGGGCTTTGTGTTCCACACGAGTTTTTTTCTCAATTGAATTACTCATTCTTGTGGCTTCTAAGGTAAAAGACACCCAGTAAACCCCATCAAGGCTCACTTCTTCCATGCTGCCCTCAGGAAAAAAATCAATATACTTAACATTTTGGTAATTTTAAAGTATCCTGTATCCATCTTCATTCAGTTGGAAGTTCTTTAAGGCACATAGCTTTGTATTTCACAAGTTGCGTGTGGCCAGAGCGCCAATGTCATAGTAAAAAGAAAGTGTGACTTCTATTAAAAGGTACATGCGATAAAGTAACTTTGATGCAGACAGTTACTGTTCATCAAAGGTTTCTTTTTAACAAACCCATGAGAATCAAGCCTTGCCTGTTCTACAGGATTTTAATACCTTTCACGTTTTAGCTAATTATCTTTCAGCTGTAATGATTTTCACAGGGATAGCACTGCTGGAAAATGCCCAGTTTCAGGACCGTGTCCATAAATATAGCACAGAGCAACAGTCACCATCGACACCCTAAAAACGGAGTCAAAGATCAAGACTGCTGGTTTTGCTAACATTAGGGCAATTGCAGTGACTGGGAGTTGGTTGTAAAAATGCTGACACATAACGAAGTCTTTACTGAGCACGTTATTCAAATTGTTGAATAAATTATTGTAATGTATTTACTATGAAGAGTATAAACATAACACTATAAAGAAACAGCAGCGCCCCCCCCCCCGCCAACCACAAAGCCAAAGTCAGTGTGGAATACTGCTCAAAATTATTCATGTTAACACGATTGACATTTTGGAGCGGGTAGATCCTGATTCTCCATATCACACTGCATGGCAGGACTCTTTTTGTGCCCTTCTGCATGTGAACTACAATAAACCTCTCGAGCTACAGGTAGGCAGCAGCACAGCTCCAGGAAATCCCAGTTTTTCTAACTCTCTGCTTTTCCAATTTCCAAATGAGAGATAACAGCAGGTATTGTATTGATAAAAACATGTCTAAAAGCAATAAGAACAGCAGGAAAGCATCATTCCTGGAATAAATTTGGCTTGTCTCCTCTAGCAAAAAAGAGATTTTTCAGACTTGAAAAGATCTCCTGATGACATGAGACAATTCCTAATTTTCCAGAAAAACTGGCTAGCTGAGTGAAACTACAGGGAATTTTATCTCAAGTTACAACCACATCTTCTTCCTGCTCGCTATAGTTAAGACAAGCCCATTAAGTGAAATACGATTTCAAAGGCAGTAATTAATGCATTGAAATTACCGGTGGAAAAAAGAACCCAAAACCAACAAAAACCCCTCTGAAGCAAAGGTTTGGAGCTAAGGGAGCAGGCCGAGGTTCAAAGGCCACCGCTCTGGCTTGGACCCTCTCAGGGCTTTGCTGCTGCTGCCACCCCAGCACCAAGCTGCAGAGCTCACTCTGCACTTCTGTTCTCCAGCACGGAACCTGTGCTCCACACCAGAGGCCCACTCTGCTTCAGCCGTGCAGACGCAGCCCGTGGCATGACACTAAACGCTGCCTGGGCAACGGCTGGTTGGGATTCATGAATAATTTACAACTTTTGTTCAGAGCTGTCAGACAAATGAGGTGAGCACAGCCCCATCTGGAAAGAAGTGAACAAAACAAATTAAATACCCTGCTCACATGTCACTCACCTTCTCCTCAGCATCTGTATTGCCATCGATCCTCCTCATGGCATTTTGGACTCGGGCAAGGCGGCTGGACAAGCAGAGCAAGAGGCTCACAACCTTCTCGAGGTCGCCGATGAACATCATGTAGCGCTCAAACTCATTGGGCTTGCAGACATCCCGCACCATTGCCTCCAGCTCCTCGCCTCGCTTGGCACACTCCCTGGCTTCAGAGAGGATGAGCTCCCTTTCCTCACACAGGGTCTGCAGCTTTGACTGGAGGCTGGAGATGAGTTCCAGCTGCAAAGGGGAAAAAAAAAAAAATCATAGAAAGCTGTTATTGCTTAAAGAGAATCCATATCATCTCTAGAGAATGGGTTTTCCTCACATCATCTTTGCCAAATTTTTTACTTTTAAAATAATTTTAAGCTCTGGGAAAGAAAAAGAAAAAAGGAAGTATTTCCTAAGCTGTACTTAATTCTCAAACTCTGAAAAGCAAATTACTGGTAATCACCTTAACTGGTGATATAATCCCTAGCTCAGAGAGCTTCCAATCAGTCAGAAGTGAACTGCAATAAAGATTACAACATGATTACAGACGGTTATGCTCTAAGATACGAGCATGAAGTCACAGCTTTACCAAGCTTTACAAGAACCGACTGGAATTTCATTTATAATATGCACAGAAAAAGTCAGTTCCACGGGTGATTCAAGGAAGCCACAGTGCCTAGGTAGTGAAGCAAGCAGAGGAGGCTGTTTGATACAGAAATGTTGATATGGAAAAAGGCCCCGAGACCAGAGCGGGAGAAGAACCCTATCAGCTTTTTTGGAAATCAGCCAATGCCACCGTGAACAGGAGCAGCAGTTAGACAGTGGGTAATGAAGAATATCACCACATGCACAGCAGGAGGAGTTTCAGGAAGGCAGATTGTCATTAACAGAGATGGAGCATGGCCAGGTTTCTACAGGGGGAAAAAACCCATGTAATTCTTCAAAGCTACATATTGCCCTTCCAAGCCATATTTCCCTCATAGTCCAGCTATGTCCAAGCTACCTCTACTCCCTGTGCATATGGAAATTAATAGGGTACTGTAGTGTGCAGAAACTGCTGCCAGTTCTCTCAGAGTAAAAAATATTTCTTATTTAGGCTGCCAGTTGTAATGAATTTTACAGATTTTGAGACCAGATTTGAGTGTTAAATTGTGAGTCAACTACTGCACAGGAGCTGGCCTTGCAAGGAAACGTATAACCAACCCTGTGTGCTTGTTCCAGGTACAACCCATCCCCGATGACCTGCTGAAGAGAAGTATGTGGGAGGACAGATCTGAATCAAACCAGGCAGGATTTAAATGCCACCATTTATGATCGATATGCCAATTTGCCGGGACTTCACCTACTGGCACAAATGGATTCAAAGTTATCTGTGAAACATTATTATTGGGATAAAAGTCATGAATAAAAATATCCACAGTAATATATGTGACATTAATAATAACTTCTTTGTCATGGTGAAGAAAGAGCGGTTCCTCTGACGGTCATCCACATACTTTCTTAGATGTGATGTCATCTAGGTCATTTGTGCTGTCTCTGCTCCTGTTCAGGACTTGGTTTCCCTTAGAGGTAGGACCTTCGCTCCTTTGCTTGGCATCGTGTTCAGATTCAGGACATTCTTCTGTTGCATCTCTACTACTTTTCCTGCTATTGGAACAGAAAATAAATACCCGTGGCAAACACTTAAGAGTTTTGTTCCCAAACATTGTGTTCATGGTTTTATCCATCTTGACTTCACAATCACTCTCCTCTCACAGCAGTATTTTTTCTAATTTTTTAAAAGATAGAGAGTAAAAGATTTGCAGCCTAGGTTTGTCACAGTCCCTTTTAATAAGGTATAACTGAACCGCATTTCTTCTGTCATATACCCATAGCCTCAGATATTTCTTGATACGTAAATCAGAAAGCTAAAATATTTTGCTAATGAAACAAAAATAAAACAATATGCTCAAGTCATCTTACTGCTAGTATATACATGGTATTCATACACTAAAATAGCTTAAAATACTAGATAATTGGTTTTGTCTACTTACTCATTCTCCTGCACATGCTGTACGTCTCCCTTTTTTCTGTGTGATTTATCCAGCTTGGAAATGTTAACAGGAAACAGACCCTCCATCAGGTCTAAAGCAGTTTTTCTAACAGGATGAGGCATGAGAATATCAACCAGAGAATTGTCTTTGGCAATGATCTCCATAGCAAGTTCTTTGTATCGCTGGTCTTCAGGAGACGGCAGTCTCCTTTTGGGCAGATTTGTCTCTCTCTCAGGGAGAATATCATGTTGGCTATTGTGCACAGATGTTTCCTTTGCAACTAAACCTTTGGCTGTATTTTTGTCTCCTTGGTGAGGCTGAGCTAACGCTGTCTGGCAGTACGTTACTTGCTCCTGAGGAGCTGCAGGCGGCTGCTCTGGACACTTTATTAAAGCATTACCATTCAGAGATTTAGTCCTGCATTCTTGCTCCATGTGAGCATCTTCCTTGCTTCCACTTCTTGGGATAGGAATAGAGGTTTCAGGAGTCAGCTCCTTAGTATCCTGACAACATGCACGTCCAATTACATCATTGTCTTTATATTCATGATTCTCGCATCCATCTTTCTCAGGATCACGGAAACTATAAGAAAGAAGATGCTTCCTTTTATTTGAGACACTTCCTCTACAACAGATACTTCTGCAGACTGTTTAAGCAGCTACAGGCAATTGTCATTATCTTTCCAGCTTCCTGTTTTTATTAAAGTTTTAAAAATTCAAATTCCATAATACCTATTAATTTTGCTTGGGAAAAAGAGGGAGTGTGTAAAATGTCTAGCTGCACCAGTCCACATTGTTTGAATCCCCAATAAATTTCTCATTTTCTAATTATGACCAACATACACGTTTTCTGAAATAAAACTGTGGTAAAAACGCCCTAAAATGTCACACCGATGCTGTTTGACAAATGTTTGACAAGCATGCAGCCATCCCACCAGCCTTGGTGAGCACGCTGCCAACAGGACGAGACACTCGCGGGGACCGGGGCTGGCCGAGACCTTCCTCGGGCCACATCTGGGAACCACCTGGCAGTAACAGAGGAGGACGATTTGCACTTTGCCTTTCCCACCACCAGCCCTCTTGTAACACAGTGACTGTATTGCAAAAAGGCAAATCTTTACTGTCTTGTTCCTTACACCTTCTTATTTCTATAGTAAGAATGTTTCAGCCCAAGGGTGAGAAGAGGTTTACGCCATCACTGCCTCCTGTGCATCACTCCCTTCCCCACTTCTCGGTCCTTCTTAGAGAAAACATGTAGTGCTTCCTTCTCTTTAGGCAAACTGAATACAGAGGAAACGCTATTCATCTGAGGGTTCTCTTTTGAAATGGCCATTAGACTTCAGTAAAAGTTTTATTAAATCCTTTCAGTTAACTATTTTGAGATCAAACTTCTACTTTTGAGTTGGCCAATGCAAGTCTGACTCGGTGCTTTGAGTTTTCTGATGCAACACTTCAGGAGAAACTTTGATGGAAAAAGCTAATGTCTGCAGGGCATAAATAATTATATCAATGATGACAGAGTGAGTAAATACATGTAATTTAAAAATACACTTTGGACTAGAATTTGCAAGAATATAAGGGCACTGTTGAACACAAGATGATTGGAGTATGCATAGACCATCTTCTGCAATCACTGATGTTCATATATACATCCATGTAACTGCTTGTGAAAATAGTCAGTACATCTGTGTGTATATAAATACTATTGTATTAATCATGACTGAATGAACAAACCTATTTTTTCCTCTAGCAAAATTTTTCATAACCTAACAGGATTACGAGGGGACAGTAGAGGGGAAAGCTAGAGGGATTAAATAGAAGGAAGATTTATAAGCCTCCATTTAACAATGTTAACCTGGCAGATGATCTTCAAAGTTGTAGGCACAAAGCAAAAATTTTCTCCCTCAGAACGGGCATAGAGAGCTCACTGCAAGTTTTGTCCACCTTTGTTTAGCTCTTTCTTTAAGGTCACATATAAAAACAATGCAGCTGGGAGAGAACCGGTCCTTCCCTCCCCTAAAGGTACTAATTAACCCTGTCTCTGTGGATGGTGTGAGTGTTTCCTAAGCCATATGTGGGGATACAAAGGTAGGCATTTCCTTTTCCTGAAGGAGACCGGACCAGTGGAGAGCGATGGAGAGACCTAATGCCTAACAGCAGAGATTGCAGTACCCCCAGTGAAGGGATGCACACAGAGAAAATACCAGACTTTGTTGTGCTAGGAAAGCTTTCAAATGCTTGGACTATTGTATTTAATCCCATGAGCCCCACACTATCTCCAGCCATTGCTTGTCTGGGCAGGTTTCCTGACATAGACATGGGGCTCTGGGGAGAGCGTGGATGGTTTGCAGCTGAGCTGTGTTTACCCAGCTCAAGCAGGCACTGGCAAGACACAAAGCTTTTCATGTGGCCAAACTGAGCTGTTCTGTGGCTCTGCAATTAAAGTCTTGCTATTTCTGAAGTTCCACCTTCTCCCATAGCTTCTCTTCTTCAAAGTCTGCAGACACTCTCTGTGCCAGCTTTAACACAGCCTTTTTAGCTTTTCATCAAAAAAGTGAAGTCAGCTTGGCAAAGGGAAATTTAGTCATAGTTTGTACTAGATAGTGACTAACAATGTCACTTAGAGCTATCTTATCTATTATGTGCACCTTTTCATTGCAATTAAAAATAAAAACCTCATTCAACCTTGATTTGAACCACCTGGTTCTGGTGATTTAGTGATGCCCTTAATGCTGGAACAGCCTTTCCATCGAAAAGGTGCTAAAAACACCCCCGGCAAAACACCACGGCATTGCAATGTGGTGCTGTACCGTGATACCTAAATTAATGTGACGATGATGCAATATTGTGAACATGGACTGACAAATGTTTATGGAGGGATAGATGAAAGGAAGAGACACAGAGACACCCAAGAAAATCACTGCAAACAGTGGTAGGCCTTATTCTTACTCATTCTCAGGCCTCATTGCAATGGAAGGGGGTAGGACCAGCTTGCAGGCTAAACAAACCATCTGTAGCAGTTATCGGGGAAAATTGATAATACCAGTGAAAACTACCTCAAAATTACATTGTGCAATTGAATGGATGCAAGATATACATAAGGATGTCCTCAAGCTTTTTTCCCTAACCCATGGACACCATGGGTGTGGGTAATGATCATAGCTTGCTCTTCCTGCTGGTCCCGGTTGGAACTTTTATTTGAGTAATTAATATTGCAAACATGTCCAGTCTACCCTGGATTTTCTCCCACAGCTCAGCAGCACTTACTTGTGGAGGAAAACAAAGAGAAAAAAATGAGATACAGCTGTAACAGACTGAAACCTGTACTTATACCTACTTCCCAAAGATGATAATCTAAATTAATTACTGATGAAACCAGTTCTGGATTTCTTTTCTTTTCATTACTTAGTACGTATTATAGAGCTATGTACAAATATGTTTCTGATGTTACTGTTCTGTCCAAGACTTCCAGATACATTCATGCTGACCTGCTAAGCCTCTTACCTAAACTAGGAAATTTAAGAAAAACTTCAAAATCTTACTAAAAATATTTTTTTTTCCTAAGATAATCAAGCCTCCAGAAACCATTGAGATCTTTTTGAATGACTGAAACAGTGGAAATTCTATTACTGCACAAGTATCAGTGTCACTGCCTTGTTGAGACAAAGTTCAGGTCTTTTTCTCCCCTGATACTCCTCAAACAAGCAAAACAAATATGGAGAGTTAACATACAAACTTTCTAGTTAGCTGTGTGTAAAGGGCACAATATTTTTTTCCTTTAGAAAACCACACCAAAAGCCCCTACTACACCACTCTGTGAGTACACACATTTTTCAAGACTGGGCATATCTGAGCTGTTGCAGGTGCTGTTTTTGCCGGAGCTCAGACGAGGGAGCTGTGATCTCAGAGATCTGATGCAGCGGGGCTGCTGCAGGGAGAGACGCTCACCTACACTCTGCATCTTCCACTTTTGCTCCACACAGGAGAAATTATTTTAAAGAATGTCCCAAAATGAAACAAATAGCATAGCAGATGAATGTTCCCCTATGGGCAACAAAGGATCCCAAGACACAAGGACAGAAGCAGACACCCACGGCTGCCGTTGGAGTTCGCACATCTTGGACAGAGGCTCCACCTAGAACCTTCGCAGCCTTACCTGGGGGTGCCGAGGCAGCTCTCCCAACGCCGAGACGGTGCCGCTGCACCACCGGCACATCTGTAAGTGTCCTGGAAATGAAAACAGCACAATGGGACAACCGGCATTTTCAGACTTTGGCAGCTGTTTAATTTTATACTCCTGTGTTTGTTATCCCCAGAAACGGAAGCCAACAGTAGATCTCTCAGTAGGTTCACCAAGGTTTTTATTTTTGAGTGTGTCTATTTTCTTTTATTAAGGAAATTGCTATCATGCTCTTCCTAGGTAGCATCCCTTTTCCCTAGAAAACCAAAGAACAGCTGGCAACAAAGTATATACTCCACTCTTATTGACTCTCGTAAAAATTCAGAAAGCAGGCAGAATTGTGGAATTTTGTCAGCCTCTTCAGTTGGGCAATTTTAGTAGTATATTAAATTATTTGTTTTCTGACCCTTTTATCTTCTTTATTCTCCTTGACAACAATATTGACAGCTACTGTCCTTCAAATTCAGGAGCCAAAAAGGTTGGTCACTTATCAAAATGTCTCTATAACAACCTTTTCTGGGGTAGGGATCTAAGGTAGTTGCTGTAGGTAACAACAGTGACTGCTGAAACGCGAACAGCATCATCCTGCGTACCACACGTGTTCTCTGCAAACGTGATCTCTGAGTGCCAGACCCCACGCATGCCCCTCCGTAGCTCTGGAAGGGACCCTCAGGTGCCCAGCGTTGTCCAGCCCTCGAGCAGAGCCTATGGCACTTGCACAGCATGTCCCGTGAAGCAGACACTCGTCTTCCTCCCTGCCTTTACCTGTGCACTTGCTGAATGATAACAAGGGACTCTGCCCAAACCAAGTATGCATTTCAGTCAGCTGTTAGGAAGCTTCCATTCTTATGCAATTCTCTTAGAACTTTTCACAATAAAGAACACCTTGTTTGTCTGCAATACTTTCTTACAAAATACTTTTGAGAATAACGAATTGTCATCATTAACCATAAATACATAACACTTTAAAATTGGTAGCACTTCTCCCAGAATCACCCCAAATTATTTCTCCTGCACACTGCAAAGCAGAGCATGCATTTTGCTTTCAAACAGCTACACAGCATTTCCTATAGATTAAGCAAATGTGGCTTTTCCCCCACTTCTATCATCTCCCCACTACACGCTAAAAAATAAAGTCTTAATTCCTCATTCGTGATGTTCAGCAGTTTTTCATGTGAATAGTCCCACAGTTCTCTAAAACAGGTAGATAGTCATAAGTCAGGCTCAAACACTAATTACTATCTTAATATCTTTCTTACCTGTGTGGAAGAAGGAGTTGATTTTGATCTCTCACGAGCTCTCCCAGATGCAGGATCACCTGCCTGTGGGAGACTTTCAGCTGAAGCACACTTGCCGGTGCAGCTTCCGTTGTCCACTTCGTTGGGAGACGGGTCGTGCTTCAAGGTCGCTGTACCAGCAGCAGCAGAGCTGGGATCGCACCTGCTAGTCATGCTCAGTGGAGGAACAAAAGCCAAAGGAGAAGAAACATCTGGCAATTTTTCTTTAGAGAAAGCTTGGCAGAAAACTTCATTGTTTTGCATCGTCCTGCTCCCGTTTGGATTGGAAATCTTACCAGGAGGCCATTTAGGATGTGACAGCCTCTTCTGCAGGGGCGGCTTATGCAGTGGGAGGTGTTGTGAACTACTTGGTCTTTGGTTAATCTTTCGTTCCATGTATTCGATAAGTGCAGTATGCTGGATTTGTTTCAGCTCTGTCCTGGAGATACTTGAACTGGAAAGTGCCCTCCCTCTGTTTTCTAGAGTCTTTCTCCTAGCTGCCACTGTATCTTGCTCAGTGATTTCATCCCTGACTTGACTCCATACTTCCTTATCTGCTAGCTGATCGAGTTTCTCAGGTTCAGAATAACACAGTTTCTTTTGCTCTTTGGTTACCCTTTTCCTTCCCCCTATTCGACCTGTTTGTGGCCTCTTAATTTCTTCATCTCTATTGAAACTTTCCACGGATTCTAGCTGAGGAGGGGAACAAGGAACAGGTTTGGCATCCTCGCTTGCACTGGATAACGAGAAAGACCTAAGGTGTTCAATTGATGGCCTTTTAGAGGGTTTCTGTCTCAGTCTAACAGGCAAACTCATCTGTAAGTCTTTTCTTTTAAAGGAGGTTTCTCTCAGAACCTTTTTCTGAGCCACTTTAAGTTTCTCTCTATAATCGTTCTTGAAACTCTCATCCATGGATAAAGCAAGACACCTGACACCGAGATCTTCAGTCTCAAGCAGGAGATCATCAGCACTGCGCTGATGGTGATGGCTGGTCCTTTGAAGCTGATTGCTTTCCCTTTCTATCTCTAGACACCGTGCTGAGGCAGAGTAGCTGCTTGCTGGTAATTCCTTTGGTGAGCTCCTTGAGCCCTCCTGACACTGGGTGAGTTTGTTGTGGTGCAGGGTGTTGGTGGTTTTCCCCCCAGAAAGGTAGTAAAGCATGGGAGTCATCTGCCTGGTTATTTGTTCACCAGCAAGATCATCCTGTAGCTGTCTTAAGAGCTGTTTTTGAAATTTAGGTTGATATATTTGGTAAGGAACAGGAGGTTCCTCTTGTTCTAGATGCATGCTAAGGTCAGGACTGCTGTTACTAGCCTGTTTTTCTTTTTTGACTTCATGTAAAAACTGAGATGTGGAATCTTCCTTTGGTCTGAAAAAAGACGTTTGGCTAGTATTATCATAGCACTGCTTATTTGCCTGATCTGATGACTCCTCACAGCAAGGGTGTTCTGCTTCTACAGTATCATAGCTGCAGGATGGTGATGATCTCTGCATTTTGGCTTGTTGATTCAGGAGTGGTTCCCTTACATCACTCCCAATTTTTCCTTCAGAGTCATAGCACTGATTTTCATCTGTACAACTGTTCAGCTTCCTGGGAGCATTTTTAATTAGAAGAGCATTCTCCATATATTTTAAGTCACAGCTCTCCTCAAACACATCTTGATCCACATCTGAATGCAACTCGGCATGGAGCGGGCACTGAGCACAGGGCAGGGATCCTTTTCGTTGGCTGGGTTCTGGCACTGCGCTTTGCAGATCTGCTTCTCTGAAAGTTGGCTTACGTACACTGCAGGGATACTGTTTGTCTTCTTGTGTATCATTAACAGTGTTAGGGTTGATATGCACTGAGTGATAGGACTTGGAGTTCATCTCTTCAGGAATTTTATAAGCATGAACTGAATTATAAGCAGAAAGTATTTTAGGGACATCAGCCACAGAGTCAGTCTTTAAATATTCTTGAAAAATGAATGAAGAAGGTCTGCTGAAAATGTGTGGATTCCTTCTCTTTAAAGGTTGTTGGGATGGGTTCCACTCTCCATTTTCGTCCATCTTTAACCCCTGAATTTTTGATATAAATATCTCATTTGTAGAATCAGAAGAAAGGCCCTTGTTTTCCAGAATCTTTCCCCTAGCAGCCACTCTATCTTGCTCTGTAACTTCATCCCTGTGTTGGGTCCGTGATATGTCCTTATCTGCTAGCTGATTGTCCTGCATGCAAGGAGCTGGATGCACACTACACTCACTGTGACTTCCAGAGTTGCGTCTCCCTCTTGAGTTTTCAATATATCTAGTGACTTTATAGCTATCGAGTCGCGTGGGAGGAGAAGGCGGAGGTGCCGCCAGAGGCGGTGGTCCCTGATCTAAAGTCCCTCGGGTAGGAGTGCTTCCACAGCATTCAGCAAGACTGGTGCTGTGACAGTTATTATGGATGCTCAGGTCTGGTGCTTTGTATGGATGCAGGCATCTGAGGTCAGAGTTTGCTGCACTGAGATTATAAATACCTCTTACATATTCTGAGTCCATGTATGGTACCTGCTCTGGAGGCAAAAGGCAGTTTTCACCATAGCATGATGGGGTGGGATATTCTGGAACATTTGATCCCCCTGAGAAAGAGCTGTAAGCAGAGTCTACTCTTCCAGGGAGGTGCAAGAGATGGTCTACACTGCCCATCGACTTCACTGGCGAAAGACGATTACCATTTTCAGGGGAGGTCACGGGCTCTACCAGCTCTCCAATTCTGCCACCTTGCCTGTGAGTCCATCCTTCTATCTCATTCCCAGATGAAGCCATGTTGTAGCATCAATCAGACTTTGATTTCTGTAAAATGTCCACAAGCGAGTTGTTAGAAAAGCACATTTTTCTCTGTAGTCACATTCCAATAATATCTAGAGGATCCTAAAAAGAAAGAGAAACATGTGAAAAAGTCTCAGTGGGAGGATTCTGATCGCACCTGGGGAGATCAGGCAGTAAGCATCACACACATGCTCAAGATATGAACTTGAAAATAGTATTTAGAGTAGCTAGAAGTAAATGTCTGGCTTCAGTAATTATCAGGATCTTGGAATGATCATTTCTGCTATCACAAACAGAGCAACTAAGTCTTTAATAACAAGAGTTCTCTAGATCTTCATTAAATCTAAAAGACTATACATACAGTTAGAAGATACCCTCTCGCTATGTGCAAAACATCAAGGGCCAGAATCAAAACTAGTTCCTGAATCTGCCTAGAAATAAATATGAGGGGTTGAAAATCCCAGCTCAGACACTGCCTAATTCTGGAGGTGCTTGAATACAACATGCACCTGGCTGGTTGAAGCTGCAAAGTGACTTCGAGCTGTGCCTCCAGAAATGTTCACAACCGTGGATCAGTGCCTCGCCCTCATTTGGATGGTTCTAAACAGCACCAGGGTTTCCAATTACATGACTGCAGTGACATTACACAAAGTGTGCCCCAAACCCCACCAGTGCCTCCACGTTTCCTTTCAGAAAAACCTCACACAGAAATATGAGCACATGGACAGTTAGTTGGACATGTCAGTGCCCCATGGATAACTGTACCAAACAAGCAGTGCACAGATTAGCCCAGATGAATTATCAAATAGGAAGAAATCATGATCAGAATCAGCCTTATCATCCTTCTCCCCCCTCCTTAAATGCTTCCATTGTTTCTCAGAGAAGCAAGAACCAAATCATACTTTATTTCATGAACATGATTAAAATGGCTTGTCATTTAAGTGAGCTTCCATGCCATTTCCATCCATGCTCAAAAATACACATCTTGGAAAACCCTTCCCAGAGGCTCATAGAAAGTGGTTTGATGAGAGATCGACAGAGTATCTCGATGAGGCATTCTACTGTCAGTAACAAATCATAGATTTTAAAAGACAGCCAAATATTTTTATAACTGATGCTAAGATCTCTCCTGCAAACATACCAAATGTACTAGAAAAAAGCACCAGCTTAGAGTTCATGTACAAGAAATACACAATTTTTGCAGAGTCTAGAAAACAGCCTGTGTTTATCAGCAGCACTTGACATTTACTCTTTGATTGTTATAGATGATGCACGCAGGTTTTGTTTAACAAATGAGATCTCTACAAGCAGCCCGCTTAAATAGGCCAACAGAAGACACACAGGAGATGGTCACACTGTGACCCCCTCAACCGACCCTGCCAGCTTCAAGCCCCTCTGACACACTCATAGGCAGTACAAGCCCCTAATAAAAGACCGAACCTGGCAAGGCAGATAGGTGCTAGACAGTGACCTTGTTTAGTAATTCTCATTTAAACCAGTTCTAAAGACTGATTAGTTATTAAGAGAAAGCAAACAGTCTTGAAAACCTTCAGTGAGAAGCTGCTCCAGTGACACACCTTCTGAGGAGATGCAAACTGTTTCCAAATCCTACCAGAATATTACATGCCTAATTTCTTCAAAAAGGTTGAACTTGCCAGACCTTCATCTGCCATTCTCAATACCATACTTCTGCAGTGGGGCCTCATAAAGCTGGCAGGAAGAGCGGTTTCAGGGGTGATGTTGCTGTTTAATCAAAAAACTTCACATTCCTGCCTTGTTTCAAAGACAGTCCTGGTATCATTCATTTTGAGCCAAAGGAAGAGATGGATAGGAGCCAAAACACACAAGTTAATCTATAAAGGGAACTTGGACTGGTGGGGCACAATAAATTAACTAGTTTCTGGGAAATGAAAACAGCATAACACCACACAGTGGGAATTTCTGCTGGGCTTTTTTTGAAATTCAGTAAGAAACCAACTCAAGAACACCTGGAGAAGTTCTCTCTCTTTAGAGAGGATCTAAAATGCAGCTGTGAAATTTAACTGTCTATCCCTGAATAACAGGATCACATAGGAAACACAAAGCATCAATGGCTGAAGATGGACATTCCCCATCCTTTTCACCATGCTGGATTGAAGGATTTAAAGAAATAAAAACCTTAGATATCTGGTGAAAGGAAAACCTTGGATTTTCTGAAGCTACAAAGAAAGAAAAGCAGCTGAGAGAATGATTGCACTGACACTAAATGCAGAATCAGACTGTAACACAGTTG
Source organism: Aquila chrysaetos chrysaetos (assembly GCF_900496995.4). Lineage (NCBI taxonomy): Eukaryota > Metazoa > Chordata > Aves > Accipitriformes > Accipitridae > Aquila > Aquila chrysaetos. Next base: position 20,526,267 of record NC_044025.1, read on the forward strand.
CTATCACACTGCTGTTACATTATCTAAATAAACAGAGTGCACCTGAAAACCTGGACCACCGCAGTGACTGCTGGGTCTCACTGAGCTGTGCAAGCTCGGTGGTCTCTGGAGGTGCTGGGAGGTGCACAGGATCAAACCCCACGGGAGCCACACTCCACAAGAGAACCAGAAGGCAGATTCCTCTGTCATTCTTGTCTCTGTTTTTTTAATCAAAATTTTGTACCAGCAGAACCTCTCCAGGCAGCTCTATTACTCGACTGTTGCTATTAATAGACCGAGCCATGTCTTTGGGATGTGCTGGCACTGTTCCACTGAAGTTGATGGAGCCACCCTGATTTATGATGAGAATTTGGCTCTAACTTTTCATGGCTATGTGTAGAATTTAAATAACAGTTGTGCTTTGGTTTATGTATACCAATGAAGGTACTCTCTTGGTTTCCTACACCAGTGTTTCCCAAGATCTCTTTTCCTCCATTATTTCATAGAATCATAGAATCATTTGGGTTGGAAAAGACCTTTAAGATCATTGAGTCCAACTGTAAGTCTAACACTGCCAAGTCCACCACTAAACCATGTCCCTAAGTGCCACATCTACACGTCTTTTAAATACTTCCAGGGATGGTGACTCAACCACTTCCCTGGGCAGCCTGTTCCAGTGCTTGACAACCCTTTTGGTGAAGAAATTTTTCCTAATATCCAAACTAAACCTCCCCTGGCGCAACTTGAGGGCATTTCCTCTCGTTCAAGCTACCTGTTCATGATTTACAGTGAGGTCAGCAACACAGTGAAGAATTTTTGTCTCAAGTTTTTATGATGATACTAGAAATAATAGGAAATATAATTTCAATATCTAAGAAGACCAAGATACGAACATCTGACTTGGAAATAGCAGTAGCAAGCACCAAGCCCATGTTTGCACCAGGTGCAGGAGGACATTGCAGCTCATGGGACATTCCCTCCTCTGTCTGCTCCTCCTATGCAGTCTCTCCCGTCACCTGTCTGGAGCTACCTGCAGCCTTTCCTTCTGCTCCATGGAGAAGTGCCAAATAAGCGAGAGGACTTCCCCCCGCATTGGGTGCCCTCTGGTCCCAATCTTACCATGGCTCACATTTTGCATATCTGTTTTGCTTAAGACCAAGTTTGCAATTTCACATCCTTGAAGTGACCGAAAAATGATAAGAACTGAAGTAATATAATGTTCTCCAGAAGTCTCTGCTAAAATTTAAATAATATGATACTGAAACACATCTTAGGGAAAATCTGTCATATTTCTTTTGGAGAAGATGTTTCCTAAACCCTGGAAGCAGAATCATTGATCTAAATGTGTTTAAAGAACTATGTGAAAACTGCCTTCTCTTTCACATGTAAGAGAAAAACATTGATGTACTTAACTGACATTAACAATGACATTATTGTTCTCCTCTGCTGGTAGGTGGTACAGCACCCTCATGGACTACACTGTTTGTGGGTCTTAGAAATGCTCTGGCAAGGCTGTAATACAATGTGCACATTCCAGACAGGCTTGCAATATTTTAATTGTAAACCTCTGAAAGCAAAAAGAAAAATGTTAAATTAAAGTATATCAGAACCAAGAACACCAGAAGATGAAGGGAAGTGTATTAACAATGTGTCACTCTATGCCCAAGGAAGAAATAAAGCCACTAACAACCTATTAAGGTCCAAAAAAAGCTGGGTTTTGGTTTTGGGTTTTTTTGTTTGTGTTTTGTTTTTTTTTTTAAAAAGAGGCTAACTTGACTTCCATCCGCTGATTTATTATATTTGCTCCAGTACTACCTAGGATACACTACACAGAGCACAGCCCTCTATGCAAAGCAGTTTGCAAATATAAAGCACACAATCTTTGCTTTATAGATCTGACAAACTACAGAGATGAGATGAACAAAAGCATGGAAGAGAAATGGGGTATCCGTAGGGAACGGGACTTGTCTAATGCTTCCCAGCAGGCTGATGGCCGAGGAAGAACAAAACCCAGATGACACAGGACGCTGTGTACACGCAGCTGGGCTGTCTCTGGGCTAAGATAATGATGTCTTCTGTGTCAAAACAGGATTTGTCCCAAGTTTCCACCATAATAACAATAGAAAAAAAATAATAGTAGTGGCAAGGCAGTGCCAAGAAATTCACATTGTTACAGCCCATGTTGTACATTTTCTCAGCTCAGGTACCACTGCTTGCATTGAAACTTCTTCACCCAAACATTATCAAATACAGTCCCTGAGCATTCAGTGCAGGTTCAAGTCCTGCAGAAGTCTCCAGTCCCTCACAGACCACTGTTAAAATACCACCCACCACCTCAACCTCTTAATTCTAGGGAAAGGTGGTTTGTATTGCACAATCTTGAATTCCTTGCAATCAACTTAGTAGGTCAAAGCCTCATGGCTCTGGCAAATTAACTTTGTACAGAATAAAATCAGCGACTCTAGACTGCAGTCAGTTAACAAGTTACCTGTCTTTTAAGGGCAAGATTTCTTCTACTTACAGTTCGTTCTTGTTTGACCTCATTTAGATTGTATTAGGTACTACTAATTAATCCGTAACTCACCTGCAGTTATATACAATGCTTGCCCAAACAACGCATCACCCATCTGAAACACATGTATTTTCTTTATCAAGTCTCTGATTTATCCTCAACAACCTAGGAGAAACAGCTCCCGGCACCGAACACAGCCACGCAGTATGTTTGCAGACTTGTGCAGTTCCCTTAAAGTTTACCAACACAATCTTTCCATCAGAGAAGCAAGAATGAGTATTTTCCTTAATAAACACAAGCAGAGTTCAAACCTTCTTTTGAGACTGGGCTATTGGTGTTTATGGGTGAGGAACTGTAACTCTGAAAAACCAAACAGGATTTCTCCTCCAAAACACTCCGGAGACGAAGGCAACATCCTGCTAACATGTTGGCCTGTGCAAAACTTCGTAGATCTGTTTCTGTAAAACTGGCCTTTTTAAACAAATGGCTCCATGGAAATAAAGGGGGAAAACACAGCTATTAATCCATATCAAACTACAATATGCAACTGTTCTCCAAGCAACGAGAACAGTAAGTGTGTGAAATGCAAAGCAAACACCGTGACCAACCTACCAACATTATGTCATGTACATGTTTGTGAATGACCTGTTTCTTATCAAAGGGTAAACACCTCATGTAAATATTAGCCGAAATTCTTCAGATTCCAATCAGTTGCACAGTTTGCAGCACCTGACCCATCTGTTTCACGGACCGTGAGATCTAATTGTGACCAAAATATCATCTGTGAGACTCTTGGTTTAGCAGGCAACCTTACTGGCTGTCCCAGGGAAGTCTGGAGAGTCTGAAATCTTGGGGAGGGTGCGTAGAGAGTCTCTGGTATCACAGACACCTGCGGTAGATCATCGGTTGCTGATCCAGCACAGGTTCCCAGATCTCCATCCAGGACTTCCTGGACAGAAATCTGTCACACTCATGACACGAGTGACCCATGCTTTCTCAGTGACTGTATGTCTTACTGAGACATGAGATGTCTGGAAATAAGAGCTGCTCCTTTGACCAGACTGTGAAACATCCAGAAATTCCAGACAAATGTCTGAAGTCTTCAAATTCCATCACTTTCACATGATTGTTGAAAGGGTGAGAGAAATGGAAGGATACTACATCCAGGAAAGTGTGGCTGTCAGATTATCTTTGTGCCCAGCGTCTCTGAAAGTCACTGTTTCTCTCTTAGCTGCTGCCTTTTTTTTTTTTTTTTTTTTTAAATAGATACATTCCCTTTATTATTATTTTTTCTAGCCTATAATCAACAATTTTATCCCCTAGGACTTTCAGCTTTAGGTTTCAAACAGGAAGGCAACATAAGAGAACATATCAGATGACATCCCCTTTAGATGACTGGAAAACACACTTTCTGCTAATCTGTATTTTTCTTGCAAAGATTTCTGAAGACTAAAACCAGATTTCTCATTTAGTGCAATTTCCAGAACTATCATGCAGGTAGCTAACGGTTGCCAAGGATAATATACATCAGAACCCAAGGACAAACTTTCAAGTTTGGCGTACACAGGCCCAGTGGGGAACTTACCCTGCTACTGGGAGCCAGGGAAAGTCAAAGTGTCAGACATTCTCAAAACAGAGCCTAAATGGGATTTAGATGAGGTTTATGCCTTGTGTGCACAGAAATAAATTTCACCATAGCTTGAGGAATGTAAACATTTCCAGTAAAAACATCGATACAGACTTCAGGCTTTCTGGAGCTGTGGAATTGTCTTGAGTAATTTAGAGGAGGATTAAAATAATAATGCATCTCAATATCCCTTTGGGGGGGGGGGGGGGGGGGGGGGGGGGGGAGGAGAGAAGATAAGTCTTCCTAAACTTCCTTACCCAGCTATGCCTACCTCTCTAGAGAAGGAGGAGATTCCTGCTGACTAGCATGGGAGCTTTCCTTGAGCCACAATGCCAGAATGGGTCATCCTACACGTTCCTTGGAGTCGTTTTCCATACAGTGATGACATCCACTGCCAGACACGAACGCTTGGCATTTCAATAACATGCGTGCTTGGCTGGCGAAAAGCTGTGGCCCAAATAAAATGCTTTTGGACCCGAGAACCATGGTCCAATCTCTGGCCAAGGATTTAATGAGGAAGATCAGGTTTGGCAATTCTTCACAGCCCTGTAAGAGACCTCTTCTGAGCACCCAACAGAGTCTGACCTTTTAATTAGAGCAGTCACCCGCCACATACTTCTCCATTGTCCTTGAATTCCCTGACTTTCCTTATTCAGCCTCAAAAATTTCTCTTGGCTTCCATCATCATTATTCCCTAATCTACTAAACACCAAACATTTATTTTTGTTTCTACCTCTGAAGCACTTCACAAAAAAATGCTTTTGCCAGAAATCACAGCTTCATCCCAAACATATGCATTTCTTTCCAATTGTTTCCACTTCAACCCTTCTTACTTCATCACAATTTTCCTTCTTTCCTTTTTTTTTTTTAATCTAATCAAGTTCATTTGAGGCCATAAATTTACCATCCATAGTGCTTTTACAGGCTGCAAGAACAGACTCAAAAATATTCAAGAGCATTAAAGAATTACAGACTCTAAAGAACTCAAAACTTCAGAAAGAAAAAAACCTAATGATACTGTTCATTTTCAGACATGTTCCTTTAGAATTATTATATAATATCCAGTAGCCTAGAGAACACAGAAGAAAACTCAAACTAAGTAAAAAGCCTTTACTAGTCTCCCCCCCCCACCCCCGCAACAGGTTTAGGAAGAAGGCTGCTCTTCAAGGGCAGAAAACTACTTTTCTCTCCCCTGCTTGCCTCAGTACAAATAGATAGGCAAGAAATCTCAAATAGATCAGGACACATTCAGAGGACTGCTTTCTCCCTGAGGGATAAGCCATCATATTTTAACAGATAGCAAGGAAAATGAGATTTGATTTCCAGGAACAGGGGAAGCTGCAACATGAGCATGTGCTCATAGATCAGTGGTCAGAGCAGTCTCAGAAGATGTTTTCTCATTTCCACCTTGTTGACTGCTTGCCAGCAAGGCTGTCCAAGAAACATCAGAGAAAAATAAAATTCTCATAGTCGCCCTGCCCTGCTACTGACTGCACTGAGCTTCCCACAGCTTAGGCATCAAGTCAAGACCACAAGAGAGGAAACTGGCCCCTAAATAGGTGAAATCCAGTTCAACGTTTCCTTTCACGGACATGTGGTTTGACTCCAGTATAACTAACAGTAAAAGTTGGTTAGCCCTCAGTGCAAGACAGTTTTAAAAATATGTCCCTTATTAATGGACTGTAATTAGAAAAAGCCAAGTGCTTATAACAGGCAGCTCCAGCAACTGCCACACATCCCAAACCAAATGTATTCACAGCATTGTATGGATCAGAATTTGCCTTTCCTGGGCTTTTATTATTGCTCTGGGAGAGCTAACTCTCACTCAAACTTATAAGTGAGAGTTGGCTGGCTAGGAAATGCCATAAAGTCATCTTATCTTTTGAAGAATAGTGGTTTTCTGGCAGCTATATATGCTTTCTTCTGTTATAACATAAAACTATTTTCAGAAGCTTAATGGATAGCTCTGTCATTACAGTCCAAGAAGCCCAGACAGAAAGAGACTGTAGACTCCAACTTATCCGTGCTGTTAATTATGTTTTCCACAGAAAAAACTGCCATGAGAACAAACATCGCTGCTGCGGCTCCAGCTTTAGACCAGGTCAATCCGAGGCACTGGGCTGGGTAAGGGGCAGTGTCCAGTTCCCACATAATCAAGCGGGATTATATATATTATTTATGTATAAAAATATCCATATATGTGTGTGTGTGTCTATTTAGATTATGGCCTTTAGATGTAATAAAAATGGACTAAACAATTTATTCTCTGCTCCTTAAATTTAATGAGAAGCTTTCTGCTGAACTTGGCGAGCTTTAGACTGCATGCTATGAACTTCATGAATGATACAGAAACACTCACTCCCTTCACTGTATTCCCAAAGTCATTCCCATCTAGTGATTACCTACATGTAAAACCTTGGACAGAGAATCCTACCAGATTTTCCCAGAATGGAGGAGTGGCACAGCCAACTGGCTCACCCAGATTCTCCCAGAGAACAGGAGAGCACAGTAATCAGCTTGTGTTAATTGGAAAACTTCATAACCACTGAACACAGGTGGTTCAGTGGAGACTTCAGTGGAGGACAAGACTGAGCAGGTGAGAAAAATAGAGAAAGCAAGCAGAGATGTGGCAATGGAGCTTCACCTAACAAAACAATCTCCTTGTACCTCAGAGTTTATCTTACAAACTTTAATCACATACTGTCACTACCAGTAGGACTACTTGCCTTACCATAAAATTGTTTGAGAGTCCTACAATGGGAACAGATCCAGCACTCTTGCCTCCTAAGCACCTCTCCTAACTACAAATTATTTTTTAAAATAACTTACTACCCTCGATAAAGCTTATAACTTTTCCATTCTTTCATAGCGCATTGCCAGTCTAAAATATAATTAGCAAACGATATTAGCACTTCCATTTTCCTACATACAACTTAAGGATTATGAATTAATATTGATTAATTTGGTATTAAAAAAGCTATTAGCTCTTTAGCTTTCTTATTTTGACATAAGAAACAGAAACTATTCCTTTCCAGAGGATGTCTGTTTTCAATCTAATTCATCCAGATGTTAAACATAATTGTGCCTGCCTTTGGGCTGAAGGAGACAGTAATGTAATATCCAGTTACTACAGAACAATCCACTGGAATAAGAGAAAAAACACCAAATATATACAAGACATAATATATTAGACTGGCCCATTCCTTTGGCAAGTATTGCATTCGAGTATTTTCCCGTATCTTTCATTTGGGCAGAATTCATAAGCATTTATTCTTAATCTCACTAAACATTATTATCACTGGTTTCCATAATAAACAATGAGAAACTGTATTAGCAGCTAAAACTCAACTGGAAATATCTATTAGTTATATTAGTACAGGTTTAATGGCGGGGTGCAAGTTGCTCAGAATCACTGGCAGAAATTAAACCCCTGGTCTGCAAACAGTATTCAGATGTGCTGCAAAATTCACAGGAGATGTCAGGGGAAAATGACTGGGGAAAGCATAAATTTAGAGAGCAATAACGAGAGAGACTTCAACAAACCAGCCAAGGCCAGGGCAGTCACTCAACCTCTGACAATACGCGAGTAATTCAACAGAGAGAAGTGGAAGTGTCATTTTGAGGATCACCTGGTTAGCATATAAACGAGAGATCACGGAATTTCCTGTCCGTAACACTTCACGCCAATTAGTCCCTATCCAAATAGAAAGGTGTGGGGTTTTTTCGGATATGGCTTTCTACATTCAAGCTGTTCTATGGAAACTTTACCTTCAAGTTTCCAAATTGGTCATCCATAACCTGCATTTCATCATCAGCCTTGCCACTTAAACACTGCCTATGCTGGAGGATCATTACATGCATTTGTACCAAGGTAACTATTTTCTCTGTAAAAAACGTCTAAGTGCCAGACCTCTTACCTTCTCTATTTAACACAGATCTAGATTTTCTTAATTCTGCAAACAAATGCCTAATCTGCACACCCAAGGATAGAGCAGAGCCCCTGTGTTTGCATTAGACTGGCTGTCACACCAGAGGTGACACACTAGACTGTTCATGTCCACCACAGATGTGAGATTGGTCCCTTACACACTAATAATTTTAGCATTTTAATGATAAAATTTTCTGGTATGAATTCAGTTCTGCCCTTGTTCAATTATTTGGTTACATTCATGCATTTCTCTATGAAAAATGTCATCTTTCACACACAGAGATACAGAGGATAAGCCCTGAAATTCAGGCAGCCTTGTGTAATCACATGTGCCTAAGGCTGCTTGCAACCCTAGGTTAAACATTTCAAAATGTGGTTTTAATATTTTCCAAGATATATCCTGCTCCTTCACCTGTTTTTCTGCTGACTGTTACAGAAGGGTGCCTCTGGATGGGAGCAGATAGACTTTGGCAGCAGATGCTCTGGAAGAAACCCGAGAGCCGAGTTTGATCCTTTCTCCCCACCAAGGACTATGGAAAACACGACACTTCGTTTTCCAACGTTACCCTTTCTTCTCCTGCCACCTCCACTGCCTGGGTCTGGATGTGCTCTTGCAAAACGTCTCTAATGATCTTTCTCATGTGCAAGCAGCAGCTCTGCAGAGCTGGGCGCTGAGCACACGCTCCGTGCCTCCTGTTTTGCGGCGACCTCACAAACCGCCTGTAAACTGCTGCCACGATGGCCCCAAGCACCCACCAGCATGGGCATGGCCAGGTGTACCTGGAAGGACTCAAACCACGTAACATCATACAAACCCTGCATTAAACCCTGCGAGGTCCAAGGACCCTCAAAAAGGTCTGCCCTCAGGATTTTACTGAACCTTCCTCCCTCCCTCCCCAAAGACACGCATTTATCCAGACATTAAGGAGCAGTTACTTAGACCACGGAGCAGCAGAATCACTGTTCCTACCAGATTTAAAGCAAACAAGATACGAGCAACACAGAGTGACCAGAATGTTATTTTCATTCTTTGCTCGCATAAAGCAAATACACAGATAGGCATCACAGCAACTGTTGAATTAGAGAGACAATATATACCAGATACAGCCATCTGAAATACATGCACACACACTGAAATGATGTTTAGTTTAGTTACCTCTAAGATCTGAATACACGTTCACAGTAAGTATAGCTAGCTCAGATTTTCTACCTCCAATTTTCTCTTTAGAAAACAAAAGCTAATGTTTTAGACCCACATTCCAGCTATGTCTGCAAAGGATCTGAAAGACAGTGGAAAAGAAATTGTAATCATCAGAATCTGAAGTGTTTTCAATGCAACTCATACCATGTCAGAGGCGATTTCCCAATCTCTCACCCAGCCCGCCACACACCCGGGACATCTCGGAGGCAGCGGGCGGCTCCACGCACAGCACAGACATTGAAGATGCACAAGTGACTTTCATATCCAAACCCTTTGCCTCACTGGTGGAAATGGCACTTTGTTTATTACATTCCGCTGTGCAGAGCATTACGGTGGCAGTGGAAAAGGAAGAAAAGCAAACAGCGGGCTCGACTATTTCATTATCTCACCAGTCAATTATTAACGACGGTGCTTTTTCTGCCTGAGCTGTTGGGCAGCGGCCATGACTCCCGTGTGGGCACAACTGAAAAATTCCATGCCGATGCTGCCGAGGCCACAGCGGGGAAAGCAGGCAAGGCCCTCACCCCCCGGGACCCAACACACTCCCCTCCTGTGCATCCCACCAGGACAGCATCACCAGAGGAGCATCCTTCACTCTACCGCACCTTGTCCTTTGCTGTCCCCAGACCGGGGTCATAGCACATTGGCCAGGAGCCCTTGCTCTGGGGCAGCCGAGAAGCACTACTAGACAAAAGCTTATTAAATCCAACTGAAAGTAGTTAGATTTAATGCAACAAAGTATTTAATTTGATTTTCCTAAAAAACTATGTATGACTTTCAGAGGGGGAGAGAAAGTAAAAGTTAATACAGTTCAAGGAAACACTGAAGCTATGTTTTATATGCTGCAGGTTTTTTGGCGGGGTTTGTTTTGTTTGTTTGTTTAAGTTTTTTTTTTTCATAAAACACCACAGAAGGCACACAGATTGAGGCTTTCATCTATTTTGTGTGACTCTAAATCAACTCAAGCCTCTGTGATAAATTCCTTCCTGCCTCCCAATATATGTGATGGAGCCTGATACTACATTTTATAACATCCTTATCTGATGAGATGAATTCCCACTAGTTTTCAGCTGGGCTTAAAAAATAAGCCGATTTTATCCCACTATTTTTTTCCTCGAACTAAGCTGCCAACTGGATAATGCCATGCAGGCAACAGCTCTCCGATTTGTTCTTATGTATCATCTCTCAAGGGAGAGCTGGGGATTCCTTCCACATTTCCTACAAAAATAATTGCTCACTTGTGGCTACATTCAATTTTTACATGGTGGCAAGGAGCAAACTATTCTCCAGTGGGACGCAGATTCAGCCTTTGGGTTTTGCTTGGCTTCACCACTCTCTCCAGCCGGGCGGTGCCAAAGCCACCACAGAGAGTTCAGAATCCATCCCTGGTTTACTGAACAGCAGAAGCAGGAGAGAACAGGGATCGTTTTGTTGGGAAAAATCTCAACTCCACATCTCCTGTGCATGAGGAGAACAGAGGAGCCTCTGGAATACAGCTCACTGAGGAGTTGTTTGAGGTTTTTCTGCAAGCAACCATCCAGGCTCCTCTTCAAAATCCTGTACACAAATAGGCCATCCCTAAGTCTAATTTTTTTTTTTCACCAGCACATAATGTGATAGAGAAGGGCTCCCAGGAAGTTACTCAGTAACTAACTCAGCGTTCAGTCATTGCATTAAATACTGTTTTCACAAAGCAGTGCCTTGGTATCTGATCAAGTCAAGCATTCTACAACAGTAGGCGAGGGGACCGTTTCCAATGGTCCGAGAAATGAGAAGAAAAAAAAATCTTGCACTGCGTGATGCCAGCTTGGAAGGAAAAAGACAAACCTAAGCAACTCCTCCTACCAGGTCACGAGCAAAGCTCTCATTTGGGGACAGAGCTGGCAACGCTGGTCATGCCTTCTCTGCGCAGGAGGTTTTGTGCATTTCTTTTGCAACAGTAAGTTTTGTGCAGGTATGTCGAGATGACTGATTTGTTAAAGTGCTGCAAACAAATCTGACCTTAGTCCTACATGAATAATAAAGGTTCAAACATACCACATGAGAAAATAAGGAAAGCGAAAGTCATCGTTTTTCCACCCTATGCCTCAGCGGGTTAATGCACTAACCCCTGCCCCTCCCAGGCACAGCAGGGATAGCTGAATTCAGCAGCGAAGCTATTAACTTTGGAGAGTTCGGTTTAGCTCTGGGATTTGCCACAGATCTTTGTAAGGTTTGGCCCTTATATTAGGATGAGATTTTTGTAAAGACATTTGAACATAATAAAATTAAGATAGTGTCCAGACATTTCCAGACACAGCACAGTGCCCGGCTTCAGCCTCCTGACAGCTGCAGAAGAGAACTGTACAGACATCCAAGTTCAAGGCCCCTTAAATGAAGTGTCTCTTGTATATAAATTGGAGATAAACAACACTCTTCTTGCCACTCTTGTTGTTAGGATAAATCCATTAGAAACTGTGAGACTCTCAGAAACAAATGCAACTTCCCTCCTAACCTGAGGGTGCTGAAAGCTTCTGCAATGTGGAGAGTGTCAGCAACAGCTTGGAGAAAATCACTTGAAACTTTGCAAAACAGTGCAAAGCCTCAGGAAAACGGCCCTGTCAGCACAATATCATGTAACCTGGAGCTCTAAACCAGCAGAAGTTTTACCAGTTACTTGCAATAATACACAGTACTATGCATACAATAATAGCATTCACCAATTATAAAATTATTTCGAAATATAAATCATGTGCCTACAAATGCTCCTCCTAAATTATAAACCAGTTGACTTGTAAAGAATTTATTAAATATTATATATGGTCCACAGCTCTAAGGATTTGTATCTCACAAAGGCAAATTGTTCCAAGGCTGGATTCAGCTGCGTTACGATCGGGGAGGACTGTGCAGTCACAAGCACGTGAAATACTAGGCAGAGCTAACAGGGAGCAGGGCTAGAGCTCCTTTAGGGCCCCAACTGTCACAGTAAATTCCATGTTTTACAAGTATTAACAATTAAACCTTCCCACTGCCTTTGCATGAAGTGCTGTAGATTTGGGCTGAATAATTGCCCTTTGCTCTAGCCTCAGATTCAATCACAGAACAGCCCAGCTGCTCAGGAGGGACAGCAAGAAGAATGCACTCCTGAGAGATGGGGGTTAACCATAGCCCTGCCCCAACTTAAATGCGATAATATGTTTAATGACTAATAACGACTGAATGAGATGTGATGGAGAGACCCCAAAAGAGAGAATTTACAGCTGCTTTTGGCAATTAAGAACACTACAATACATTAGAATCAGAGAATATGATAGAACCAAGGCAGAAACCTGACTCTCGTGTCAGACACAAGTACACCTGCCATTCATTCATCCCCAGTAGGAAGTAACTGAAGCATTTGCGGGAGATCTACAAGTCATGAAAAAGCATGCTTAGGTTTGTTATCTATAAACTTACATGGTAACAATAACAAACAGGGCCAAGAGTAAAAACAATCAAAGGATTTTGTAAAAACAACAGAGCTGAGGTTCATTTTATTTGTCCTTGGGTTCCTAAATGTTTAGAGTGCGTTTAAGTTATGTCTTCAAACTCTTCTTCACAACCAGAAATATTGATATACATAGTGGATTTCTTAATTGAGAGCTAAGACTTTCAAGGAGTCCTTGAATTTTTAAAACTAATGCTTTCAGAGATGCATAAAATCTCATAATACTCAAGATAAAGATGTCAGTAGTTGCCATCAGTATGCGTTTCATTTCTGAACACTGCCACAGTCACTGCACAAAATTGCCTGGAAGTAGAAAAGCAGTAATTAGGATTACAGGCCAAAACTTGCCTCTTAATGCTGCTTTACAGATCTTCTGCTTAATCTGCGCATCGCTAGGATGTGTTCTGCACTTGTGTGCGGCTCCTGAAGGCAAGGACCTGTAACTCTGGATAAAACACAGAAAACATCAGTGATCAACAACAACCGAGGGAGATATCTGCTCACCGTTCACTGGCATCTCGCATCCTGCTGCTGCCCTTTTAGTACTAGCTATACAGTACCAACATCACAAAAACATTTACAGACTGTAGGGGTACCAGATAAACATAACATTAAAATAATTTCTCATGGCTGTGTCAGTCTTCTTTCACACAGCCTCAAATACACCAAATCAGTCACTGGTTACTAAAGTGAGGCCCTCAAGGCAGCAGGATAAAGTAAAAACCAGAGGTACCTTGGTGCTTCCTCGGCCATCTCACATACAGGTAAAAAGCTGCAGTCAGGGCTGATCAGAGCCCCCCCAGCCCCGCAGTGCTGCTCCCTGCGCATCTGCCTTCCCAGCCTTTTTTACTAGGTGTTGGAAAGAGAAATCCAAAGGGGGAAGCAACACAAACAGCAAATGCTACCCATAAAACCCCCCAATCACCCAGTGGGCTATTACCTTTCAGTGTTATTTTCATTACTTGGCATCAGCTGGGATACAGATGGCTGCTCAGAGTTATTGGCTTCAAAAACTAGGTCAATGGTGGCACAGATACAAACTAAAAATAAAAATCCTGGGGTTTACCCACCAAAACTATCCAAGTAACAGCAGCCTAATCAACAAAATAATATCCCTGAGAGATTTCATCAATCCCAGACTTCACAGGTATGGCTGCCCTACCTAGTAACCAAACGAGCTAGCAGGGTAGAGGACTCAGTATTATTATAGACGCATATTCATTATTTTTTCACTAGAATCCAGTAATTCCTACAGGAGCAAATCTTTCTGCAAGACATTACAGCAAATGTAATATTTTTTAGCATTTCCTCTTATTTAGTTAATTGTTTGGTAATAGTTTATAGAAGAAAGGTAACACAAAGCCACTACTATTGTTCTAAGTCATACTGATGTACTGTGGATCAAAGACAGGTCCCCGTTTTCCTTCAGGCCCTGATTTGATACAAAATGTTCTGCAGCCAAAGCAACCTACAGAAGTTTCCTTTGCTCATACTCCTTTTAAGGCCAATTTCCCAGCTCACAGCAATATCAGCAGTTGCAGCGAGTAGGGTTTTCTGCTGCAGTGCGGAGCAGAAGCAAGCAACTGTACACTGGGGAAACCACAGTTGCCAAAAATTACCTTAAATTGGTATTGGTGCCAAACAGCACAGCCATGCTTTTAATCACATAAATCTTCACTGGGGGTTTTGACTGAGGAAAGTTACAGGATTTGTCCCTGGTAAAATATGTAATGGTAGGTCTTTCGGTGAGAATAATCAAATCGTATTTGAAAGCCTCATTAGAAAAATAAAATAATACTTAGCTGAACAAGGTTCCCAACTGAAACCAGGTTGTCAGCATATTTAAATGCTGTACCACCGGTGCCTGAACTCTTTGAACTCATGGAAAAATCTTTAGAGAACACCGCATCACAAAACACCGGGACATTTTAGTGTCTGAATCAAGGAGCTGTACCAGCCTGGATAAGTAATTTTAATTTTACTGTTTAATATTGTTTCTCAAACCAGCTGAACTTCATTTTGTACGGCTCATACAAAATCCCTGGGCCTCAGAGTGGAATCTGCTCAAACCATTTAAATGGAAATGCAGCTGAGTCAATGTTGCTGCTGAAAGGGGAGATTGCCTTCACCCCTTCTCTTCCCATTTCTTTCTTTCCTATCCCCAACATGGGCCTTGCTGCAGCTCTAGTACTCGCTGGACTCTGTGGAGTTCATTCAGTTTGCTAATTCTGTTTGCTAAGAAGCTGTTCGGGGTTTTTATTTAGTTTTCTGCTGGTTTATTGAGCTGAAAGAGTTCACAGAGGAATTGGGTGAATGTCGAGTCAATGCCAGGGGAGAGGAGAGGAGCATGCTGCCGGACAGGACGGCTCCATTTCGGCAGCACTGAACCATCCCAGCAGCTCATGCCATAACACAGAAATCCATCCCAAGTCACTTCATGCCTACGGTGTTAGTGCTGTGCCAAGCTTCCCTCGATATAAAACAGAGTCTGGGTGCAAACCACAAAAATCATTAGGGCCTGTCCCTCCAATCTGCGATCACCCGAGCTAATGGCAGTGGGTGTGCCCGCGGTGGTGCGGTACCCGAGATACCAAGGTGTACCCAGCACTCGGAGCCTTCCAGAAACCCACTTCGAGTGTGATACTGATTCCACTCAAATCAATGACAAAACTCTTTCTTTATATTGCCTAAATGCAAGGGCATTCAAAAAAGAAACAGGGCGTTCTGTTTCAGGAATGTGTCACTCGTCAGAAGTTGTACGCTTTCTTTTTTCACAGATAACTATAAAACTAAAATTTAAATGAGACTTGTCACTACATTTAAAAAATTTGTTCAGAAGTCACACTTGTATCTACGTATTAAAGAGTAGTGCAGGGTGCTAATAAACAACTCCCAAGGGAATGATTATCTATTTGTTTATCTTTTAAGCCTTGTAAAATGTGAGAGAAGTAAGGAGAGAGGGACTTTATGGTTCCCCTGGGACAAGGGACCGGCTGAAGAGCAGAAATGCCAGCTGCTGCCTTCTTTTGTCATCAGGTATGTGCTCCTCTCTTTCTGCACTTAGAAAAATAAATAAATAACGAGGGCTTCTGGTGGTATGTCGGTAGAGTTACACGGCAAAGGCAGGGGCAGGCTCTCTGCTTTCTCTCACAACACTCGAGTACAATGGTGTCTTTGTTACAGGGAGGCTAAATAAATAATGTAGCCATTAGATGTCATACAGAAAAGGAGCATTACACGATTAAGTTCCAAATACAGAGCGAGGCAGCTCTGCCATGCTCCCAAATAAACCAACGTACAGCAAAGGAAGCGGCAGACTCTGCCAGCAGCTTGGTCCAGCAGCGTGTGGGGTTTTTTTCAGGCGAAAATTACACAGGGTCAACAGAGATACAGAACATGAAGGTCTGGGCATTAAGTACAGTTCAGTTCAGAAATACCTGTTATCAGTCATTATTCTCTCTCATATGCTTTCGCTTACTGTAGCAAAGCTTATAAATGCATAAAACCTGCAGGATCTGAACTAATGTCTCTTGAATATAGCTTTTGAAAAAAAATTGCAACGCAACTTAAGCACACATATTTTCACAAGTAAAAGCAATATTATTCTAATAATCAAACACTAAAAAGAGTCTCGGAGGTCTCCAAGCAAACCCGGCTCATTAATCACATAGCTTCACATTTGGTAAGCATTCATTTGGCCAGCAGTCTGGAAATGCCAGTTAATCATTTAAATTCTGGAGTCTCCCTGAACTTCAGAACACATTGGGATGGCAGAATAATATACAAAGCCATTTTACATTTAAGATTAATATTTTAGAAAGCATACATTTTCTTTTCTATGAGCCTTTTCTGCTTATAAGGACCTTATTCTGCAAGCTATGCACGCTGGAAATTTCACAACAGCTTTTGTGAGAGTTTTCACTACAGAAAAAACTTAGAAACAAACTTCAAGATGTTTTTAATGTGGTAAAGTTGTAAGAAGTTATTAATAGAAAACAGCAATCACAGAAGGTGTCTGTTCTAGAAATTCCTAGAAGTGGATATATAAGATGCTACAACTGATCTCCACTTTTAAAATTTGATTTTATGTATTGAAAGAAGCAGTTGTCCTAGATAGACAATGTGAAATTCTATTAGTCTCATCTAATGACTGACAATTCTCTAACAAACCCCACAAACCTGGAAAGGTTTATTTAATATGAGCAAATCTTTCTTGTTTTACCAGTCTGTTTTACATAATGTAGGCAAAATTACTTGCAATATATACATAAGTATATATAAAGGTGCTTTGAACTCAACACTTCTCAGACATAGAGCTGATGGAAGTTATTCAATGGACAGCAGTTTAGCCACATTCATGCAGTAAGTTAACGGCAAAAGTGGAAAGAGAATAAGTCATCTATTTTGCAGTTCCCTGCTCTATTGACTAGACCAGATTTCCTGTCTTAGATAATCACGCAGCAGGCAAGCTTTGGGGGTGCATTTTCAGAGGTCAGTTCAGGTTATGGTCTCAGATCATTAAGCCCAAGAGACCCAAGAGTACGCATGCAAGCTCATATTCCATTAGCATGCTAGAAGAGGTTCTACTGACCCTTCTGAAACACCACCCAAGACACCTTTGAAACACCACAGAAGCAATTCTGAGAACCATGCTGCTTACCGTGGGACTTAATATGGATTTAGGCGTCTTCTCTACATTAGTGCACGAGATCTGTCTGCCATAGGGAAAAGGACAGCAGCTGGTTCGAAAGGAAGGACAAGGAGGGACTGAAGCATCCCAGAATCGCTCTCACCCGTGTAATTCTAAGCTTGATTATGGTTCTGCATCTGTCTGATACGTGGGGCTCCTCAGCCCTCGCTGGAAAACGCCACATGGCAGAAACAGTAGCCAAGCTTCCTGAGGAACAGATGCTGCTTACTGAGAAAGTCATATTCTCCAGTTAAACAACTTATTTCAGTCAAGGGTTTGCAGAGAAATCTCCTGAGATGGGACTGGAAACTCAAAATTTCACTTTGGTAGAAGCGTCAGAGACGTGAACCTTGCCAGCCAAGATCTGCTGGGAACAGCTTTCTGGCACTGTCCCATCATAGATATTTTCAGTTTGACAACTGAATTGGTTAAGTAAGAATTGCTTCAGTTCATATCAAAATCACTTTTTTAGCTCGTCTACCAAAACCTTAAAAGTATGAGCTTTTGTTTTGTGCCAAATAAAATGTTACAAGTCCACCCAAAATTAAACATTTTATTTCAAGGTATTCAGGACATGCAAAACCATCAAAGAATCACCAAACTGTGGACATGGTCAGCAGTGTAACTGAACAGCGTGTAACCTGGCAAGGGCTGCAACGTGCACCTGAAAGCAGGACACTTCCTTGGGTGGTTAACTCCTACTGAGGTCTCCTAGCAGCGCTGGAGGTAGCTAAAGCAGCAGACACCATGAGGACAGCACTCTTACCCCTACAATCTTACAATTAAATTGTCTTAGAGCTTCTTCTACAAATGGTCTATAGCAGCAGGGACGGGTGAAGGAATGAGAGGAGGGAGGCAGGGACAGGTGCAAACCGCACACTTGCCATACGCAGAAAGACCACGCTATGCCTGGATTAGACAAAAATACAAATCGTACAAGCTCATCTGATCTTAAGCTGGATGGACCCTTGAATGCATAAATCCTTCAGCAATGTGGAATATGTGCGTACGGCCATGGTGGGGAATCAGCACAGATGACCTCCTTTCAGCCACGATGAAACAAACATTCCTGACACAAGCCAAGCTGTTCCTGCTCGAGATTCAGTCAGCATTTGAGGGAGCAGAGAATTTCAGCTCTTTGAGATCCTGGGGCATCACATCGCTGCTGTTTTGAGCGTGCCAAAGTGGGGTGGACACCACATTCTAGGACTTGTATAAATCTCCTAAATCAGACCTTGTGGTACCGGCAATATTGTTCCCTTAAAAGGTTTGATTGGGTGAAGAGCTGAATGGGGCAGTTTGGAAAACAGACACCGGTCATTTCTCAGGACAATTTTGATAGTGTCAGTAGCATACAAGCAGCATTACATTGTTAATGCTTGGGTTTCTGCAATATATATGATATGAAGTCAAGTCATTCTTGAGTCTTCTACAAATGGTCCTGTAAAAACGGCTTGTGGTATTTTAGATACCAGAAAATTCAACTTCATCAATAAATATGCAACATGATGTGACCATTTCAAAGACAGAACAGTAAAAACTCAGAGATTAGCTTTACGGTAATTAGTCATATAAGTACAACAAACCCTTGGGTCAAACCTCTACATTTTACAGGCTCTAAGATTATCACAAAACTCAGCTCAAAGACTATGTTGACTATCTAAACCATTTGTTTTACAACTCATGGAAAGTTTGTTGACAATTTTAAAATAAATACTTATTTGTAATTTTATATTAGTAACCTTTTTCAGAAAAACAAAAAACCCCTTGCTGATTTATCTTTGTTATCATAAAAAATAATTAACAAGAAACATTTGCTTCAAAACAGGATTGAAATGTTATTAGATACAGGCTCAGTGGACAGCCCAATGCATAATTACTCCTGGACAGATTAATAGCAAAAAGATATTATTTTCAAATTCTGATCATACTCCTTCTCTGTTCTTGAAGCTAGAAGCCTGTATAGTAACAGGGACAGGTGCAGAAAAGTCCATGATCCAAGAAATAATCTTATATAGCTCCACGCATGGAATGCTGCACCAAGAATAAACTCCCAAAGAGGAGAGATGTAATTTCATATTCAGGATGAAAAACAGGCAGGTTTGTGTATTCTAGAAAGGTTCTATGCGTATCAGCATTGCTTCACATGTCCTGCTATAGGTACTTATTCTGACAAATGTTTATCCATTTGACTAGAATATTCCAGCTGGAGATACGTTCATGGGGTTTGCGTGTTCTTTTTTTAAATTGTCAGATGAAGTGTTCCAGCTGTTTAAGAACAAATCTCAGGATAACACATTGTCTTCTCAAGGTTAAAAGCAAATTCTGACAATCCTTTATGAAACAGTAGCTCTTGTCCTTTAGAGCTCATACTAAAATGTGGCAAGAAATAGCTACTGCACCAAGTACTTCGTTTTGATTTATCTGTGAAATCTAAGTAATCTAAATTTGGGACTGAATTTAAATACCTGAACAATCACTTTGCATAAATTCAGTAGAGACTTGATGTATTAAAGTTTCCATGCAGTCAATCCACAGCTTACAAGGCTATTGTTGGAATTTCTTTTGGAAGCCCAGCATCATCCACGACTAGTGAAACCAGAGCACCTCTCAGCTGTGCTCTCATTTCTGTCCTGCTTGGATCACAGTCAGGTGGACCGAAGGAATCGCCAAATTCAGAGAAGAGCTAGAATCAGGTGGAATATAGTAGAGTAAAAGTGTATTGAGGCTGGACTGGTAGACCAGAGGGAAAATGATGGTAAGGTTGTCGTAGCAAGGAGGCTTGAACTAGGAGCCAGTAAAGGAAATTAACTGGAAGGCACCAAAAATCCAGAAATGCCAATTTGGAGAAGGACAAAGAAGACAACAAAGATCAGATGGGAAACTAGGGGAGTCAGGACCTGTTTTGACAAAAAGATTGGGGCTTGGAAGTAAGAGAGTGACAAGGTAGAGTTGCAGCCCAGGCAGGCAGACACAGTAAAATCCAGCAGGAGAACAGGGGCTGTTAAGGCAAAAAGAGAAATGGACAAAATCTCAAAGCCCCAGATACAAAATAAAATTAAACTAATAAAAACAAGGGAATATTATGTATTCTTGACTCAGTGAGAAGGAAGAGCATTCTTGCTAAGTAAGCTACAGTCTTTGTTCAAAAAGCCAAAAATGAGCTGGTCATTCTGGTCATTAATGAAAACTACCAGCACAGTATAAGAACTCACCCTGGAACAGGGAAAGCTGTTATAAAAGCTTAGAAAGCTGAATAAATTACAGGTCCTCAGATTGTCTGAGTCCGATAGACTTCACTCCAGGATACTTAAAGGGCTGGTTAAAGCAGCCTCAGGACCGTTACTGTTTATCTCTGAGGGCTGATGGAAGCTGGTCACATCACAGAAGACAGGAAAAAAGGCAAATAAAATGCCTGTCAAAAGATGGTGAGCTGGAAAGAATAGAGAGGAAGGAAAGAGAAAGCATCTGGTTGGCTTAACTTTGATTTGACCTTGTCTATTGTTGACAAGTCCATGTTTTTAAATAGTCCATTAACTTACAGTTGCTTATGATCAGTTCATTTGATTATTTACATTCATTCACTTTGCACATTTTCTGCACTTCATTCATTGTATGAAGATTTTCCAAGCTCAAACACTTTACACACTCCTATGCAGTAGTCTGAAAGTATTCATTCTCGGACCACCTTCTGTCATTCCTCATTATTCTGTGAGTGCTTCCAGTGTCAGATGCGAGAAGTCTTTGGGGATAGCAAAAGGCTCACGGCAGATCCCCAAGCTAATTCAGCCAGCATGTATGTCATTTAGACAGACACGAGGCACAAGAAACACGTGTTCTACCCCGTACCCAATACCCCTGAACTAACCACTGTTCTGACTAGAAGGCAGGCCATGCTTGTATTTATAGAATGATGCATCTCTATGAGAGCAAGTACAGGCACTCTGTTAATTTGCATATGAAAAAATTATAAATCTCATTCCGAGACATATAGTCTACTCCCATGCATGCACACAGGGCAAAAAATGTAAATCTATTATCACTTGTGAGGATGTACAGGACTGTATTTGGGCATAATTTTCTAAACGTCTGGCTCCCATTCTGGCTTCACATGCACTGTATAACCATAGGAACAGGAAACCCACTGAATCGGCAGGAGCATCATCCTCAGTATTGGTGTAACTGATTTTACTTCCAAGTCAGACTGTCAGATGTTCATTCTCACACCTTGGCACCCAGCATTATTCAATGCCAAAAAATAAAACCACTTTGAGTCATAAAATCATCACCCTCCTGATAGTGAAGGATCTTCTAGGTCACCAGAAAATGCACTTGTCAGATTAGTTATGGAATATTTAAGTACATTTATTCACTCTTAAAGATGTACATAACTTGACATAAAGTTAAGTTCTGTTGCTATTCTTTAAAAAGTTCTTTCAAGACCCACTGAAGTAAATGGCATCTTTACCTTGATTTTACCATTTGGAATCAGACCTAAATCAGACTCAAACAAACAGGCAGGAAATATCCAAAGCAATTAATCTTTTGCATACCCTTGAGATAAATACATCCCCTGTTTAAAGAAAGTTTACATTTACTCTCTCTTGTTTGAGAGTGCAAATGGTACGCTGAAAAAAAGAGCAAAAAGCTCTGCTGAAACACAGCAGGGTGGTAGCCAGGGAATGCAGAGTGCCTTAGTTGGGGAGTGCACAGCTACTGGCATCAGCTCAAGGCACTGAAATGAGTAGTGCCTTGCACTTGGCCAACACTTCCAGCACAAGCAGTGGAAATCTGGATCTCCAGAATATTCTGCACAATACCTGCAGAAACAGTGAGCTGCTGTCACAATACCAAAAAGATGAAATCCCAGGTAACAGAAATTAGAGGGAATTTTTCAAAGAATAAAGTTTACGAGATATATTCAAATTTTACATCAATGATATTTCTAACACAGTTTTTCCTTTGCAAATAACTTTTGAAATTAAAACATCATTTTAATAACTAAGATTAGGAAAACATTATAAATAAAGAGGACCTAACTATGATTAGTTCTTTTTCCCCTCTCCCCTTTGCTTTTTGTTCACTCTGCATTAAAATTCTATACATATAAAATTATGTTAAAAGAACACTCACAGAACTCCTATTCCACTTCTGTGTCAGCCCCACCCTTCAATTACTTTACAAATCCATCTTCACTGTTTTATGCTAGCAAGTATCCCATCAAGTCACCACAGCAGGCTCAGCCAGTGCCAGCTCTTAGCTCCAAACTGGCTGAGGCCAACTGGAACCAGCCACAATGGTGACAATCTGGTTTATCATCTGAAGCCACAGGTCAAAGGCAGCATCTTCATTTATGTTTTGGGACTGGCACAGAGTCAGCCCAGCCATGACTGGAAGCTCTTGGAGATTCCAGTACGTTGAGGACAGAATCTTCAGACATTTAAGTTACAAAAAAAAAAAAAAAAAAAAAAAAAAAAAAAAAAAAATCAAAGCATGTGCATTTTTCAGAGACTTATTAATTGGCCAGACTTGGGAAGATTTTCAGAGAGAACAACAAAAAGCACGCCCCTGATGCAAACTCATGCAAAACAGAATTTAGTTTACTTCTCCAAAGCGTGGGAAACAAAGCTGTTCAGTGGCAGGTCAGGAGTATTGAAAATAGGCAAGACATAATTTTTTCCCTAAGCTGCTTCTAGAAATATAGGATTCATTTTGTCCTCATTTTCCCAAAATCCTGGGCAGAGCAAACAACCAGAACACAAATTCTCAGATGAAAAACTCTGGCCAAGTCAGAATGAGGAACTGAAAGTACCAAACCCCTGGTAGCATGTACAGCTATAGTCGTTCATCCTTCAACTTTCAGCCAGAACTAAGATGGAGAGGCTGTGGCTGGTCGGAGGGCAGGTACACCTCTGGGGCACAGGGGAGCTCAGTGGGCCATGCTCCAGCCCCTCTCCAGCCACGTCCTGAAGTTCCTTTCACTGGGTGCTTGGACGTGGTTTCCAGTTTCCACAGTTTGCCCTGCACTGCATATGCAGCCAACGGGACCCTGGCAGGCCTAAATAGCCCTGTTAGGATGAATCTGACCCTTTGCATGTTTGGACTTGCACCTTAGCACTAAATAAGGCCAGACAAGAGACAGTATCAGAGCATACAAAAAGCCTCTCAGGCAAATTCATGAATAAATACATTTGTATATTCTCTCGCCTTTTGTAAATGGCTGGGAAGTCTTCTGTGATTCCCTCCCACACACTCTTGAAGATACTTTTCTTTCTGTCATCTCCCCTATTTATTCAACCTGGATTTCTGTTTTCTAAATGCACACTTAAATTGTTTTTCAAGTTTTAAGTTTAATATTTTCTCATTAATTTTCACACTTAAGTGCATACCATTTGTAGATGTCTCTACTTTTTAAATACATCACTTCATGAGTATTTTGCAAAACACCTAACACTCTAGAATTAAGTTTGGAATTCTTCAGAATACACTTCTTCGTTGAAATACATCCAGTTTCTACCTGACCCTGCTTTATTCTTGACATTAAATGCTGCTAAGGAGACCTTTCTTTCTGAGAGAAGAATCCTATTAACAGGTCTCTGCACAACAGGAACAGAAGGGTCCAGGCAATTACTGCCCCTGTGATTTTTGCAGGAAATGATTATGTAGCTCAGGTCTTTAAATTAACAGAAAGATTAAAACCCCTCCTGCTGAAGACAGCATAAATAAACCACATTGTTACACATCCAAACTGTTTTAGTACTGTAATTCCACATATTCTAAACTATGGAAGAACGCTTTTTACCACTGAAATAACATCAGGTTAGATAAAACCATTGTTAAAAACTCTTCTGCTCTCAGCAGACAACAGCACCTTATCTGCCAGCGCGCCTTTAACACCATACACAGGATTAGAAGCAACATGCCAAAGAAACACAACCCAAACCGCCTCCTCTCCCGCCCCTGACTGTGTAGAAGAGCAGACGGGGCTGCACTGCACCGGCGGCACAACTTTCTGGGAATTCGGAGAGAAGGCCGCTCGGTGAAGCTTTCCGAACACCTCGAGGGCTCGCTGAACTTTAAATGGCTTTTTTTTGCTGCTGCTGCAGCGCTCGCTCCCCTCCTCCCCCTCCAGCATTCCTAAAGCCACCCACCTCCGCCAGCCCCCATTCACCTTCTCCGAGGCGAAGCGTTTCCAGACGGCTGCGCGCGGTTACCGTCATTAGAACCAATCAGTGTAATTTACAGAACGTGGATCATCACCGCGAACGCTCGTTCCCCTCGGGCTGCACTTTCCTCTGCCAGGGCTGCAGGGACAAAGCCACCCCCCCAAGCATCCCCCCCCACACCCCCCCAAACCCCGGCACAGGCTTACCTGGCCCCCCCGCCCCGCTCCCCGGGCAGGCAGGACGCTGCTCCCGAGCTCGGACAGGGAGAAAAGCCCGTCCCGCTCCCGCGGTGCCGGAGGTACTTGTAGGCTGCGAAGGTAGCGGGCAGGGAGAGCCCTGCCCAGGGGCAGGCACGGAGGTGGGGTCAGGGTAAGGACCCCGGCGGCAGGGGAGAAGCGTTTCTCGGAGCCCCCCCTCTCCTCCTGGGAAGGCAGGACCCACCCCCCCGCAAACGCTGGGCAGAAGGGGGTACACCCCCCCTCAAACCGCAGGGACCGCCAGCCGGGGTCCCCACGGCACGGGAACGGCTCGCGGTATCATCAGATCACTCCGGTTGGAAAAGACCCCGAAGATCATCGAGTCGGACCGTAAACCTAACGCACAGCCGCATACCAGGAGCATATCCACGTGTGAGAACCGAGAGACTGCACAAGAATGTAATTCTGCAATTTATTTTCCCGCACTTTTAAAAAGCTAAATTACAATTTAGCTTTTTTCTCACTGAGGGTCACATGAGGACTTGCATCTTAACCATAGCTGATAGATGTGCAAAATAAACAAGACCCCAACAAAATGAAGAACACAGTTTCCCAATTCCTACCTTATAGCCACACTCAAACCCTACAGCAGAGATGCTGCAAGAATGGCCAGAACTGTTATTTTACTTAGGAGCAATAAAAACATTTCTGGGGAAAAAAAAAAATCACATCTGGTACACAGCAATTTACCTGCTCTGTATGCTGTCTGAGGTGAGGTTTGAGGCAACAGCAGCAGGCTCTCCATTTTTCACAACTTCTATTCTTCAGGGCTCTCCAGCTTGTAAACAAGAGCTTGTCAGGCAGGAAAATACATCCAGAAAGCTGAAAGTGGTAATAACAAGTTTAGCAAACTCAGCTTTCCACACCAGCACACCAAGGCAAGAGGAAAAATACCCAACATAAGACTCCAGTTTTCTAGTTTTTAAACCAGTTTGTTCTATTTTGATATTTTGTTTGATATTTTCTTTCTCTCTTCTGAAAAAAGGGAAGGGAAAGAAGTCCTTCCTGCATGTTTGGGGCGGAAGAAACAAACAAAAAGCCCAGCTAAGTTCTACCTACCCATTTCCTTTTTTTCACTGAACTTTCTAGATACCTATAGTATCTAAAATGGACCTGAGTGTAGTATTGTATAACTTCACATTACACCTCAATTAAGCTAACTATACAATGCTCCCAAACCAGCAGGTCACCACCTCCAACCTTCTTCCTTAACAAAGAGCACAGACTAGGCAGCCCCACAACTCTATATTGAGCATGCAGCTGGGGAATGGGTCATTCAGCTCACAGACCAGCTGAAAACTATTCCACCAACACACGGAAAAAGGCCAAAAGGCAAGGAGGAAAAGGCAAAACTCACCCTGATAGCAGTAGCTTTCAGACTGCATTAAAGGTATTCTGAAACTTGACCTGAATGCCACATTTTATGGGTACATGTATAGCATCTCCCTGTAACAGAAATAGCATGTGCAAACAAATGACAGTTCTGTTCGTTAACTTCAGAAGTTTTATTTCAATAAAATTTTAACTATATTAAAAGACTATCTCATCCAGGTTCCCCATGGGCAGTTGTATGTGTAAGTATGCACAAAACTTGCCCTATAATAGCCTTTCAAAGACCTATGTGAAATAAGTCAAATTTCACTCTTTGCAGATAGTGCATACCAAAACCTTAACTTTTATATTTTTGCTATATACCTGTTAGATGCTATGCAGCCTAGAAGTAACATAAGTGGAGGTGTCCCTCTGTTGAAGGGCCCCTCCAGGAACCTTGCTCTGCTACCTACAGTAGCTGTTTTCTGCAGCTGTTGGTTCTTTTCAGAGAAGGAGCTCTCATTATTTTTTTAAAGAATATCTGATTACAGCAAGGAGAAACCTACTAGTTTTCCATGTGATATTTGCTTAGCAGGTAAAATTGTGAGTGCCATAGTTTAACATTGAATATCTACATTCTTCCCCAATCATCACATGGATGATGAAAAGCAATGTGTGAATGAGTTGTAAACTAAACTCTTGATACAAAAGAGCTCTAAGAAAGCACTCCAGAAGCATGTACCCTCACATCAGTAAAACTGAAGAGGTTTGACAAAGATACCACACCAATATCCAAATGGCCACCAGCAGCCTAGCAGCAAAGGAAAAAACTGGGCTCATTTTCAGTAGCTGAGTGAGGCTGTCAGGTTGCTCTTTGCTAATCATTTGTTTTCACAACAGGATGAAGTAAAACTTTTCTCACACTGCTGCCTATTAAGCCACTAAACTCATGTACTAAATGAACCAACTAACTGATTACCCTGTCAAGAACATTTATTAATTCCAGTTGTACAAAGTGTCCACAAGGTCACTTCTCCTTAGTGTTATTACACAGTCAGCTTACAGCAATGCCACGTAGATAAAAGGAAGGTAAAAGGCCCAAAGGAATGGCCTCAGGAACTCTGAAATGTACCACGATTCCAGCTTGGCACTACCCTCCTCTGCATCCCCTAAGAAGCCACTATGTTTATCCATGCTCAGACCAAGCTGTTTTATCTATCAGCTAATATTTTGTAACACTTGAAAGAGTTACTTATTTTTATGGACATAAAAATAGTACAATAAACCAGATATCAGGTTTCACTTTTGGTCAGAATATCCTAATCCGATACAGAATGCATGAGATACTAAAATGTTTAGTAAAATGATACTTCCATAAATCTAGAATTTATTTTCATAAATCTAGAAACTCTATATACAAGAATTAAATTGACTATTGGGTCATCTATAGCTAGGTCTTGTAGCAACAAAGAATAGATACCTACTGTGACCAGTGGAAGTGTAGCTATGATATTCATTAACTTTAGGCACCATTGTAATATATTTTTTGTAAAGTGGCAATCCAGTACTTTAGATATGGATGCCTTAGTGAAGCAGTCAGAGGGAGAGGCAATATTTGTTTTCTTTTTGGTTGACTCACTACTGTGCCCTTGGCAGGAGAATAAAACATAATATTATTATGCCACTGGATAAATCCGCAGCATATGCCTGGTCCCCGTAGCTCTACAAGGATATAGTAGAAGGCAGTCTTTTTTAGCTAAGGCACAGAGATGCCACAGATGGCAATTATGAAAACAAAGGGGTGGGTGACCCGTCTCCCCCAGCCCCCTGAGCCAGCCAGCCACTGCCTTCGCAGCACCTGACACCACTACAAGGGGTGCAGTTCTGAGTCCAGTTGTCTTCAGGTATAGAGAAAGGGGGAGACACCCCTGGAGGAGGGGTATTTTATCTTCTGAGCGCTCCTCGCTGCCAGGTACACCGCAAAGATCATCTCCTTCCCCTTCTCACCCTCCTCACTGCAGTCAACCACCAGGGAATGATCTTTCCTCATCCTGATGCTTCAGGGACCTTGGTGGGCATGTAAACAAAGAAAGGGGCCCCCTTGGGCATATCCTCCTCATGCAGGTTTTTCCCTTGCCTGAAGAACAGAGACAATTATAACTTGTAAGTTTTGCGTTATTTTAGGTTCTAAAACCTGATTACTGTGGAAAAAACAGTACATCATCACTGCTGCTGGCTTCTTACCTACCTATTACAGCAATATCCTGCAGACACCAAACAATATTTGAGATGCAGTCACAATAGTGGCTGTGCGCCTAGCTGTGTATATCCTTTTCAGGTCCTTACAAAACTATCGTTTTCCTAGTGCTTGAATGGTTCATTATATTCAATATATTAATCCTCAAAGCAGCCCTATAAGGTAAGGGACATACCAGTGTACTCTGCCGACTCCCTCTCATGAGGCCAGCTTCCATTGTTCACCTGTTAAATTTCCAAACAATCGTCATGCTGCCCCTGATGCAAACAGCAGCAATGCTCTCTTATAATCTTCTTTAAATCCCTAGAACTCTGCTCTTCTATAATGCTGACAAATACAAGAGAACTGTTCGTATGCTAAGTCCCTTCACTTGTCCTATATTTAGATTACAAACTCTCTGGCCAGTTTAGTCAGTATTTATGCAGCACACAGGAAAATGGGCTCACAGTCCATTAGGGAAAATTCTAGGTTCTATAAATAATGATAATAAAGTGATGGTAAATTAAAACATAAAGAAAACAAATGATACATGCAGAGCTACATACGTAGTAGGATAAATAGTCTGCAAGAAAAAAGGAATTAATAAACTATCCATCAGTGCCACAGCTTCTGTCTGTGTCTAGGACGTTTCAGTTCTTTTCCAAGCTCTTCAAGGTTGACCTTTCAGCTAGGAAAATAAGTCTTCCATGGGACAATTACAAATGTGATAAAGAATGGCAAAAATATCACCCACTGTCTCTGTGAAAAATGGCTCAAATGGCAGGTATGACTACATAGACCATGGAGACTGCTGTAACAATCAGGTACAAGAAGGCAGTTAGGAAGAGAGAGGCAAACCGAACCCAATCTTCTGGCTATCATCAGTTTAAGGGATTGCTGATGTTACCATCAAGGAGATAAAAATGGGCCAACTTGAGCACAGGCTGCTATCATAAGTGATAAAAAAAATCTCTTTTTTACACTGTAGTCATAAAATCAGTGGTACATAGTTTTCTAGCTCTGATTCTGTCTTGTCAAACAATGACTTAAGTATACATGCATTGGTTCTTTAAAATAATTTGTTTGACCTTTTTGGTTTATGGCAAGAAGAAGCTATTAGAAATAACAGGAAACATTTCTTCTTTTTATAGTTAGAAACCGCTACAGCTCACATCTGTAGAGCAGACACGTAACTCAGCTGTTACTCTGCACGGGCAGTTAGCTAAGTTTCTGCAACATTATTAATGGACCCTGCAGAGAGCACCTGATACTTCTTATATTTCAAAGTCCACTGAATCAGCTCAGTGAGCCAAAAGGAAAACACTTTGTTTATCAGGGCATAACAGCTATACCTTTGATTAATGCTTTCGCTCCCTTGTGGGAAACAAACAAACGTCATTATCTAGCTACAGGGCAAAGCTACACATTCTTCAGCTCTGTTTTATAGGAATTTTAAAATTATTATTAGTTTGTGGTAGTACACACTAGGTATTTAGTGTTTTCCAGGGAAAAAAAGGAAAATATAGTTTCTGCTGCAACAATCTAATGATTAAAAATAGAGAGAATAAATATTTAAGATATATAAAACATGAGACTATCAAACAATCTAATAATGGTCTGGATTTTAAAGAGATATGATGAAACTAATCTCCTTGGACATTGTGTTTTACTAAACAAGTCTTTAATATCTTAAATGCTTGTGCACATGTATTTGCAACTACCTACAAGTGTAGGTATGCCAGAATCTTCACTCAAATATAGCCGCAATTTATAACTCTTCAGCAAATGTGTCCAAGCATTGAGAAACCTGAAGCCCAGTAAAAAGTCACAGTTTGGATGATAAAGTGGCTTTGGCAGTGAGTGTGGCTTACAAGGCTCTCTCTTTCCTCTTTCATTCCCTCCCCCAGCTCCTGACTCCCCTGCAAGTCACTAGGCTTCAGTTCTGCGCGTAGGGATTGTTGTGACTGTGCTGGATCGGTAATCTGTTCAGGGGAACTGGGTTTCAGAGGAAAAAATCAACAACAACATAAACTCCAGTTTTCTCCCTCTTTATTATAGGCTGCTGCAGAGCAAAGGAAGTCCAGTTTATTAGAAGCTGCTCAAGAACTGCCTAAAGTTAGAAATACATTCATGGGAAGACTCTAAGACTTCACTGATGTTAAGAATCCCCACATTCCTATAGCGACTCTCACTCAGAGCATTTCAGCTCCTATTTATGCACTGGAAATGATTGCATTTTCTAAAGGGCTGAGTAGTCAACACGCCATAGTCAAATCAACTGGCCTATTAAACTAAACATTTCCACAGTTCTAGACCAACCAAGCAAATATTCACTTTTTGTTGGATTATTTTCCTACCATTTCAGCTCTCTGACTGGACCCACCACAAGATCTAACAACATCAAAAATCACTGCAAAGGAGAGAGCAGGAATGCACGTTTGTTTTGTGGAAGAGGGTAGGGTTAAAGGGCAGCTTAAGTTGTCATGGAGCAGCAGAAACTGTAGTTACATGTGTTTGAAACTAATGTAAAGTAGGACTAATTCAAACCCACAAGGGAGGGAGCAGATGAGCTTGCTTGGTGCAAGCATGCCTGACTGAAGTATATATTTTTAAAATAAATCAAAGTACAGATCACCTGGTCCAAAACAGTTTAAACATAGCTGACCTTAGAAGTGACAGTATCCCCCTCTTAACATAACCAAATCAGCTTTAAGAAACCTAGCAGAAAAGGTTATATTGTTTCATATCATAGATTGTCATCTGAATTAACCTTCCACTCCAAATCAAAGAACGCCAGACTGACATTTTTGTAAGTTAATTAAATACTCTCCAAACAAGGAATCCTCACTCAGAAGCCTTAAGATGTGAAAGTTAGATTATGGGTGACATTTCACTCGACTATTGATAGCATAGCTCTAACTAAAAACAACTGTCATGAAAACATATTTTTTTCCCTGAATTTTCCTAATTAAAACTAAACCCCATCCCTGTAGTTATGTTCAGCTACAAGAGTTTCTGAATATTTCTGATGCAATCAATATTACTCCATTTGGAGTCTTTTGGAGCACACTCCACAGATATCTGATACTGACTGAAAAAGCACTCTGCTTTTTGGATGCCTTACTTCACACTGGAGGAAATATGTGCTGTGTGCTGGAATGAAAACGAATCTGACGGTACTATAGTCACAGTTACCTCTCTCTCAGGTGGATGTTACTGTTATAGGGAAGTGAAATGTGAGAAATACGTTAACAAAATGAAAAAGTTTCTTTTTTATTAGCTATTATTGCTAAGAGGAATAGTATTTAGCTTTATATATATTTCTGCAAATAAATATGGATTTAGACAGGCTAGCCAATACTAACTTGTCTCCCCAGCTCCCTCTGGAGGCTGGCACTCACTCTTGTTTTGTAATTTACCATGTGAAAAAGGTTAACTCTCAGAATAAGGGGTTTTTTTTATAATATGCTTTAATGGACAAAGGCTCTAGCCTAAATGCAAACAAGCATGTGGTTTCAGTAGCCAGCTGCAGATCTTTCTCTTTAGTTTCTGATCAGAAGGAAACCTCCCTCCCATTCCACAGCTGCAACATATATAAGGGATTGGGCTCAGGGACTCTTTTTCCTTGAATATTTTAGAGGAGGCATTTTTTTGGCTGCAACCCTAAAAAGCATGGAGAGTACTTGGAGAATTTGTGTTTGTTTCTATTGCTGTCTTCATTGGCTTTCTTCTAGCATCCAGTGCTCCCCTCGCTCCAGGGGTCGTGTAGTCTCTGACAAGACCTCTGGGTTATCGGTAGCCCCTGAGGACGATGCCAGTGAGCTACATCCATTGTTGCAGCTGCCAAAAGGCATGAGACGTGGATATGCCCTCCTGCCTCCCCTTCTCAAGGTGCTGTCTGACCGGGGACACCAGAACTGGGAAAGCGAGGCCCCCAGGCTACAGCCAGGGTCCAGAGCCCTTCGGTACATGAAGAGGCTATATAAGATGTCTGCTACCAAGGAGGGAATCCCAAAGGCTAATAAAAGCCACCTCTATAACACTGTACGACTTTTCACTCCGTGTTCTGAATGCAAGCACCACCACAGGGACCTAATGAAAGGTAGGTGTGGGGTGACCCGAGTTGCAAAGGTTAAAGGGGGGCTTTCTGTGTGTTCTGTGCTTGCAGCATAATATAAAAATATCTTATTTCTTTAGAGTTGTTGCTATTTTAATCCTGATGGCTCTTTTCTTAAACTGTAGTAGTGTTTCATAACCTACTTCTTGAATGGTTTAGACATAGACTTCTCCACAGTTTGGGAAATGCCACACAAATGGTACTACGATCAAGATGATAGTGATGTTTCAGGCTGACTCATCTTACTATGAGTCACAGAAAACTCTACAATCAGTTCTAAGTAAAGTAAGAAAAGTGGACAAAATGGTTAGGCATAATGGCCATCATGTTTCCTTCTGCTGCCCATCTTGGTTTGGCTTTTTTCAAGGCCACAGAAACATAGCACTGTAATAAGACTTGTAACCAACTGCCAAAATCCCATTGCAA
The DNA here is from genome assembly GCF_900496995.4 of Aquila chrysaetos chrysaetos. Taxonomy (NCBI): domain Eukaryota; kingdom Metazoa; phylum Chordata; class Aves; order Accipitriformes; family Accipitridae; genus Aquila; species Aquila chrysaetos. The sequence continues at coordinate 20,559,183 of NC_044025.1, forward strand.
GATGACTTTTCTCCTTGCCTTGTACAGTTGCTAGGGAAGAATCACAAACCAAATGTGTGAAAATCCTGAAGGGAAGAGTAGAACTACTTGTAAATTGGGCTCAGGACTGGAAAAACTAGGATGGCTGGGCACTTTGTAACTTGCCGTGGTTTCACAGTTTTCTTAATGGGCTGGTCCCAGCAACAGCAGCTAGAAATCCTTGGCCTTTAGTTTTAATTCTGTGATTGATCTGAGCTCTCCTGACTTGGATTTTTTTACTTAGAAAGACAGATAACCTTAAACACAAACATCATACCTGTGCACAGTAACAGCACTTTGAGACTGAGGTTCAGTTAAGAAGCATTCACTATGGAAAAATAAAATAAAAATAAATCAATGTTTATGACTAAAATTTTCTGGCATAGTATAATATACTAACACTTAACAGTTAATCTTGTGATTATATATCCTAAATGTAATAATTAAAGTAGCAGACTGAATCTGAACCAACTTCCTACAATTATTGAGGTTGTTCAAATTCATGATTTTAGGAAAAAATCATTAATACAGGAAATATAAGTCTATCAAGGTCTATAGAGCCCCCATCTGATTTCTTACTATTTGGCCTATGTAAGTTTGAAGAGATCGCTTAACGCACTTGTGTGGTTGAAAACGAACAATTTCTAATTACAGAAAAAATACAGTGGCGAGTAGTAAAGAAAGCAATATATTAAACATAGGCTATGTCCACATCTGGAAAACAGGCCAGGAAATGGGTTCATCAATCTCAAAATAAGATGGAAATTGGAGCAAATTCAAAGAATGCCAGAAAATTCTTAACATCAGGGGAAAAGATAAGAGTAGTGTATCTTACAGTAGGGGTGAATGGGACAGGAATGTGTGCTCAGAATAACTTGGAAGCTCTGGTTCTGCTTCATAAAAGAAAAGCAAAGTGACTCCCATGAAAGAATGATAATTTTTTTAAAGTAGTGCTAATAAATAAATTTCTGCCTTGCTGTTACTCAGACTTGCTGGCAGCTGCTGGTCAAGAGACTTAAATAGGAAAAAAATATATGAGTAGGAAGAATAACCGGAGTTAATGCTAAAAAGCTCTGAAAGCATTCACTTTAAAACTTCAGCTATTTAATTTCATGGCTTGTATAATTGGGAGCATCTAGTTCCTGTTTCCCCATATAAACACTGAAAAGACAACTCTAACTTCCTCCTGTACTATTTTTTTTAATGAAATGAATCCTAATACCTCTTAAAATCATGGGTTTTCTTGGTTTTGCTGTCATTTCTGAAGTCTTATGTCCCTGACTGAAGTAGAAATTCCATATAATAAAAGTAAGGGAGGGCATCTAAATTGGTTTCTGCTGCTGCTGAATTATTTCTACTTCTCCACTACATGATAGTATTCACGTCTAGGTGGAAAATTAGGATGCACTAACTTGACAAGATTTTGTTTCCCTTCTCAGGAGATGTTCACTTGGTGGATTTACTCTTCAACCTGGATCGTGTTACTGCTCTAGAGCACTTACTCAAGTCTGTCTTGCTCTATTCCTTCGACACATCAGTTCCCATTTCTTCTTCCATTATGTGCATGTGCCATTTATCTGTTAAGGAGCATGATTCTTCTAGCCAAGTGTGTCCCAGCCTCTCGCACTCTATACCTTTTAGCCTGCAATTTGAAGTTAGAAAACGCAAGTGGGTTGAGATTGATGTGACTTCTTTTCTCCAGCCTCTAATTGCTACTAACAGGAGGAATATTCATATGGCTGTGAATGTCACTTGTTTGATGGGTGATCCACAACAGAACACTAAACTGGAAAATGCAATTAATATGGCACTGGTTTCCCCTTCTCTTCTTCTTTATCTGAATGATACCAGTGAGCAAGCTTATCACAGGTGGAACTCACTTAGACACAGAAGGAAAAACCCAGTGTGGCCCAGGCAAAGGAACAGTCTGCTTGTTGATCCTACGGGTGGCAAAGGAAAAGAGAATTCACAAGGTAAAAGGGCCTCTCGACAGCGAAGAGCTGAGAATCTTAAAGAAGCACCAGCAACTCCACCTCATAATTTGAGCAAATATTTCAAACAATTTCTGTTCCCTCAAAACGAGTGTGAGCTTCACAACTTCCGTCTAAGTTTTAGCCAACTAAAATGGGACAAATGGATAATAGCACCACACAGGTACAGCCCTCAGTATTGTAAAGGTGACTGCCCAAGGGTTGTCGGGCATCGTTACGGCTCTCCGGTACACACAATGGTACAGAACATAATATATGAGAAACTGGACTCCTCTGTTCCAAAGCCCTCCTGTGTTCCTGCTGAATACAGTCCACTGAGCGTCCTAACCATAGAGCCCGATGGCTCCATAGTCTACAAAGAGTACGAAGATATGATAGCTACCAAGTGCACTTGTCGGTAGTGGGTGAACCCTAATCGATTTTAATCTGGGTTTGGGTATTTCTGCATCCTCACAGTATCTGTAGCTATAATCAAATGAATAGTATTTGTGTAATTCTAATAGCTCTGTAAAACCGGTTAGGATTTAGCATGGAGTTAGTAGAAGGCATTTACATCATAGCACTTATTTTTGTAGCCACTCAGCCTTTCTAGAATGTGAAATTAAATGTAAATAATATCTTTTTATTGGAATAATTTTGCATTTAAAATGTGGAAAAGGTTTTGACTACCAGATGTCTATTTTAAGAGGTTTTGTTATAGATTTAAAAAAAGAAATAAATGCCTATCATGCACACCACTTACACCCAGTGCCTGCTAGTCTTCCTCTATATAAAGAGATCTTTTGTGTGACATCTGCAGTAAGTGTCTAGGAAAAAAGTCTTTAATGTTAAAATTACTTTCTCAGTTTTTCATTCTTTTTCCCTACCACGTTTCCAGTTCCCCAAGCAAGAAGTCAACTCTTCCTCACTGTTCTGTAAAAAGTTACAAGGTTGTTTCTTGCTTTTCTTCTGTTGCACTCTTTGGGTTTTCTCAACAATGGGTGGTAAGAATTTAAGGACATCTAAGGACTGTGTGGTAACCTGTGAAAATTTCAATCACTGAGCTATTTGAGTAAGAACAAGCACCAGCTTACTGGTGAGTTGTTAAAAACAGAAAGGCTTGATCTAGTTCGAGAACAAAGCACAAGCTGTTCATGGGGTGAGGGCACAGGATAGCTACATGTGGAACCACACTGTCACTTGCTTCTGAATTGCAAAGAAATGTGCAATGCTGTCAGTTTAAGGGGGGGGGGCAAGGCTTTTAGAAGCCTATTAAATTAATTGATTTAAATGCTGTTAAATTGGTTTAGTCGTCTGAAAATGTGGGGCTATAGCCCCACAATAAAATTTCACAATAAAATTACAGTAACAGTGTCTTAATTCTATATGCTTTAAAAATCTTTTTTTTTTAATACAATTGATTTATATTCTCTTAGACTTTTCTAGTTTTAAGAACTTTGTCAAAAATGCTGGTTTTGGGCTGCAGACCCAAGCTAAGAGGTCTTTAGATGGGGCTCACGCGCAAAACCCCAGCTTTGGTAGGGATTTTAGTTTTGGGTTTTTTTTAATAGAAGTCTGTGGAGCAGCACTGTCTTCTCAAAGCTCATTAAGAATAGCCTTTAAAATGATGACTTGCTAATGCATTGATACGTAAATGCCTTAACTTTCCACAAATAAGCCACCTACCTAGACCCTAACCTTAGATCATGACCTGTGCAATTCTACAGGGCTTGGCCTGGGGCTGGGAATTCAGCCAGGCAGGGGAAGGATTGAACTGGAGAGGATGGTGTCTGGTTTTATGTTACCATGACAATGGTCTACCTTATCCCTGTGAACTAGTCGATGGCGGTGGGACGCTTCTCTACATCTGAAGCACTCCATGGAGGTGCAATACGATCTGGCTAACAGTCATATAGCTTCTGTCAAAATGAAGTTCCTAACTGAAGATTGCATTAGCCTGGAACTTTTGAAGTAAAAATAGCACTCACTTTGGCTCTAATTGAAGGTTCGTTTGAAATAAATACCAAAAGCTCAAGGCAGATATCTTGATGTCAAACAAACAAAAAAATCCCAGCCCACGGTCAATGCTGCATTTGATTGGGTTAATTCAAATTGTCTAATACAGCGTCACCCCTGCTAATGCCTTTCTAACAGCGGGAATTCAGCTTCACCGAGCTGCCAAGGAGGAAAATAAAATTAATTCTTTCTGTGACACAAATGGAAAAGCCTATTTAAGACAAAATGCCTAAGTCAAGCTAAAGAAACTGCGTTTTGGGGTCAGCTACACGCAGCTTCAGGAATACGTTACCGGATTAAAGGTTGCAACCGCATTCTCCAGGGCGGGTTTACGCTGCTACACCATTTTTAGTCTGCAGGGATAATTATTCTAATAATAGTAATATTCAAGACCTCTTGCTGTTGAGGTAGGAAACCACAAAAAGGCGGCCTCTTCTCTGACGACCAGCTTGTCTGTGGATTTTGAAGCGCTCCCCTGAGGCGGGTGTCCCGTCCCGCTCCCCCCCCCTTAAACGCGGTACCGACTCGCCGTTGAAAATCCCACACACACCCCCGGGCTCAGAGGAAATTTCAGCAGGATTAAATTCTTACGGTTGTCATATATAAACTGTGATTTTATAGGGACAGCGGCCGGCGACCATAAACCTCGCTGAGTGTGTGAGGGGAGAGACTGAGGGAACTGCCGCCGGCCGCCCCCCCGGAAGCGGAATCTCCGATGCCGCTTCCGCTTCCGGGGGGGCGGCCGGCGGCAGCCAGGGTGAAGAAGGTGACACCATGGGCCTTCACTTCGGGAACCTGGCGCGGGTTCGCCATGTTATCACCTACAGCCTCTCGCCCTTCGAGCAGCGCGCCTTCCCCAACGTCTTCTCCCACGGGCTGCCCAACATCTGGCGGCGTTTCAGCTCCCAGGTCTTCAAGGTGGTGCCCCGTGAGTACGGTGGGAGATGGCTCAGGGCGAGGTCTTTGAGGGATCGAGGCCCCCCCCCCCCCCCCCCTTTTTTTTTTTTTACCTTCTCAGCATTATTTTGGGGACGGGGGAGGCGTCCGTGTAGCGGCGGCTTTGCGTGAGGCTGTGTTTTGTCACGGGAGCGCGGTGGTTCTGTGCTGTGCTTATTGCAGTGCGACTTGTGAGTGTCCCCTTTCCTTTCCAGCCTTTCTGGGAGCCTATCTCCTGTACTCCTGGGGAACGCAAGAGTTTGAGAGACTGAAGAGGAAGAACCCCGCTGACTATGAAAATGACCAGTAATCGAGTTAATAAGGAGACCGTTACCTTGCTGTATTATCAACTCCGTGTTGCTAAGCTTGCTTGCGTGACTAGAGGGGTATTGAGAGGGAGAGGAGTCTAATAAACTTTAACTTTGCCCCATGACTTTGTGTGAAATCTGTGTCTTGAGATGTTTAAGGTGAGTAGTATCACATCTCTGGTTCACGCCGTAGAGGCAGATGATCAGGCTAAAGTTCTATGCACTCAAACTCTTTTATATGACAGCATTTCCAGCCTTTTTTGACTCCTGTTTGTGTGAAACATTTCTCAGTATAACTAGTGTAGTGAAGGCTGCCTTCAGCTGGAGATGATTTGAAATAACAGCTCATTGCTCCCTTTATCTTTCCATCACTGGCCACTGCTTCTTCCTTTAACCTTGATATCTGTGAAAAACAAATAGGCCACCTGATTTGATATTGACCAAAACTGCATGAGCTGGCTGACAGCTCGGATCGAACGTGGACTTTGACCCTCTGTGCAGAGGCTCGCTCTCCCCAAGTTGCCCCGTGCAGAAGACAAGGGGCAACGGGGACAAGCTGCACCAGGAGAGGTTTCATCTCGATGCAAGAAAGGCATTTTTTACTGTGAGAACAATCGATCGCTGGAACAACCTCCCCGGGGACATGGTGGAGCCCCTGTTGCCACAGGTTTTCAGGTGGCAGATAACCTCATCTGGGCTCCCTTCCCACGAATGGCTGGACCAGATGATCTTTTGAGGTCCCTTCCAACCTGGACTGTTCTGTGATACTAATTACCTAGTTACTGTATTTATTAATGTTAATCAGATGATTAACTGCAATTCTGATATCTGATTAGCGTTAACAGGCTGGATTAGAAGCTGCTTCTTGGAAACCACTGGGAGAAACAAGACTGTTTAATACCTGAAGATGATTTAAAATCAAATGCTAGTAGTAAAGTTACTTGAGTATGTGACAAAGAAATTCACTCTGTGGCTCTGAGCATATAAAAAAGCTTCACTGTTCCAAGTCCAGAACATCTGGCTGTTCCTTTATCCCTTTTTTCCTTTCAGTCTTGAGCTGACTGTCTCAAGCCCATTCCCCGCACAAAGCAACACGTTTATCTCCCCGTCGTGCTATTCCTGTAGCTGGTTCTGAGAGTTTATCTTATCCGCAGGGCGTGAGCGACATTTCACTGCATTAGGGACTTGGTGTGCTCAGGGCTGGGCTGTCTGGAAGATAAAGATGCTCAGTCTCTTGGGGGGCATGCAATTTTTATAGCTGAATGCCTTATTCTTTTGGGGCTCTTAACATAATGTTTAAAAAGCACATAAGACTAAGCTCCATCTTAGGGCTGTTCCTACTGCTCTTGTGTTTACTCCAAGCAGTCCGAGGCTGGCATAAACAGGAGTAATACAAGTCACCCAGTGCTGCAAGTTGTGCCAAAAATACTCCGTGCTTAAATTTAACTCTGCGTTTCAGTTTGTTGGTATTTTCTAGGCAGCTTAAGCAAGCCGGGAACAACAAACTGGCTACTACGATTGTGAGAGCTGGCAAAGACGTCTCGAGCAGCCCACAGCAGCTGAAGGGTAGCCTAAATGATAGCACGTGTGAACTTTTATGTTGGTAGCTTCACTAAATGCTAGTTTTTCAAGGCATTTCATCTCAGCTACTCTGCTGAAGGTGAGCAGCTCATCTCGGTCTCTCTCACAAGGTCCGTGCCCCCATTCAGACAGCTGAACTGCCTCTGAACCAGCTGCTAGACTACTGTAAACAACGCGGCACCGTCACCTCAGCCGGTGACCCGTTACCCCAGGCACCGCAGCCCAGCGACTGCTCGGGCAGCGGCTCAGCCCCGCTGCAATGTCAGCAGCGAGTCAGGAGGCAGGCTGGGCCTCCTCACCCTTTGCTCCACCGAGCCCTGCCGAGCCGCCCTCCGGCTCCCGTGCCCCTGCGCTCACCCAGACCGCCGGGCAGGGAGCTCGATGCAGAGCCTGTTACCAGCAGGGATGCGGCTCCTGCTGGCATTCGGGAGTTCGGCCGGCGGGTATTTCAGAATCTGAACAAGGTGCTTGAAATTTTGTCAGTCATTTATTTCAGTTCTCCCTTTCCTAAATGTTAGAAGTGGCAACAGAGCAACATTTCATGTCTTTTTTTGTTATGTTGTGTTGTTCTAACCTGCGTCTTTGCTGTGGCTTTTTAATGGCGTGCTGGACTTGCGTACGTGGAAACAATCGGTTCAGTTTTTTTCTTTCTTCCCCAGTTGCCTGCACAGAGTAAACAGATTGCTGCCTGAAAGGGATATGCTGACGCTGTTAGTAACCCAGAAGGACACACAGCAATTTTGACATATCGTCACAAAGTACTAGTCTTACCTAGCCGAGAAACCATGACTTACAGAGGGCACTGCTGTCAGAGTTGAAAGAGCTGTCATTTCAAATCCTGTGCTCCACAGATGAAGTCAAGACTACTGCTGCCGCCTCTTGTTTTCCTTTCTCTATTCTATACTAGTGCCTAGTGGAAATAGCAGAAATTAGAACTCAGGTGCATGTAAAGAAAGGACTTCATGGGAAAAACAATTGAGAAATTCATAGCCAAATGTAAAAGAAACTTTTAAGTTCAGCTATTTGATGTGCCATCATTTACTGTCCCCTTTCCTTCCCTACATAAGACACAGGAAGGTGAAATAATGAAGGGCTTTGATTCCTCCTCCCAGGGAAGCAAGACGAACAGGGCAGAGGAAAGAGTGTACGAAGAACCCTAGGAAAGGAACAAATTTTCCAATCGTGGTTGTAGACCAATACACTGGGAAGGGTTTTTGTTCAATCCCAGTGAAGTGTGGGCTAAGGGGTAATCATCTGTAGACAGGAACCTGACAACATGGCATTATCTTAATCTGAGTAACTTGCCTTCCACGCTGGCACTTCTGCCTCCTTATTAAGCAATCACAAAAAATGGTAAGCCGTTACATCCAGATTTGTGTTTACAATTTAGCTAAAACATACTTCATTTTATACAGCATCTTCCTACTTGAAGTGACTTAAAACATAGTGTGCTCCAAAACCTACACATACTTGACAAGAATAAATTGGTATTCTCTTTATTTGACTCTGCAATCATCAAAAATCTTGTACCTGACAGAGACAGCGTACACGGGGCAGATGTGGGAGCCAGATGCACAAGATCTCACAGATGAGGAGGAGCAGCGAGTACCAGCAAGGTCCATTTACAGACTGGTAATCTTAGACATACACTTCTCCCACTTGTCCCAATGTTTGTAAACAGAGGATTATAGAGAAGGTGAGAGGTAATAGGTCTTCTTAAACATTCTTTTCTCTAGGCTGTTGCAATCTCATTTCACAATGGAAAAATTAAGATTCGTCTTGATTACAAACTGCCCATCCACATCAGTGGGAGTTGTCTGCACCATTGTGCGTGCACTGTAAGGTACAGAGGCACACTGTAGCAGAGATGGCTCATCTAAAGAAACCATAGTCTTGCCACATGGAGCAACTCAGCTCCAGAAAACCCTTGCAGCAGTCTCTTCAACTTTTGGGATTCGCTATCTAGAGATTATTGTCTTTATGTTAGGGTCCCTGGAAAAAGAGGTCTATTATTTATCGTGCATAAAATAACTTTTTACGTTCCAAAACCCATCTGAAAAGTCTTACATCTGCTTTTTGAGTACCGTGTGTGTGGAAAGGAAGGTTAAGTAACTTCCTCATGATTCTTTCATGTACCAAGAGTGAGAAGCAGAATCAAAAGCACGATTCTCTGCTCCCAAATAAGCTTGGTAAGACAATACTTACCCCCAGCTGACAAACTCAAAGCTGAACACCCTGTGAATGTCACAGAAGTTAAATACGGTTGTGGCTTTTGATCTTTACCATAATACTTTGGGCCAGCCACCCTTTTGCTTGCAAATACACCATGGAGTTCTGGTAACACATTAGGTAGGTTTTTAAAAAAAGGAAGAGTTGGTGCAACCGGTAAGCTGACCAGACAAAGTACAAGTGGAAGGAGAGTCAATCATTAGCCAGACAGACAGGCCTTGAACCAGATCACTTCAGCAGATGCTAACTTAGTAATTCCCTCTTGCTCCGAAATGAACTTTGTTCCTGTGATGACTGACAGCTGATGCAACGATAAGAGAATGAAGTCTATAAAAATCTAGCTGAAGCTTGGGAAGTTCTATTTGGGGCTCTTCCTACCTCCTCCGCCCACGGCTGGTCCTACAGTCAGTGTGACAGCTCATACTATGAAGATGCACTGTTGGAAGGTGATGGCAGTCTTTCTGCTCTGCTCACTGCTGCTCAGCCAGGTAAACAGAGATAACTATTTAAAGTGCTAATTGAAATGGTCAGGTAGTTAATAAAAACTGTTATGATCTGTGTGAATAAGAGTAACGGGCAGGAGTTGGAGGTGACAGCAGAGCTCTTTTAGAGGGTTCAACATCATAAAAAAGTAGAGTAACTACCTAGTGAATACGGGGTTACTCTGAGACATAACTTAGCAAGTAATTCTGCCTCCCCTCCCAAGAAGACTGAAAAACATAGTTAATTTTTATACTTCTTACTTCTTTGGGGTTAGGATACAAGCAATTATACTTTAACAGAGCACACTATGATCTCAAAACGAGAAAGATTTCAAGTTCTTCACTTAATTTTAAGACTATTGACCTCAGCATCAGAATGACCAACCGCTAACAGCTGCTGCATGTTCTGACAGTTGTGTTACAACCCTGTTTCAGATACACTGCGCTTCCTTGCACCAACAACAGCCCCGGCTAACAAGACAGAGGCGGATGACACCTTTCTGGAGAGGAGTCTCACTAAGACCCATTGGAGCCTCGTGCAGGGATAACAGTGAATGCATTACAATGCTGTGCAGGTAACTAATCCTGATCAATGTTCAGGCTCAGCGACTCTTAATATTATATGATGTAAAGGAAGTTCCCACTTATTCTCACCCAAACGAGATATGGAATTAATTCTGTGCATAAAAAAAGATACCAGGAATAGGGATGGGGTAATAGATTTAGACCTCTTTTGTAAGCAATGCAAACAGAGCAGAGTCCAAGTGCCCTTGATTACAAGCCTTAGACCTTTCATCACAACCCCAAATAACCTGTCTTTTCAAAAAAGAACATAGGATTCTAGACAGCTTTTAGATAATCACTTAGACACCTTAAAATTAATCCTTCTTAAAGCCAATACCGTTCACTTTAAAGCACATATTATTTAAAAGCAGTATCTTACCCTAAATTAATCAATTTAAGGTGACTACTTAATCTCATAGTTTAAAAGACAACTAAAATATCAAAAGCCATTTAGTTCTCATGAACACTAGACATAAACAAATTGTCCAACTACATACAATTAAATTGATTGCTTAAAATAACTACTTAGTGACTGAAAGCTGATTTTGTGTGGCACCTACTGTACACATACCAGAAAGCAGAGACAGAGTAGAATATATCCACTGTCTACTCTACATAAATATAATAGGACATGGTAGTCGGGCTGCTATTTTGCATGCATTTGAAATGCATCATTTGGTTCTACTGATTAACACAGGTGAACTCTAACAGCAGCTACAGGAAGATATAGACAGAAAGGGATTTCAATTGCGTGTAATTTCTACACCGCAGCCAGACCACATAATCCTGGCTAACATGCATTTTGTAGTTATTATGTAAAGCAAAGAACATAAAATGAATCGAGATGAACTGAATAAGAAGGTGAATACAATGTGCATGGCTACATGAGCTGAATACGAGCACTGCTGTACAGCTGGGTAAGAGGAACGCTGCTAAGGATGTATCTGAGGATGTATGTCTGAGCCCTACGCAGCTGGCAGTCCGAGCCGTCAGTGCCTGATGATGTTTTGTTTTCCAGGAAGAACCGCTGTTTCCTCAGAACAGCCTCAGAGTGAGCTGTCACGATGAAGAACACCCATCACTGTTACTGCTAACAATGCTCCGCTCTACTTGTGAAATATTTATTGACTGTTCAAAAGCTAGGACAGTGAATCAAGCAATAAGTATATTTAACATTTCTGTCATATGAACTGATAAAAAAGGACTTCAAACAACCTGAGAGCATTTCCTAACCAAGGCTGTACCTCTGCAGCACATGCTTCAGGATGACTCTCTGGCCAAGCTCAGTAAAAGGACTCTGCATCTCGTGTTCATTTTTGTAATGGTTCTTTTTTTTTTTTTTTAAGGTGTGAATTAAAAATTTATATTCAGCAAACCACCTTGGTTTTTGCTCAATACCTTGGTTTTCCTTGTATCCTGTGAGCAAAATGTATGATGAGTGCACAGCTGGTGTTTCGGAGTGCTTATTTCAAACTGGACTTTAGACATTTATCCTTCAACCTGGCAAGTGCATAAAGTAGATCATGCTTCCATCTCATTTCAGTCTCAACAGCTGGACTCTTACCAGTACTTCAGATAAAGGCCTGTTAGAAAGAGGGAGCAAACAAACCGATAATACTGATAGCATTTTCAATATCCCAAATATATCCAGTGATAACTGGAAGGAAAAGTATTTACTTTTAATTACTTCTAATCAAATTTACTTAAATAAATGTCCTAGACTGACTTTTGCCACTGAAGTATCTACTATTTTAAAATAAACTGATCAAAACCCAATTTTGACCTGTTGTGTGTTAACTCGGAGGGCCGAAAGAAACAAAGCCACTTTTGATTAGACAAATATCAACAAGTCTGGGACACAAATACTGAATGCTATTTTCCTTTTGTTATGCATAGAGCACTAGGATCAAAAAAGAAAACTCTGCTTAAAAATGCAATACCAGGGAGGAGAAAGCCCATGCAACAGATACGAGCACAGTGTTTTTGAAGTTTAATACAGAAAATCTATTTGATATTTATTAAACTTAGTTTCTCCAGTTACAGTTTTGCATTGTACAAAGCATTTTAATGACACAGTAGTTAAAAAGATCTTTACAAATTGAAATGTGATACCCTTTTCTCCAAATATTTTAATTGCCATAAATTTGTTTAAAAATACACATTAAACGCATGTTTCAGACACTAAACTTTCTATAATCTCAATACCACAAAATACATAGAATATACTATACAGATGTGGAAAAAATCTAGTTAGTATATAATACTTTGCTCACCATTAACAGCTTTATTACGTGAAATGCACATACTGACTTAGAAATCCTAATTTTGAGCCCCAAAGTACCCTTTGAAATTTCAAATGTATTGCAACAAATAAAATCACAGTTTGTTTTTTTTTTTTTTAGGTTTTGGTTGAAGACAGATGCCTAAATATTTTGATAGAAACAAAATGTAACACATGGACTTGTCATGTACAAAGCATAAAACAGAGACATCCCATTATAGTTACTAACAGTACCTTTCTGTATGATTAATAAGGGCTTCATTTATAAGTGACAGGTTAAAAGTTACCTTCCCCCACCCACGAGCCCTCCCCCAAAAGAAAAACCCTTCTTCACCAAATAATAATTTCAAATAAGATAAAGGATTTTTAATAAATATATAAGCACTTTATCCTCCATATACAAAATTTCTTAAAACAATTTAAAAGGGGGACCAGATACAAATGTAAGGAACTGTGCTTGCAAAAGTCATGCCTGGTCCTTAGAGTTGAGTTTTCAGATGTATAATGCCAATGCAGCCAAAAACAAATGCTGCAGAAGTACTGTGCACCCAACTACATCAACGATTAGGGTTGCATATAAAAACTGAAGACAGGGAACACTGCACTCCAATTTGCCGGTATCAGCTCTGTTAGCACGTGTGGAGAGTTACACCAGGAATGGATACACTTCCATTAAGCTTCCAGATGAAATTAAAACAGGTGAAGCGTTTACATGATGATAGCCTACATAAACTCTATGCTGTGCCACAGCATTTCAAATTGCTCCGTATAGCGTATTCGACTGAAACTCAGCTGAGTATTGGCAGAGAGCAGAGAGCCAACGCTGTCCGAAAGGCTGACCGCGCACAGACCAGAGCTGCTGCTCTGCCACGCACATACTGGGAGAAGAATTTATTGACTGTACAGCTGACCCTCCCCTCCCTGCCTCTCCCCGCCCCAACACGGCTGTTTTCACATGGCATCATGGCAGCAGAGACCAATTCCTCAAAAAGTAATGGAGTTGGACATACATCACGGTTCCCTGATTGTTTGAGTTTACGTAACTTTCCCACTTAGGAAATTTGTCTCCTGGAATAGGTCTGGATTTGTCTGAGTTGGCTAGCAAAAGCTTTGGCTACTCTTTATACTTAAAGATGTCTAGCATTAACTTTGTTGCCTGGAACCACAGGGTTTTCCGTAACACTGATTCATCAGATGGGAGTAATTTAAACCCTGACCAAAGTATTTGTCAGAAATCTAAGAATTTGGAAGCTGTTTACTCCCCAATGGGTAATTCAAACTTGACTTGCTCAGGCCCTTTTGTATCTGCCTTAATATAAACACTGCAGTGACAGCAAATATCTGTTGGGTAAATGAAATATTAAATACAGCAAAGGTAGTCTCTCTTTCCAGTAGTTTGCCATTTTGGCAAACGACATAATTATCTGCCTACGGCTTTATTTTACTTGCCCCAGGCAAGCGCTACATTATTTCCATAAAGTACTGACTCTCTGTATGTTGGGGCCATTCATAAATACATTTCAGGGCATTTTTTTGTTATCACAGCAATCAAGCCTCAGCAATCTAAAGGAATATACATTGCACTCCTGTATAATATGCAATATTTATCACCAATAAGATGGTGATTCAGCACTCAATAAATAATATATCAATATAGTCAGTTGCACCATAATCTAAAAACAAGTATAACATATACTTTGGACAGACTGAGTTCATATATATATACATATATATTAAAAGACACATACAATACAAATTGCATACTGCCATCAAAAGCCAAGGAGAGCCATCCATATGCTCTGCTTTATGGCTAATAATTTCAAATCAAAATAAAAGTCTCGGGCTGTTTTACTCTGGTGTCCTGAAGATTTGTTTATAATTACAAATGGTTGCACCTTATCACCTAGGAACCTGCAAGTTTGACAGCAAATTCAAATAGTATTGATATCTGAGCAAGCCTAGTCTGATTAAGCCATTTTTAAGATTCACCAACTGGGACCGCATTCAGTGAGGGAATTAAAATTACAGCGTTGATATGTATTTAATATATGATCATCTGGGGAATCATTTAGGAAGCCAGGAGTTAGGGATTCCCTCGTCGTTAGTCACTAGTGTGACGTGCATTAGTACTGAAGTGGCGTGCATTTCCACTCTGTTGTGTAGAGGTACGAAAGGACAGGTTTAGACCGTTCGCCTGCATTTTGACAGAGGGATGGAAGCCTATTACGTACTTGTATTTTTTTTTTTTAGCTATGAAATCTGACAAAGTACATAACTCTCGGAAACAACGGTAAATCTCAAATTAAGATATGCTTTTGGAATTGCGAAGTTTAAATTTATCTGTTTGAAATAGCCACAGATGCATAAGGCATTTCTTGTCAATTAACAAGACCACTGCGTATCTCCCGTACAGACAGAAGACCTGGGACAGCACTCTAGAGGATATTTTACTACGAAGTATACTGTTTAGGTGGGACACTTTCAACCAGTTCAGGTCCACATTTTGACACGATGTAAAAAGTCTTCTGGTCATTTGAAGACAATTTTTTAAGATCCACTGATCTAGTGATAAGCGATACATTTTTAAGAGACCAATTTAGCGTGACACCAAAAGGTATTTGTGGGACTCTAGTTAAGGAAAAAAAATTCCCAGAGATGAGACCATTCCTGCTAACAGTAATGGTAACTGTGCACAAAGGAGCAAGCCAAAAAACAGCCATGCTGGCTAGTGCAGCACTACACAAAAAATAAACTATGAATGCAACTTCTACAAAGGTATTTTTTATATAGCGTCAAAAGTGTGCTAGGCACTTTAGAGTATTAAGGGAAAAATAGTTGACAGTGTCCCATTAACCAAGATGCGGAGTTTGAGGGTACAGAGTTCTGTCTCGAACAGCAAACACTAACAGAAACGTGACCTTTGCACAGTGATTCAATAAAAAGGATGCTCCAACAGACCTGAAGAGTAAATTCAGCTATCATGGAAAAGTCACAGGTCTGTTAACCATGTATCAATTCGTACGTAGCAAAGCTTTTCTGGAAGTACAAAACACGCTGGAACACAAAGGAAGCTCTACGAATATGCAGCTACCTTTTAGTAGGTTACTAATTTGCAAAACTTCTAAACTCTTAAAGCCCATAGGACATACTGCAGTACTAAGTAGCGTAGAATTCTATTCCTTCTCTTGAGGTTGCCGTGATTTTGGCACTTAACTACAACTACACAAAAAATTTAGTGCAATAATTTTCCTGAACATGCACGTTCATATCTGGTACAGAATAAAGGGTTAAGTGGGAGAGAAAACAAAGCAGCATTCCACAACCTCACTCCAAAGGATTCAGAGTTTGACTCTTCAAAAGGAGACCACCGCAATGAGAAGTCAGTTTGTGTGACGGACACTAGTACTTTTAAAAAGGAAATGGAATTTTACCAAAGTACTGCAGAAGACCACTGCATACAGTATACCTGGTCCTGCTGTAAAACATCTTGTAAACAGTTCATAAAATCTTCATCTAAAAGTAAGGCATAAGGCACACCAGACATGTTAGGGGCACTAAGCAATACTGAAAGCAGTAGCATTTTAAACCTTTTACTCAGACAAGCACCTTACATGGAAAGGTACTTTGGTTTACACTTTTTGAGAGCAGTCAATTGCAACTCCACGAACCACTTCTGTTGCACCAAGTCGCTCCCTTGCAAGTGAGTATTATGCTCCATCAAACATTAATGGGACCTTCATTAACACGGGGTAAATACAAGTTTTAAATCCATTCTGCATCAAAACAGTCAATTTCCCTGTAATAGCAGGTGTGCTCCCACCCCACGATGGCTGTTGCACTGTCATCCTGTAGTGTCCATTACCTATCAGACCCTAAAAGGAAAAAAATGGACCTCGATTTCTACTTAAGATTACTGGTTTCTCAGTCAGTGGAAAAGATGCAAATGACAGTTCTGGTAGGAATTTAACTATTGTTGGTTTTTTAACCACAAAGTTCACTGATTTTCTAAGTGTCAAAAAATGACAAGCACAGAAACAAAATGTATTTTAAATGAAGAGATGCAAAAAAGCACAAGATTGTCCTTTTCAGAAACCTTTCCTGTATGCATCGCACCTATCAGACTGAAGTTCATTCCTACACCATTACTTCAATAATACATTAAATGCAAATTACTGTAATGTTTTGTGATTGTTATAGTGTTAATTGATGTTTTGAAACTGCCTTGTAAACAATCCAAGTCAGATCCAGCTAAATACTTTTCCATATAAATTTCTTTATAATTCATTTAAATGAAGTATCTTAATACGTAGAAGAATATCTGGAACTTTTCTATTTAGTACAAATTCTGCAATAATAAATCTGTAGTTGTCATTTATTAGTTGACTCATAGGCATTAGGCATGAAAAGTATGGTGTCCCTACACGTTAGAACCTATCAATCCTAGTTCCTTTTACAGGCTCTACCACCACAAGACATTACAGAGTAACAAAGCTCACAAAGTACTTAAATAAAGTGTCTATGTTTAATTTCTCCTAAGTACTCGAAAGGGTAAATTTAGGGAAGAAATAGCTAAAACTGCCCAAAACTGGGCTTTTCAAAATTAAAATTAAAAAATTAAAATAAATAGGATTTAAACTGACTATTTATGTATTATGACTGGAATTCCAATGATCTATCCAGGACAGATCAGCAAAACTACACCTTTATATGTAGCAAATTTTAAAATATTTAAATAACTTAAAACGGGAATACTGAAGAAGTCCATTAACCAGATGATTTGGGGTTAAAACACAAAACACAAATGAGGATGGGAGACATGTGAAAGCATTCCTTGCTCTTAGTGTCAACTAAGCAATGTGTTATGGCAGTCTTCCTTATTGACATGACACAGTGTTGTGGAGATAAATCAGAGGCAGCGAGAAAAATGTGTTCGATTTTCCATTCCTTCAGTTCAAAATATCACTTGGCATCCAGGCGCAACCAATGTAATCCCTGACGGGTGTAACGCACTAGGTCTGTCATGATGCTTGAATTAAAAATCAGAGGGCCCATAACTTTATCCAGTTCAGCAAAGAACTCTAAAACAACAGAAACACAAGTTAAACTATGCACGTATTTTTAAATGGGAAATATTACACCCAACCCTCCCATCCTTTCAGCATGGATCTTTTAGATTAAGATAGAGAGGAGTCATGAGAGATGGCTGAATGACGGAAGAATAAAAATAAAGGAAAAAGGTCCTTTCTAATCAATTTCTTTTCTCTTTTGCAGAAGACTGGCTGATAAGAATAATTAGAGTATGGTTAAACTATTGTAAAACTTCCTTGGCCTCCCCCCTCAAATGTGTATTTCACTTAAGAATTTCAGAAACGGAAATGTACCAAGTTCCTCTTCCTACACCAAACATTTTACAGGAAATGCAACAAATTTTTTTTTTTTTTTTTTTTTTTTTTTAAACCACATAGCTGGTAGGAAACATTACATCTCCAACACTACCTTGACAATCAAGACAACCAGCTTGGGGTATCACTGTAATCGAAGGTGTAACTTTCCATCTCACTTTTGCAGAGGACCTGGTTAAGCATCCTGCGCACCATTAACTGCAACTCCACAAGTCAAAGCCTATAAGCGTTTCAGCGCACTCTGGTACATCCGATGTTATAATCCACCTGTGCCAGCCCTTACCTTTCTGTTCTTTAGACAGCTGTTCGGCTTGGTCCCAAATTTCAGTGGCATAGAGGAAGTTGGACGTAACTTGGACGTAGCTGGCTGCCATCTGATGGATCCTCTGGGGGATCGTCACCGAAGACCCGCTCCCTGAAGGGTTGGCTGCCCCGGAAGAGTAATTTCCTGAATTCCCTGGAGACAGCTTTGGAGAGACTGGAGACGGCATACCGACAGGCTTGCTGCTTATCCAAAGAAAAATATTAAAATGTAAAATGCATACATATATGTACTTCAGGCACATCATGCTGTAAGATGCCCTCTAAGACCTCTCTTCCCACACCTCAGGGTGCGAGATGCTAAAGCACTCCCATTTTACACATCAAGAAGTCGGGATTTGCCCTACAACAAATGAAATGCATGAGTTGGTAACAACTGCTGAGCATCCTCCAGTTCTTAACATTTTAGCTTCACGGCCAAAACCTAACCACCAAACCTCATCATCTTTTAACTCAATAAAATCTTAAATTCATTGTTTAAATAATTTGAACCTTAAAGAATAATAATTAAAACATTACAACTACATGGTAACTATACTGCCATAATATTACACTTTCAGATAACACGATGCACATCTGAAATGCCCTCCTAAAACTCACAGAGTAATCTATCAAAGGTCTATTGTTAAGTTTTAAAGAATAGAAGTAAATTGCTATACTATAGAACAGACAATCCTGAAAGTACTTGTAACCTTCTGGGCTTGCAGCATTAATAAAGCTATTGTTTTGAGGGGAAAAGCATTAAATAAAACAACAAAACTCACTGAGATAAGTGACTTGTGTGTTAGTGACACACTGACCCTTTTTTTTTTTTTTTTTGCAACAAGGAGTTGCCTGACAAACTCTCTGCAGAGCACTATCACAAGCAGCAGTCTTCCAAACCTTTTATGAGAATAATTACACAAACATCTGAATCAAAATCTACACCCTTAGAACAACCACCCCAACACTTTAAAGAGTGAAAAGCTACTCTTTGAGCACCCCAGGCACACAGTTTATGCAGAAAACTAGCTAGAAGTTGAGAAATACAGGTAACAGCTTTTACTACTTACCTTCCCATACCAGGTGATGGTGCTTGAGAATTATTATAGGAATTCTGTTTGAGGAAAAATAAATTTGTCACCTGATTTATGTTCATACTTTAACTAGTTATACTTTATCTGGTTATTTAATTGGTTATTTTTGACCAAATTCATTTTTGTAGTTTTTCTTTTAAGCAATAACCAACATTCTGAATAATATCAAAGTAAATTCAAATTTGGGAAAATATCCTTTTTTACTGATGACTAAGTCACAAATTAAGGGATTATTTTAGTAACACAAAGAAGGCCACTAAATATATATATGATTGGAATAGTCCTCTGTTCTAATCATTACATCCCATTGCCTCTTACGAGAACATTTTGGTTTCTTCAGCCCATTAATAGGAAGAAATCTGTTATTACTAGCATTGAACAACTAAAGATGTCTCAAAAAAATGGAGAAGTCAGGCATGTGATGAGCCTGTTTCCTCTCAGTATTGATAGCTGGAAGTTTCAGAGAAACCCAATGACATTAGCTACATACCCCTAAGTGTTCCTTTGAAAAATCTCAATTTGGATTAAGGCCTGACTAACATTACAGAAGCAACATAACTGTTTTTCTCATCTGCAACATCTTGATTCAGATAAATTCATTCAAAGGACATCTCTCAATCTCCTTTCTCTGACAGCACTTTTAAATCAGTTGCACAGGAATTTAGATAAATTCACTGGGAGGGGGGAATTATAAACAAATATCTAACAGCCCACTGCAAACAACAAAAATTCAGAAAGACCAATTTGGTTTTGAATTAGAAGTTGGCTCTGGCACCAGCTTTTGCGAAGGCTGAATAGCTGCAACCCATGTAATACATCCCTAGATCCTGAATTCCCTTAAGCTTAAACATGAAAGTGAAGTTTCAGCTTGTTACATCTGCAGCAAGAAAAAACATTTTTAAATTCTCCTTGAAGCCTACTAAATTTATTAAAGAAGACAAAAGCTCAATCAAATTATTAATAGAGAGCTTATCATGCTAGGACCAGTAGGGTTATGACAGCCATGCTGTGTCTTCCCAGTTTTACATTACTGAACTTTAATATACTTTCGAGGTCCAGCTCTGAATAGGGTATATTCCAAGTTCACATGTAGCAGTCTGAGAATTGGATTCAGGAATTTTAAGTGATGTAGAGCTTTAATTTGATTAGGTTTTAATATTTTAAGAAAATACATATGCAATTACCTTCAGATGTTCAGTCAGAGTTTTAGAATATTTCAATGCACTTTCCTTTTTCAGTTTGAAAAGCCTTAGGTATAGTAGAGATTGGCACCGAAGACTGACCAAAGACAGAATAACAAAACATTTACAGTTAAAGTCAAGTTTATCACAACTGACTGAAGTTCAAAAAACTAGTAGCTGTGTCTTTAAAGCTTTCTCTGCCAACTCTGAAGTTGTAACTCAACTAAAAAAATCCATAAGCACCTTTAAATTCTCAAGGAAATAAAAATAGCTCTGTGTGCCTTAAGCTGAAACTGTAATTTTCAGTGATCTGGCTAATATAATCCAGTTCTCAACTCAGAAGACAACACTAAATTACTTCCTAGACAAGGAGTTCATTTATTTTTTGCTTGTGTCAGGACATACTGAGTGTAATGCATTCTGCCATGGCCTCCCCTTTCTTTTCCACCTGACACCAATTGATTCTGGTCCTCTACACCTGCTGCAGCCATTTCATTCATCTAGGAGGCTAGTGACAATTCTTTACAGCCAGTCCAAATTTTGACTTATCACTGGGTGAGTACACAGGAAGGACTCCCATCCTTTCTGCTGTTACTCCTTAATATTTCAAGGACTTGGCCCTTGTTGTCAACATCCCCTCTGCCCCAATTTCCAGTAATCAGATACACAGCATTAATCTTCATGTACAGCCAAGTGGAAAATTCATATATTTGGTTCAGAAACACCTGAGAACTCAGTGTAGTACAGCATTTCATGTAGATAAAACATTTGAAATTAATCAGTGCATTGTAGTAAGTTCAGAATACACATACCAAAGCACTGCTAGCCTTTTATCTGCAGCCGTAGCATCCGGTGCCAAGTAATTCTTCAGTTTCATAGTGTATCTACAAAGACATCAAGGAAACAACAAAATAAAGACTACAGTATCATTTATCAATTGCAAAACACTACCTTTCTTATGAATTTCTAGTTTCAACTGTCTTCACCATTTCAGGAACCTCTCTCAGACCCTAAACAAAATGCTGGCTAGGTAGTAATTAGAGTAATTTTGCTTCTCATGTGTTACACGTTGTAGAGAGACTCCAAGAACCGTAGCAGAAAGGATCTCAACCTTCACGAAACCACTTTAAGTCTCAGCAACTGGAACTAGTAAGCGATCCAGTTTTATTAGAGAATGATAAAAGTTTTCAAAAGCTGGCAGCAAAACTTTAGTAAATCTAAAAGCTCTGATTTCCAGACCTCTTTCCCACCCACTTGACTTTTGTATATGCTTTGCAATGCTTACTTGATTAATTCCACAGTTTCTGAATACATAGGGAACGGGGACTTGGATTCCTGAGCATTTTTCTCCAATGCATTCCCACACTCAATGAACGACACTACAGCATCTAGGTAGTACACAGCCTTCTCAAACCTGTCAGACTGAGGAGATTGGAAAAAACTTTTAAGGACAAAAAACAGAGAGGAAGTACAAGAAAGCTCCAGTACAGAAGGGCAGCAAAATGGCAAAGGCAGTAAACAAACCCCAGTACAATGTGCAAACATTGGATAAGTACTGGAGATTTACTTACCAATGCATCTGCATTATGTTTTAACTTCTTTGCTTCTTGTAAATAATGATCAGCTGAGTAAGTCCTGCAACAGAGGACACAAATTTATGGACTCAGCCCCATCCACATTGCATTTCCTTTTTTGACTGAAGTTCTTAATGTTGCCAAATTTCCTATCTTTTCTGTCTAAATCAAGTTACAGGAGCTACATACTATGATAAAACTGTTTAAAAAGTTGTTAAAACAGTTAACCAGTATGATTAGTTGCAGTATGATAAAATTGTTAAAAATAGTTTAAAGTTAGTTCTCTAGTTTCAGGTAATTCAAAACAGTATTTCAAGCAAATTGATAAGTACACATGATTTGGTTAAATTTATTGCATTTGATAGCCAAGCAAACGAAACACTTGACCGACAACAGGAGCAGGGGAAAGAAAAAAACCACAAAATTTGAGAACAAATTAATCCAGCACCGCCAGGACTGGCATTACTGAGGGTGTGAAATGTTTAAAAACTATGATAATAATACAAAATAAATCAAGATGCATTCAGGTGTTAATTGCTTTTGCTTAGCCACCCAAGACAATCAATGCTAAATGACTTTCACAACTGGATGAGAAGGTAATCATAAAAGTGTAATTATACACTTCAATATATTAATGTATTACCTATGAGTTGGTTACAGTTTGAAATAAATTCTCCCATCCATCCTATCTTACTTGTCTAAGAATTAAAGGTCTCTGAAATCAACATTTTTAACTGTCCACTTACAGGAAATTGATGTCATTACAAAGCAACAGTTAATATTAAAAATATTATATACCTACAAAATTAGTTCAATCAGTTCTAGGCCCAAGAAATCCTAAAATGTGTCTATCATAACCATAAGGTTATAACACGTCACCATTCCAAAGCACAATGACTGTTCCTTGGAGGGTGCTCTCATTATGTCTTCCTATACTTCAATACACATTCAGATTTTTTTTTTTTTAAAATCTTATCTCAATTTCTTGGCCCTGTTTTGTCTTGGAATAATTACAAAATCCCCACAAACTATTTTGTCCTAAATGATTGACAGTGTACTCTAATCATCAAATTCCCTTAGCTTTCTTCTTTTTTTTTTCTTTAAGGAATAACTATCAGGAGAAAAACACTAACCAGCTAGCTTGCCCACTTCCGAGTATTTCTTAACCAGGAAGCTACTTTTACATTTAGTATAAACATAATTTTATCTGTGAAGTGAATTTAAAGAACAACAAAGAGAAATGCTTTAAGAGCAAGCGTTGTGCTGAGATTTGAATTGGTACAAGTGAAACCTCAAGTCTGCACAAGACGGTAAAATACTGGTTTTATTTTCTTCTCAAGATACTTTCTTTGACCCCACAGGATTAAAGCCCAATCCGGCTCTTGTGGATCCGGAATTTCAAAAAACGATGGCTCCTCTTTACTATCAATGACCACAATCTCCTGACTGTAAAGGACACAGGCTCTGTTGAGAAGAGAACAGGCAGATAGGTAGTGGCAGTGTCCTGCTAAGGTGAAAAGGCCCCATCAGCATTTAAAAACGGAACAACCTGAGCTATTTAAGTCTGCTGCGTGGTCTTTTTATGCTCGGCAGGAATGCACAGGGCAGGCTACAGTTCCCCCTCAAGGACTGCGCTGCCTGCCAAGTAAATGGCAGAGGGAGCAGTCAGACAAGCACATCGCTGCAGGAACAAAGCACAGCTCTCCAGAGTGTGAGCTTGGCTTAACAGCTTCTGTGAAGCAAAACGACAACTCTGCTCCGCAGGGAGCTGGCTACGCTCCGAGATTCACAGCCCCACAAAGGGAAAGGCACCTTTTGCGGTTCTTACCTATCATCAAAAACAAGTTTTGCTCTTCTTGACTTTGAACTTTCCGTAGACTGAGCAGATGCAGGAGGGCAGTTTGATGAATTGTTCAGAATCTTTTCCTGAAAGGAAAATTGTTGCCAAATAATAAATTTAAAGAACAGTTAAATCTTCTCTGGCCTTCAAGAAAAGCATTTGTTGTATAAATTTCCCCCATGACTTCACACTTTATATGCAATAAAGTCAGTTTTGCAGCTGCTTTAGCTGCCATTCACCTCAGACAGTAACACAGCTTCATGAGGCTTTCACCTAATGCCAGCACAGAGGTACACACAGAGGCTGTAATCAAGCTCCTCACTAATACACCAGGAGATCCCCATTAGAGGAAGTAATGCGGCCCTGGCTTTCTAGACACACCCGGGTCCAGGAAATCCCTCCCTGAATTTCCCATGTCACTGTTTCTAAGTCCTGTTTTTCCACTCTAACAAAGAGATGATGAATATTTTTATGATTTCTCATTTCTATCAATAATACACTCTGCTGAATGTCTTTGCCTTGGGAAAAAAAAAATTTGGAAGGATAAGCATCATCTTCAGGGAGAAAAGTTAGCTGTCTTCACAACACACTGTCCTTGCTCCTCTGTCCTGGCTCGACGTGACACTTCAGGCTAAAGACTGGACACTAGAAACATTCTGTGAATCCTAAGTGAATCCATTTTTAGCAGCTAAAAAGTATAAAACAACTCCCCAGCTTCATATGTGTTTTCTGCTCTCTTGATTTATCATGATCAAAGGCCATCTATATAGATGTATTTCATAACCTACGTTTATCAGATTATTGCTAACCAGAAGGATCTTGGAGCTGCAAGGCACCAGATTTGCACAGCAATGTACTATCTACCATTGTAACGTAGAAACAATAACAAAACATGCAGTGCAATGCAGGAAGACTATATGCTACTTTAAGAAAGGCATGACTAAGCATATCTGAAGTATAAAACGATAAACATCTCACAAATTAACAACTGGCTTAGGGATGTTTCTATGCTGATGAATAAAGAAAGGGCAGAGCCTCAGCCTGTAAGGTAAATTCACTATCTACAGTTCCTGGAAGTGTCTTACACAGCCACCGATATACGCAACCCTGCCAGGCTTCTAAAATCTCATGGTATTAGCATCTGAAGTAATACAGCATGTCACCCAGTTCAGTCGTTCATGAACTCCACCCTGATGACTAAGTTACTTTCTGCCATTGCTAATGTCTATTTGCCGCTTTACTCCTCCCCAAATCAAATATCTTTCCTGAACATTTTTAGACTTTGCTTCTAAGCTTTTCAGAGACTGCAAATCCAACTGCTGAGGTTTAGCAGTTCCTCAAACTACTGGAGCTTCCACAGCCTGTCGGAGGCTTTGGGGCTTTGCTGCAGCGAGCGTGGAGACAGCCGCACCAGCACCTGCAGCATACATCGGAATCGCAAAGACAAAGGTGAAATCCCACCCAGTTAAACGTACTACACTCAACAATTGGCTATACAATAGAAACTGCTCATCACAGGTATTCAACAACATACTCTCAGATGTCCTCACAGGCTAATTTCTGTCCAGTAATACACATTTCTATACTGATGAAAAAGCATATTAAAATTTAGTGACCTAAGAGTATAATTTTCCTATAATATTTTTAAATTCCATCACATCTAAGTATCTTCCTAACCTAAATCTCTTAAAAAACATTTTCTGCACCATCTTTATAACCATGTTTTCTCCACTCTAACCACAGAGAGTGCTGTACATTCCCGAGCCGGAGTTAAAATAATCTTTCTGCAGTCCTACAATGTCATTAAATGAGAGCTATAGTTCCGCACCCTAGCACCGAGCGTGGGCCAAGCTCCTGCTCTCCTTAAAAATCAGGACACAATCTGTATCTGCTCTGACAAGACAAGAGTAACCTCATTGTTCCATTTACTGTTGTGGAAACAGCTTTCTAGTGATATTTCTTATGAACAAATTAAACAATAAATAAGCATCATCAGTAATCGGAAGATGACTAAACACATTTCACTGATTAACATAAGAATTTGGGAGGAATAAGCATTAGTATTCCATGATCTCTCCCAAGTTGTTTTCTAATTTATAGACTTCCAAGGTACTTAAGCACTATGACATGAAACAATGCATATCTAAAACTAGTTACATTTTAACTTGAACTGCCAATTATTGTTTAGATCACACAGAGCATGTCAAACTGCAAAGCAAAGAAACAGGCTTAAGGCATTTACAGAATAAGCCCTTTACCTTGGTTTCTTTAGCACTGCTAGAACCCTTCCCCTCCGTCTTCTTTTGTTTAGAAGATGAGCTGCTTTTAGTGCCACCGCTACTCTCCTTGCTAAGGTTGCTGCTGGACTTTAAGGATGACGACTGACTGACCGTCCTCTTCCGGGACCCATGTTCTTGCTTGGAATCTTTCTGCAGGACTGGGGCAGCAGGAGACGGCAGTAAATCCTTCTCTTTAACAGCACTTGGCTTTGAAGACCTGGACAAAATTAACAAATTCAGGTTTTGTGTTTCTTTCCTTAAAAAACAAAACAAAACAAAACCCCAAAACCCAACACCACAAAACTTCTAAAGAAAATTTTAAATTTAAAAAAAAATTTTTTTTTTTAAACAAACAAGATTTTTTATTGTTAGACCTAGCAAACCAGATATGGAGGAAAAGAAAGAGAACAATCATCCGGTGAGTAGGTTTCTACGAAGCCAGATTAAACTCGTTTTCACCATTTTATTTGTTCTGACCTGAAAACACAGTAGACAAGTTCTAACCATAAAACCACATCCCTACAACAGTTCTTAAAAAAACACCCTAAACACTTACAACACAAGAAACTAATGCCAACGTTAGCGCCAGCCTGTCTGTTGCAGACTAGCCAGCCTAACAGCTCAGAAGAAAGATGGTCCAGATAAATATTCTCTGGAACCCAGGAAACTGGAAAGCCTTCTCAGTGTAGCCTTTCAGTACACTCTTACCTTGGCTGCTGAGGACTACCGTTGGCTATTCCTGGCTTCCCATAATAATTATTTCTACACAGTATTTTTATAAAATCATATAGTTTCATTTAAATTAAATGTCCTTCAGACAACTGCACTGACGATCAAGCATATATCAGAAATAACAAGTAAAAAAAGCATAGTCAAGCTAGAAATGCACCTGTTCATTCTATATCTGTTTCCTAACAAATAGTAAGACACTGTTTAATTCAGAATGGGCAAAAAAGATTTCTAGCATCTGACATACTGCAGCTTCTCACATATTTGTAATTTGGCAATTACTAACTATACAGAAATATTTTCCATTACATAATTATACCAGTTTTCAGTTGCTTGATCTGAAATAGCAGAGTTTAAAAGGCAGTGGGAAAAAAAACCTTATTCCTTCCTGTGGATTAACACTGACCAAGAAATAAATCAAATAAAAGCATAATAGCTATTACAAAAAGCATGGAAAATTACAGAAATAACATACAAGTAAAAGAGTATTAACGTTATTGATTTGCTAATTCTGTATTACTTTGCTTTTGTGTCATTCATACTTTTGTGTAGCTAATCTATCAAGCAAATGTAAGGCTAAATCCATGGATCCAAATCTCAATGCTATCAGCTTCCCAGACAATGCCACTTAAGTAATTTATTCGCAGTTTACAAACTTGCTAGCTAAATGGAGAATTACCAGATTGGGTTAATTTAAAAGCATACATTTTGCAAGATCAAAAAGCTAGATACACAGCTGATTTCTAAAACAAAACAAACCCCCACTGTATATTAGAGAAAAACCAGGAAACATATATTCCACAATACACCAACCCTTCACATGAGGGATTACCTTACTTCTGTTAAGTAAAACAATTGTCCTTGGCCAATGTTTTTGATTATGGAAATTAATTTCCACCAACTACCAGTAGAAACTCTGAAGTAAATCTGTCTGAAGGGTAAGAAACAATGAAATTGTACCCAGTGATTAATAATGAAGAAACACTTTGTTGGAGGTGGGGAGGAGAAGAGGGGGGGAAGACGGGCACCCATCTTCTCCTTGATCACCTTGAGCCTTCAATGTTGAAAACATAGCCAAGATACTCACTCCCTACTGCTAGAAGTCTTGTGTCCTGATGGAGCTTTTTCTTCCAGTTTCGTTTTCTTGCTTTCACTGGCTCTGTTTTCATCCTCATTCTGAATAAAGCAAACAAGAAATACATCCAGGCAAACATCCACATTTACAGCTTCACTGAGAGTGGCAAATGTTCCGCATTAAGAGACTTAATTTAGCAGGCATTTTGCAGTGTACAGAATAAGATATATACAGACCACAAAAACATGCCCTACAACATCTAGCCCATATCAAATATTTGACCAGACCCTGATATTGGAACATAACGAAAACCAAAGTCTGGCTTCTAAATTACCAACCTGCATAAAAGAAGTAGCAGCTAAGTTGTTCATTTTAGCACAAACATATTATCACCACGAAACACTGGAAAAATCTGCTAAAGGCTTCGCTAAGAGATCAGGAGACAGATTTTATGTTGTGGAGCCTAACATAGGTTAGGCCACAGTGAATGTCAGAAAAAGGTAAAAGTCTTACAGTCTATTACAGTAAGCTCAGAGATGTGAAGACTAGACTTTTATATAAATTTAATCCTAAAGTCAAAGAGTCTTGAAGGTAAATTTCTAAGCTGTCTTCAGCAAGCACTGGAAGTATCAATACAGTGAATAAAATGGAAAAGAGGGCCTCACAGAAGTCATCTGGAAACATAACCCAGGTTCAAACCCAAAAGGTTTCATTTTTGTTACACCGATGCTGCAGCCCTGAGCCTAATCATCAAGGAAACACATGAGCAAACAAGGTGTAGAAATCAAGTGGTGACAGCTGCACACAGAGCACTCACAAACCTAAAAACTGGACGGGTGGGGGGAAAGGGTGGGGTTTTCTTTACTTGCCTCAAACAGGCTTGCATCTTCTCTAGCATGCACCAGTAAGCATCAGAGTAATCTGAGGATTCAAAACCATTAACAACCAGACTATTTGCTGAGATAAAGCCTAAATTTAATTGATCTTGCCAAAGCTTTTTGGTTTAGGTGTAAGAGCCCAAATCTTTAATGCTGTAACTCCAAATGTGTACACGTCAAAGAAATAAAAGTCAGTGTATTCAGAGCCATTACAAGCATGAGTGCATTCCCATGAACATTAGGAATTATACAGTAACACTTGCAAAAAAGAATTAATCACTGTACTGGTCAGAGTTATTCCTGTTTTACAAAAAAAGCTCATACTTTCTCACTTCATTTCCTCACCCAGAGAAAACAGGAATCTTAGTTAGGAACAGTACAGGAGAAACCTCTGTTTGCAGTTACATGTCAAGTGTCCTAGATGACACTAATTTCAGCAAGTGATCAAGTTTACTTAGGTTGCTCAGTAGGAAAACTGGTTTAACTGAAATTATCTACCTCTGGAAAGTCAAATGACTCTCTGGATGATATCATATAAACCTTTGATTCCACATGTCAACAAAGTCTTACAACCACTGCCAAATCCCTGTCAAAATGAAATTTTCAGAATGAAGTCCAGAGTAGCATGGCAATTTTTGAATCCCTGGACCGGGGCTTCACAGTCCTAACTTCACGGAAACCAGAAATTTATAAAAACTCATTGGGTCACTGAGTTCATCTGACAGCTACAGGTTTGCTCTTTATACAGACTATGTTCTCAGGTTTCTAAAAGCAGTTTAAAATTACACCACCAACTACTTCTTACCATTCCCCCCTCCAAGAGTATTACTTCTATTCAGCTCCCCCACTGATTCCTGTCCATTTTACTGCCCCCAGGCATTTCAACTATAAATAAAAATCATGGAAGATGAAATGCTTTTTTAGGAAAGATTAAATATCATTATGGAAAGATCCCTCTGCTCCCAGTAAAGCAGCACCCCTGAGATTATGGTTTCTGCTGCTGCCATGCCCCAGGCCCATCCTTTGTCCTGGCAATATGTAATTGCATGATTCACTGGTTCAAGGAGCTGATCCAGCTGAAAACTCCCCCCCGCCGCCCTTTTTTTCTTTTTTCTTTTTTTTTTTTTTTTTTTGGCCAGGTGAATTTTCCATTGAATCAGCTGCCTGACCTGGCCTGCAGTGCAATAAGGGCTGCTGCCAGATCAAGTGGAGGCATGAGAGGGCAGGATGCACTACTCAGAGGTACAGAAGCTGCACTACCTCCATGAGCTCTAGCTACAGTGCTAACACTCCTACTGGTGCAACCTTCTCCCTTCCCCTCTTTGCTAAAAAAGAAAATCCCAGTAGTCCCTACTATAACAGCACAGGGATGATCAATGTGTTCTGCATAAAACAGCTAGCCAAGGTCATCTCCTAAATTGCTCAGAGTCACTACATTGAGGTATGATCTGGGCTGCTGAGCTACACGCTTGACACCAGCAGCAATCCACTACGGGGCTGAAATAACAGGTAAATCTCTCGCTACAAAATTATCACCTGCTTATGTTTCCTTTTGCCTTTTGTGGAACTTTTGTCAGACGGCTGCTTCTGGGATTCTCTGACGTGCTTCTCTGGCACGTTTTTCTTTTCCACTTTGGGTGCGTCAGCATCCTTGTAAGGCTTCCCTGGTATTCTTGATAAGAGGCTCAGGTCAATCTTCACAATAAGTGGGTACCTTTCATCAGGATCACTGAGTGGTGAAAGAAGCTCTTTCTCTTCCATAGGAGAGAAAATTCTTTGCCGAAAAAAGCCGTCATCCTCCTCCATGGAAGATTTAACAGGAGTCCTATTGCTCTCAGAGTATTTGGGTGTTTGTGATGAAGGAGGCAGGCTCTCATTTTCATCTGAATCAGAGGATGAGGTATCTGTTTCTATGAATTCCCTGGATTTCTGGGCAGATTTGCTTGAAGCCTTGTATTTCTTTTTCTCTGTTGTAGGCCGAGGGGAAGATTTGGGCTCTTTCTTTATATTGGGTTTTCTGGAGCCCTTTGTGGCTGCCTTATGCCTGTTTGAAGGTATATTTGTTGCCATGTCTACTGGGGTTTCACTTTCTATTTTGAGACCTCCTCTAGGCTCTTCAACAGATGTCTTTTCTGCTTTCTTGGGCTGCTTTTTACCTACAGTCCTCCTCTGTGTTGAGCTGTCACTTTGGGCAGGTGATTTCTGCCTGCCGCGACTGCTCTCCGAGCCCTTTTGGGTGGGTTTGGAATCTCGCCCCGGTGTAGAAGAAATCGAATCCTTGGATCCACTTTGATCAGTGTACCCGCTCCCTGTCCCCTGATCCCGTCCCTCTTTTTTGTAGCCTTGGGACGATGGGATATTGCTGTCCACAGAAGAAGCTGGTGACACTTTATGTGAATTAACTTTGTTCAACCAGTTATCCAGTTGCCACTTGTTTGTTGGTGGTGGCTCTGGCTAAAAACAAATAAAAAAACAGCATTAGAGAAAATATTTCACATTTCTTCCATCTTTTCCATGGGTCAGCTGTATTATGCTGCATGCCAAAGCAAGAGGCACACCAAAAAACCTGTGATAAACAACGAATGAAAAATAGGTCGATGAATACAGGTACAAATAACAGCTCTCATTTTTCCTTCACCTGGAGCAGCTGCTATCAACAGGCAATATTTGCTGCCATAGCTTTCCAGGCTAAAAGCCTGCAGTTTTTTAAGGTACTGTTACTACATCTAACTTCTGCTCTCCAAGAGGTAACCAGTGGTAAAAATCACCTCAAATTCAAACATCAAATACATGCTTATATAGAGAATTGTTACCATATCCAATTACAGGTACTTCAGCAAAAGAATAGTCCGTCTTGAAATTGATCCTGTGTTTGTCAGTCTATTATTTTCTTTTTTTAAAGAGTTTAAGAATGTATTAATCTTTTCTGCTTTTAAAACTCAGGATTAATGCCAAGCTAACGAAGACAGCCCAAATACATGTCAGATCCTACCTCAGGGGATGCACTCTGTGATGGTTCATTAGCTTCACTATCACTGGAACTGCTTTCACTTTCAGAGTCAGATCCTGAACTGCTTTCAGATCCACTATGGCTGCTTGAGTCATCCCTTGAATTATCTGCTCCTTCACTGTTATGCTGTGAAGGTTCAGAATTACTGAAAACAAAAATGAGGAAAAATCAACAAACACTTCCAAGGCACAAACATAGCCTAGAAGTCCTTTCATTAGAAAGAATAAAATGTAATATTTTAATTAACATTTACTAGAAAATTCAACATAACTGAACACAGTTCACCCCAGAACCAAACAACAGCCTTTGTTTTTTCCCCCTTCCCAAAGTGGTTAGCTTAATTTATGGGATATATGCTATTTAATCACTGATTAAATTCTAATCACCTTTTGCTTTAACACAAGACAAAAGACAAACATGAATTTTAGAAATAAGATCAAGTCAAGAGTGCTGACTGGGCTGCATATCACCACTCTGCTTTCTATGCTGCAATCTACCAGGAATGCCTACCTTCCAGGTGTGCTCCTTGGCACTGTCTTATCGCAGTCCTGCAATTAAGAAAAAAAGCATGAAGCTTCTAGAAGTTACTTTAGGATTGTATATACAATTAAGTTGCAAAGCATCAATTTAGAGCCTTTAAATTTTTTAAATTATTTAGCCTGAAGAGCATCTTAATTCAGTACTTGAAGCAGTTTAAATAAGCATTTTCCTTATACAGAAAGAAAAAGTTATTTTCTCCAAGTTTTCACCACAAATCTGTTATCTGAGTCCTACGTATTCTGACTACAGTTCCAAGAGTTCCTATTTCCAGCACTCACTGATACCATGTTTCCATCTTTTTGAAACAGATGATTCAACATTTTACAATGTTATTCCTGAGATGCCCAGAGTACTAGGAGTTAACCAACTACATGTACTATCTCAAAGTTTTCCACATGAAGAAAATCAAGCACTAGAACTGGGAACAGGAAGAAAAGAAACAAGAGAGGAATGTGATTACTGCTGCGTAGCACAGACTCCACAAGTATTTTTAATTTAGCATGCTAAATGCCATTTCTGGCAGAAGCTGCACAAAGTTAATATTGACAAAGAGGAAAAAAGAGACTTTTCGATAAAAATAAAGGTGCTGCTATACTCCCAGTTACAGATATAGTATCCCCTGTCATCCCAAACACAGTCCCAAGCTACTAAATGGCAGAACATGAAGGGTTCTGTCTTTAAATGGTGGGCCTTTACATATGTTTTAAAGTATACTATTGCTATTTTATGTTCAGAGAAAGCCCATTTGAAATCAGTAAAACAAGATTTTCTAGATAAAAGCATACTGTTTTCACAAAACAGATAATTTTCCCCAAGTTTACATCTAGGAATAACTGAGGCTTGTCTAAAAACATTCCATTTGATTTTTGTTTCTTAATCATAAATCTCCTCTTAAGCTGCTCATTTTGCTGTTGGAATATTGAACACTGCTGCAGTACTGAACCGTGAATGCATTCTTTTTTTTTTTTCTGAAACTCTGATTTAATGAACATACCTGCTCTCCATCGCTGTCTTCACTACTGCTAAGTTTTAAGTCATCTTTCAACATACTAAGTAAAAGGGAGAAAGTGAGACAAGTTTTTCCACGTACTTTAATTACTTTCAAAGCATTCTTCTATATTTCAACATGCTATTGTTTATACTACGAAGTAGGCTGCGTGGGTGATATCCACAAGATGCCATTCTAACACTTAATGTTTAAGAATGGTGAGTTAAGTCATTCTTTAGAGAAGAATAAGGATTCTAGTACTTTGACTCCTCAGTTCACTGTTAAATTTAGAAAGGAAATTTGACACAATTTACTAATGCGGGAGGAGCTAACTTGTGTATGTTCAACTTCTTATACACAATGGCCAAGAATACTGTTTTAAATAGAACCAAGAAAGCTAACACTAGTGGCTGTTTCCTGTCTCGTGGCAACAGTGCAACTGTTCTAAGCCATAGTTATTTTATTATTATACAAAGCCATAATTATTTATGGTAGTCATACATACACACACTATTTCACAACACTGAAAATATGTGAACACACTGAAAACACATAGCAGCGTACAAGGCCTTTGTGCTTATTGAAAAACATCTTTGATTACAGAAATAAAACATCTTACTCTGTCTGGTTCGATTCACATCTGGAGAAAGAAAATGAGAAAGGATTAAAAGTCTAATACTTCCGAGTTTCACAGTATAGCTGTTCTACTGAATATTTTTCATTGCTATCCTTTTACAAAAGATGCATTTATCTCCTTTTTTAAGTTTTTTTGACCAGATCAGACTTTTTTTTAAAATGATTTAAAACCGTACTGTCACAGTAAACATCATCTCAACTTTCTTCCTATGCAACTTTCCCAGTTCAACTCATGTCCAATGCTACCTCTTCTTCTTAGATGTTCTCACATTCCCCAGCTTTGGAAATAGCACAGTTCCACCTTAGCGGTCTATACTGCTATGACAAAAGCAAAGCCAAATGGTGAACTTCTATTTCTACCACTTGTTGAACTGGCTGCATATGAGCATCTTCTTAAACTACATGTTTTTGGGAAACTGGCTGTAAGTCTACAATAATTGAGGGGGGGTTCTTTTTGTTCTATTCCCTTCCCATAGGTCACGTGCTTTTTAATCTTGCCAATACTGTAACGTGCACAGACCAGCAGAAGAACTAGACTTCATTTTGTGATTGCATTACAACAAATGTTAACTTAGAATAACAAGTTTTCAGAATCTACAACCACTTTCATTAAACATACAATCAGCTGGTAAACCTTTATTTTCATGGACATATTAGTTTGGATACAGTCTTTTAACAGCACATAATTGATATTCAGGTATGAGAAAGGTGGACTACAGCCATCTAGAATATTCCAATTGCTTTTTATTTTTTCTCCCAGCTGCATGACTGACAAAGTAAAATGTTGGGTTGGTGTGCAGAACTAATAGAAATGTTTGCCAGTCAGTTAAGAGGCTGAGTAGAATGAACTTAACTGGATCCCAAACATTAGTTTTCTATCTCCTCCTATACAAAACAGTTCCCCATCCTGTCTATTTGTGCAACTGCTAAAAGCTGCTTCCAGCTGACAGCTCTGCAATGCACACGCTTGCTAAGTCCCGTTCCACCTTTCCCATTCTTATCTGCTGATACCTTTCTAGTTCACAAGCCAATTCCAAGGTCTAAACTCTTGCACACCTATCCTGACAACTGACAAGAAAACAGGGGAATGGAAAGGCAGCACAGTGTATTTGTTATTCACTCCAATGTGCTGTATTTGGTCTGCTGTCCTACAAAATAGCCGCTTAAAGATGATCCCCTTTTTCTGCCAGTCAAGGAGAAGTATGCTAAAAGAGTCTGTGCAAGAACTGACACATTCTAGTAAAAGAAACAGCTATTTTCCAAATCTCTTAAAAATAGACTATTGTTTGAAAAATGTTTTCTCAACAGCTACTTACGATTTGGACTGATGACCATTGGATGTTTTTGATGAAGGATTATATCGTTCTAGAAGAAAAAAGAAACGCACAGTTGAAAACTCAGCCAGAAAAATAAGTCACTCCCAAGTTGCCAGAAGTACACACTCTTGGATAAACCGGCAACGGCTGCGTAGACAGGAAGACCCAACAACTAGCTGACGTGAGGTACAATCTCCCACAGACTGAATTGAGAGGATGCAGAGACAAAATACTAAATACAGCGAGTAATTTAATGTATTGGACCTGCGTAGCAAGGTTTTGGTAGCGGGGGGGCTACAGGGGTGACTTCTGTGAGAAGCTGCCAGAAGCTTCCCCTACATCCGATAGAGCCAAGGACAGACGGCTCCGAGACGGACCCGCCGCTGGCCAAGGCCGAGCCCGTCAGCGACGGCGGTAGCGCCTCTGAGATAACAGATTTAAGAAGGGAGGAAAAAAAAGTTGCCGGGGCACAGAATCTGCAGCTGGAGAGAGGAATGAGAATATGTGAGAGAAAGAACTCTGCAGACCCCAAGGTCAGTGCAGAAGGAGGGAAGGAGATGCTCCAGGCGTCGGAGCAGAGATTCCCCTGCAGCCCATGGGGAAGACCATGGTGAGGCAGGCTGTCCCCCTGCAGCCCAGGGAGGTCCACGGTGGAGCAGATATCCACCTGCAGCCGGGGGAGGACCCCACGCCGGAGCAGGGGCCGAGCGCGGAGTCCTCCTCCCCCTGCGGAGGAAGGAGCGGCAGAGACAAGGTGTGAGGAACCGACCCCGTCCCCCGTCCCCCTGCGCTGCTTGGCGGGGAGCAGGGGGAGAATTCGGGAGTGAAGCTGCGCCCAGGAAGAAGGAAGGGGTGGGGGAAGGTGTTTTAAGATTTGGTTTTATTTCTCACTACCCTACTCTGGTTTGATTGGCAATAAACCAAGTTAATTCTCCCCAAGTTGAGTCTGTTTTGCCCGTGATGGTAATTGGTGAGTGATCTCTCCCTGTCCTTATCTCGACCCAAGAGCCTTTCATTTTATTTCCCCTCCCCTGTCCAGTTGAGGAGTGATAGAGTGGCTTTGGTGGGCACCTGGTGTCCAGCCAGGGTCAACACACCTCATTGAATTAAAAAAAAAAAATCTAGAAAATTATTTAAATCATTACTGTCTAAACAAATACACACTTAATTTGTTATTAATGGTGTGAAAAACTGTTTTGTTCCTATCAAGATTAATCTATTGCCTTCTACATGCTGGATACAGGATATAAATCAGCCTGCCAAGCTCTGACTTGCTTCAGCATCCCTACTTAGCTTTTCAGCAGATGAGCAATGTTTAGATCCAGAAATCAAACTCAGAAACCAAATCTTACACTAGGAATACATACTGATATAATCTGCTTTTCAGTCTCGGGGTCGGGGGTTCCTTCCCTTTTCTTTAATTCTGGCAAATTGCATAGTTCAACAGAAACAATAACTGAGGCTGTTAAAAGTTTCCAGAAAATTCAAACAGGAGTTAAAAACTGGTTCTGTGTTTTGACTAACCTTGCCTCTCTATTTACACACCTGAAGATCAGTTGCTCCTATAACGTAAGTCAATGGTTTAGCATTATGGAATTAAGTTTCAATTTGTTTCCTTAATTCCCCACTGCACCAGGTGTTTAGATTAAGCTGCTTGTGAATATCTAAGAATAAACCATTCTTCTTTTACTATTTAATCTGTTTAATCACTTCAAGAGGGAGCAGAAAGAGTTTTGGAAGGTAACAGCACAAATCTAATTCAATTTTACCTGGTATGTTACCTGTGCTAAATTATTAATTTCAGTAATATT
The DNA here is from genome assembly GCF_900496995.4 of Aquila chrysaetos chrysaetos. NCBI lineage: Eukaryota > Metazoa > Chordata > Aves > Accipitriformes > Accipitridae > Aquila > Aquila chrysaetos. Next base: position 20,596,224 of record NC_044025.1, read on the forward strand.
CAAAACAATGTTACAGTTAAAGAGAAATAAAAGCCGCTTTTATCTAAATCCTGAAAATGCATTCTGGGACAAGAAATTAAAGGATATTACTATGAATATTACTATGTGAGTTCTTGACCAGATCTCTAATTTTAAAATGACAAAGTGAAAACTAACAGTGAAACTGCAATGTTCTTTTTCTATTGAAATATAAGCATAAGACTATTTTGGTTTCTAGTATGTCCCCAAGCAGTGAGTTGAGTTTTTTAAAGGGTGTTTTGTTTTAGTACTCAGCTATTTTCAATCAGATCAACCCTGAAGGCATTTTTTCAAGAATTAGAAACCGTGACAAATTATTTTTTTTTTCCCTAAAAGTTAGTAACAACCTTGACAACTTAGTCTTAACTTTCTAGTTCTCAATAAAAAATGCAAAAGAAAATCAAGCAATTGTTTTACAGATTAAAACTTGAGAAAGTACAGAAATCTTAACTTAGACTCCAACCTATGACCAGTCTGGAAAATCTCATTCTCTAAAAAACATGACATACTAAGAATACCGAATAACAACAAAAACATTAAACATATTACAGGAAGTTTAATATACTTACTCTGTTCTCCAGTGCCAAAACTGGACTGTTGAGACTCCTAAGGGAATAAAAGAGCACAAATGTTTTTTTTCACTGAGAATTTTAGCATATCAAAACCCATGCTTTAAGCAAGGTATTCTTTCCACTTAAAGAATGGCACCTGACCTCTAAAAAAGGAAAAAAAAGCCTAACAGCAAAAGAGAAAGAGTGATTCTTTATCTGGGCCCCAGCTCCTCTCACCAGCTATAATGGCACAGCCAGCACTCTCCTCTTCCCTAGCTCAACATTCCCACTTGCTTGGTTTTAAGGAAGGCCATGTGCAGTTGTACCACGTGATAGCTGGAACTCCAAAATCCCTAAGTAACTTCCATAAATCCTATCTTCGTGTATGTTTAGCATGGAGAGGGATCGTTCAGTATGTTTTTCTTTATTTTCCCTATACGTGAAAAAGCTGTGCTGCTAGTTTTATGTATTTTCATTCAAATTCTTTTCTCAGCATTTTTCTTTTTCAGACACATACAGCATCGTGGTGGACAAGCAATGAGTATAGTAACAACCTATCACCAAAAAAAAAAAAAAAAAAAAAAAATCTCAGCTACAGAGGAGCCTAAGAGACAATGAAACTTAAAGTCTGAACAGCTCTGCACACTTTGCCCAAAACCCTGTTCTCGCAGTGGCTCCACGCGAGTCCCTGGGAAATGCAGCCAGGCACAGCTGGCCAACACATGATTCCTTCTCCCCAAAGGCCAGATCTTCATGTAATCAGACAGTTCACTTGTACAAAAGCCAATGAACAATGATACATAACTTCCTTTGATACATAATGAATCTGTTACCTATAAATCTAGGCGTGAAAGATGAAGCCTTGCAAATTTTAGCACTTGTACGATCTTCAGTATTCCCATTCCAGAAAACCCAGTTCTGACTCCCAAGACACAGTAGATTATAATTTTTTTTTTAAATCCTAAAATACTGTTTTAACAAACAAATATGCAGAGGCTACCGAGTTACCGAAAACCTACTTCTAGGCTAGGGTGCCATTTTAAAATAGGACCTTCCTGACCTCATTTTAAAATGAGGACAAATGCTGGCTGCATAAATAAAAACTGAAAATATTTGACTCAATTCATAAAGTTATATACACAAATTTTACTTAAGTGCTCTGGCAATGGCAGACCAGAATTACAATTCAACAATGAATTCCGGGTTTTTTTTGGTCTACCCATGGACCAGTCTTCCCAAACAGCCAAGTCAGTAAGGTGCAGCAGTTATATACACAATTTACAAAATTTAGTTTTTTAAAGACACAAAAGCTTTACAGAGCAAAGTACACTTGGATATTTCTAATTTCCCTGAACTTTTTATTTCAAAAGTGAAAACAGTTGCAATAATGCATTGAACACGTATTTTGTTGATTGGGAACTTGATAAGGAACTTTCCTTGTAAGGTGTTTCAAAAGCCTCTAATCTTTACTAATTGAAAGAAAGGAAGGGACAACAAAAATAACATTAAACTATCTTTAAAGTGCAAAGCAAAGATGAAGTTGGAGAGAAGCCTCGTGACTTCAACAGAAGGCAGCAGCTACACTTCCTTCAGAATAAAAACTGATTTCTATCTTTTACATAGGTACAAGGAGTACAAGTGTGACTCCCTGATTGCCTTTTTCCACTGTCAGCTCAGACAAGTTGGCTAACTGTAAGTCAAAAAAGAAATGAAGACCACACAGTAATCAAACATCACATCTACAGAGCAACTGCACTGGGGTGAGCACAAGATGAGGAACTGGTACTCATTCTTACTGATGCACGTATCAAAAATTCTGCAGAAAGCACCTGCCTAATTGCTCACTTTAATCAACTTCCTATTTCTAAGGCATAGTGCAGTCTTCCAGTTAAGTGCACTTTAATGAGGTGTTATGTTTAAGTGTGCAACTTTTTCCAACTCTCTTGCCACCTATTTTGTCTTTAAATACATATCTCTTTAAGAAACTCAGAGACTAAAAAAAAAAAAGCTATACTTTCAACGCCAAAGTTATTTACAGCAGTATCTTCTAAAGGTCTACTTCAGAAAGAAGAAATTAAAAACAACTTAAAGGAAGGAAACCCTTTTAACCAAAGCGTAATAGACTGCTGAGGTTAGATAGCGAAGACACTTAAGCAGGAAACAAAATCGCAGCTTGTACTCGAACACAAGAACTGTGGAGAGAGAAACACTCTCCAGCTGGATAGAACAGCAGTTGGGTACCGAATTCTCATTTGTAGGTTACCAGCTTGGCTGTAGTCCCGGTTGTGGTGAATGGGACCCATTTCCACTTAATGTTTGAAATCTCAGGTCAGATCTCATTTATGTTTCTCAGAAGAAAGTTTCTGTATTACAGCGGAAGAAGGGACCGGACTGCTGGCCTTCTCGGTAACTCCAGCACAGGGCAGACACTGAACAAACCTGGAGACAGAATCCACCTCTTCAGAGATGCCTTGAGGTCACTGCATAGGTATGCAGGTACAAAAACTGCCAATGCTCTCACATTGCTTTGAAATGAAAAACTTCCACCCTCTAAGAAACTGCTGGGGTTTTTAATATATTTTACAAACATGCCAGTATTTCTGGAGTTTTTGACTGTGAGCCCATGGCTTAAAAAAAGTTAGACAGGATAAAATTATAGTGTTAGGTCATTGGATAACAGTTTTTATCAAGACTCCGGAATCTACTTTTTTTCATAGCATCCATAAAACCTTCCCTGACCTATTTTCATGAAGTTTTATCATCTGATTCAAAGACTTCCTGGTAATTATTAGATATATTTATAGCAATGCAGAGAGGCCCCGGTCAGGAGTTTGTGTCCCTTCAAGCTACTCACTGTCTACACATAGGGAAAATCATCTTATCCCAACAGTCTTACAAATAAAACCGACACGTCCACCAAAGGAAGCTTAATTTTATGTGTACAGGCAAAACATACCAAACTTCTGCACACAAGAGGAATGCTGTGAAACATTGCAGCATATTACATATAAATAAATTAAGCACAGTATTAAAGAGAACAAGCTTTCCTCGAACAGTACTGCTTGATTAAAGTAAACCACTGTTTTGTTTTGCTTTCTGAATTCTGCTCTGGGTCCAGACTGCACAAGCCTGTGGCTCGCTAACTCACTGGAATTCTGCGAAGAACCTGCTGCCAAGAACGACAGAGGGGCGAAGGCAGAGGAAATTATAGGCTTTGGATGCAGAGAGAGAATTTGACAAAGTTCCATGGCTAAGATGTGCAGCCACAAAATAAAAAAGCTGGCAAAAAGTCAAAAGACTCAGAGCAGCCATAAATGGAATTTTTTGCAAACTGAGTGAAGAAACACAATCCAGGTTGATAGGTTCAAAATACCACAAGCTACCTTTTTTTTCAAACATCAACAAGACTGTGCAATCTTACGTAGTTTCTCTCTGCGTCACAGAGACACATATATCTCTGCACACTTCCTTTCTTCCCAAATTGAGTCAAATATCAGAGCAACACAGAAACAAGCGGTTCTAGCAATGCCACAAGTGTGCTCAAAAGTGTGTGAAGGGAAAACATCTCCCCAAAGGTTCAGGGATAAGTATTCAAAGCAGTGGAGTAAGTACCTTTGTTGATGAGGAAAGGTGTGGAATTTCTTTCTTTACAATAAAAGGTAAAAACTATTTCCAAGTTCACAGTTTTATATAACACAGCAAATAAACCTTGACTAAAAGTAATATATGCAAGACTAATATTGATCTAACGTTAAGAAAATAGACAACAAGATTTATTTCTAGATATGCCTTCAAAAGTAAAGCAGAGAACCATATAGTATATTCTGCATTTTCAGCTCACTGGAGAGAAGCAAGCAAGACTCAGCGAGACAGGAACACGCAACGCAGAGGGTGATGACAACAGGACTGCCCATAGCTCTGGGATATTTAGCCAGTACGAGAACCCGAACCATTTAACTTCGTACCAGTCTGTGGGAGTTTTGTGGATGTGCACTTACAACATGGGACCTGGAACCTTTGGCCAAAAGAAGGTGATGTCAAAGCACTCACATAAGACAATCGGTTTAGACAGATTAGGGACCTCAGTGAGAAAAATCTTAAAATACTTCACTGAACTGTTCTGTTTTGGGGAGCAATTTGGATCAAACAGGAAATTGATAGCAGCAAGTGGTGCTCTAGAACAGCAGTCTGGTCAGAAAAAGTGTAGTCTTTATTATGAAGGTAACTTTTACAAGACTAACAGAATAATTTCTTCACTCTGAAGTTATGCCAGATTAGGGGTGGACTACCCCAATCCATTTCAGAGATATGTTGAGTCTGGAGAAAAATTATATTGTCAAGTTAAATCTTTTACTGGTAATCAGTAGATACAGGAAACAAAACATGAATTCTTGAATGAGTCAGCTATCGCAAGCTGAACTGTACTTGCTAAAGTTGCTACCCACAGCTATCTACCCTGCCTATCTCCACCCTGCCTACCCATCAGCTTCCAAGATCTTGAGATTGCAGAGCTGTATTTCAAGGCAAACAATCACCAGTGTCAGTTTGCCTTAAAACCCTGCAGCTGGGGCTGCCAGATCCAGCCTCAAGGGACAGAGCAAGCAGCTGAGAGCAAGAGAACTCCTTCCTCAGAGGTGTCAGTTCAAGCAGGTCTCCTGGAAACGTGCCCTGGGCTGTCAACAGCAGCAAAGAGTGACTGATTTTTCTTTAGAATTAATAGCTTAAACACTTCAGTAGTTATTAAGTACATGGGAGGTTAGGAAGAGGATCTTTCGGAACAAGTGATCTGAAAATTTCTTTAGCAAAACATCTGACTTTAAAACTGGTTTAATTTTTTTGTAATTGAAAATGTAAGATCTAATAGAACTATTAATGGACTTCAAAATTATGAGGAAAATTCAGTTTATGCAGAAAAGTATATTAAATTTCTTAGCATTTACCAGCCAGCCTCGATGACTTTGCTAGATGGAGGTAAACACAACACTTGCTCGGTTCTACACAAAATGGTGCAAAGCATTTCCCTAATAGGGGAAAAAGGTTCAATGGCATTTTCAAGCTTCAGAAGTATCCTGAAGAAGGTTTGAGTTTATGAAACAAAAATTAAAAAGTAAAAGGAAAGTTATATTACAGACATCTTTGCAGACTGCAGTGTGTGTGTAAACCAGAGGAAAAATGATGATATTCTTTGTAAGGCTACTGCTGACAAATGTTTTTGTGAAGCAAGATAGATACTGAAACAATCCCAGAACTATACAGAATTGAATTTAAGAGAGTTCCAAAATCCTGATCTTTAATAGGATTTACTCCTTCAACAGCACTCAGTATTTGACTACAGCACTGACCTTTGTTGGAAAAGGAAATTTTGATGGTTCAGTTTTACATGGTGTATGAATAGCAGTCAGTGGAGGAGGCCAAGAATGGGTCATCTCCTACAACCAGAACAAAAAAGGAAAGCTATTAACAAAATTAAAGCAAAGATTTCAAGTTACAATCTTATTCAAATGGTAACCCTGTCTCTCAGTTTTCAGTTCATTGTCCACACTTCGCTAAGCTTTATATTCAAATCTTAATTTCCCAAATGTGTAACAAAGATTTTGCACTGAAAGGTCTAAATCTTAAATTGTTACCCATGAGAACAGATAGTTAAGACATAGTAACAAGCAGAAAGGCATAAATCAATAGAATTGGTTGGCCTGAACATAAACTGAAGTAGAAGTCAGAGTCTGATCATTTCAGCCTGTGAAGAGCACACGTAGGATACAGGGGTAGAAAGAAGAATCCTAGGAAAGGGAAGCCTATGAAGTTCAAGGAAAAAAGGGGAAAATCAAATGCCTGAAGCTGGAAAGAAAGTGCTTTGCATTCTCTCAGAGCATCTCCAAGGATGATGGAGTACTGAAGGTCAGAGCAAATGGTAAGCCATGGAAATGCTCAAGGGGAATCTGAGGATTCTTTTGTTATAGTAGACATATGACCAGGGGATCACATCGGGTAAAAAGACTTGAGAAAATAACCTAGGTAGAAGAGAAGGGAAAGTTCTGCTGTGGGATAGCAAAAAAATTACTATAATCTAAAAAGATATCAGAATGTAAGGACTGTATTTTGGTGGAAGAAAAGGGTAATTCTGGTTAGTTTAACAGGGAGGGGGCCTAGAACAGGAATGCAGTGAGGATATCCAGGAGATGATGTGCACACCCAGCAACGCCCAGCGCCCAGCTCGCACACAGCTCTGCTTCCAGTTTTCCCTGGTCTACCTGTGCTGGAGGAGTAATTGAAGAGCCCTCCTGTAATAACTTGCAGCCAAGTCAATTTAGAAGGCACTAAGCAACTGCAGAGTACTTTCCACCTCCTTAGTAATGTTTGTATTTTCAACAAGTAAGTTATGAACAAAAGCACAGAGAACTTACTTTTAGAATTTCATCCACGCAGCTCACATCACCAGATGCTGATGCCTACAAATCAAAACTCAAGATTAACGTCTCCTACAGCAAATTTTCCTTAAAAGATCCCGGGGGCTAGAAACAGTTAAAAATAAACTTCCATCCTCATCATGATTCATATGGACTCTATATAGATACAAACAGACCTTGCTAATTCTTTTCATCAACATTAATTTTAATATCAGATAGATCCATATTTTTATGGTATGAGTCACATCCAGTTATGAAAAGCAAATACATGAGATCTATAAAACTGCAACAATAATCTCTTACTTTTCACTTGACAGTTAAAATGATCATAGGCAGTCAGTAATATTAAAAACTTCTAGAGAGAAAGGAAAGAGAATCATAGCTTTCAATCATTTCCTGGAAGAAGCCACTGGATAATATCTGAATTCAAATGCATGACTGTGAATGCACAGTAATGACAAACTGCATTATGAAGTAAAACATACATTAAGCATGAATCTAGAAACAGCAATAATTATGAAACTATTAATCTTCTCCATTCCTGACCGCTACAAGCAGAAAGGAAGCAAAGCTACTATACAATTCACTGCATCAGCATGTCAAGTCTTCACAAATGAGAAAATAATTTATTTTCGAATTTCCTTACCTGTGCCCTGGATCTTATTTTGCTATTCATTGAAATCCCAGGAACAAATGCTTTTCTCTAGCTATGACGATTCAAGCAATTAAATAGGAGATGCAATGACATTTTATTATTAAGAAAGGCACTCTCCTTGTAAGGGAGCTGTAGTCCGAGTCTGTGCCTTAACCATTCAAGATTTACCAAACTACTAAAAAGCTGTTAACCCAATAGTATTTTGTATCCAGCATACCTGATAAAAGTTCTGAACCCTGTTCAATTTGGTGTGCTTTAGGGTTAGCTTATTTTCCCCAGGTGAAGGTATAATAATCACATCCAGTAATTGCTACACACTTCAAAAGAAAGTCTGATATATGCAGATGGTATCACTCGTCTAAGACAACATGGCCCCCAGTAACGACAATGTATGTATAGCTTGTCAAAATATTTGTGGATATCCTACTATTTCACTAACTTCTGACTACAGAAATACTCTATGAAAATTAGCCTCTCTGGGTTAAGTTAGCCTATCTGAATGTCTCAGCCTTTATTTAAAGAAGATCACAGTATCCACATGGAAGAAGCAGAAGGAAAAAAATAACTACTTTTGTACATTCCCCATTTGAAATACAGGTCTTCACTGCGTAAGTTTAAGATGCTTTGTGTAACAAAAAAACACAGTGTTTACTAAAAACTAAATTTCGGTTATGTAGATTGGGATTTTAAACAAGTTGGAAAATCCCAGCCCAAAGGGACTTATATTTAAGGAGCCAGGAAACAGACAGCAACTTACATCTAGTGGTTGAGAAGGTATTTTCAGCTTGGTTAGATGTGCTTTGCTGCTAGGCTTCAGCTCATTCACGCTGCTGCCATGAGTCTGACTACTGTAGTGTTCGGAAGATAACTTTGGTTCCATGGATTCCTGTCCATCCATTGGCCTTACGTACGCAGTGGGTTTCTGTAACATTGAACTGGACTTGGACATTAGTGAAGGTGGAAAAGACTGATTAGAGTGTTGTCCACTTGAAAATGAGGGTACACGGGAGGGAGAGTCCCAGTTGGCATCAGGATCCCGGGGAGATTTTGAACGTTGATGTTCTTTGCTGTGGTGATCATTTCCATGAGATCTTGAATGGCTGGAGCTCAACGAAGAAACAGCAGATGGTTTTCCAGGACTGGAAGAACGGGGTTTGGAGTGTTCGGACCCATGTTGGCTTTTTTTGCGGCTGCTGCTGCTACTGTATGAGTCACGGTCATGCCTCTGGCCGCTACTGCTAGTGTTATTGCCACTGCCACGCTGACTACTATGTCCGCTCGGTAAACCTGAGGACCGTTTCTGAGATTGCGAGGAAGTGCTAGGTGCTGGTCCTACAGGAGTCCATTTGCTGCTCTGATGTGAGCTGGTATTATGTCTCTGATCACCAAAGAAACTTTGGTTTGATTTTTCATCTGGTGTTGATGGTACAGTTGGTTTGGGAATTCCAACAAGCTTTTGTAGCGATCTATCTCCTATAAGATCCTTCATTTCATCATAATTACCAAGCATGCTCTGAATACGACTAGACAATTTGTCTTCTTTGCTGGTCTGTGAAAATAATTTGAAAAACAAGGCTTTAAAAATCACAACTTCACTTTCAGCTAATTGACTTGACAACTACTGCAGTTCTAAATTTCAGGGCTAAGATCGTGGCTAACATCCATGTCTTTTTTGCCACTGTTTCCAATTCCCAATTTTAGTTCTTAAAGCAGTAATTTCACCCCTAAAGCATAAGGAAAAGATGTATTTCAGCAGCAGGAACAGCTGAAACAGCACTAATCAGTGCTTCAAATAATGCATTGGTGAGTTGGATGCAAGTTTAAAAATTGTAGATGCCTACTGTCACCTTAAAGACTCTCACCTTTAAAGACTATTTCTCTAATACAGAATGTATTAGTCCTAAAAAGTTTTAATTTACAGTAAAATAAAATCAGCTTAACCTTCCCACTGCATGTAATTTTTAATTGGTATTTATACCGGCATAATTCTTTTTGCCAACAAGATTATATATAAGAAAAGGTTTGTTCTTACATAACCAGTTTGTTTTCCAATCAGGTATACTGTACCATTACCCATACATCCCAAACAGCTTTAATTAACTTCATACATGTGGGATTTGGTTATCAAGCACAGTTGAGTGATGGGAGGACAGGAATAAAAAAAAAAAAAAACATCTCTCAACTTTCCTCATGCAGGAGGACAGTTTTCAGTCACAATGTTTTACTTCTTGCAAACCAGCTGAAATTGTGATAAGGGAATGGGTTTGCTTTCAAAGCGAGCTTTGAGCTACATAATGAAAATCTTAAATTGTACTTTTTTAGCTCTCCCAAAATTAGGCTATTTTTTCCAGTTCTGTTCAGCAAATCTGCGTGGAAGCCTAGCACAGGTTTGAAGCTGTACGAGACTAAAACAAACTAAAAAATCAGATACAAATAATTGGCATACTAGTTAAAGCTGATAATTGTATCATATCAAGCATTTCAGCATTTAAAATTAACCTCCTATTTAAACATTCTCTTTCTGAACTTACCCAGGTCTGGATTACACTGATTGAAGGTTAGAAAGTTTAGCAACAGGCTAAAGCACCCAAAAAAGAGCAATTTGGCATGTGCCAGCAACTAAGCACCACGCAGCCGCTCGCTCACTCCCCCTGCCCCCAAAGTGGGATAGGGGAGAGCATCAAAAACCAAACCAAACCAAAACAAAAAGTAAAACTCATGGGTTGAGGTAAAGACAGTTTAATAGGACAGAAAAGGAAGAAAATAGTAATAATTATAATAACAGTAAAATGACAATACTAATAATAAAAGAATTAGAATATACAAAACAAGTGACGCACAATGCAATTGCTCACCACTCGCCAACCAATGCGCAGTTAGTCCCCAAGCAGCGATCTGCCCCTCCCGGCCAACTCCCCCCAGTTTACACACTGGGCATGATATTGCATGGTATGGAATACCCCTTTTGGCCAGTTTGGGTCAGCTGTCCTGGATGTATCCCCTCCCAGTTTCTTGTGCCCCTCCAGCCTTCTTGCTGGCTGGGCATGAGAAGCTGAAGAGTCCGTGACTTAGTATAAGCACTGCTTAGCAACGACTGAAAACATCAGTGTGTTATCAGCATTATTCTCATACTGAATCCAAAACACAACACTATTCCAGCTACTAGGAAGAAAATTAACTCTATCCCAGCCGAAACCAGGACACCATGACACAATGGACAGTTTAATTGTTTCGAGTCACTGTAGCAAAAGCAGAAGAAAGCCAAAAAACTTCATGATTTTATTATCCCTTTTCTCACTCCCTGCAAAGCAGCCCCTCCCTTTATATATAAAGGATTATATATCCCCTTATAGTAATAAGCATTGTTATAAACCTGCCAGTAGAGCTGGTTAGTAACTGTCCATCCTTATTTTCAAGCCCTGCTTAAATACTTGGTTAGCATAAGAGCTGTGGATTTAAAAAGAATGCAGATAAAAAGAAACTTAAAATATGAATTTGCACATGACTTCTGCTGTAAAAACTGCATTTGTAAGAACTGCATAAACTCACAACTTTGTACGGTTCAGCAAAGAGAGGAGAGTTAGGTGGAAAGGCTTCTTCACCCTGTTGAATTTCTTGATTTCGCCTTTCCCTTTCTTTCATACGCAGCACATTCCGGTCTTCACGGTTCATGTTGCTATGAACAAAAAAAAAATTTCTGATCACAGAAGGAAATGAGGAGGGATTCAAGTGCACACAGTTAGCTCCTGTACCTGTTTTGCCAAAAGAATGATCTCAGTTACGAAGCCCCTGCTGACCACAGCTCCTCAAAACTGAAAAGATGTTTGTCCAATTTAAGACACCTCACACTTAGAAGAGCTGTAACCCACAGTCTACAGCTAGCTTCTAACAGGGAAAGTTTATGCAGTAACAAAAAAAAGAAAAAATCCACAAAGTCCTCAGGCAAGTAACTATTTCAAACCATTTCACCTGCTTGAATCATTTAGCTATTTCAACCCACGCTGTACATCTCCCATTCATTTCCAAAATACTTTTTCTCCTCCACATCCCCCAAATGTTCTGCAATTTTACTCCCTTATCCCCCCACCCATTCAGTGCCTGACTTCTACTGGTTTGGGGTTTATTTTTGCTGCTGACATACCTTTATTGGCACCCATTCTCCCACATATTCTAACCTCAAGCTTTGATGTTGTTTCCAGGTCTCCCTTCCTCCCTGACTCCCAAAAGACATTTCTACTCAAAGCAGTAATTTCAGTGAAGTTCTGGCAATATTGCACCTTTTGCTTTAGACCATACAGTGTTCTCCTACTGCAAAAATGCAGATTAAAAAACTACCAATCCCCCATCTTACAAATTTTAATTTGCAGTTTGGTCTTGCTGCTTAGTTAATAGAAATAGGTCAAATTGTTGCAACATGAAAAAAAAAGTTGAAAAAGATTCCCTTCAAGCTTGATAAAGCACTACGACTTAAAAGAGTAAACAAAATAAGATGATGAATAAGGTGGAACTAACTCCTTTAACATGTGCTACCCTTCATATCAAGAGATTTATAAATGTGCCTTACTGATCTGCAAAAAGTATGGTAGGTGCTTCCAGGAAATGAATAGATGTTCTTCCACATAATTTGCAGTCTAAAATGAAAATCTCATCTGCTTAGAAGATCATTATTTCATGTTTTTAAGACAGCTGCCTGATTATTAAAAAAAAAATAATTATTTGCTACAGCATTACTTTGAAAGCTATGCAAAACCAGCTATTCCATTCTAAACAAGATGACTTCAACCTATCAGTTTTTAAAATGTTAGTCTTTTCACCTTAATAACATTTTAGCCTCATTTGGCTTCATTTTGTCTACTACTCTGAATATAGTGAAATCTAAGAGGATGCCAAAACCAGAATAAACCCACACTGTAAGTTTAAATCTTTGATGCTTTTTAAGGTGACAGGTTTGTTGCATTTCCCTGCATTGTAAACAAGGTAAAAGCATTAGCATAATGCAACTCGATGCTGATATCAAGCCTATGAATACCATAACTTTTAAATTATACGTGAAAAATCACTCTTTTCTCCAGTTATCCTATAATCAGCTGACCTCATGTAACTGCAAGTGAACATCAAGGCTGGCTGCTGAGAGAGGGACCTGTACAGTGGAATGTGGCAAGCAAACTACCTGGATCATTTTGGTATTAATGGCAAACTTTTAAAACAAGTTTGAGGCTTAAAAACCTTATTCTTCAGAATGCAGCCCAATTTCTTATACATGTAGGATTTAAGCAGAGACAAATATCAGATTTAATTACAGATACTGATCAGTTAAAGCCAACTGGAACAGTTCGAATCTAAGCCATTTTACTGTTAAAGGCAAAATGTGAGGCAAGGAATAGGGGTACTCTATCTTTGAGCAGTTCATTCACACCAATACACCAAGATTGTGAATTAAATACAGCTACACATTTAGAAGATTATAATCTTAACTAAGAATTTCACAGCTACATTTAACAAATAGAGAATTAAATATTAACAAAGACCTTTACTAGTTTTTACAGAGACAAGCATCACCTTCCAAAACTGTATCAACATTTACTATAGCTCTTGGGACTGCGGAAAAAAAAACAACATTTGTACCAACACTATCACATGAAAGGAACATTATAGCAAAGATCCACTTGAGATCAGAGTTGGAGCAAAACTAGAGCTCATCTGGCTATACCTGCCAAGTCAATGTAAAATTACTCATCAGAAATATACCAGCTAATTACACTTTTTACCACTCCTCCCCAGTCTTTTGTAGTATAGTAAAGGATAAACATCTTCATGGGTAGTCATTTTGACTGTATGGGGATTGGGTTTAGGTTTTTTTTAATTCTTTTAAATTTTGTATTAAAGTCAATAGTTCGAATGTGATTCAAGTTAGACTTGTTTGTATCTGATCTTCTGAATCTCTATACAGAGATATTTTAAGTGCCTACAATGTGTACTAAGCTATTAAAATCACACTAACATTAAATGTGTAAATAAACGAAGTTAGTGGGGCTTCCTTAACTCTGTACTTCAGACAATTTCCCAGTCAAATTCGTATCTTCCACAGCCATGAAATGTAACAGAAGATAAATTTGCCTTTGTTCAGGAAACGTAAGCAGTAGAGGTCCCTTGAAAAGCAGAAGACTAAGGCTTGCCTACTAAATCAACACTGCTAGCAATTAACTTCAGCATAGAGGAAATTGCAAAACTAAGTTTTCAGACCACTCCTAATTATAACAAACCTTTAAAATCCACTATCTAAAATTTACTACTGTGATCGAAGTTATGTACTATTTGCTGGTCCTCGGTTTTTTTGCCCAAGTCGGAGTGGACACCAGCCCTGTCTCAGGCTGGCATGAGAAGCCCCGTTGTCTCCCAGTTTTGATGCCGACTGGTGGGAAGGAGCTCTGCCGCACCACCACCACTCCCACCACTGCTGCAGACACAGTCAGAGCTGCACGGAGGCAGAACCGCTTCTCCCTCTCCCACATCCACACCTGCATCCCAGATTTAAACCTTTTCCCACAAGATAAAAGAGCCCGGAGCGGCTTGGTGCAGCTGAGATCCTGCCACCCCTACCCCACCCTCTGGGCAAGAGGACAGCATCGCTGCTCCTCCCTCCCTGCACACCAGGCCTGGAAGAGGAAGACGAAGAACTTTTTGACTTGTAGCCGCTGCTGTCAAATGGATCCTGCTATAATTTCCCTTTCCCTTTTCCTGGGAGGCCTGAGCAAAAGTGTGAACACCTAGGAGGAACAGAGCCAGGCTAAGAGAGACAAAACTAATGCCCCCACAGCAAGGACCAAAGTCACCTTAATTTCCACATCTGGAGAAAGAAAAGTTCAAAAATTAAAAGAAATTTGAAAATGGGCCTAAAGCACAGCATAGTATTTCCATTTTTAGGAAGTCTAATTCTATATGCTTTGAGTCATTATTTGTGCACAGTTAGCCACGCTGTACTCTGCACAGTCTGTTTAGTATGCGATTTCACTACACAACTGACTCTGTTCAAATCTCACGCCTCTTCTCCAGCTCAATACGAAGAAAGAAGGAAGGAAATTCAGCAAGAAGTTCACAGAAACTTCTGAAACAAAATTCACTTGCGTGTATTCTTTAACCACTGTTAACCCCTGATCTAGACGTAATGAGCACATGAACTAGTCGAGCGTCATTCAAATCATCCATACCAGAAACACAATTTTCATTTCTCATTCCAACATCTTACTAAATCCTATCTGGTATTTCTGTGCATCCTTAATCGAAAAAGGGCATGGCTTTGGCTAGGGTTCACTCAAGCAATCATCATCATGGACTTTATAACTCGCATTATGAAATTGCAGCGTTGCCACTGCCCTGCCCACCGGCTGCAGCCTTCTCCTGCTTCCCACCTCCCACTCCCTCAGCTCAGGGGCAGGGGGACAGATCCCAGGGATGGGACTTTTGGACCACACTTTCAGTTTACAAAAAAAACCAACCCCACAATCCAACACACCCACATTGCCAAAGTTTTACTGGCAACGCTGTTAAAGGAAAGAGGACCTTGGCCAATCCCTGGGTACAGGCGTAGGACTAACAGCCTACTTCTCACCCCTCGTGAACCACAACAGGCATCCAAGAGCCTGTCCTTGCCCAAGTTCACCAGCACCCTCACCAGCATCGCTCCGTCCTCCCAGGCACCGTAAGGCAAAACCATCAAAGGTGAATCTGCCTGAGGAACCCTCTATGCACAACCCGCCAAAAAAGTGATCCAAACCCACTGCTTTTCAGGCAGGCATTAGTGGATCTTCAAAGCATGTTTACAACACCTTGACTTCCTTCAGGACATCCTCATTTAACTCAAGGGCTTTTTTCTATCTCAATTGGTTTCATAAGCAAGAGAAATCAAACAGTTCATTTATCCAGTGCTGGTTAATTGGCTGTGATGAAACACAAATTTTGTTTGACAACATTTGGCCATGAATGATAAACAGTCTTCAGAGAGAACACACAGTATCTAGCACTTCATGCAGGGCACACCCAGCTGCGTGAAGCACAGACAACTCAAATGAAGTTTTTTTATTTAAAAAAAAAAAAGGAGGAAAAAAAAAGCTGGCAATCCCGCTTGTAATAAGGAATGATATGTTTTCAGAAGGCATTTAAAAATACCAGAAACTGCCTTAACACTGCATCCAACTCCCTCCCAAAGACACCTGTTACCTATTTCAAGTATTTTTCTTACTTGTACCATGAATAGCAAGAAGTATCTAAGGAGTCAGCATGGCATGCTTCTCCCAACTTGTGTGTCAAGTATGGCATAGCTACTAGTCCTGTCACTAAAATCAAGTACACAATCCTAAACACTACTCTGTCAGCTTTTAATACAAATGCATTCACATAAGAACTGTTAAAAGAGGGAGAAATTAAAAAATAACTGCCCTGCAACAACAAAATTAACACAAACCCACCAACACACAGAACAGGAACATGCTCTGGTGTCACCAAGAACTATTTAATACTTACTTACTATACTTACTACATAAAAGTGAATGTGTAGTCTTAACTTCTAGCTTTCTACCTTACGGTAAAGAAAAAAACCACACAGAAAAAAATAAAACATTTCCTACTAAAATGATACAGCTTTGCACAACAAAGTACAAAGTATTTTAGAGGATAATCACAATGTTGCAAATACGGAAGTACTACAATCAAAGTCATCTTCATAGAGTTTTATAACACTGGAATTGGGAACAAAACTAAGAAAAAGAGTTTACGGAGAATTCAAGTAATATTCACATGTGTCAAGAAACAGGAAAAAACAACTTTTCAAAAGGACAGAGTATTCTGTTTTATTTCTCTCCCTCGCTCCTTTTGACACAAAGGCTGCAGTTTTCCATCAGCTCTGGTTAATACCGCAGTGGTATTCTGTGCCAAGGGAGGGGTATTTAGCCTGGGGTGGGTTCAACTGCAAATGGTGTCTGCTCCACCAAAGAAAAGGTTGGTTATAGCAGCAGTATTCTTAAATTATAACTCAGTATAAATCAACTCGCTGTTAGGCACACTCAACACAGTAAGACTGCATACGTGAGCATAAGAAAGCTTGAGCCATAATCTCATTTAGATATTTTGATGAGAATGAACTTTCACATAGCTCCGTCTGTAGAAGAGAGCTATCCCTCTTTCCAAGGTTTCATTAGAAGGTCTGAGCTATCGGTAATACAATGCAAATACAACTGTATTGGTAATACGATACAAACCAATGATTCCATTAATATAAACACAAATGTCTCCTTTCTATAACATTAACACAAATGTTTCTACCCCACACCCTTCATGTCAGGGATACCTTCTGCACATTAACAGGGAGATCATAAAGTACTGTAAGAGCTGGATGTGAACACCTTTGTACATATTGTGAGGGTGGGAGACCTTTAAAAAAAAAAAAAAAAAAAAAAAAAAAGTAAGTTGGACTAGGTCAGGTTAATGTTTCATGAGAACTACCAGGGAGGGCAGAGCTAGCAGTTTGCTGTAGGCACTTCTTCTTGCTCAGCTCCAAAACACCGCAGAAATCCCCAAGAAAGCACGATTTGCCTGGACTTGCTGCTGCTTCTCAGACAAATGAGCACAAATCCTTCACCACCGTTAGTCGAGAAAAATTTCACAGTAATTTTTGTAAGAGCATGTTGTTAATTCCAGTGTCTCAGTTAAATGACATTGCAAGTAATTACATCCTGCTCTTTAGTTTTATGTGCCAGATTCCCCCTTCATCCCTCAAAACTGTATCGAGTTACCCAAGTACTAGCCAGCCAGCGTCTTCTACTTGAGAAGCCACCACACTGCAATGATGGATAAAAGAATTATAGTGATCATTTGTAACTCAACACTAACTACTGGAAAAGGACTTGGGGATCCTTCAGAACTAAAGAGGCTCTGTAAGTATAATGTTTCATTAAACAAGTTCAGATGAGAAATGGGTATATTATATACATGAGATTCAGCACATAGAAGCAAGGACTGTAAATGGACTAAGGTAAAACTTAACACCCAGCAATTGGATTTTAGGAAATTCCTAACTTTAGCAGTTGCAATAGAGCTCATTTAAAACCGAGTTTTAAGTCCACTTCTAAAATATACTCCTAAAATAGCTTAAAATTGTTTACATCCAGGAAAAATTTGCAAGACTGGTTTGATGTAATTTACTCAAGGGATCTTAAAAGATCCAAACCTACCCGTTCTTTAAAAAG
This sequence comes from Aquila chrysaetos chrysaetos, assembly GCF_900496995.4. Classification (NCBI taxonomy): domain Eukaryota; kingdom Metazoa; phylum Chordata; class Aves; order Accipitriformes; family Accipitridae; genus Aquila; species Aquila chrysaetos. The sequence goes on from NC_044025.1 coordinate 20,614,096, forward strand.
TCATATTTTTGTGCAAAAGTATTGCACAGTGATGAAAATGTCTGGTTCCTCCCTCCCCCTGATTAACCTTACACAGAAACAAAGTTCCCAGCTCTTTTTCTTCATAGAGAGCAGAGCTGCTCACGGGATATCAACTTCAGTCCCTCCTTTTTGTCCTGTCTCTTCAGAAACAGTAGAGAAATAGGGAAGCCTAGGAAGCGACAGCACAACTCCCTGCTCTCTCCTCCTCTCTCGGGGGACGCACACAGCAGAGGAAGGTTCATCATTCCTCCATCAACTGTCCCTCCACCTGCCACAAACGAACCGCACAGGCAGATGGCACAGACCAATGACCCAACAGTGGTGTTACTGACTCTCAAAGAATATCTCTAAGATTGAATGCTGTGATACAACAAAGCCATCATCTACTGAAATGGTCATTTTCTGCACCTACCACAACACCAAGTCAGGACTCCGAGTCAGGTAAGACAGAGGAGCCTCAACGTACTCTTGTTATCAATAACCGAGCCTGAGCCAGAAGTAAAGCTCATTTCTGCTGCTAAGTGAAGCAGAATTTGCCTTCTCTGACGGATGTGCTCGATCCCCTTTAACCAAACCAGCAGTATTTTGGTACCGGCTCCGAAGGAGGTAAAGGCCTGAGCCGTAGCCGGGCCAAGAACTCCGGTAGCAAACCCACCAAGGAGCAGAGTGGCACAGGGAAAGTGGTGGGTACGAGGAGCCTGGTGCATACCTCTCCCACTGGATGCAATTTGTCTACGAGCCAACCACTTTATCCCATAAATGTGACGGCCTAAGTGAGCCTTCTTGGAGCTCTCCTGGCTAGGCAGCGCGGCTGCACGGCGGCGATCTCCAGCAACGAGATCTTTTAGCAACAACAGATGGCTGGATGAGCCCGATTTGAGTTCTCCCTGGACGGCAACTGGACTGCACGCCATGAAACTCTCCCCTTGAGCAGGGATGCCTCTCAACGTTAAGAGGTATTAGTCGTTTAGCTCAAGTAAGTAAGTTTTAAATGGAACGAATCACTTAAAGTTGTAATATGCTGTGATTTAGGATGCTGTTTGCTTAGCTTTACTGACTCGGTGCGAGTAGCTCGATTTGCCGAAGCCTTAGGCTGCAAGCTGTAAACTTTCACTTAGATTTACTGAACATGTACCCACTTAGTCAAAACAGGGGCCTCCAGCGCCAGCGTAAATCAGGAGATAAGGAGGCTTCAAGGCCACCATCGTCAACAGCAGCTGCAACTCGACAAGATAACGAACGGCCTGTCTGGAGACGGTGCGGGAGTCCAATAAGGAGTCAGAAGGTGTCGGAGGATCTCAGACCGGGATCACTATTGGACCAAAGGGCGCGTGGAAGGCGCATGAAGAGCGCGTGAGGGGCGGGTGAATAGTCTACAGAGGTTTAATTGCCCAGGGATTTCTTTGTTCGGGTTGGTCCCTCCTCGGAGACATCCAGCTAGAGTCAACCCTGCTGCTGTACCACTCTATTAAATTATTTATTTTTATGAGATTCGATGCCTGAAAGTCTGTTTCGGGAAACCCGAGGGTTCAAACTTCGGAGCGAACTAACACTGGACACCTGGATGGAAGGTAAGTGATTAAGTAGCATGCTAAACTTTGTAATCCTAAGCAATATAAAGGATTGATTGCACACATATAATTTTTTAGACATAAACCGCTGATCAAATTCTTTAAAACACTCATCTGCGACACCTTCCCAAGTTTTTGCGTTTCTATTTGCTTCATCTTGCAATACCAAAACTACTTTCAGGGACATGGGCTTTCTTAACCAAGGCAATGATATTCTTTTTAACATCATCTGAAGCTCAAGTCCTGACATCCTACAGTTCAGAAAATAAGAAAACCAAAAGTACTACAGAGCAGACTGAACTCAGCAGAGCTTTGCCATCCACTGGGAACACAATTTTGTTTCTCATGCAAATCTCAACTCGACAAACTTCAGCCCAATTCAATCTCGCATTCAAACAATGACATTCTCCTCATCCTTTCAATTCTCCATCGCTGGTAGATTCTATAATTTGCACAGTGCAAAGATGGAGCATCACGAACACAAAATTTTTTACATGCAATCTTTTCATGTCCACACAGGCTAACCAAAACATATTCTAATACTGTTTCCCAACAATATTCTGCAGTTTAATTGGGCAGAAACTTAATAACCGAATTCCTGTGCCTACATGTTCTTCTGTTTCAACTTTGAAGCCAAGACAATTGGTGTTTAAATTTTATTAAGCAATAGTTATTCAGACATCCAACATTAATCTGGCTATTATAGTTCTGACTTCCTCACATTAATTTACTTTCATAAAAGATATCATTACATTTGAGTGTTACGAACTCTACGGCATTAGAATTAAGAAAGGATTCACATCACAGAAATTCTCTGATAAATATGCTCTGTATAAGATTTGAAACAGTAGACAACGTTTTAATGAGGTGCCATCTAAACTAAAAGAGTGAAAAGGCATAAGGGAAAAATCACATTCATTTCAAGGTTCACATACTTCTCCCATCTTATCAGAACTACAGAAAAAGCAAGGAGAGAAAAAGTTTATCACATACACTACCCAGGTTTAACTGCCGTTTCCTCCAGCCTTATTGAAAGATCATCCGCTTGCGCTGTCTCACAAGACATTTATCTTGGACTTCCTATTGTAACCAAGGTTCACACGTTCTACTGCATAACACACTAAAATGAACATCAGGGTTTGAGATAATAAATTCTGGCACTGTATAAACCACTTAGGTCTTTTGTAACTGCTCGCAGTAGTAAGGCCTCTTCCACATGACAGCGCTGTATAAATACCGATAGCATCTCTGTCTCTTCCCCTTGCTCTTTCAAGCACAGCTTATTTGCTAAACACACCTTTTATTCGATGCATCTTCACAACACAAGCAGCAGTAATAGAATATTTTGGAGCTATTAATACATCATGCACCCAGCTCTACTTGGTACTTAAAGCAAAAGGTAATTTTTTAAATTTGAGAGCACAGTACGGGTGTGGTTCCTAGTCCCTGGTCCAGGGCAGACGCCCAAAGCAGTTCCCACCCCGTGTCGTGCTCCTGCCCACACCACTCTCCTGGTTGTGCTGACACAGCCATTTATTGGAGCTGGCTAAGCTGAATTAGGGAAATCTGTGCAGGTTCAAAATAGGTATTTTGGGAGCAGGGTTATTTTTGAACACAGTTAAGTTCAAACACTCCATGGTCCCCAAAAGAGTCGTATCAGCATTAGAGAGCAGGAATAAGCAACCTGTTTAAAACAAAACAACAACAACAAAAATCTAAAAGTCTCATTAAATTACTGCCTATGTTTTTTGCATCACAGCATCACAGGTGGACTTTGTCTGCAACAGCTGATGAGCAGCGTGGTTATGACTGATGAAACAAGACCAAGAGGATGCTGGAGAGCAGGTGAGCAGAGTAGCCGGTGTTAAGGAACTTCACCATTTTACAATTTAACTCTCTTCAGAAACATGGGAAAACTCTCGAGGTATGCTACAGAACGACCGAGTAGCACAACAAAGTGAATGTTTCCACACTGTTACCAGAACAGCCGAAGGGGGTGGAGGGGAAGCATCAAAAAGCCAACCGAGTTCATGCATGTCAGCATGGAAGTATCTTTTCAAAAGTGACAGCTTGAACTCACATAGCACCAACAGTCCTCATTAGCAGTTACGGTATTTCCAGGATTGCTTTGCATTTTGAGAACTGGAAGGCTTCATAGACTTCTTAAAATCCACAATTTTGCATACCAGAAAAGAGAGAATAAGAACTTTAACTCCAATTACCAGTTTTCAACCCTAACTTGTATGCAAAACGTTTACCAAATTCATTACCATTTGCCACCTGTCTAAAAACTGCTATCAATACATGAATGACATGACAGCTCTGAGACCTGGGATACTTTCTGGTAACTTAAAACCTCCTTTTTCAATTTAAGTACACTAAGATGATGAGAGTGCATATTAGTTAAACTTTGGAAAAACCCACTAGAGGAGTATTTAAGATTTGCAGACAAAGCAAAAAAAAATTTCAAGCGAGAGGAAGGGACCAGAACTATCTACAGAGGTAAGCTGAAATTCAGCAGGAAAGCCACAGCTTTGATGTGCAGTGCTTCCAAACAAACACTAGTTAAAAAAGTTGGGAAGTTTTAACCTTTCATCCTACCTATTAAATGCCACCTCTATTTTATAATCCCCGTAAGCAGACTGAGAAAAACATTAAAATTTCAGCAGCCACTGAGTACCAAGACATTTAGTATAGTATCAATTACTTCAGGAAACAGTTGATAAACGTTAATTTAGCTATACAAACCCTTTTAATAAAATGACGTTACCTTTTTTTCCCCTAATGACGTTAAGTTGGGGGTTTTATTCCCCTCAAAGTTCTTACAGCTTTTTCTCACTTTTCTGGATGTGGCCTTAAAACAAAAGTCATGCTGTTCACAGGTCTATCAGATTTAAGCACCAAAAAGAGACACCCAGGAGAGAACTTGCGCTGCTCCCTGTTCCTAAGGTCCCTGTGTCCCAGGCAGGACAGCCGGGAATCAAACGGTGCCTTCGTGGTCGTCCCTGCAGAGCACCAGCACCGCTTGTGTGCAACCCGCTCCCACCCGAGGGCCGCACAGTTGCACCAGAGATATGATAATTATGAATAATACTAATTACGAAGTACCTTCCACAGAAGATATGTAAACAGTTTTTGGTCGACCCAGACCAAAAACTTAACTTCTGCATTTGATAAACTAGTAAAGGCGTTGTGCAAGCTGGTTTTGAACTGCTGTTCCTAACGTATTTTTAACTGTAAGCTAAAAGACTTGACAGACATGAAAGTGCAAAACATAGAATCATTACATATATAATTTAAAGTCAGCAAGACTCAGTGAACCTTGCCACTAGAGAAGGAAGTTAAGCTTTCTGACATATGAATTTAAAAAAAAAACACAAGCAACCTTGCAAAAGTTTTGTCAAAATTCAGTTGAATTTCAAAACACTTAATGCAATAGACCAGTTCAGTTTATACAGAGACTTCCAGGGCATCAGTTTGTTACAAAGCTTAAATCTGATAATGTCTCTGTTAACAGATAAAACTGCTTTCAAGTGCTACAGGAATTACATGGCAAGAAATGCTTCTCATTGCTAAAGCTTCCAGGGATACGGTGGACAAACTAGCTTCAATTAAACAGTTTTGTTGCCTTTCTTAGGCACCTGGCACATATGGCAACTCCTCATTTTTGGTTGAATTAACTGAATTCTACTAAGGACAAGCTAAGATTAATTTTTTTAAGGTATGATTCACTATTTACTTACACATAATAATTCAAAAAAATATTAAGTTGTATAACGGATTAAAATAAATTGTATAAATACAAAGTACACTCCCGCTAGCAAGAAATCACCCCATTATACCAGCCAATGAGATCCAAATTTTGTATTCCTCTTCAATAGAAACAAAGATTAAACCACACCCATTTTTGACCATCTTTAGTTTTCGAGCCTGTCAGTAAATCATGACTGAACGTACTTTAACATTCCTCTGACTAAATACATGCTGGCGTGTGTCGTGAAGAGCGAGCAGGAGTGCCACGCCGGTGCTCCCCTCTCCCTGCCCATGCCCCCCCCCCCCGCACACTGCACTGCTCCTCTGCATCGGCAAAGCAAACGGCAATTGGACTTACCCCCCAAAAACCCCCAAACAAACAAAAAAATCAACACGAGCTCTTCGGGCCAATTAGGTGCATGAAGAGGACGCTGTGAAAACATCTTTAAATGTCAATTCAGCATGGATCATGCTTCATGTGGCCATAAAAAAAATGTAATTTTTTTCTTAAAAAAAAGAGAAAACTGGAGAAAAAATGAAGAAAAAAAGTCGTTTTTTAGGAGTTTATTAGTGATTAACAAATTTAAGCTGAAGACTAATTGTTAAAACTCTCTCCTAGTAAAACATATTTCTGGTAATTATTGGCTAAGAATGTGTCACAGTACAAACGTATTTTTTCCTCGTTAAATATAATTGGTGCAGGTATTTCAGCAGAAGTAATCATTGCTCCAGGAAAAACCTTTTCACCCTTTATCTTTTAAAGGCTACCTACACCATAGTTTTCACTGTGTCAGATCTGTTTAACATGATGCTAATTTATCCTATCAGCATCACAAGGACAAAATTAAATATAGTTCCCAAACTTCACCAGTCAATTTAAAACAATATATCAAGCAGGTACAGTGGCCATACTGCCTTCCGCCTACAGCCAGCATGAATTGCAGTAGCTACATACCAGCACGGGTCACTGACATACAAACCACACGCAGACTGGAAAGTTTAATGGTAAATCTCAAACAAACAAATAGAAAAGCTTACCACCAGCAGCCCCCTACCCACCCAAATATACAAAAACCTACTCCAAACACACAAAATTATCAGTAAGCTCTTTTCCATACAGGACCACCCAGCACATCAAAAAAAGACATGATATAGGAGAAATAACAGTCCATTTTACCTCATCTTGGCCCATCTTTATGCTTCACGGCACTTGCAGTTAAAAGAACAAAATAGTATTAAGAAATGATTGTAAAATCAAGCACTTTTCAATCACAGCAATTTCCATTATGTTACTAGTCTTATTTATGCCAAAATAGAGTACAACTCGCTAAATTAAATTTACAACGTGTTCCTTCATTAAGTCCTTTAACCTGTTTCTCCATATTCAATTTTTCTGAAATTTTTAATGGCTCAATTTTTCAGATTTGGACTTTCACCAAGCAATTTTTAAATTATTTAAATAAGGAAATGCTTATGCTAATAGTAATGAAACGCCAGAAAATGAAATTGGCAGATTTCTGATTTTTTTTCCAGAAATACTGGTTACTCCTCTGCCCACAAAATACGTAACATCACACAAAAACTAAATTCCCATTTTGATGTGGCTTTTTTGGTTTGCTTTTACGCTCCCCTATAGGAAAAATACTCCATTAGTTGCTCTGCAGCCAAACTATACAAAGAGAATTGTGGACTATTATCTCCTCATCCTACTCACTTTAATGATTTGTGCACATCAAAGCCTGATTAAAACCATTTAAGCACTTCCATCACTGAAATCTCTTTAACGTCTTTTGGAAATTAAATTAAATGCAGAAACAAACAAAAAAAAACATACAAATGTACAAAGGTGTACAATTATCATCAGCTAAATTGAGCTTTTATAGTAACGTTAGCATAGATGGTGACATACACTTTTAGTATTTTGAAGCATAATTTATATAAAAATATTGCAGACAACCAATATAAATATCAAATATTCATTTAAAAACAGACACTTGCAACACGGCCACACTAAGGAAAGTGCGTTTACGTTTCTGACTCTTCTACATGGCCCTAAAGCGCAAGAGGGGAAAAAGCACTGAATGTAACTGCCTGCTAGGGTAAATAAAGCTATCACAGCTTGTTTCCAGATTTTCTGATGCTGGAGGACCAGTTACACTAACATTGCCTTATATGGCTTCAGGGTGGTTGCACATTTATCTATGAGTGCGTGTCTATCTATGGGTAGATGCCTACTACCTCAGTATCTACACGCTATACGCAGCTAGAAGAGCAACAAAGCACCTGCTCTGTTCTCCTCATATTTATTTGGTTTCTATATTTGAAACGCACTTCCATTTCTCCCATCGCTGATCGCCATTCAACTCTCGAAGTAAAGGTTCACATGTACCTGGTACACTTCAGTGAGAAAGTAGGAAAGAGAGACTGTGCAGTGGTGTGAAATTTCAGCAGGAAGCAAAACTGTTGAGGAAAGTATCTAATATGGAGTTAATTTACCCTGACGAAATCTTAGGATCTGAGCTAAGGACAAGTTTAAACAATTTTTCCTGTCTGAAGAGTCCTTTTTAACTGGTCACTGGTTAGAAACACTATTTTCCCAATGTTTGGTTCTAAAAATTAAACATACTAATATTTTTTCCTTAAAATTGGAAAATATATGTAAATAAAATTATGTCTGATCCAACTATAGTGAGACACCAAGCACTCAGCTCCGTTTCCAGGAGATTACAAAGTTACAGCATATCAAAACCTGGGTGCCTTCTCGTTTTAAAGTGTATACAGTAAAAGTTACAGAATTTTAAAAGCACCAAGTTTAGGGATCCACTTTGGTTCAACACATTCTCCGACACTTTTCCCAAGCCCAGCAGTCACCCCTGAGAGCTTCGGGAGGGGCACACACATTTCCAGGGTTTGCTTCTCCCCCTCCACAAATAAGCCACTAAACTTAAAAACTGAGAGAAGTTTCAAGTCCAGTCCAAAAGACAAGGATCTTAACGCTACTCTTGGAAACTGCAGATAATGGGGGAAGAAACATCAATCCTTTGCAGGAAAATAATCACAGTGCTAACACTGAAGAGAACCGCACCATTATTCTGGCCTGTTGTCTAGTACATCTAGTCTTCACACCCCCAATGTAGCAATGGGAATATATAGGAAGAAACTGCCGTGAGGCTGCAGAGGAGTATACCTATCCACAGGGAGAGATTTCGAATGATAAAACAGTCTCTCCTGAAAAACGTGGTCACTACAGGATTACAGTATTACTAAAAGTACACTCTGTATTTGTTTAATTATAAAACATGGAAAGCAACACACTCAAGTAAACTATCAATAAATGTTATGACATGAATAAAAACTAAGATGAATGTGAAAAAAGAGAGATCAATAAAAGGGGGCTATGAGCTGTCCAGTGATGTATTCTTGGGACTGGGTACCATAGCTCAATAGAAAGAAGTGCAAGAAAACTTCTCTTAATGAGCTGTTAACAGAAGAAAATTAGTTCAAGACTTCAGGGAAAGAACTTCTGTTATTTAATGTTTGTACAGTACCGAGCACAAGGAGATTTTTTTTTGTCTTTTTTTCCTGTTGGTACCTGGTGCTACTGCCAGTTAATAAATCCGGTTTTAATTCATCAGCAAGAATTAATGAATCAAGTAAGAACAAGAGACAGAGACATGACAACTTGAAGAACTACAAGCTAATGCACTTGGGGAGAAAATAAGTTCACTACGTTAGGGAAAAGACAGATTTGAAACACAAAGTTGGAGAAAGAAACTTGGAAGGTAGTAAGAATTACAGAGCCTGGGGAGATGGCAGACACCAAATTAGACACGAGCGCATGAGGCAAACAATATCACAGCTACGGGGAAAATGGAATTTTGGACGGCACGTACAAAGCTGGCACAGAACCAGACAAGGAAGCAAGCCGTGCTACGCTGCAGCTATGTGCTGTGCTAGGCACCTTTACAAAAGTCATAGGCAACATCAGATTTTCATTTCAGAGGGTACCAATACAATTATTCGAAATGGGAAACCTCAACTCAACAGGAATATGTACATCTAGTTCAAGTATCCAAAAGGAGAATAAATCCGGATACCCACAGGAGAAAAATATAAAGCAAAAGAACAGTACTACTTCAAAAATTCAGGCTGACTAAACTTACGAGAAAAGCTTTATGACAGGAAGGAGCACGAGCCTGTGCAGTTTTATTTCCTAAGCAGTGACAGAACCCCTATCATTTCACAAGCTGGAAAGCATCTTGTTAGTCATTAGTAACTGCAGAGAAGGAAAAATCCTGCAAGAGAAAAATAATTGCCAGGCAAGTTTTACAGTTCTATGAACCCGATTTCCTATTTTCTTATTTTAACACAGCTAGCAATATATTTTACATACATCTAACCCTCGTCTATCCAAATGTAATCTGTTAAAGTTTCCTGACTCATTTCCCGACAGTCCCTCTTCATCCTATGGCCCCTCCATCTCCCCACAATTTGAGGCGTTCTTTTCTCACTGCTTAGTGAAGATGACATCACCATCCCTTCTTTCTTGATACAAACTCCAAGACAGACATTAAAATCGAATGACAAGGAAGGCAGGTGAACTTGAGTTTAGTTATTTCTTAGCCTCTGTTAAAGGTAACTGTGAGACTATAGTAATGAGAGAAAGGAAATATGCCTGTAGAACAAACCACATGTGAGTAACAATCTGAAATTATGTGGCCGAGAACAATTACTGCAGCAGAAAAGAAACCTCAGAGTCACTAAAATCTCAAGACTATTCTTACATCCTCTGACAGGTAGACCCCAAATATGACACTGTGCAACTAACTTTCCTCCCAGCTCTATGTACACATTGCTGCTGGTAGAGGCGGCCTCTTGAAGGATGCTCATACTCTTTCCATATGCGCAGCAAAGGCAAAATCTGCCTATAGGAGAGGTGCTCATTTCATGTCTCAACTCTCAAGATTCAGCCTCAGACACGGCTATCAGTGGTTAATATTTCTACCCTCAACATCGTAGATTTCTGTTGATCTAGAGCAAAGAGTAAGAGTAGTAACAATTAAAAAAACTCAGAAAACAAGAGGGTGAGCAGGAAGGAAAGGAAGAGAGGCATCAGAAGCAGATATGAGCTCTTATGGCAACTCTCACAAGCACTGAAAATACAGGCGGGGGGGACAGTAGTTTCACCTTCACTTGGTCACAGAGTCCCCTGTCTGCTTCAAAAGATGCTGCGAACTGCTCTGTCAGTCAGTAACGCACAAGTCCTGTATGTCTTTAGTCACATCCAACATCCAGGAGCAACCACGGTGGAAAAAAGTGCAGCAGAACATCCTTGCCAGCAGCTGTGAGCTAGAAAAGAAAGAAGGAACTAACGTGTATGTGCCAACTTATTATCTACTAACTGTAAAGTCAGGGCAGGTTTCTGCTGCAACTGTTTACCTACAAAACCTGAACAACGCAAAGTATATGGCGTTTGCAGATAAAAATATGTGGCATCTTCTCATTAAATAGTTGGGTCATAATCACGCAAAAGCATTTGTATATTCTGGCTTACTAAGAAGACGACCTAGAAATCCTAGTAATATTTCACTGAAGTTTCATCATGCTTTATCACGTTCAGATCATTATAACTGGGAAGAATGCAAAACACACAAATATGAACTACTTTTTTTTTTTTGGTTGCTGTGTGCCTTCTTGCACAAAACCTAGCCTCTTGCAGAGGGGCTCAGTCTCGTTCTCTCAGTGTTTGAGACATAGGAGAAAAGTCATAAAATGAGAAGTGCAGAGATGTTTAAAGAAAATATTAAGGACCAGAAACCGTTTTTGAGACTAGAGTTGAAATTTACTGTTTTCTTTCATGATTGTTAAAACTGTTCAACAGAGGAGAGCTTGCTCTTGCTCAAAGCTGCAAATACATCGTGCAGCAGTTAGGAAGTCATAAAAATCAATATTGATACATTAATAAAGCCAAGATATTAATAATGCCAAAGGGTAAAATTTTCTTTCTTGTTATTGACCAACAAGAACTGCATGATTACCATTACGAGCCATCATCAAACTCCAGTATAACACCTATATACAGTACCTATGTGACTAAGGCTGTCTATATCACACCTTGCTGAGGCATACGACACAACAGTAGCGCTGTGAGTTTAATAATGTTTCTCTCATTACAGGAGATAACGAAATGACAAATCGAGCCTACAACCACTCCTCCAAAGCGCTTGACTAGACCCTATTTCGCAATAACGCCCCTGGGCTGCAAAGCACTCCATTCCAGTGACTTCAGAGGAGTATTCAGAAGTTTTAAAGAAATGTAAGGAACGAGAAATACACCCATGAGGAGAAGTTCAGTAATAGAAGGGAGCTGGCAAGAAGGTGACAAATAAAAGCACAGACTTGGGCAGAACAAGTTAATTTCAAACACTACTGATGCTGAGTAAGTGCCTGTTCAGCTCACACAGAGGCAAGTGGGAGGTCTGACTGACATCAGTGGAAACATGTGAACATTTAAAACCGTCAAGAGTCTTCGTAAGTAAATGATCAAACAAGACCGTAATAAACTGAGGAGACGGGCTTCTGAAATAGAGGGGCCCACACATGCAAAGCACAGCTCTCTCTTCATCAGAACATCATCTTTTCAGGCTGTATTTGAGATACGGGCGTAAGCACTCTCAGTTTTCCCCCAAAACAAAGTTAACCACTTTCCCATTTCAAGAAGTGAATGAAAGACACAGCAACTGAAAGCACTAATATCTGTATTACAGGTCTCAACGCTTTCTTGCTTCGTTGTGTTCATCGGAGAAAAAAAAAAGAAAAAAAGAAAGGGAAAAAAAGCACTTCTCAGCCCAAGCTCAAGAAACGTTAAGCGATCGCCCTTTTGATTACGAAGTATAACACAACCCTCATCAGGGATGATGCTTTTACGTAACAGCCACCTAGTCGCTCACGAGGAGGATGTCGTTGCGTGTCAATAACCCCAAGAGTCTCCCTTCTCCCGACCTTCGGCAGCACCTACCCGAAGCCATTTCCTATGACCACCGCAGCACCCAGCAGCACCCAGCCCTGCCAGCTCCATCCCCGGAGCGGCTCAGGGCCTCAAACGCAGAGAGCAAAGGGGAAGGAACAAAGCCCTGACGTCAATTACTGGAAAAGGATTAAACCCATCAGCTAAGAGAGGGGAACGCATCGGCCCCATTAGCACCGGGAACCGTCCCGAACGTCTCTTGCCCGCCGGGGTCACCCCGGTTTTGCTCTCCGGGGTGAGGGACGCGGCGGGGGAGCAGTGCCCGGCCCAGACACCCACCGCCGCTGCCGCCGGGTGTGTAACTCCTCTCGGTGTGTCACTCGCCCGTGCCCGTGTGCGGGGAAACGCGGCGGTCCCGCGGTTTTGAAAAGGGAGAGATGCGCCGTGGAACGGGGCCATCCCAACCGTCCGGAACAGCAGCCCGGCGGGGCGCGGGGGGGGGGAGGACGGACACGCACGGACCCGGGGACGGGACGGGGCCCGCGCAGGTAAAGCTGGCAACGGAGAGCCGGGCCGCGGCGGGGGAGGGACGGCTCCGCGCCCGGGGAAGCCCCCCAAGAAGTGAGGCGGGGGCGGGGGAAGCAGAGCCGGGTCCGACGGCGGCCGCTACCGGGATCCTGCCCCTTCCCCGCCGGCGGGGACCGGGGTGGGGGGGGTGGGGGGGTGGAGCCGGTCCCGGCGGACACCCCCCCCCCCCCGCCCGCCCCGGCGCGCGTCCCCACCCCCGGCCGCGTCTCACCTCCGTTCGCCGCTCCGCTAGGCCCGGACCATTTCCTGGCTGCCGCCACCGGCCCGCCGGGCGGGGAGGACACGAAGAGGCCCGAGGGAGCGGGGGCGTCGCCGCCGCCGAGCCACCGACCGCCCGGGGAGCGCAGGAGCAAAGCCCGGCCCCCGGCGGGGGGGGGGGGGGGGAAACGGGGCCCGGGGGGGGTTGGGGGGGGGGGGGGGGCTCACGGGCGGGAGGCGACGGCGGCTCCCCAGGGGTCCCGCCGCTCCATCGCGGGACGGGGCCGGGCTGGCGGCGAGGCGAGGTCGGGGAGGGCCGGCGACGTCGGCCTGGGCTAGACCCTCGGCCCCCTCGCCCGGCTCCGGCCTCCCTCCCGGCCTCCCTCCCTCCCTCCGCCCGTCCTGCCGGGCCGCGGCTCCTCCCGCAGCCGGGCACTCTCGCTACCCGGCAGCCCCCGCGCCGCCGCAGCCCCGCCGCCGCTCACGTGACCCGCCGACGGGGAGGGCGGGGACGACGACGACGGGGGGGGGGGAACTCCGCGAGCACGTGACCCCGCCGAGCGGGGAGGTGGCCGCGGGCCCGCCCCCTCCCAGTTCGTGGCGGGCGTCACGTGGCAGGGCGCGGGGAGTGCTCCCGCGCGCTCCGCCCCCTGGCGGCGGTGGGCGGGGTCAGAGTAGCCCACACCCCCCTTTCCCCCCCCCCCGCGAGCTCAGGGGCGGTTAAAGTCCGTTAAAAAGAGCTCTCCTTCGCAAGCGATTGCGTATTTAAATGTAAATATTGCACTCCGGCAAGACAAACCTCCCTTTTTTTTTTTTTTTCTCTCTCAGTCGACATTTCTGCTACATTTCGAGGGCTGACGCGGGCCGTGAGGATGAACTGACGCACGACAGGGCACGAAGCTGCCAGCGGCCTACAGACAGCTCCGAGCAGGGACACGCCGGCCTGGGCCCTGCCCGCTCGGACCCAGCTTTTCAGAATTCAGTTTTTCTGCATAATTGCTTCAGACGTCTTTCCCCCGCTCCCCAAAGCGCCCCCAGAGCCCTCCCCGGCCCCCCCAAGCCAGCCCTCGCCTCACCTCACGGTTCTTAAAACCGCTCTTGCTCTTTTCTGCAACTTAACTGCTTTGGTTTATAATTCAGGTTTTCGTCTCGGCGGAGCGTTGGGGTGCTGGTTTTTGACCTAAAACAGCCGAGCAGAGCACAGCGTTCAGAACTCCCGACTGACCCAGGGGAAACACAAGTCACCTCACCGGATATCCCGGGCGGACAACCCCGTTACACCAGCAACGTTACCAAAACTTCCAAAATCAGCTTTGAAAATCATTTCCAAAATAGGCTGTTTCTGAAAAACCTACAACTATACTATATAAATATTTTGAAACAAAAACTACTTCTTCCACATACACCGATTTTGAAACATACTGGAACATAGTTCTACTTTGGGTTCATATTTTTAAGAATAATATTTTATTTTTGTTTGAAATCCGCAAGTCAAGTGCAGCACAATGGTGCAAAAAAAAAAAAAAAAAAAAACCACAAACCAAAACAAAACCAACCCCTTTTTTTTTTGCACAACAAACTCCAGAATCTAAGTCTTTAAAAAAAAATAAAAAAAAAAAATCTCCAATACTATGATTGCAGAGACCATTCATACAAAAATGCCATAAAAAGAGACAATAATAGTTTTAAGTCTAGAGCCAAACAGTTCATCACTATTTTAACTGGCAGTTAAATCTTCAGATTGTTATGACACTGAAATACAACCAACAACAAAACATGGTCAAATTCGGGTGGAACCCAAAACTACCTGAAAATTAAATGCACCTATAACTTCCCTCCTTTATACAGGCAGGGAAAGCACAGGCAGCTCCTTTGAGAAAGTAACACTGTACTGCAAATAACAGAAAGGAACAGGAAATAATAAAAATACCCTGTTCCTATCAGGTTTCAATGATGTCTCTAAAATTCTGCCAGTGACATTTTTGATATACCAAATCTCAAAAGTCAAACTTAAATTCTGGTATTATGTTTTGTATTATCCCCCCCACCTTCTCTTACACATCTCAATTAACAAAATTAGGCTGCGAAGATCTGCCTCAGACACCACTGATGTCTCAGTGTCTGGTTAAAAGCAGAGCTTGGATAAATGTAACTTCATAAAGCACATTAAACCCATGGGGTTAAGGTACGTTGAATCGTTCCTTTATAAATCAAATCCATTTGATAGCAAAAGTCTTATTTATTAAGGACTCCTCCCTAAAAAAAAAAAAAAAAATAATCCATCAATCCACAAGAGACTGTATAATGCAGTTTCATTGAGGGCACCCAAAAACCTGTTTCTGACTGACAGATGTTTGATTAATAAAGACCTGGACTAGCAGATCAGGTTGTCTCTCCCTTCTTCTGCTCTCCCATCAGTTCGGGTTTTTCCTTGAAATGTGATGCCTTTTCCCGAGGCTATTTTTCTACTAGACTGCATCAATTGCTTCCCTTCAATTAGCAATGGCAGCTTTACTTGTAATTGGATGGATTAAAACTGAGGCTGTTCAGAGCTACACAGGTCTCATGTAACTGCTTAGTAAATATAACAATTTCTACTTAGCAGGTTTAAAAAAAAAAATAAAATCTTTTGGACTTGACCTAGAGCTTTGGCAGGCAGTAATTAAAGAAATACCTTTCCCGTTGAAAAAAATTTGAATCGAAGCATCCAGTAAGAAATCAGGATGTGATCTAGTGAAAGATGAACTGGTAAGGCTCTTGACAGGCTGGTGGGTTTTACTCTGTAAAATAAGAATATGTAGAGAGAAATTAAACAGAAAGGGCAATTAAAAAAAAAACAACAAAAATATTGTATTTGAAATTAAACATTTTTTTAATAATCTGAGTACAGAGGGACTTACGATTAGTCTCGGACTTAATCAACATTTGGCATCATCAGACATACAGTGAAAGCAGTAAGCCATCTCTTTGAATCTCCTTTCATCTGTTCTCCACTCATGAGCCAACAGTGGACCAGAAATTAAATTAAGGTTTCCTTAGTATCATCTAATTATGTTACCTTATCCTAGCGCCTGCTGACAGAACCTAACATACACAAGCATGCCCTTTTGTCTTTGTGAATGGACCCAATCTGTCTGCCTGTACACGCCAAACGTAAACAGATGTACCAAGTGACCAAGCCCCTGAAGTTGACTAGCTTTGTTAGACAACTACTAAGAACTAAACTTCTCTTTTCTTGGCAGAGACAACTTAATGGGGAGAAGTAACATGCTTGCGTGAAGCAGTGCACTTCTGACAAAACCATCTACACACAAACACCAGCGGCATTAAAGAAACGAACGTACAAGATGCTCTCAACAGGATGGCAAAGGTAGTTGAGCCTTGATCCCCATCCTCTCCCTTCTGAACGACCGCCTGTTCCTCATCACAGTCCTCCTTCATATCCACACTGCTGCTGCCGCTGAGCACATCGCCAACCGAACTAAAGCCTATATACTCTTCATAGCACAGGACCTCCACCCAGACGGGCTCCACACCCCTCCTGCAGCCATCACCCTGCAACGAAGAGGTCACTGACAGCAACCTTACCACCACACCTGCTTCAGTCATCACTCACGGCTTGCTGGAACTGTTGAGATGGCCTGAAACCCTGCGCTATAGAAAGTCCTATATTCCAAAGGGCTTCCACACACATGCTTAACTACTGTATCACTTACACTTGGATTTGCAGTAAGCATGAACTTAGCAACTACTGTTTAATAATTTGTTAACTTTTCCCATTAAATGGTACATTCACTCAAGACGACTTAAACAATTTTCTGGTAATTTTATTTACAGTCTGCAGTGTTCTGTAAAACACAGTAATGCTTACAGACTAAAACATACAACGTACATATTTTCAAACATTTAAATAAGCACAGTTTATTCAAAAGTAATTCTACACACTACTTTTTCCATAAAAATATAAAAAATAGTTTAGTTACTATATTTTACCTAAACCAAGATATTTAAGAATTCTTCCACATGTGCTGCCCCCTCCCCCAAAAAGGGCACTCCAACGATATGAAATTCAGGAGACCGCATCAAAAATTAAAATACCAATGCCAACTGCTTCAATCCACGAAAAGCACAAATAACGCTCAATTTGCAACCAGCAATACTTGTTCTGCAGTACATTTGGATTTTGCTTTTGTTGTTTTTTGGGGGTTTTTTTTTGCACTAACTTGCTGCTTCTCCCATGCCAGATTTTCACAGACACGTACACACTATTACATAAAAATAATGGACTGATTATACTGCAGACCATAATGCCAGTCATCATGTGCCCAACAACATGGATTGGTAATCTTGCATTACACAACAATTTTTTGCAAAAATATCAAAAGGGAAACACTCTCCTTTAGGACCTCTATTTAAAGGCGACTCCTTTTCTTACTGAGCATCCAGTGAAAATAGCCTTTTTCCCATGTCCTTGAAAATAGCGCCCATTTTTGTTTGTTACTACTATTTCTCTGGTTTTACTGACCATGTTCTGTATGGAAAGCTAATGGAGTTCTGAAAAACACCCACTCAAGCCCTTCTCTCACTAGGATACATTTAATTTACAAAAAAAGGCACAAAGATGAAACTCCTAAGCAGCATCAGTCATAATTCTTCCCCTGTGCACTGCTCCTCTTTCTTACACAGACACTGCTGCAAGAGACGCTCTGTGTCTCAGAAAATGCTACAAATACATGAGCTAAGGAAACAGGCGAGTTGAAAAGACTAAAGCCTCTGTACAGCACAAGTAGTATATTGATCGTTGACAAATGAACACTATTTAAAGTTTTATGTTGCAGTGAAGACTTGACCTGGAAGCATCAGGAAAAGCCATCAGAAAAAAAAGCTCAGCAGCATATAATACATTTGTTAACAGTGAGATGGAAGGCCCTCTGTGTGCAACATTGTGCATTCAGTTTCAACAATGACAGTGCTCTACAGCCAGCAGTGTAAAACTTTTGCTTCTAATAGTTTAGAGGATTTTCTAAATGTAAGTGAAGCTGTCATAAACAGAGTAGTAGCATATGATGCACAGCATGATCTGCAATAAAAAGCTTTTGCTTTCCAGCATGTAAACATCCAGGTTACCGGACCTTAGCTCATATAAACAAATCTGATGATAGATTTCTGAACTAAAAAAGTAAAATTTTCCATAAAAGGATAAACCACAAAAATACTCTTTCAGTAAGTCTCACGTGCCATTTAATACCTTTCATGTCTCATGAACAACTATGCAAAACATTTAGAAAGTTTTAGCAGTAGAAATGTTGACCAGTTAAACTGCTTGGCAACCACGGGCTCAAAACATCTCTGAAGAGCGTTATCATTCACTAAACAGTTCTAGACTGTACCACACTATTTCTTCTTCTTTTTCTTTGGCGGCTCATCATCAGAACTACTGTCTGTGCTGCTGCTGCTACTGCTGGAGGAACTAGAATCCGATTCGAACTCTGAAGAAGAGGAAGTACTACTCGAGGATGGAGAAGATGAGGAAGTAGAGGAACTCTCATCACTGTCACTATCATCATCAGAAGAAGAGGTAGAAGAATCTTCGCTGTCAGATGAGGAATCACTAGCCGAACTGGCACTGCTACTGCTGCTGGAACTGGTCACACTTTTAGATCTGAAAGAAAACAAATACACAGATGAGAACAGGCCTGCTACAGACAGCATTCGTTACAGTGTTCTTTATACCATGTTGTAATCCAAAGACCAATTATTTGGTCAGAAAATTTCCAGGCCTGACAGTCTAAAACAAATTCCCATACTCCACCCCCCCCCCCCCCCCTTTCCAATTCTGAATGAATGCATTTTGGCCATTTGAGCAACGGCAGAGTGACACCACGTACATGAAGTAAGCCAAAACAGGACTACAGAAAAAGGTGAAGTTTGAAAGCTGGCAAGCATCTTGTTCATAGTAATGATGAGTGTCTTTACTGACATGGCTAAATAAAAGAACAAGGCTGCAGGAGTATGAATGTCCTGCACTACTAAAGCCTCGGGGAAAAATTAACAAAGATCAGTTCCCTAGCACACCACTGTAATAAGGAGTGAAATTTTGACAATGTAAAAGTCAGTGGAAGTTTCCTCAGTGATTTCACAAATGTCAGAATAGTACTCAACAGAAACTGTTCTTAGATTACTCCTGGCAAAAGAACCCAAATTACCTGCCACTACAGGATGCTTATATTTTCAGGGTGGAGGAGAAGGGGTGGAAACGGTCCAAGACAAAGACAGAATTACAAACACAGCAAAGTGGATTTCAGAATCCTCTGCAATTCTTCCCCCCGCCCCCACCCCGCTTTTTAGCCCTTACTGAGGCTGTCGTTCTCAAGATCAAGGTCTCTGATTAAGGGAATATGAATTCCAAGAAAGCACAATTAAATTCTTCCATAGATCTTTCTCCAAATAAAGTGTAAAGGTATTAATTCCCCCTGCTTCCCGCCAAGTCAACCAAACAGCATGCAAAAGTGCTAGATATAATAATGCAGAATTTTCTTTCCATTAGAAAATTAATGTAGTAGTTTCTATCAGAGGGTTTGGTTAAACACAACTGCTCAGGAAATGCTTATGTTAAGGCTATTAGAGAAAGAATAACGTTTTTTCATCATATCACCCATGGTCATGTCAGCTGACAAATCTGGATGCATGCATTAAGCTATGAACCACTGAAATTTTTACAATACATCTGTAATCTGGTATCTCTCTGCATGCAGACACAATGGCTATTTATTAAAGATAAATCCGTAAGGGCTGGTTAAATACAGACTTGCTGTTTGTGAAAAACTAGTCTTAAGATGAGAAAACCAAAACAATGGGACTAGTAGTTTCAATTTAAACAGTTTCATTAGATCTGCAGACCCATTCATATAGACAAGAATCAGTCAGAGGATCCCCTGAATGATACCTTTGAACTTTCTTTTCCTAATCACCTTTCACAGAATCCATAGGAGCAGTCCATGGATCTCCAATATTTAAGTTATAATCTGAAACCCACTCACAGAAACATCAGAATATAACACTTAATACTGCTTCTCCCTAGAGGGAAGAAACAGCTAGATCTATGACAGAAGAAACAAGCAGATACTTGTTTTCAGGTGATGCAATCTGTGGCCTGTTGGTAGTTACAGAAGGAGGCTGGAGATGGAGCAAGTAAAATTCACTACTTCACCTTGTCCCAATTAGGTAATGGGACAACCCAGATGCTGTAGATCAGTAGATCTAAGATCTTTGGGTCTACTACACCACTGTAAAAGTACAAAATTTCTCCAGGAGACAAGCATTCCTTCTCCTCAAAACAAGTTCACAAATGTTAGTATCTGGTATGATTCCATGCACCAATCATGGAACAACTGCTGCATTTTCTAACACATGCTATCACCCCTCTCTGAGACATTTTGTCCTTTCTAATTCTATTGCAATCATCTAACCAGCCTAGGTGATTTTAAACTTGCTACTTAAATCAAATCTACAATTTTGGGCACAATTACAGCTAGGTGCCTGAAGAAACAAGTGAATTAAGACATGATTTTACCCTTCAGACAGGTAGATTTATCTGTGATCCAAGCATGAAGCACGCTTTCAGTTAATAACCAAAGTATGCCATATGGGAACATTGAAGGAAACATGCACCCAGAAGACTGCTGTGTGTCACCTGAGGTCACAAGATTGTACAACAGCTGCTTTGCCCATTCCTGTTTTTCTGGTTAAGCCTGTAGCTTACTTATTACTGTTTATATCAAAACAAACATACACTATGTAAAAGGTTAGTGCCCACTACTGCCAGAACCCTAATGTCTGCATTTATTTTTTTTAAATCTGGAACTTATATATCCTATCCAATGGTAACACTTTGCTGAATATTCCACATTTAATTCTTCTTGTATCATAATAAAAATATAAATAGCAAGCGATCTGGAAAGGAATTTATACTGATGGATTTGGTGCTTGCTTAAAAACAGGACAACAATTCAAACTTAGAAGAGTTTTAAAATTTTAAGGAAAAAGTGACCAAACCACCCCCTCTACCATAAATCCTTTTGCTCTTTTCATTTTTGCATTGATTTAGAGCTCAAATACTGTGAAAATCATTATGCCAAGTAGAAGACTGCCATATATAACAAAACTGAGGCAGAAAGAGGTCTGAACTACGTTGTTTAAAAATCAGTTAATTTATGATCTCACTAGTCCTAACTAACTCCCAACAATAAACGGACACTACTGAGAAAGAAGCCTTTGATAAAACATATTCTGATATTAGAACTAAGACACTCACCAAGAAGCATTCCAATAAAGCCACATTCCACATGATAGCCTAAATTAAAGGTGTATTTTAAAAAACTGCTGTGGCTTATTTAATGACTGCTACACAAAGCAAAAGGCCTAGTCTTTAAAAGTCTTCTGAAAACTGTTTTTAGAAGATCAGGTTTAGAGACAGAGAACAATCAAATAAATGCAAAGAGATAATGAGGCTATTACTGTACAGATATCCCCCATAAGTAAAACTCACAACATCATTAGCAGGAGTATTACAGCCAGGGTTCTAGCTGTTCCCGAAAGGGTTTTGCCAATAAAGACAGAAGCAAATTCCTAAGCAAACATTAATGCAAAGTGAAGTAGAAATAATGTCAAAATAGTTCTTGGCTCAAACTAGTACTTGGGGCAGGGAGGAGGTTTATTTCCTGGATTTTGGCTTGGTCTGGGATTGGGGTTTTTTGTTTGGTTTTGGGGTTGGGTTTTTTTAATATGCTTTATTTCATTCTCTAGACAAAGCTTCAGAGAGAGACAGCTGCTACAAGAAGGAAATGAAAACAACAAAAGGAAGAGCAAGATGGGTAGGTAGAGCAATTACAGACTAGAAAACAGTATGCCATTCTTGCACAATTGTTTAAAATACACTTGATGAACTTTGAGGCAGAAATCGGAAGATTTTATTATTAAAATAAGATCACGTAGAGATAGAACAATCAGTAGGGAGACAAGCAGAGGACAAAGAATTTAAGAGTTTTCGGACAGGGAGGAGTAGAAATTCTCCAAATGTCTGTCATGCAAATGCCTGTAACAGGCTAAAAGCAGTAAAATCAAAACTGTATTGTTGACTCCCTCCCCCCAGCCTTCCAAATTGCAATACCCAGTGCAAGATCACACACTGAAACAGCTGCACAATTTGTCATCATTCCCCACGTACCTTTTTTTCTTGGTCTTCCTTTCCGCAGTGCTTTCTCCAGCGCTAATTAAGGTGGGGGGAAAAACAATGGCTTTGATTAATGAAGTAGGAGAATTAAATAAATAGCAGCACAGTGGAGCTGAGTTTAATATTAGAAAACTGATATCCCACTGGCAGAGCCACACTGCCCAAAGTTCATTTGGCATCTATTTTCAGCCACTATTCAAACCAGAAAAACAACAATATCTACATATCAGGAAAGAAAAAAAAAAAGCGGCAATTCACCTCTAAGTGTCTGTGTTAAGTATGCTTTACTCTTCTTTACTCTTCATATTATACAGACAACAATATTTTGGGATGGGAAAGGCATAGTAGAAAAGGATACAAAAAAGTTCTATATAACCATATTTAGCAATAACTGAATTGATTGAAACAAAGGGTAAAATACTGAATTAGTCTGTAGCTTTCACCATGCATCTCCTTCAAGTACAAAAAGACACAGAACAATCTACTTATATTGATGCCTTCCAGCCGTCTGTCTTTCAGATTCCCATGTGTTCATATACTCACAGAAAGTTTTAGGGGTAAGTGACACAGAAGGAAGTTTCTTTTAACAAAACTGAGGGATTTATTTTTCTTTTTTAAACCAGTCTTCACTTCTGGATTTTTTATTTTTTTTTTTAAGAAAATAAAAATCTTTCAGTCAAATGTACCAGTCACAAGCTCTTCTCAATCCACTGCAAATATATAGCACATAATTCAACCTGGAATGTACATGTGCAATTAAAGTAGTCCCTCATCATATACTTACAACATACTTAATGTGCCACTGATACATGAGGAAGTTGTACATTCTTTCATGAACCAGGATACTTTTTCCTCAACTGAAACCTGTTATTAGAAGCCATCTTAAATACACAAAAATAAAAGTAAAAACTGCAAATATACTTCATTTAGAAATCAGACAGCAGTATGTCTTGATAAAGACTCCAGAAAAGGGTAGAAAGAAGAAAGTGTTAAATGATACTGTATTTCAATAAAAGTACTCAATGCCATTTGTATGCCAGAAAAATGAGATTTTTTTTTCAATTTTCACACGTATGATACAAAAATATTATAATTACATAGAAGAGTTTTCCCACACTCCCCACAGTTTCCTGTGGGCAAGGGGAAGATTGACTGATCTTCAAATTTCACACCAAATTATAATCCCTCCTGTATTGCTGAACTTTGTTAATATTTATATTATTATTAAGGCCTTATACCCTTACCATAGGTAACCAGGTGTTTCACAGGTAAGAGAAGTCACTGGGAGTAAACAGAATTAGATCCCAAAGCACCTTTTAGAAGACGGGACCTAATTCAACATCTGAGTAACCCAGGCTGCCGTGGCAGAGGTCTATGCCTCCCTCTAGCGTTTACCGTATGCATAAGTATAGGAGTTGACTACTCCATGGAACTACACAACTTACAGGGGTCAGTCCCCTGCAGATCAATCTGCTTCATGACACTTGGTCGTTTGTCCCTGTGGCACCACACTGTCTTCAGAACCATAAATAAGACTCGGGCATCCTGGTTTTGGTTCAATACAGCAACATCACTAAGGAATAAGCATTTTCTCACCTTTCCTCCCCTCCCAACTCCTACTCTAGGATGGGCAAGCAGTGGTCTTTACTGGCACCAGTAAGCAAAACCTCCATAGTGTCCATCTGAACTGCAGGGTCAACGTTGGGCAAATAGAAGGATCCTGGAACAACTGCCGAAATGAGTTAATGCTGAAAAATCTTGTATGTGGTTGTCAAAAAGTAAGTATCAACCTTATTAGACTATGTTTGCCTTCTGGTTAATGATTCAGTATTAGGTCTTTAAAGATGACGATACAAATACTCTGAAGCAGACCTGTAGGAGACCCAACTTTTCTGCAAACAAGAAATAACCTTCCAAAGCAAGCTATACAAAGAGTAAAAGCGTGACCTAGGAAGTTGTTCTTTCCATGAAGAACAAGCTTCATCCATGAAAGCGTAACATCGGCATCTAAGGGACTGGATACCTCATGGCATAGTTAAGGAGCTTCAGAGAGCTTATGATTATGTAACCACTATGAATCCAGCCCAATTTAACCAGGATTAAAAACTGTTCCCATCTAAGGATTACTTAGTCTTCCTTTTATGAGATGACTTTTCACACCACATACCCCTCACACTGTTAGATTTACAGCTCAAAAAACTCCATTCATGACAGACACTGGACAGTCCTGCAACTCCCATATAAAATTATCCCATACACAGACTCAAGCACAATGGCCAGGCAACAAGCAATTTCACCCTCAATGCACTATCCTCCAATGTTAACCTGCAGAATTCAACAGAAATAGGGCAGGAAAGGAACAAGGAAATAATCCAAGTCTTAAACTCAATCTTCTAAACTGTCTCCAAAGGAAGCAAGTTTTAGAGCCTAAGCACTCCTGATTTCTTATCTACAATACTAGGGGATTACAATTGCTTCAGAATTACTCATTGGATCAAAATTAATTTCAAAATCAAACATTTTGTGTCACTCTTAACAGAAGCTAATGGCCTCCCACTTAAGTCAGTATTTCAGCACTGATTCATACTGCTGCCTCATTTGAAACAGCTGACGAAGTCAAATCAGACCTCTCTGCCAGAGGTTACCACCCATTTTCTTTTCCCATTGAGATAACAGAGCAAAAGGTGTGAACACTCTTCCATAACTCACATCCTGGCAGCAGTAATGACCTACAGCCAACATACTGAGCTGCACGTGGCAGCGACAGAGGGTATGTTTCCAAACCCTCAACAGTTTTAGTTGCAATGGCTGCAAATGATACTGTCCCTCAGTGGGGTTGAGGCAACAACTCTCCAGCTACTGTATCTAAATTTGAGTTGCAATAGCAGCACAGAGACCCTCATACATAGGAATTTAATGCAAAACTAATGTGCTACATTATTCTTCTCTGTCATCTGGAGTTGCTTGTTAAAACAATTATTAAACTTGGGGGAATCATTAAAATCTACTCACAAAGCAAAGTGGAAAGGAAATCACATCACACATACAGAGTTTTGCTTAGATTTTTCTGTTTAGCTGCAGGTATCTTTCACTTTCTCAGATGTCAAAGAGGAAAATAGTTATGCAATTCAG
Organism: Aquila chrysaetos chrysaetos; assembly: GCF_900496995.4. Taxonomy (NCBI): domain Eukaryota; kingdom Metazoa; phylum Chordata; class Aves; order Accipitriformes; family Accipitridae; genus Aquila; species Aquila chrysaetos. The sequence goes on from NC_044025.1 coordinate 20,639,558, forward strand.
TGAGATGTTTTTGCTTTGAGAGTTAAAAACACCTGATAATCAAACTCTCATTCACCTGTTTAACCATTACAGCTCATAATGAGCAATATACAGGAGCTGTGCCAGCACAGATGCACTGTCAGGTCATATCCAGAAGACCAGGTTTTAACTGCACAGTCTAACAGTAAACCTAATTGCTTCTTTGTTATAAATACATTTACAGTCTTCACACCAACCTGCTTGTGCTAGCACATAAACACATGAAATCAAGTAACCAAGGAATTAGGAAACAGAATTCCATTACAAAAAAGGCTCCAACTATTTTAACTCTGGCTTAGTGCACTTTTTTGTTTCAGACAGGCCAAAAAAGTTTTAAGTGTATTTCAGGCAAGCAGGTGTTAATGAACAACATTTTAATTTTGTGGGACCTGAGTGTACATATTCCACCTAACATACAAAATGGCTCTAATATTAAGCAAGCATCACACAGTTTGGAAGAAAAGATGACAGAAAATGGTCTAGGACACCATCTTTCCCACCCACATACAAAATTACCTTTACATTGATAAACTAGACATTTTCATTCTGCCAATCTTACCTTTGTTGCAGTAATAGTTGCTTTTCTTTTTCTTTAAGAATTTTCGCTAATTGAGCTGTCCTCGAAGGTCTGTGCAGGTATTTTCTCTTCCCTGTACATTCATACGTCCAATGTCCAAACTCTAAACATTTTTGACATCTTACATGCTGCTTGTTTGCCTCCCTACAAAAATGCAGAATTGCTTAAGTGACTGATTCCAAGTCTGTTCTACCTATTGAAAATTTATTAATTTTTTTTATCATACAGATTCTTAACAGCATACGTAGTTATGATTAAACCAGACATTCATGGCTGCTTTAGTTATTACACATCTTAAATCAGGACAAGAACAGTAACAGAATTTAGGCAAACACATTTCCATTTATTAAAACATTCTCATATCAACTATTTATGAAAGAGAACAAAGAGACACTTTTCCTCTGTTTCAGAGCTTCAGCTTAAGTCTTCTTCTGCTAAAGTAGCAAATGCTGAATTACCAACATCAACTGTCAACACACTCATCAACTGCACCTGAATTTCACTTTTAGTTTTACACTAGCTGCTGGTTAGCCTACCTTGCAGTCTTCTCTCATTCTTAAGATTCCATAGTTTTCCAGCCCCTTCAGATATTGTAAACAACTTAAACATTTTGAAAAATGCCACTAGGACCATTCTCTGCCAGTGAACAAAGATTAATCCTATCACCAAAATGACATTTTGGTCAACCTAACTGGCACAGCTTTTAGCATTATAGGATATAATTGTGCAACAGTTAGTGGGAATTATTATGCTGCATACAATTTGTTACTCTCCAAAAACTGCACATGGTTCTAGCTTGCTTCAGATAAATAACTGAAATTATGTTTTAGAACACTGTTAGCAAAAAGCAGGTTTCATTTCTAAATCCTAGATTTTAACACTCAAGTACCAAACTGGCAAATTCTCACAAAGAGCCTAGGGCTCTCAGACAGGGATGCTCCTAGTTGTAGCTTATTTGAATTTACTAAGATTCATTATAGCCTGGCAGAAGGTTTATCGTAAGGACAATCAGATTCCTGCTCACTTTGTGCAATGTAAATCAAGCAAGACTTCACTTACTACTCTGTACCATCTAAACGCCTGAAGTATTTAGTGAGCATTTTACATCCACATTTCAGTTCTCACACTGTGGTAAAATCCCTTGATCATTTTTAGAAGCCAGTTAAGGGAAAAAAAATAATTCATGTTTTCATATTCTAGCTCTTACACCACTATTCCAAAGCTTTGCAAAAGCTGTTTTGCTATCTTCTCACAGACACCCTCCTCCTCTACAAATAAGGAAACTCATACAGTGGTCAAGTGACTCACTTAAGGTCAGAATCACAAATTAGTTTTAGAGCCAGGACTGAAATCCGGACTTTGTAGCTCCCATACAGTTCACTGCAACTGCTGTAACTTATTTCCACCTTCTATCATTTTTTCCAAACACCAAAATACTAATTTTTCAAGGCCAGCCCATCTAAACTATCTGAAGGTAAGAGCCCTGGCTTAACTAGGAGGAGGCTCCTAAACTGTTGATTTAGTACTCAGAAAGCATAAAGTAACAGACCGGTACCGAACATTTTGCTCTCAAAAGGAGTGTTGCTTTACAAGGCAAAGTGTGCATTGCTTCTCCTTCAACTCTAGCCATCATCTTTTGTGACAGTTCTACTGTATCTTGAAAGGAATCTTGTTTTGAACATCCATCACTTTCTCAATGCAAAGGGTATTTTTTGGCTTCATAGTCTAGCCTTAGAAATACTAATCTAAGTCAGCACTAGAAAACTAATTAAACTTGTAACCTACGCTGCACAATTAACTCAGACTTGAACAGGAAGCAATACGTCTAGTAATGACCAAAACCCCCAACATCTTTGAATGACTTGCTTTATCTTGCCTTGGACTTCTGGCTCTGCCACAGGAGTTACATATAAGCAGAATGAGGATACTCCCTCCTCTTCATCAACATACAAAACCAAAAAAAGTGAATGTTTTTCTATCCCAAACTAGCCCAGACCTGTCTCCATAGGAACAGAATGGAAGTTTAACACAACAACAATATAAATCAGTATTTCCAGGGCTTTGGTACTACTCACATGACCAGGGCAGACAATTCTATGCAAGCTAAAAAGATAAGGACTACGCCCTAAAAGCAATACAAGTAATTACCAGGAAAAAGATCAGAATAGCTCAACAACTACAGATGTATAAATACCATATCAGCACTAACAAGTTTTAACACTAATGAAAAGCACGAGACTGAAGTAAACTTTTAATAGGGATCAATGACCACAACCTAGAAGCAAAGGCTGGCAGGTACACAATTTAGCATATACCCATCAAGCACAAAGGGACATAACAAGAAACACAAAAATCATTCCTTGACTCATATAAAAGAGCAACTTAAAAGCACAAGTATTCCATGAGTACTTTGAAATTCCACATTACTTCCTGCTAGAAAATAGGAAAGAGATTACACTAAACAATGAAAAAGGCGAGAAAACGCACAACTCATCCATACTCTATCCAACTCTTATCATCAGGCAAAAACCCCACACTCACTCCAAAAATTGAAACACAAGAAATATCTGCTTCTAAGGAAGGGAAAAAACCCCAACCAAACAACAAAACCCAAACCAGCAAACAAAAAAAGCCAACACAAGTAATACATGAGAGTGGAACACAGGCATTTGCTGTACTTAACATAAACAAACAAAAATGTTGGCTTTTCCACATTTCAGTGTTTTGCAATCAGATCCCTTTGGTATTGACAGAATTACTTGAATGCAATATCCAGATCTGAGCAAAGATCACTTTCTTTCTTTTTTCCTTGCCTCTCTTTTACAGGTCTGTAAATGTACCGTAACATGAAACTAGAACTTATTTTTTTCTTAATCTGACTGTTGAAAGCCTGCGATGAAAATCGGTAAAGACCTGCATCGCAAGATCTTACACGCTCCACTGAAAGCTACGGCACGCCACCACCTGTAAGGTAGCGTTTCCCCAAAACGCTGCTAACTACTGTTAACGCCAAAAGCCGAACTTTGAAGACTCCCTCTCCTCTACCACAATCCTGCTTTCATTCTGGTCATTTCACTGCAACGACGTCACCAACCGCGTCACCCCAGCCGTATTTCCGAGCGGTTTCCTGACAGACAAGCAGCACCCTGCCTCGGATGCCGAGCACCTGCGAGGAGAGGGGGGGGCCCCTGTGCCCTCAGAAAGCGCTCGGACCCACGACCCCCGCTCGCAGGGGACGCCCCCGGCCCCGCTCCTCCGGGGCCCACAGCCGCCCCTCCGCAGCCCCCTCCCCGCCAGCGGCTGCCTCAGGGCGCAGCCCGGCGGGCCTCCCCCTCGCTCCGGCTCGCCTGTGGGAAACCCCAACCCACCCCCGGCTCCGCCGCGCTGCCTCTCCGGCCCGCCCGCCCGCCGCACTCACGCCTGTCTCCGAGCGATGAGGCGGTGCATGGGAGTCGCCATCTTAGCGGCCGGGCCGGGAAGTGAGGCGCGGGCCGCGCTGCATGCCGGGCCATGCCGTCCGCCGCCTCCTCCCATTGGGGGAAGGAGCGGCCGCCACAGAGAGTAAATCCTCCCGCGGCCAGAGAGGACGCGTGAGGGAGGACCGCGCTTTCCGCCTCGCCTCGCCTCGCCTCGCCTCCTCCCGCGTTGCCATGGCAGCGGCGGGGCCGCGCTGCGGGGTCTGTCATGGCCCCCGGCCGGCCTGCCCAGGCCGTCCCCGCCGCCTCATCCCGGCGCTTTCCACCTCGTCCAGCCGGGTCCTCGCTGTCCCCTCCGTTAGCCCCGTGGCGCGGCGCCCGGTGTCTCCGCAGGGCGCTGGGCCGGCGGCGGCCCGGCCCCTCATAGCCCTCGGCCGGGCCCGGGCCGCCGCCTCAGCCTCTTGGCGGTCAGCCGGGGGCTCCCGCCCTGCCGGTGCCTAACCGCTGCTGCTCTCTCCCTTCAGTCAACGCCTCACAAGAACCTGCCGCACTTAAAAACTTGTAATTCTCAGGAGGGACATGTTTTCAATACCTGAAACCAGCAGCAGAACGGACTGTAGCTGAGACAGCCCATCCCTGGCTGTGTGTGTGGCTGGGGGAAGCCGTCCAAGGCCACCAGCAGAAGGGTAGGGTGCAGGGTTGGTGAGGAAGAGGGGGGTTATTGATCCAGGTCCCCGCTGCCACGGGGCACCACCTCCGAGCTGCTTCAGCCCGCGAGCAGGCCTGACCGCAGGGTGACACTGGCGTAGTTTCAGCTCTTCATTTGTCCGCGTCAATAATTCAACATAGCTGCAGGGAGCCTGCTACAGCTTCTCAAGAGCTTTTAGCTATGCGACAAGTTGGAAAGCATAATAGCTCTCTGGTCGTAGCATGAAGGTGCCAAAAAAATGTCAGAAAGAGCTAGATTTCAGAAAGGAATAATTTAACTCATTATCAGTCCTAAAAAGGTGCAAGCATTTAGTAACACATTAATTTTTAGCAGGTCAGATTTTTATACCCCGTACTGACAGAAAAAGAAATCTCTGTCTAACTGAGAAGATTAATTCTGCTACTGGTATGGGTGCATGGCCATGGCTCAATAATCCATTAAACAGTCTCAGGGCCTGAGGATACTCATAAGTCATGTTGGTGTTGACCCAATGTGTTCTATACTTGATCGTACAGAAATGCAGTTCTGATATGTCTAGGAATCGTAAGGCGAATTCTTCCACTCCATTCAGCCCAGGAGACTATAGTCTCTCAGCGATGCCAACAGCAGCTAGTATTTTTGGCTACTACATCATCTCCTTATAGTCTCTGGCATGGGAGGAGAGGTCTAGGCACAGTAAAGAAGAGTAACAGTGGCTGGAGCTTTCTGATGGCACATACCTGGCAGGCAGCCCCTTGGGAATCCTTGCCAGCTGGCACAAGTAGAGCAGCCAATATCCTGGATTCAGGGAAGCAAGGAACGTGGCTTCATATGTTGGCTTTATCAAAACCCATTGTTATCTCATGGGATCAGTTTTAAAATGATATCTTAAATTTCATGACAAAAATCCTCAAGAAAACATTTTTTAATGCTGAATTGTGATTACTCCTGCTATTAGTATCCTGGAAGTACTTTATATCCAACCATTTTCAGTATTAATTCAGAACTACCCTGTCATAGGGACAACTAATAGGCAATAAATGGGCATTCCACTGGACATTTGCATTTAGTGAAATAGATGAACTGTTACTGATTTGTAGTAGATTAGTATCAGCTATGTAGCTCTTTCAAATGCGCTTCTTGTGAGTTGGTGGTATTCATCTATTATATAAAATAAAAATATATATTGTATTTTCTTAAGTTCAGTAGAATCCAACTGTACCAGTTGGATCATTACTATGTGAGGAACTGTAGAACAAGGGTAAAAGGCAGGCCTTGCTGAGAAAAGCAAACTTATCTCAAGACAAGATACAAGGTGGGAACACGGTACAACAGAATTTGTGGGGAGAAAACAGAGGAACGTAACAGTAGTGAGAACAGATGGCTATACAGGTTTATATTTTCAGCAATTCATAGATGTATAAAAAAAGTATATTTATATGATGTCACATAAAATACAGCAATAAAAATCTGATGCTTTCAGGCGATGAGTATCCCAGGTCTTGAACTAGCAGGTGTGTGGCATGGAGGTGTTTCACCTCTGATGGTGCACGATCAAGTCACAGCCAGGAGACACCAGAGCCAGCACTTCCTGCTGTGTGTCACATAATACTTATAATAACAGGGATGGTAACAACATCTGCTGGGTACAATGGCACCAATTAAATATCACACTGGGAAAGTAAGATACCGAGGGATTCTCTGAGACATAAACAACTCCAACTCATCAGTATTAATTACCATGTGACTAATTGTCAAATATTCTGGTAGTTCCTGTCTCTAGACTCTGCAACTGTAATGTCTAAAGCTAGTGGCTGTTCCTGTATGCATCATGTTTTCTTCTATATCTGGCACTTCTTGCTGTATCTAATCATTGTCCTGTTTTGGATGATGCTCCGCGATAACCTGTGATTAATCGTATCTGGCACCTTAGCCAAATTCTGATGTGTGATGCCTGGTGTGTTATAAACGCAACAGAGTTTGGCCTCAGTGTTTGAATTTTGATGTCTGGCGTCTCACTTTTAATGGAGAAAGTTAGACAGAAGAATTTCCTACTTTAGGATTGACTAAGAAATTTTCTTAAAAGGACAAGATAGCTAAGAACAGCGATTTATAATAATCCGTGCTTTACAATAAATTCCTGCCTGCTGATCCCTTTTTTACCTCAGTATTACTTAAAATCTTGGAGTAAGTTACACACTGATAGCCATATCTGCACTCTACTTCAACAACTTCTGGTGCTTCTAGCACTTGTAGAACTCTCCTAATGTTAATGCCACAGAACTACAGTTTCCCAAATTGGCCAGTATAGCAAGATTTCTGATATATGCCAGATTACTCCATGGAGCGTATGGGCTTTTCCTTACACAGAGGCTTTAAAGGTGTACTTTTATTAGAACAATCCACTTAAAATCCTTCTACCTGAGGAGTTTGAAAGCGTTCTTGTGAGTTCAAAGTCGGCAGGTTCCCACAGCCTGAAATCTCCGCTTCACAGACATTCTTTCATTCAGAGGTAATTCACCACAGGGCCCATGAGCACACCGGAGGATGCGACTCCGAGGCTCTACGGACTAAATGTGCAGAGTCATTGCGCGGCGCTGGCTTCGCTGTCGGGGGGACGGTTCCAGGGATATGCTGCTGCTCAATGAACTGACTGTGCCCATAAATCCTGCCTTTGCACATTAGGTTGCTATTTAAAGTTGCAGTGTCATGAACCTATTTCTAAATATGCTGGGCAGAGAAATTACTTTCCAAAATGTGCCCCTCTCTAGGCAGGAAAGGGAGGAGGTGTGCAGACAACACAGGAGAAGAAAATGGGGAAAGTATTGAAGGTTCAGTGGCACCAACACTGAGCTGCCTTGTGTCAGCTCCTCAGAGACCTTTCTCGCTATGCTCCCATGCCCCAGCACTTTTCTGTGCAAACATGTTGCTTACGAAATGAAGGTCTCGCACTATTTGTTAAGGGTCTGTATGTGAAACTGGAAAAATGTTGTCAGAGCTTTCTTTGTCCATGAATAAATGGTTAAAACTCCATTGCCAAGACTGCTGGCTACTAGTGCCAGTTACTCAAAACTCTGAACAGTCTTCCAAAATGACTAGCAATTAAGTAGCTGACAGTGCTAATGCTGGACAATAATAATGATAAACTGGGAGCACTAGGGACGGTGTCACTTGGCATTTTTTAAATGTGCGTTTCATTTTTTTCCCCCAGCTCTCTTGCAGAAATAGAAAGAGAAATCAGTCACATCGTGTATTTCATACTGAAAAAAATGACAAATTAAAACACAATTCAAATTGGACATAGAAATAATAATAATAATTTTAAAAAACCCAAAACAAACAAAACCAACAAACCACAACCAAAACCAATGACCCACACTGGCTACCAAATTGCTGTATGTAGACCTGTTATCACTTTCAGCATCAGAGAAAACTGTAAGTGAGAGATGGAAACACAGAAGGTCTTTATTCAGGCAAAACTGTAGGCTGGAAAAAAATCTCAGTGATAAGGAATATAGTCAGCAGATTTGAATCATTCCCTGTCTAGGATTTCCTGCCTCCACCCAGTTGTACCTTCAGTAACTGCAAGTTTACACACACAGTCATACATTAAGGTAACATTAGAGTTGGCCAGCTTGCTTTGCTTATCTGTAGAGGAAACAAGCTCACATGAAACTGCATGTTGCTACTTTTGGGTACACAAATCAGTTCTTTCAAATTTGGCTCAGGTATTTCCAAATAGCACTACAGTCGCAATGTGGACACAACAAGATTCTGGAACGTCTTTTGTTCTGTTTTCTGCATTTCCTAATTCAGAACAGAAAGTAAAAACTTTGATGCTGCCTATGAAATAAAATGTGTGAAAGAAACAAAGTGATCTTACCAAAACATGTTTTATTTCTCTAATTAAAGCTTTTCCCGATGTGATTCTTTTGCTAGGGCATCTGGAGTTTGAATTTCCAGATAACAACCTCATTCTTCCCAGGAAACAATGCCACACCTACACTACAGCTCCAGACTGAAATCCAGGAGCAGGGCAGGGTGTCTGGGGCAGCGAAGCTTTACGTCAGGACCTGATAGAAAGCGGTTTACTGGAAAGTCTGGATTGGTGCTGGGCTGCTGCACATTTTGTCTGGGTCTGAATCCACCTGGGGTTACTGAATCAAATATTTAAAACATGCAAAGGAGGGTTTTCTCAAAGCTTTTCTACCTTTTCAAACACTGGTTGGCCTCATGGAAGATACTGGGTCTACCTATAGAGCTTTCCTTAAAAATCAGCCAACCTAAAATGAAGAAAATTCCAATGTTTCTCTTCATCACAAAAGCAAAACCAGAACAGCCAAGTGAAACGAGCACTGGCTGCAGTGAACCCTGAGCATGAACACGGTACCCTGCTGGTCCCTTACAAGTGGTCTAAAGAGCAAACCTCCTATTTCCCCCCAGAGCGTTGCCTGCACCCTGCCTTTATATGACGGTTTTCTTGCGTCATGCCGTCCGGTGGATTTCAGTGAACCAGCCTCATCACAGTGTGTTTTAGCACGTCAGGGTAGGGAACTCCAGGTGAGATCCCATCTGTTGTGATATTTCAGATGACTTGCTTGTGAGAAGCAGAAATATGGGAATCCCTTCCTAGGCATAAAATAAAGCAACGCAAGCTCAAAATCTTTCAGTTATGTTTCACTGTCTCATAACTTCCCAAGCAAGATGAGTTCCCTCATTCCCTCTTCTGTACATTTTCCTTGCAGTATAAATTGCTGAACATATTATGACATGATATTTGCATGGTGAAAAGGGTCTCCTCTTCTGGCAGAGTCACAAAAAGTATTTGTTTCAACTACTTAACAGGTAATGGAAGATCTGGCAAAAATAAAAGTATTTATAATATACATAAATTTAATACCAGTATGGATGTAGGTCTGTTCTAGTAAAATAGATGCAGATACTCAATATTTATATTGGTAACTAAGAGCAGACCCTGGCTCTATGCATTAGAATTTCAGGCTTGCGTAATATCAGACTCCTTTGGTATCCACCACATAAACAGACAATTAAAGGATAGTACAGAAAGCTGAAAGAAAAAAGGTAGAAATGCCAGTTTGAACTGTTACTTGGCATTCACATGAAGGAAGCTTCTTGAGCCTCAAATCAGGTTAGTCTTCATTAGGTCAGCTGTTGTAAAAATACATTGAAAGGGATAATGCACCCCCAAAACCTGTAATCTACACGGATGCTCAACCACAGTTCCCATTGAAATAAAAAGTAAAAAGTAGGCTTTATTATTAGAATGCATTTAACCAAACTTAATTTATGATCTGTGAACTTGAGACGAACGCCCCTTTTCTAGAGGGGGTAGCATTGGTGTAGCGTTGCTATGGGACTCTGGTGTTATTCTGACTGTTCCCCACTCCAGCCTAGAAAACTCTGCCCTATTTTTAGATCCTCAACTCACATTTCAGTGAACGCTAAGTATCTCCGCGTGTCAACAGATCCCGAATGTCTCCCGATGGAGCGTCAAGCACGTCGACGTAGCAGGGACGTCATTTGTGTGTGCGGTTTGTGGAAGCTTACATCATTAAATATGTCACTGGAATGTATTAAATCCATTTAGAACAAATTCAGATGTTTTTCTTTCCTGGGCAGACAGCCAGCGGAGCGGAGCGTACAAAGGAGCCTCAGCGGCAGGCGGAGGGGCTTGGGGCTGATGGCCGGGAGCGGGACGGTGCAGCCGTGATGCCCGGCTGGCAGTCCGAACCTGAACGGGACAAGAGGGGAAGGCTGTCACCTGCACCAAACGTGTGTGCGTGTCACACAAAATACTGGAACTTTTAGGAGGTTTGTGGATAGTCTGGATGGAGAAAAGAGGGGCTGAGCTCCTGTCCAGTGCCCAGCCACAGCCCTTCGCCCCTCCGAGATGGGCTCACCGGCCCGAACTCCTGCATCTGTAAGCGTACAGGTGCCATGGGGAAGGGCATGACAAGGAGCGACTGTAGCCTCCATCCTCAGTCTTTTAGGACTTGTATGCTTTGGGATTACAGAGTTTAAAGTTACCCACTGGGTACCGCTGCTGCTTCCAGTTATCGTGGGAACCATTTCACAGAATCCCATCAATACACTTACGCTGATTCATCTTTAAAGCTGTTTTCTTCCTCCCAGCTCTCTTTAGCAGGCTTTCCAAAGCTTGATTGCTCCAATTGCTCCAGGATCCCCCTGATTTCTGAATTAATTTATTGGTGATCAGTTTACCCATTTGTTCATCTCACCTGTTCTTTAGTTTAAGTACTTATTCCCATCCCCACTGTGTTTACAGGCAGTGATTGTATCCCCTCTTGTATTCATTTCACTTGTATGGGGGCAATCTCCATCTGCAGTACTGACTGTCTGCTCCCCTGACCATCCCTGTGTCCCTTCTGGGGGTCACCCCAATGCTTTTGAATGTGTGTGACAAGAATTAAGTGTAGTATTATTCCACATACAAATGGCATTAACACTTTCCTGTCTCAGCTGGAGATGCCTCATGCATCTTAAGACATTTTCTTCTTCACATTTGTACAATGCTTTCCACCCACAGCCATCCTCTGGTCAGCGAGGTTAGATGCAAGTCATTCTTCTCTGCCATTATTTCCTACTGATGTGCTTCCAGTTTCTAAAAGATTTTTTTTGCTCTTAGTTCATGTGTGCATGACCTTAATCTTTGTACCATTGATTTTCATTTCAGTCTTACTACTCCAGTCATTGGGATCATGCAGTTTTTCATTAACAATGCCTCCTAATTTTATGTCACATCGAAAAACTTAATCACAATTTTAAAATTTCTCTCCTAAAGCCTTGCATTCTGTGAAGGGATGTACACTTGCATGTAGCATTTATAATTTTTTTCCTTTAACATGGCCACTGTTTCATATTTTGAAAGCATATGACACCATCCTTACCTCATCAATATATTAAAAATTCTGTCTGCTGGACTTGCAGCTCAGTTCAGCAACTCCAGAATTCAGTGGGGAGGCTGTCACAGTAATTACAACCTGTCCGAATAAAGACTCTCGCATTTTGCTGCCACTTTTCATGGACCAACACTCTGAGAAGAATCTTACGTGTTTAAAATCCGTTCATGCAGGCAGGCTGCCCCGAGGCACTGATTTCCAGTGTTAGGAAGTATATGCAAAACTATGAACTAGCCTTAATTATACAACTATGATGTTTGCATAATACACAACATCCAGGAGCAAATAGTTGTTTCAGGAAACATTTATGTATTCTTTAGACTTACGCGTTTGTTGCTATAGTGCCCATCACTTTCCAATACTGTTTTTCTTGTATCTGTTTTTCCTCCTTTTTCCTATTTGCTTTTATTATGTTTCTTTGGGAAATTTTCAGTTGGTTGTTTTGGGTTTTGTTTGGTCAGCAATTATCCAGCTCTGATACTTTAGTACTTGTGATGGCTTAATTTGTAAACACATGAAATCTCATTATCTTTCAAGTTTGATGGAAAACTATGGAAACCAGAATAAAAGGGAAAATTATCCTTTCAACATTTATTTCACTGCAAATTCTTGAGATAACTGAACCGGTGAAAATGGCTCCCGAGTAACCTTTCGTAGCACAGAGAGGTAAGGTTTTCTGAGAACTGTGTTATATGTGGTATGATTCATATCAGAGTTCGGGGCAACATGATACTCCAGATACCCTCAGCTGAGGAGATTGCAAAGCCCATTTCTATTTGAATATCCCAGAATAGCACTATGAACCATACATTAGATGACATGCAATGACTATTTACAGCAGCCCAAAGAATAGCCTGTGACAGATACCAGCTAGGACTTATTTTAAGCCCATATTAATTTTCATGTTTGGCCGGCATTAATGAATTGAAGACACGCCACTGTAAACAGAGTCTGAAGATACTGGGTGTACGCTGAGATGCACTGTAGTGGCAGATTTGCAGTATGTAAGCACTTCCACTGAAATCATACATCTATTTCGCATAGAGATAATAGAAAAAGGAGGATGCTTAATCTGCCAGACCAGGATTTCTCTGTGAAGCTCCCCAGAGGAGTTAGTTTCGGGAAAGTCTGGACTAAGGCACAGATCAAGTAAACCACTGAATGAAAGCACAGCGAGGATACTTTGAGGAACAGACAAAATCACCCATAGCATACAAATTAACATAGATGCATCAGTCTTTTCCCCATTTTTTTTATAGCCATGGGTTTTGAGGATTAGATATTTGTAATGCCTGCCACGCTACAGAAGACCTGTTTGCAACTCAGAGCAGTGAAATGGTATCAAGTATATCAACAGCAAATTATTCCTTCTTTAAAAAATAGCCGTGAGTTTTAGGCCATGTTATCATTACATGAATACATTCTCTGACTCACGTTTTCTTATATATAGCAGTAGTTGATCAAATATATAACTGAATTCTGAAATTCATAATCTGAGCATATGATGCAATTATGAAACTTCAATGCTTTTGCTGTTTTGTTTACATTATCTTCAAAAGCCCAAGAATTTCTGAGATATTTTGTTCTTGGAATAGTTGCCATCTATTTTAAAAGAGACAAGCTGCATCTTCAACAGCCCTTTTTTGATGATTCTTCTGGGGTTTTCTCCTTAATTTAAAAGAAAATTACTGATTATTCTGATAACAAAAGAGAACAAAAAGTATTCAGCTATATATCACTTTACTGATAAGCAACCAAGTAGCAACACACACAATACATTCCAAATGACAAACCCAGCATGTTCAAATAAGGAATATTCATGTCTGATAGGGTTTCACAGATTATGTATTTAAGTGCGTAAGAAAAAGACAAGTTACTTGCTTGGAAGAAGACAAAGTCTGCCTTGATGTAAGAAATGAAATTACTTCCTTAAATTAATGTGGCAACGTGCTATGCTACCTCATAGTTGAATTTTGCCTTGACATTTCTTAATGTACTGAGACATTTCTTCTAGTCATACATCTCCGTTAAAAGCAAATGTATCAGTGCTGTAAACCCAATTTGAAAATGTGCTAGAAAGCTTGTGAAAGCAATGATAAACACACAGATTTCTCCCCGTAATTTCCAGCGTGTCAGGTTTATTTGTTCTTGATTTTCATGGTCCAGGTCTTCTGGAATAATTAGATCCTGTGACAGAGTTCTAAAAATATAATATAATAAATACCTCTATTAATTTAAAGCTGAAAACCACTGAACTTAAAATTCACGAGTTCTTGGCAATTTCAGGCCAGGAGTAACTCAATGTCAAAAGCTAATGCACAGTTTTAACACAGAAAAGCTTAAACAATATAATGACTTCAGTGCACACCCCAGCAGAGGACACAGCTATGGGACACCACGAAACAAACCCCATCTTTGAAGTTAATTGAAACAAATCTGCTTGCTCTAGCCATGCTTCCTAAGCATCCGCAGAGAATCGCAGCAAAGTTTTCTGCCTCTGTATTGGATCTAAGAGCTCATATTCGTTTGCCAGGCGAGGGAACGTGGAGCGGCAGAGTCAGTAGGGCATTTGACTGGGCTACAGCAGGACAGGCACGCGTGTCCGTGTCCTCCCGGGGATCAGGTCAAACGTACCTCCGACCCAACACTGCTGTGGGTGGAGGGTATCAAACCCATACCACGGAGGATATAAAAGGCAACCAAGCCTGTCTCTATTCTTTCTTTAGTGCCTTACCATTGTACTGGGGAATGGACAGAAATGCAGTTGAAGAATGTGCTTTCAGATCAGGCTGCCCATTATTCCAGACATTTTTTCTTCCTACTCTTTGTTTCTCCTTTATTTCCCTCTCACTTTTCACACCTCCTTCCTTCTCTGTGCATTTTACCCACCACATTGGCATAGGCAGGCTTCACTTCCCAGTTTATTTTCCATGCGAACATAAGCAATAAAGAAATTAAGACTTAACTTTGGAGTATCATTTGTCTTTAGATCGCTCCTCTGAGGGTAATTGTCACTCTCTAATAGCAATTGTTTCAGGCTGTTACAAATTTAGCAGACAACAAACACTGGTTTATTCTGAATTCCCACCTGGAAAGTTCACGGCGACGCTGAAGGCTAGAAATGTTGACCAAGGTCTGATCTCAGTGGGCATATCTATATTGGAAATGGGATTCAGATAAGACAAAGATGCTTCTGTTATTCCAATTCCTCTCCAAATGCAAAGCTTGTCAACTGTGTATAGCTGGTTGAACACACAACCTTGATCCCCCATGGGGAAAGTGAACCATACGGGAGCAGAAGAGTGAACGTTGCCCTCAGTGCTCCCCAGGCTGCAAGGCACGGAGCTGAGAAAGGCACCCGGACCGTTGGTGAGCTGGCTCACAGCACCATTCCCGAAACCATCCCCGTGCACAGCTTCTTTCAAGCTCAGGGTAGCAAGCTGCTTCACTGTACTGACACCCCAAGGAGGGGACACTCACCAAATTAAGTATAAATGCCTTGGTACTGGGTGATGTGCAGTTTTCTGTAGGATTCTTGGTGTCCTCAGCAATGACTATGTTTTTATAACATACTGAAAGTGAAAAATCTGTGGCAAAAGGAACAGCCAATCTGGATTCAAACAGGATTCATGACAAGTTATACGAGGGGGAAAAAATGCAAAAAAAGCATATATAGAATAAAAAAAAAGCATATATAGATTAAAAAAAAGCATATATAGAATCAGCTACTTATCATGCCTTCAAAAGTCAAGTGCTGTAAAACTCGTAGGTAAAATCCAGTAAGTTGAGTTACCCCAGCTGGACCTTTGCTCTTTCATTTTACAGTCGCTCTCTCTACCGCAAATCAGTCTTCACAAGGGAAGAAATGATAAAGCCTTATTAAAGAATATATATTACAAGAGTTCAGGATAAGCTATGTGTCTTTCAGCTGTCATCAAATCCTAATTATTTCTTAGAAATATTTATTACGGTCTTTTCCTGTTTTGCACATTAGAAGTCTCACTTTTTACAAGAAAAAACTTTCAGAAACTAGAGAAGAGTGGGGAGAATCATAGAATCTGTCCCACTCCAGGTGACTACATAACGACACCTCAGGTTTTGGGTTGATTTATTTATTTTTCCCCCAGCCAGGCGGTTACATGTGCATATCAGGCCAGTTTGGGCTGGCGGGGCCCCTCTCTCCCACCTCCCTCCCATCCCCAGGGGCAGCATCTCTGGCGAGGTCCCAGGACCGTGTCCTAGCCCAGGGTCAGCAGTCACACCGTCGGGGCTCCGGGGCTCCAGGCACTTGGACACGGATCCCCTCTGACGCCAGGCTCTTGGCTCCGCTGGCAGGGTCTCCCCTTTTGAAAATGAAACTGGGGGGGGGGGGAAGAGGTGTGGTGGGTGCCAGGGTTAACCCACCACAGAGAAAACTGGGTGATGTTCTTTCTCGATGTTCATGGTGCCGCGGGTACGTGTTGTACAATATTCTCCATGCGGAGCAGCGGGCTGGTTTCGTTCCTTGGCACCTCGCTCTACGCTCAAGGACGTCCGAGGTTAAATGCTTCATTATTATTCTGTCATTAGCACCGTGATGCAATTCCCAGCCCACCGACAGCTGCCAGAGCAGCGTCACTCAGCACGCTGCCAGGAATCGCAAACGCGCGGGGCTCAGGCTACTCAACAGCCTCTGGGACAAGAGTCCTTCCTGCTTTAAATATTGAATTTCTCTGCCATGTGTTTTCTGTATCATTAAAACAAGGAGCAGTGATGTAAATATAGGGCTGGGCATTTGGAAACGTACTGTTTATAACACATTACATTGCCGTATTTTAGGCACGTTTTATCTCAGAATGAAAAGCGTTCCCAAACATTAAGTTGCACAAAATCCATAAATGTAAGATAAGTATCAGAATCATGCTTGTGATCGGAGCAATCAGCCAATCCCTTGTGCTTTCTTCCCAAAACGCTCCCCTCGGCAGAACTCTCCCTTACCTCCTCACTGCTGGCACCGCTGTTGGGGTCCCAGCAGAGCAGTCGGTCCACCGCCCCGTCCACCCCCAACCCCCTCCCACCAGCACCGGAGCTGTGGAACATGGTGGAGCTTTTAGGGATTTTTTTTAAAATTTTAGCTTTTTAGGGATTCCTGATCCCTAAAAAGGACTTTTCTCCAGCACACTCGCAAAGCACATGGTGACTAAACGCTTTCCTGGAAAAACACGATGCAGCTATACAAATACCTACGGCAGCGATAATGGCCCAAGCCCTGAAAGTAGATACACCAATATTAAGATTTTATGTGTTGATTAGGGACTGACGGTACTGCAAATCCTACTGGATATAAAGCAATCATATGCTAAATTTTATTGGTAGCATAGTTGGAGCCAAACTGTCTTTTAACCACATTCTTAAACAATGAAACTATGAACCCATCCTTGGATTTTCTTCTGCAATTCAGAAACAATCAGAACACGGGTTGGGTTACTTGGCCCAGCTGTGTTTGAACCATGGAGGTCTCCCATGGTTTACCTGAGAATTCCCACACGGAGAAAGGTTTAATGAGTATTAAATACTTCTGTGTATGTGTATGGATGGTTCAGACGTGGTGTTTTTATCCCTGCACCTTCTGCTTGGTGTTGCAGAGGAGGTCTAGGAAAAAACAGCAAATGACAAGTTTACCTCCTTATTCCAGATGTGTAAAAGATGAATGACATACAGATGCTATCAATACACCCTTTAGCTAGCTACCAAACATCATCAACAAGGCTTCCACTAATTGTTTTAGTCCTCGAGGCTGTTAAAATAGAAAAAAAAGAAAGAGATTTCATTGTAAGTTTGGGACCGTCAAGGTAGAATCACCAGTGTGGTCCTCTTGAATTGATAGGACACAAAATGACAATATCCTGACAGCAAATAGAACTACTCAGGAGGCGTTTAGGTCCTTTTCTGCAAAACCCGTATGCGTTTCCAGAAATTGTGATTTTATTTTTGGTTGTCGTTTTGGTTTTTTTTTAAATCTCATGGCATGCCGTTTTCCTTCGAGCCCCATCTGTTCCAATCAGGTGATCACACCGTAGGAGAAAAAAAAATGAAATATATAAAACGGCTTTTCTATTTGCACCGATGGCCACGAATGCCGCCCTAAAGCCTCGAGCCCAACAGGAAAAAATAACACAAAGCCCTCTGCAGTGCTGCCGAGTTCTGACTTTATCGCATTTTTCTCCAATTCTTACAAGCTTATGCAAGAAAAAAAAAAAAAAAACCCCAAATCAAAAACCCTTTCGCGAAGGAGACGGCGCGGCCTCCCGCTGAGGGGGCGTGGCCACGCCTAGCCCCGCCCCGCCCCCGCCGGCATGCCCTCCCGCGCCTGCGCGGTAGCCCACCCCCTCTCCCCCCTCCCCTCCCGTCCGCGGCGGCAAGTCTCGCGAGAGCTTCCTCTCCCCGCCCCTTTCCTCTCAGCGCTCCGCTCGGCCGCGGCCCGACGGGATCTTTCGAGAAGTCCCCCCGCCCCGAGGAGGCAGCGCCCGCCGCCGCCGCCGCGCATTTAAACGGGCCGAGCCGCCGCTCCTCAAGGCGCCTCAGTCCCTTCTCCCGCCGTAGCTATGTCGGTGGTGGGCATCGATTTGGGTTTCCAGAGCTGTTACGTGGCCGTGGCCCGCGCCGGCGGCATCGAGACCATCGCTAATGAGTACAGCGACCGCAGCACGCCGTGAGTGCGGGCTCGGGGCGGGCCGCGCCGCCTTCCCGCCGCCGCTGCCGCCGGGCTGAGGAGCGGGGCCGAGGCGGCGGGCCTCCCGCTGAGGGGAAGGCGCCCGCTGGGCCCGGTCCTGCCCCGGCGTGGCGGGGAGGGAAGGCTGCCGGGGCGGGTGGTGGTGGTGGGGATCGGGAGAAGTGGACTTTATTAAATAAGTGCTTAAAGAAAGGACGGATACCGTGCGGCAGGCATGGAGAGATGTTCCGGGTGACCCGCTCTGCTCCTTCTCTTTTTGTGTAGTAAGACCAGTTTGTCCTCCCGGAGGCAGGACTGCGTTGTGAGGATTAAAAGGATAGGGTCCCTGAGCATCAGAAAAAGCAACCGTATCTCTGACGGCGGGAAGTCACGAAGCTTAATTTCCCTGTGAATTTATACGCCGTGCTTTGACGCACCTGATGGCGTACCTGTTTGTTCTCCTGCAGCTCCAGTCGTGTCTCCCCCAGGGCAGCCGGACGGTGGAGATGAACGCCGAGCTGGTGCTTCGCTCTGTGCGAGCTCCTTGGCCTGCCGCTGGGTCAAAGCTTAGAAAAGCTTCTTAGCAGCCTTCCCTTCACCCTGCGTGCTTCTTTGTTCAGCAAGGGTTCTCAAAAAATCTGTGCTTTTTTGAGTATTGGGTCTTTTAAACTCTCACTTGAAACTAGCCACCAGATTGACAAGTTATTAGGTTGGGGAAGTGGAGTGTGAATAGACAGTACAGTGTCAGACATCTGCTTTCCTGGGAAGGGGATGGGCTGACCAGCAGTGCAGTTTGCTGGTGAACTTGGTCTTGAAGCACGTTACACTATACGATGTGTATAGTATATTCTAACTCTGGTTATATAAATAGGCCTCCCAACACATTTCTCCTGAAGAGTGTGCATTACCTATTTTTAATAAGAAACTTGCTAAGAAGGAGAGGGAGAGCTGGGATAAAACTCTTCTAAGAATCAGTTGCAAAATAAAGGTGGAAAAGGAACTTCCAGTGCATCGGACCTGCAGGGGAACTGTTTGGAAAGCTGTCTTAAAAGTGTTTCTACAGCTTACTCTATGTTGTAGTATAGCTAGCTTTATTTTAATCAGATACTAAAGTAAATAGCTGTCTTGGTGAGACAAATGCATCGTCCTAGTTGTTTTGGGTTTTTTTTAGATTTCTCACATCTGTTTAAGAAGACCAGAGGCATGAAATGACCTTGCTTCTCATTAAACAATAGCTCGGCTCTGTTTGCCTGTTACTGTCTCTAAGCAGTGAATAAATGGAGAAGGAAATTTTTATTTGGTACATGTGCTAGAGTAAGGACTAGTCTCTTATGTATTCTCAGTAATATGGAAGTTTAAAGGTTAGATGTACTAAGAAAATGTTTAATGTCAAGAATTTCAAAGCAATCTTCTGATCGCTCTAGGTATCTGGCCCTCAGAGAGTTGAAGTTCTGCTTACATATAGTTGAAACATGAACATGAGTCTCCTTCACTGAAGGAGATGAGCTATATAAAATATCTGACACAATGAATCTTTCGGGAAGTAATTAAGTTATGAAAGGCTGAAGTGAAATGGAAAAACATAGCATAATGAAAATGATAGTTTTTAACAGCACTTAATCTCTGAGCACTGTTCTGAGGGAATACAGAAAACAATTCTGTAAGCAAACCCATCTATTAAAAGAAATTCTTAATGATTTTTAAGTGTCTGTCTTGGAAACAGCCTGGTTCAAAAAGTCAGTGCTTAGCATTTCTTTACAGTGAGCTCTGGAGGGAGTTGTGCAAGGTGTTGTGACAGGTTTCCTCAGGAATCGGCTTGTGATCAGGTTTAAACACTTATTTTATGTTTTCAAGATGACATCCAAGTTTTGGGAAGGATTAGCAGATGTGTGTTATTGTAATCGTTTGTATTGGTAAAGTAAACCCTACTCAATACATTGTGCTTAGTTCGCTGGCACAGATGACATTCTCACTGAATCTGCTTTCAGCTCTGTGCTTGGATTCTTCCAGAATCCTGTAAAATTTGAACTTGTATATCCAAAAGCAGTGCAAAACATGTTTTGTCTTTGAATGTATTATTCTGAAAATGGAAAAGTGGTAGAGAGAAAGCTAGTAAAAAATGAGAGTAAAAAAATGTAAGATTGTGTCATTATCTCCATAAGGATGAAGGGACTTGAATTAAGTGCAGTAGTTGCAACTGATCTTAGAAAGCTAGCACTGATTTTCAGGGTAGAGGGATGTCTTCCAAAGAAGTGAAAGCGGGTGGGAGGTTAAGGGTGAAGTAGTGCCTGCAGGTGTGTTCAGGAAGTTCAAAGCTCTGCTTAAGTTGCTTCACTAGACCTCTGATGACCTTCACTGTGATTATGTTTCTACTTAAAATGCTATGGTTAGTTATTCAACCTCCAGTAAAATTGTGTAATAGTATAATTTGTATTTAATAAGTTAACCCTGGTTCCTATGGTGAATTGATTGGGGGAATGAGACTGGCTGAAAATTTTTCCTTCCCTCCCTCTTCCCAGTTGAACTTGCCTCTGTGCTGGGTCCCTGTGTGGCTCCCCGAAGTTCCATTGGCAGCCAGGGTTAACTCAGGAGAAGGGTTGGGGTGGGCAGAAAGCAAAGGAGTGGAGCCAAGTAGAACCATCCTGTCTGTCCAGCTGCAGCTCCTTCGAGAACCATGCCTGTTTATAAAGCCAAGCAGGGGGCAAGCATGTTTAAGAAGAATGTATGCACTTAAGGGTTTTATTCCCAGCGCATAATACGGAAGCCCATATTTTTGATTACTGTGCTGTATCCTTCTCTTGAGACAGACTTCTGCCTTGAGGTTTTAGTCTGGTGGGTTTAAATGGTTCTGTAATCTAAATTAGTGGATTTGTGGTGATTGAGGACTGACAGCTTGTGAATCTAGCAGTGAAGTAGCTGGATATTTTTTTTTGTCTAGGAGAAAAGCAACAATTCATGTTCATGTCTTAATTCCTTTCTGGAGACCAGAGTAAATTAATAACTAGCTTCCTGCTCAGGGCTCATTAGATTTTTACCTGTATGGTCTGTAGCTCCTGTTCCCTTAGAATGGGCTTTAGGGTCTGCATAGCACAGAACTTCCTCGCTTTTAGTTAACTAATCCCTTGAATAATGGTTGCAAATAATAAGAGATTAATTCAGAAATATTAATTCTGTTGCAACATATGCTGTAGGGTGGGCCTTGTTTCATTTGTTAAGTTATTAATAAATTGGAAGAAGATAGAAAACCAATGCAATTATATCACTCTAGTCTTCCATTCTGGTTTTGACAGTTTCTGTTTGGAAGGCCAATTTTAAACCTCAGGCTGAGTTGGAATTTGTTTCTTGTGGCAGCCCTATGGCATAACCCTGCTGTAAAGCAGATTCCTGACCCACCACATAGAGAGCGGCTTAATTATGCTGTTAGTATGTTGTGTGAATAGGAAAGATCTGCTTGACTAATGGCAATTTTTTTTTTCCCCTGGTAAGTTTACCTCAATGGTATGAGGAACTTGGATTAGAAGGCTGGATTTAATTTCATTAGGGCTTCTACAGTTTGTTAAATATGTAAATCAAGAGGCTTAATAGGACTAGGAATTCCTCCAAAAAGGAGGATTTTTTTAATTCCATCTTTTTCAGAAATGCAGGCTGTCGCAAAGTATTTTGGAGTAAAGTATGATTTTTCTTTCTGTAATTTACATTATTTCAGTGAGTACGGATGAAACTCATAAACACCAGTCTTTCTGTGCAGGATTTTTCTTCCTGCTCTTGAAGGTTTGCTTTAAAACTGGAAACCTTAGTTAGCATTTGGTACAGACGTGTAGGAATGATTTTCTTAATATCTGTTTTACCTCATGTATTTCTTCTGAACAGTTTAATGTTTCCTGTATTATTAGCCAACAAGTTATCTTTGAGTGGCTTAGATATACGGGTAGTTATTGAGATAAAGGTTGTCTACCCAATTATTACTCAGATGTAAAACTTGAAGTAGCATGAATACGTTTGGGTTTAGTGCTGTCCTTCAGTGAGGAGGATTGCTGTTTTAACTGAACTCGTGCCTGTTTCTTTCCAGAATTCACAGAACTTTCCATGCATATATTGCAGTGAGTGACCAACTTTCTCAGTGGACCAAATACTGTTTAAAATATCTCTTGTCTAATTGATATTATCAACACTTTTATCAGCACTTAACAAAAAGATGTGCAGTGCAGTTCTACCAATTGCTTACTGACTGGAAATATTTCTTCTTATTATAGATCATGTATAGCCTTTGGACCCAAGAATCGCTCAATTGGTGCTGCAGCTAAAAGCCAGGTGAGCGTATAGTTTGGGTAAAAGCAACTTCAGTAGTCAAGAATCAGATTAGCACAATGTATTTTTTTTATCATTGAAGGTTACAAATGTCTCTGAGCTGGTGTCCTAGTGTCTCCATAATTGTAATGAACAGCTGAGCTTAATTCAGCTGTTCAGCATGTAATGCTGCTTTGTCATCTTGGACAGAATAAGGGTTGATGGTTGTACGTAATGAAAGGTACAAAAGAAAAATCTTTGCCCTTAAATTCTGATAAATACTAGTGTTTTCTTTTAGGTTGCAAATGTAAATTCTAAAGCGAAGCAGTAGTGTTTCATCCTACTTTAGCTTCTTCCAGTTCGTGTGCATTATGATAGCTTTTAATTATGTGACTACATTCTGTAGAATTCCATTAAGTGCATAGTTCTGGCAGAAAGGGGACAAGCTTGAGTGTAAATATATATAGCTTTCTTGACTCTTTGTGGTTGAATTACAACCTAAATACTTGTCTTAGGCATTCTTGTTCATACTTTGAGTTTCTATTGGTGTAGGTAGGTAAATATGATTTAAGGACTGAGAAGAAGTTAAGCTGATTTGTCCTGCTTGTGACATTTGGGTCCTGCTGTATTGTATCTTGTATTGCTGTGAAACCCCTATGAAACATGATTTTTTTTTGAAGTCCTCTACAGGAAGTGACTATTCAAACACTTGGTTTTTCTTAGCCTAAAATACCTAGAGATGTGTGAAGATTCATTATCTAGAATACAAAAATGACTGGACACAACCATGTTATTCAAGAACAGAAGAACTGTACTAGAACTAAATACAGATGTTTTTTCTGGAATTGAGTGTCTGCTTAGCTTAAAGAAATTCATTGATACAGAGATCCAGTAGAGATGAGGTATGTCCTGCAGAAACTAAACTTACAGAAAATTAAAACCAGGTTACTTAGGAAATAGACACTTGACTGAAACTGAATCAGAGGTAAATGTTATATGGTACAGTGTTTGTCTGCTTTGTCAATTACTGTGGTTTTTTCCAATATGTATCTTGCTCTAATGTAAATGAAAGAATTAAACAAGTTTACTTGCACTACGTGAAAACAAGCTATAACGATTTTTCACTTCTTTATTTGCACTGATCTCTGTTATTAATAAGACAATCTACCTTTTGTCAGTTAAATCAAGTTGACAGTATCACGTTGGTGCCCTCCTGACTTTTTAAAGCTTCATGACAAGGTCCTTGAGCTGTTTTGTGATAATATCTGTGTGTTGGCTGTCACATGCATGTGATGAACCTGAACTGGAGTTTACGTCAATATGCTTGTTATATTTGCAAAATTACTGGCTGCAACGCAATAGAAAGGTAGGGTGATAGGAAACAGGTAAATGGAAAGACACTTTGCTAACATTTTTAAAGTGTCCTATGCATATACTTTGAAAATTGAGTGCTATTTTAATCGATTTTAGAATCTTGGCTCAGTTTTCTAGCATACATTTTATTTTAAATCTCAAATTCCTGTAGGTTACCTGAGCAATCAGAGGGAAGTTGTCTTCTAGCAGCTGCCCTGATACTATTAAGATATAAATCACAAAAATATTCTGGTGAGGGAAGCATGAGAACAAAACTGTCTTCTGCTTGCAATTCAGATGTTCCCCTGACACGTTGTATTAAAGATTTCTTTTCCTCTAGGTTATTTCAAATGCAAAGAATACAGTACAAAGTTTTAAAAGATTTCATGGTCGTGCATTCTCAGATCCCTTTGTTCAAGCTGAAAAAGCAAGCCTTGCGTATGAACTTGTCCAGCTGCCAACAGGCTCAACTGGCATCAAGGTAAGTCTGGCATATTTGAAAAAGAGCCAGAGGAGGGAACTGATAAAAGTTTCTTTTTATCTCCTTATTTTGAATCTGCTTGCTGTAGTTTCTGTTCTCTTGTGAATGGAAAGTCTTAAATGGGGAATAAAAGGCTAATAATATAGATGGTCTTTCCAGGTGTTAGGTGAGACTGATTTTACAGTTGTAGAATTTCTCTGCCTTGCAAAGCCAGTCCCACACAAACTGTTTTAGCAGTGCTTTTTTCCTTCACTCCATGGTGAATTTGGAAGACAAGCTACCTGGCCAGTGTACTTATTTAGCTGCTGTCCAGATACCGCAAGGGTGTAAGATGCTAGCTTAGTACTTTGGGTGAAATGGTAAAAATTTGTCTTTTTCAACAATGGCTGAACTTCTGATTTGGATTTTAGCAGTAACTAATTAACTTACCCCAAAACAGTAGGGAGGAAGGCATCCTAGGCATTGTCTAGCAATTGGGATTAAAAAACAAAAAATAATTTGTGTCCAGAGAAGCTTTGTGTATGTGAATTCTTAAATGTGCATTCCAGTGTTTATGTATTATCTTCTTGCAATTGCTGTGCATGAGCTAGGCTGTCAGAGAGCAGGTTGTCTAGAGCTGCATTACTTTCAGTAAAGGCTGTTTCTTGCATGTGTTCCTTATGTTTGTAGTGCGTGGTTTTTACTGTAGTGTAATGTGTGTACACAATTTTTATTTGAAGGCCATGTACATGGAAGAAGAAAGAAACTTTACTATTGAACAGGTGACAGGAATGCTTCTTACCAAATTAAAAGAGACTGCTGAGAATGCGCTTAAGAAGCCTGTAGTTGACTGTGTTGTTTCTGTAAGTATGTGATAGTACATATTTGGCTGGTATCATAAACTGAAATGATTGCAGCATTAAATTGCCCATTAAACTTGAATATTCAGGTATTTGTCTTTTTTGTTTAAAACTGAATCTTGCTCACATATCTTCTTCAAAACTAGACTTACTTCATTAATGGTAAAATGTCTTAAATTGCTGCTAATTAGCAGCATAAATAATAATTGATACCTGTTTCTGTTTCTTTGCTCCTAAAATGAGTGGCTTGTGAGGCGGAATGGAAGAAGATTCACAAAAAGTAACTTTGTCTTCATGTAATGTTTTCTTTGCTTTTTCTCTATTGCAACTGAAATGAACACTAAATTTGAGGGATTCCTCAGCTGTGCTCTGTACTGACTCTCTAGACATGCTTGTCATTATTTGCTAAAGATGGCTCTTCTAAATGTTAATATTTGATATCTGATCTTCTTGCAGGTTCCTTGTTTCTACACAGATGCAGAAAGGAGATCTGTGATGGATGCTACACAGATTGCTGGTCTCAACTGTCTGAGACTAATAAATGAAACAACTGCAGGTAATACCTTCCTTTCGCTCCCCCTCACTTAATATTGTAGCTTTATTAGCTAAAAAGGCTTTTAATCTGTTGCTGATCCATGCCCTCTGGAATTACCACTGGTTTTGCAAACTTAAAATAGATTAGTTTTGATAATGATAAAGTTCCTTAAGCTCTGGTCTGTTTTTTCATTGCTTTACAGAGGCATAAAGGTATTTCTTGAATATCTGTTTTAATGTAGCTACTAGGAGGGACTAATACTGTTTAATATTATTCCATGTTCCTTTAGCATTGGGAATTTTGTTTAACAAGATACCAATTTCTGTAGGTTGGAAAGTAAGATGAAATGCTAATGCTTTTAGCATTTTTACTGATGTACCATTTATTTCTTGAGGAATTACAAAACTGAATGTCCTAACTATGCTCTTTGACTCTTGTTTCTCTGTAGTTGCCCTTGCATATGGAATCTATAAGCAAGACCTGCCTGCCTTGGAAGAGAAGCCACGGAATGTTGTTTTTGTGGATATGGGGCATTCTGCATATCAAGTTTCTGTTTGTGCATTCAACAAAGGAAAACTGAAAGTAAACAATCTATTATGCATCCATTTTAATTATCAGTAGAAATATTCATCAGTACATACATGGCCTGTGACAGGCAAGCTTGCCTGGCTTTACATAAGCGTGTCCGGACAGCTCAATTCATATTCTTAAAATTGCACTTTGTCTGGAGTTAAAAGTAGGGCAGGGAGCTAGAGAACTTTTGAGCGATACATGGAGGAAGGAAACATGCCTTAATCGCCAGATTTTGGCAAAGAATAAAAAACCTGGATTAAATTGTTTGTTCAAAAATTACCATATCTGACTGGGGGCTGCTTTCAAAAAATAATCTAGTTCAGTCATGAGATCTAGCATTAAAACAAGAATTCCTAGAATGGTGTAAGTGACAAACATTTTTTTTTTAACACTCACTGTGGTGCTCATGTAAAAGAGTAAAAACGTTCTGAATTACTTTAAGCTGCAAATGGAAGCTAAGCAAGTTACGGTGTAGTTGTAAGTGTAAGTTGCCAAAGCATTACTGTTCTCCAGCAAATACTAACATTTCTTAGTTGGCTTTTTTATGGTTACAAGCTGGACTTTTGCAGTTCCAATAATTTCTCTTAACTAGAAAAACAAACAAAAATTTTAAAGCATGGGGTAGTGAAATGAAGAGAAGACAAGAGTTCTGAAAACATTAGTGTTGTTGTAGCTATGTTTCCTCTAGTGTTTCTCGGATTTGTCCTTTGAATTGTGAAACCATAGAAATATGGAAGAGACACTTTTGAGTATAGAATGGAGAACTGGACAGCAAGGCAGTTAAAAACAGCGTAGAGACCAAACCTAGTCTGAAGGTGTATTGAGAATAATGTGATATTTTACTGATTTCTATTCCTGGGAAAAACAAAAAAATTAAGTTCACAATATGTTTAAAGAGTAGAATCAGGTGAGGTGGATAGGCTACAGATGTTCTTTGCAGATAATTCCTTCATCAGAAATAAGCGCCTATTTGCAAGAGTTAATAACACTTATTCTCTTCATGTTTTATTTTTAGCTTGGTGTAAGCATGTTCCACCCTTATGAGGCATCAAATATTAAACTGGGATATGATTCAGACTGACAGTGGCTAAGCAGAATTTGAAAACTCTGATGGTCTGCTTATAGTACAAGTTGCTGAACAGATTATGTTGCTAAGCCTTAACCCTATCTTCCTAAATTTCTTCTAAAAGTTGTCACCTCATTACAGGAAGGCTGGGTGCCCAAGGCTGCTTTTTAGCATTTGAGATAGTGGATGTTTTTTTCTCCTGGAGCTTGTAACTGCTGTATGTATGCGCTGCAATTCTTGTGAGAATTATCATTCACAAAGAGGTCTAATATTTGTGTAGCTGCCAGAATTTGTCTGTGGTAATGGTGGTTCTTTCTCCAACAGCATTTTGAACATATCTAATATCAGCTACAAAAGGCATAGGATAATCATGGTAGGCTTAAAAAAAACCAAAAAAACCCCCATATCTTAGCATGTGTGCAACTATTACTGCCGTTGCAATTCACATAAACTATCAGATGTTAGTAATGCAATTCCTACTTAGATTGCCCTGAAATGCAAGAGAACAGCTTAATTGTTGCCAGCAGTGTCCATGAAATGTGAAAGATGAGTACGGGATGTGGCTTTATTGTTTGGGATAGGTTAAACTTCTAGATGAGGCTCATCAAAAGAAACTCTTTACTGGTGATGGCAAGGGCAGAATAAAAATGAACTGTACCAGATCTTTTTCTGTTATGGCTGCACCGGTATAATTCATCCTCCATAGTAATGTTGTGACACTTGCTTTCATTTAAAGTTGGAGTATATTTGAAACAAAGAAATGCTTTGACATTAACTGCTAATTGGTTTCACTGAAGTAATGACAAATTGTACTATAACTGAAGAGTTCAATTTTTTTAAGGTTCTTGCTACATCATTTGATACAACACTTGGAGGCAGGAAGTTTGATGAGATGTTAGTTGAATACTTTTGTGAAGAATTCGGAAAGAAATATAAACTAGACATAAAGTCAAAGATTCGTGCATTGTTGAGACTATACCAGGAATGCGAAAAACTGAAAAAATTGATGAGCGCTAATGCCTCTGATCTTCCGATGAACATAGAATGCTTCATGAATGACATAGATGTCTCTGGAACAATGAACAGGTAATGTTTATACTTTTACAAAGGTAAGCTTTAGAGTGCTCTTCAGTCCAGTTGGCTTCAGTCAAGAAAGAAACTTAATATAAAATAGCAGTTCGTAGGATTGGAGGGAGGTGGGAGATGTGAGAACAACATGGGCAGGGGTGCTGCTCAAAATGATAATGTTTAGAGACTGGTCAGTGGCCTTGAGTTGGGAGGGAGGGCTGTGAATGTTGCAAGTGTGCCTAGATTGCTAGAACCAACTTTGTCTGGAAATATACTAAAGTTTAAAACTAGGATTGGGGAGAGAGAGAAAACCCTGCAGTACACAGTTAAAATGGCATTCTTTCAGTTTTGGCATCCTGTTATATGTGCAGTATTAACTTGCTTATGGTATGCTATAGCTTTATTTATGGCTTCTTCCAACAGGAGCAAATTTTTAGAGATGTGTGATGGACTCCTTGCAAGAGTAGAACCCCCCCTTCGCAGTGTGCTGGAGCAAGCCAGTAAGTGTATATGCATTCTGTATTCCTCATACAGAAGAGAGACATCCATAACGCAAGCTTCCTTTGGGTGTTGACAGAACTTGGACAGATGTATTTAGTGCACCTAACAATTTCTTGCTTAGCAGTTAAAAGCTTTTTAAAATTTTCACACAAGCTAAGATCTGAAATTCTTATTGCTTAGAAACTTAGAGAACAAGCTTAAAAGAATGGTTGGTCTAGTAAAACTTCTAGTTTACAATGTCAGCATATTCATGTAAAACAGAAACATTTAATCTATAAAACCAATGTCTGACTCTCTTCTAGAGTTAAAGAAGGAGGATATTTATGCAGTAGAGATAGTTGGTGGTACCACAAGAATCCCTGCTGTAAAAGAGAAGATCAGTAAATTTTTTGGCAAAGAAGTCAGTACAACTTTGAATGCAGATGAGGCTGTTGCACGAGGTTGTGCGCTGCAGGTAAAAAGTGCTGTTTGTTTTAGCTGTGAGTATTTTTATTGAAATCCATAAATATTTAAGCCAGAGTCCACAGGTAATGTGGGAAATACTTCACGTGTGTCAGAATGGATTCAAATAAGCTTTGAAAGTGGTTGGAAGAATGAGAGTAGTAGTTTGTGATTCCTTTGTGCTGTTTGTCTAAGCCAAATCAGTGGATCATTGTAGCTTGTTGAAGCAAAACATGTCCTCTGCTTCTGCTGCTGTGCCTGGAAGCTGGGAGTCTGATAAAGCTCACATGATGTTTTTTCCTCCAGGTTCCTTTGGGGGCCTAGGTTAAACAGGGAAAAAAAATTTTTTATTTTTTTTTTCTACAACACTACTGATAAACTTGTGAGACAGCAGTTGCTTATTAACATGGATGGAAGTGAAAGCTTAGGTTCTTGCTAATCGAATTCTGTGTCCTGAGCTGGAGTTGGTCACTACTGAATAGCTTAAGCAGTAGTAAATACTCTATAGTCAATAGTGCTACCATCTCTTGAATGCACCTTAATTTTGCTCTGATCACCTCACTTGTCTTTTCAAATGTGTAATATGTGCTTACAGCTATGTTCCATCGGTGGTACAAGCTAGCTATTGTAAACTGCTTAAAAAGAGAATTTTGTGTTACGGTATGCAAAAAGCCTGGTACTATGTCACTCTAAAAAGTAACTTTAATTGAGGTTTTCCTATTTCTTTGTTGGCACTAAAAACAATTCAGTAGCCTAACCACACAAGCCAAACGTGATGGCTCTAAATTAAACCATGCATATTTTCACTTTTGAGAGTGAACAGATTGTGATAGCTTCTTGAAAAGGAAGGGTACATATGAGCTTACAGTGCTTATTATGCAGGTCCTGAGTCCATCAGTATTAGTGTCCCTTAACCTAGAGTAAATCTACATATTAAACAGCATAAATAACTACTTACTGAATTAAATTACTATTCATCTGAAGTCTGATTGTTTGTAATATGGCTCTTGTGCTCTTTCAGTGTGCTATTTTATCCCCGGCTTTCAAAGTGAGAGAATTTTCTATCACAGATTTGATACCGTATCCTATTTCTTTACGATGGAATTCACCAGCAGAGGAAGGGTTAAGGTAAAAAACCTGATGTTCAGTCTTCTTGCATGTTTACATACAGCTTAAAACTAACGACGCCAACTAGAGTAAATAACACGTCCAGAACAATGCCCACTTAACAATTCAAGCTTTGATACTTTTTCTGAAGTTAGTGATAATAGAAAACAAAACCAAGAATGGGTGGCAGTTCAGCACTTCCCACATGGCTATCAGTCTTATTTTAACCTAAAAGGTTAGGAGATGCTTTTGTCACTTCTTTAAGAAGCTTTTCCTTAAGATATAAGAGTATCTGGAAAAGTTTTGTTAACTTTATCAGATGCATTATCCCACATACTGAACAAGTGCTCTGTTTTCTCTTACAGTGACTGTGAGGTCTTTCCCAAGAACCATGCCGCTCCATTTTCAAAGGTCCTCACATTCTACAGAAAGGAACCTTTTACTCTTGAGGCATACTACAGTTCTCCCAAGGAATTGCCTTACCCAGATCCTGCTATAGGTTAAGACCATTCTATAGCTTTATATTAATAGTCTTGTACATGTTTCAGGACTTCTTTCTGTGTAATTATATAGTCTGGAAAGTGCAACCTACTACAAATGCTGTAGGGACAGGTTTCCAAAGTCATGGATCTACAGTGAAATGAGTGGAATAACATGAAGTTCATGGACAAATAGGCTAAATAAAGAGCATCTCAATGTTGGAGGAAACCTGAAAGGGGCATACTGAGAGTTGTGCAGTCTTTTCCTATAGTACAAGTAACACCAGCTTTTACAGCGTACCATAGAGAATTTCTAATTGCTGTGTATCCTAGCACTGCTGAGTAAAAAACTGAATTGTTTGGATTGAGTAGGATTTGATATCCTCTGAGTGCGTTGCAGTGATCTGTTGTCAGCAACAGTCAGGTTTTACTTTACATTCAGTGATTAAGTTAATCAAATGGTGTTTTTTCTCTTTGGGATTGTTTAGCTCACTTCTTGGTTCAGAAGGTCACTCCTCAAACAGATGGATCCAGTTCAAAAGTGAAAGTGAAAGTTAGAGTAAATATCCATGGCATCTTCAGTGTTTCAAGTGCGTCTTTAGTGGAGGTTCATAAATCTGATGAGAATGAGGAGCCTATGGAAACAGATCAGCATGCAAAAGAGGAAGAGGTAATAGACTTAATTGCTCTTAGCTACTTAGAAAACTGCTTTTATGACGAAGCATAATTGGACAAGTTCTGGGAAGGTTCTAAGACTTGTGTAAGATTTCAGTAAATGTGTTCAGCAACTAAAATATGAAGATGTGATTAAGTACTAACTGAAGTATGTCACACCAGTGACAGATTTCTTGAAACCAGGACTGTGAGGTATAGATGAAATGCTTAATTATGCTAGGAGTGAGCTGTTACTTGCCTAAGCAAAGACTAGAAGTTTCTAATTTATGCCTTGAGATTCCACTTCAGTTTTTGTTCTGTTTCTTCTTTTGCCTAAAGAGCATTAGGCATAATTGATCAGCTTAAGAACTAAAGCAATCATCTGCATGTGCATTGTTTTAATATGTCGAATTGGATCTGTCTATGAATTTCAGAAGATGCAGGTAGACCAGGAAGAGCAACAAAAGCCTGAAGAACAACAGCAGGCCCAACCTGAAAATAAGGCAGAGTCTGAAGAAATGGAGGTAACATTAACATCTGAGAGACTTCTGTTTTCTTACAGGATACTCTGGGAGATTCATGAGAATATGTAGTGTGTGAGCCTATCTGCTGCCTTTGTCATGGCTCTGGAAGCTAAACTTTTATTTGAATATATTGGTAGTCTGTATTGTGATTGGAGCTTAAGAAGTATATAAATGGCATGGGTAATTGCAGATCTGTCAAGTGACCTAGTACTGATAAAATGGGTGAACTCTCCTGTTTATGGAAGACATTTAGTTTTCAGTAACTTATAGTAGAACACTTTTCTAGTATTTAAGCACCATCACTCCCATGAATGTAGTCAGTGTGCCCAGAAAATGTCAGTAGTTACATTAATTATCTCTGACTTCTTTAGCAGCTGAAGTGTCAGAATGACAGATAGTAGTATGTAGTTCTAATGTTGAAGTGCACTAACTCAATAATACTTTTTCTGTTACAAGTCTTGAATACTCGAACTGTTGGGTGATGCTGTTTTTACTTTGAGTTTATTTCTTTAACGCAGACTTCTCAGGCTGACTCAAAAGACAAAAAAGTGGATCAACCGCCTCAAGCCAAAAAGGCTAAAGTAAAGACGACTACAGTGGACCTTCCTATTGAGAATCAGTTGGTGTGGCAGATAGGGAAAGATATGCTGAACTTATTCATTGAGAATGAGGTAAACTTTTACTTGCCCAAGCTACAAATTTCACTAGCTGATCTCCAGAAATTTTGCTGTTCGTTAAACATGGTTAATGCTTAAGGGTGGTCAAGGAAAGTTGAGAAGGAAAAAAAAAAAAGCAGTTTTTTCTGAGGTGAACAACAGTGCCCCATAAAGCCAAAATACATTCTCCTTGTTAAGTGAATGCTGTAATTCTTACTGAAGAGGTGTTCTGCAGGAGAGCTAGTTCATAGGGTGATTATTTCCAAAATCACCTGCAGTTACAAGGTACTCAATGGCTGCTACCATCAGGGTGAAGGTTCCTCAACTGGAGGAAGATTGTTCTGTACTGTATTGGATATCCCACCAAAACTGAAATTAGCTTTTATTCATGTGTTGTGTTTAGAACAGTTCTGTAAACTACAGCATTTCAAAATCTTTAGTCAAACTTAAGCCTTTGCTAACAAGGTATCCTGACAATAAATGTTAAATAACTAGCTTTTTAGCCAACTAATTTGACAACTTTTTCACAGGGTAAAATGATAATGCAGGATAAGCTAGAGAAAGAGAGGAATGATGCCAAGAATGCAGTGGAAGAATATGTGTATGATATGAGAGACAAACTCTGCGGTATTTACGAGAAATTTGTTAGTGAAGATGTAAGTATTGCTAGCTTGATGGTTTCCTGATATATTTTGTTACAATGAACAGTATTTTAATAACCTTTGACCTGTATCAGATACTAAGTTTACTTAGACTATATTTTCAGACTTTAAATTTGGAGAAATAGCTTTTAACCTTTCTGGCTATGAAGATAACCTTCTAAAAGTGGCCAAAGTACAAGCAGATGGTACCCAGGATATATTGTGTGTTCTTTTCCAAAACAGCTGCAGCAATTAAGATATTATCAGAGCATGTGTTTTCAGACTGAAACAGAGAGGAGCACTTGCAGAATAATTTTAAGGCAACCTATTCTATTTTGGCTCTTTGTCAGTATTTAGGAATAGTTTAAGATTAAAAAAAACAATCAAACAACAACTCTACCTAGGAACATAATAGGTGGAATTAGTCTGACTAAATGTGGGCACCTGTACCTGAACAGGCTGCCTAAAAATCTCTTGGTATTATTAATTTTCTTTCCCTGTTGTACTAAAGGAGCTTGGTGCATATATTAATATAAGTTAGATGTCTACAATTAGTCAGATGAATCACCCCAAACTTTTTACTAGATCCACATTGATTATAATGGGAGCCTTGCCAGCAAGGTGTCTACAGAGCCCAGGTACCTATGTCAGAGCTAAAACGGGGACAAGTTGAGTGAGATTCATGTCACCTTTGCTGAAGATAAGTTTCACTCTGTTCTCAGACTTGCTCGTATAGTGATGATGAAAATGTGAGGGGGGGGGAGAAGGAAAAAATAGGCTTTTATGTGACAGTATTGATCTAAATTGTGGGTGCCATAGATGGTTTTTCCTTAGGCCTGGTCTCCACCATGAAGCCACACTGAAGAATATTTTATTTGTTATTTTTCACTGAAATAGGATAAAGAGTTCAGACAGTTCTGTACCTTCTAAAAATGTAACCCTTCCAGAAAGGTTCCAAGTATCATTTAGTACCATCTGCCATATAACAGAATTATCTCACCTACCTATTTTGTATGGATTGCTTCAGGATCGAAATAGTTTCACGCTGAAGCTGGAAGATACAGAAAATTGGCTTTATGAAGATGGTGAAGACCAACCCAAACAAATTTATATTGATAAATTGACAGAATTGAAGGTAAGTGATTCTTACATTCCTATGGGGCTTTACTGAATCTAGAGAACTTTGTTCAAGCGGGGAGCTGTCTTAGGTCTGCTGATTCAGTGGTACCAAATGACTTAGTTTGCTTATTAAGTATTTGAGGAGCAGATCTCCTGTAGACCTGTAACAATACAGGGTTGAGGAAGACTCAGTCTTCCCCGTAAGTGGAGGGAGGAGTAAAAGTTCCAAGGAGTTCAGAAATGTTGATGCATTCTGTCAGATCTTGCAGGATCATATTGTGATGCTGCATGGTTTTTGATATCTGTTGTACTTTGTTTCAGACTCTGGGTCAACCTATTCAGGCAAGATTTCAAGAATCGGAGGAAAGACCAAAAGCATTTGAGGACTTAGGGAAGCAAATTCAACAGTACATGAAAACTGTTCATGCATTCAAAGCAAAGGTATTTCCATACTTAACTTCTGGCAAATGCAAGGAAGTGGTACAAATCTTTTCTGAATTTTAAGTAAGCTCCTTTGAACAAAAAGCTGGTGCAACCTCCTGGCTAGCTTCTGAGTTCTTGATATTTAACATATTTTCAGAAGTGGGTGTTGGCTGGAAAACCTGACAGTCTTTTTTTAATCAGGTGTTGATTTCCTCATGGGGGGAAATGCCAGCAGCAGTAGAACCTCAGTTCTCTGGTTAGAGCTGTAGTTGATCAGCTTGTGGTTGATCTCTCAACTAGAGCAGCCTTCTGGCTTAATGGTCTTTCTTGTATTTTGAAGCTAAAAGTTTGAAGAAATAAGCATGCAGTTCACATGTTCAAAACAAATATTTGCACAGCTACTACTAATTTGGCTGTTTCAGGATGAACAGTATGACCATCTAGATGAAGCAGATGTAGCAAAAGTGGAGAAGAGTGCAAATGAAGCTATGGAGTGGATGAACAACAAACTTAATCTTCAAAACAAGAGAAGTCTTACTTTGGACCCAGTTATAAAAGCTAAAGACATACAAGCTAAAACTAAAGTAAGTCTGTCTATGTAATTCACTGTATTTCTATGAATCTTTCTGTTTCTTGGTCTAGTTGTTTGTGCTCAGAGGAAGACTGAGGTGAGAAATCTATAATTAGAAGGACAGTGATAGGGTATTAATCTCTTAAACATGCGTATTGGGGAACACCAGCCCTCAACTTGAATAACTTCTTCTGACCCTACTTGATGGATAATTGGAGCAACAGGTTAAAGTACAACTGTTGGTATACAGAAACATTTCTAACAGTGTTTTATTTCTATGTTTTCTAGGAATTGACAAGTATTTGTAATCCTATAGTCACAAAACCAAAACCCAAAGTTGAACTCCCAAAGGAGGAAGAGAAACCGACTGAACCCAATGGACCAGTAGAAGGCCAGGGAGAAGCCAACGGTGGGTCCCAGGCTGCCGAACAGAGTGCTGCTGCTGCCGCTGCCCCAACAGCCACGGAGAAGAAGCTTCCCGAAATGGACATTGACTGAATTTCAGCACTTGTTTATATTATTGCAAACTACAATAAAGCTTTAAGTTGTCAACTTTGTATGTTCTGAATACAAATTGAAGCAAGTGAATACCACAGCACTCTTAGGAATTTTTGGAGAGGTTTGGTCAATGCATCAAGTCAGAACGCTTAGGTAGCTAACTACTCAGTTGAATAAGCAGTATTTCTTACCATTATGATTGTATTTAGAAGTTTTGGTATTCTTACTTGACCTACAGGAACAGCCATATGCTGGTTCTCTATTTTTAATGTCCATGGTGAGTCGATCTTATTTTAAAGTAGTGAGACAGCACCCTCTGAAGCCAGACTGGGCACACTGTTGTTTGTTCCCTTGTGGACTGCAGCAACAGTGTTTATATAAAGTGCCCCTTGACACTTGCACTGCAAGAAGATAATGGGGGAGAGGGAGTGCTCCTGCTAAAGCATAGTCTTTCACTTGCTCACCTTAATCTAGCCCTTGTTTTTAGTGTTAATGCACCACTCTAGATTTGATTTGCACTTGAACAGTTCATAGTAACACAAGGTTTGCAGAGCATCAGCACGTTTATTCCTTAGCTGGTGCCCTTGCGTGACAGGTGACTGGGATTCATTGATCTGATAACATAGAGTAGCAGCCACTGTGCACTCCTGCAGCTCAGACCATGAATGTGCTCTTAGACACGAGTGTCTGCTCCTGGCCAACTCCCCAGCTGGTTAGAGCCTGTAAACTTTTTTGTCTCTAGTGAAATTAGCTGCTTGTAGAAAGAATGAATACTTGTATTTCAGCTGCCTATGCTGATAGCCAATTCTGACTTGTTCCTAACTTTTTCTGAAGGGGGTATGCTTGCTTCCACGAGGCCTTCATTTGGAATGCTTGGTTTTTTTTTTTTTGTTCTGTTTTCTTTCCCAGGAAAAGAAAGACCTGAGCGATTTGGCATTTTTTTCTATGAGCTTTATACAATGATTTGCTTCTAGTACTGATTGTCATTAAACTTGCAAACATTAATTTGTATGTGTTAAAACCCAAAGCTGAAACACCCATTCAGATATTGCAAGAAATAAATGCACTGGATTCTACTGGATCACCTTCTCCAGCTGTTGATTGCCATCAAGAGAGAACTCGGGGGGTAGAGGCGAGGGCTGTGTCCCTCCTTGCTGGAGGCGTGCGAAGAGCTCTGGTTTTAATGCCAGGGTGAAGCCGTGCTTTACAGACGTCGGTGCAAACCCACTTTAACGAAGCAGAGTTAATAAATACCGGGGGCGGGGGGGGGTGGTCAGGGAAGGGGTCGGGGCGCGGCCCTGAGCTCGGCGGCCTTTCCCCCGCGCCTGGCTGGCCGGGGCAGCGCCTCACACCGCCGCTCCCGGAGCACCCGGCGCCTGCGCCGCGCCGGCCCGCGGCCCTCGGCCGGGCGCTGCCGTCCCTCCCGGCCGCCGGGGGCGCTGCGGCGGCGGCGGGGCCGGGAGCGCGGTGAGGGGCGGGGGGCGGGCCGGGCCGGGCCGGCGCGTACCGCCCGGCAGCCGTTCCCCTCCTCTCACGTCTGCTTCAAGCCGCGGCACCGGCCGGGCCGGGCCGGGCCGGGCCCCGCCTCGCCTCGCCGTCCCCGAGCCCCCGCGGCTGAGGTAACCGGTGAGGCGGGGGCGGTGGGCCGGGCCGGGCCGGGCCGGGCCGGGCCGGGCGGAGGAGCTGGGCCGGGCCGGGCCGTGCTGTATCGTAGGGCGTGTGGGCTGCGGAGCCTCCGGCGTGACCCGGGCCTCCCTCAGCCCCGCCGGGCCGGGTGTATGTGGGGGGGGGAGCCTGACCTGAAAACGTGGTTTGTTGTTGTAATTCTTGGGGTTATGTTTTTAATTCCCCGTGCTGCCCGTTCGGAAGGGCTTCCCCTTTGCTGTTTAGCAGCGAGTGGTTTCCCTGGATGGTGGCGGGGGGGGAGCAGCAGGGTGGGATTTCTGCTGACTTCAGTGGGGCCCTCACCAGGCTCCCGAGTTAGCCCAGGTAACGGTCGGAATTGCTTATGCACATAAACGAGCTACTGCTATTAGAGCTGAAAAAAAAAGTATTCTGAATTGCTGAGCGTGCCTGCTCAAATGAAATTGTTTGTTAGCCTTCACAACGAAAACGCTGAGAGGACTTTAATCTCCCTGAGCGCTTGGTTGTTTGTTTGGCTGCAGGCAGCTCGGAAGCACCGGTGCCGTATAACCACATGCACTTCGACGACAGAGTTGACGTTTTTTCATGCCTTACGTGAGGAAAAGTTTATGACCTCCCCCTCTCCCAGAGGAATGATCGGGGGCTCTGCTCTGGTCCTACTGACGTGGCTGTCCTTGGTCAGTAACCGGTACCTACAACTTTGCCACTGTGCAGTTGTGAATAGAAAGGTAACCCATTAAACGTGGCTTTATTTCCCCAAATCTAGAGTGGAAATGGTATAGGAGTGCATCTACAAGATGCCTGTGTAGGATTTGAAGCTTCTTATTGATACCTTCGATAACTTTAATCATAAATGAGGCTGTTTGCTTGTTTGTTTTAGAACACCGGATGAGAGATGCTGTTACTAATTCCTTTTTCTTGGGTTTTTGTGGGGTCTATTTTCCCTTTCAAACATTAATGAGAAGTCCCTGTGTCACTTTGGCCATCGGTGTGTTTCACTATTTTTCCCCCTTACGGCTGTCTTTAGCCACCAACACTTACAGACAGTTTGCTTTTTGACTTTTCAATGTTCTGTTAAGGTTTTTTTTTATTTTATAAAGCTATCGATATTTTTTTAACCTGTAAAAAAGTTTAATTATATTTTACATTATTTTTTATCAGTTACTTTGGTTTCTAAATCTTATAATAGCATAAAATAGATACCCCAAATCAATAATTTCAATAGGATGCGTTAACTCAGTTGATCTTGTAGAGTGGTGTTAACTCCACAGAAAATTTAAATGTCTTCAGAAGACAAAGAAGCTCAGGAGGATGAGCTGCTGGCTTTGGCTAGCATTTATGATGAAGATGAGTTTAAGAGAGCCGAGTCTGCCCAAGGAGGAGAAACAAGAATTTGTCTGGAGTTGCCCCAAAACTTCAAAATTTTTGTGAGTGGTGAGTTGAGATGTTTTGTGTTATCCTGAAATTAGCTTTTACCAAGCTAATTTTCTGGTATGTGCTTAGGTGGTTGCTGCTCTAGCGACCTATAGGAACACTGACTAGACAAAGCCATGACAGACCGTGTGCTGGGCTTGTGGTACTGTTGGGGTTTATATCTGAGTAGGTGATTTCATCCTCATACATATAACCTCTTCAGTGAACTTTAAAATTAGAGATGAGTAATAGTATTTCTTTGGAATAATTAAGTTCATTTATTATTTTTTTTAGCTTGAGGAGATGTCTTTCCAGGTTCTTGGTTTGTGCGGGATCTGATATTTCACGGTACTGGTGTTTACTCATTTAACCATATGCATACAACCCCACGAAATTTTACTGCACTGAGAAGTTCTGTTATTTAGGGTTGAATAAATAATTTTGAACTCAGAAATTTATCAAATGAAAAGAGATATAGTGGGTGCTGTCATAAACAGTTACAGTTTGGTAGTTTTAACTTTCTTGTTATTTCTCAAGCTGTCTCAATTCTCTTTGATTCAGGCAATTCCACAGAGAGCCTCCAGAACAACGGGTTTGAATACACCGTTTGCTTTCTGCCTCCCCTTGTGCTGAATTTTGAACTCCCACCAGACTACCCATCAACCTCCCCCCCAGTGTTTACCCTCAGTGGAAAATGGCTTTCCCAAGCTCAGGTCTGCAAAATAGTTTTAACATTTGTCGTGGTTTAACCTCAGCTGGTAACTAAGCACCACGCAGCCACTCACTTGCTCCCCCTCCATCCCGTGGGATGGGGGAGAGAATCGGGGAAAAAATGTAAAACTCGTGGGTTAAGAGAAGAACAGTTTAATAGAACAAAAAGGAAGAAACTAATGATGATAACAACAACAACAATAATAAAATTACAACAATAAAAGAATTAGAATATACAAAACAAGTGATGCACAATGCAATTGCTCACCACTCGCTGACCGGTGCCCAGTTAGATCCTGAGCAGCGATTCCCGCCCCCCCCCCAGACCAACTCCCCCCAGTTTATATACTGGGCACGAGGCCACATGGTACAGAATACCCCTTTGGCCAGTTTGGGTCAGCGGTCCTGGCTGTGTCCCCTCCCAACTCCTTGTGCCCCTCCAGCCTTCTTGCTGGCTGGGCAGGAGAAGCTGAAAAATCCTTGACTTTAGACTAAACATTACTTAGCAACAACTGAAAACATCAGTGTGTTATCAACATTCTTCTCTTACTGAATCCAAGACATAACACTATACCAGCTGCTAGGAGGAAAATTAACTCTATCCCAGCTGAAACCAGGACCCATTTTAACAGAGCTTTTGTGTTCATGAGTAAGTTCATAATTAACGGTGCTCTGGGGGATGTTAATGGAGTAGATGAAAGTAAAATTAAGACATAAACAATTATGCTGCTCTTTCAGTTGGCTCTTCTTTTGTTTCCTACTTGTTTTTATTTGGTCACCATTCTGAGAAATGAAAGCTTGCATCTATGAGCATTATTTTTATATGTATTTTATGTATATATTAAAAACTCCAGAATGTAAAATCTAAGTATGCACTAAGGAGGACCGTGGGAGGAGAGGAAGACAGTAATGAGTTGTCAGAACTTACTAAAATCCGGAATTGTTTTTTCTTTCCTAGCTCAGTGCTCTTTGCAAACACTTAGACAACGTATGGGAAGAGAACCGAGGCTGTGTGGTCTTATTTGCCTGGATGCAGTTTCTGAAGGAAGAAACGCTGAGTTACCTGAATATTTCCTCCCCATATGAGCTCAAAATGTGCCATCAAGGGAATGGGCAGAGTAGGACACCTTTGGTCCCTCTCGACGCTGAGAAGGATTGCGGTGGTGCAGCAGGCTCTGCAGCAGCTGAAGAAGAACTCATCGATGCAAGAGCTGTACAGGATGTGGAATCGTTGTCAAGTCTGATTAGGGAAATCTTGGACTTTGATCAGGCTCAGAAGAGGAAGTGCTTTAACAGTAAGATGTACTTGTGCAATATCTGCTTCTGTGAGAAGCTGGGCAGTGAATGTATGTACTTCACCGAGTGCAGCCATGTATACTGCAAAGCATGCCTGAAGGACTACTTTGAAATACAGATCAGGGATGGTCAGGTCCACTGTCTCAACTGTCCAGAACCGAAGTGTTCTTCTGTTGCTACTCCTGGCCAGGTAATAGAAGTGTGCGAGCAGTGATGGTAGAGTTCTGCTAACTTACCAATAATTACAGAAGACAAGGTGTGGCTTTTCATGGTGAGCATTGTGAATATACCCGGGGAAAATTTTTTTCGTGCTCTGAGCCGCACAGAGGCATCAGAGTTAAAACTGGATGACTTGGCACATGTTTTGCGCACTTTATTAGTACTGGCATTGGTCAGAGGCCTGAATTCATGTCCCATCGCATTTGACACTGCATGCTTTTCATTTGATTAATTATTAATTATTATTAAAATAGCATTTCTAGGAGTATTTTCATGACTTATTGGAGAATATAAAGTGGATTCATCCCAGCTGTAGGTACTTTTTGCTGACGTACTGTTTTTGCTGAAGCTAGCTGGCTCAGAATCTTCCTTTGATCTTTGTTTAGGTGAAAGAGTTGGTTGGAGAGCAGCTATTTGCACGTTATGACCGCCTGCTTCTGCAGTCTAGCTTGGACCTGATGGCAGATGTAGTGTATTGCCCTCGCCCGGGCTGTCAGACACCAGTCATGCAAGAACCAGGATGCACCATGGGCATATGTTCCCGTTGCAACTATGCTTTTTGTACTCTCTGTAAAATGACTTACCATGGGGTCTCTCCATGTAAAGTTACTGCGGGTGAGTCATCGTATTTCAGAAACAGATCAAGAAGCAATTAAGCATCGTGTGAATAAGTCTGAAAGTCAGAAATTAAGCAAGGGAACTCAACACCACATGAGCTTTCTAAAAGATTAGACAGATTCATTTGGAGTAGGTCTGTTGCTGGCAATTAAAAAGTATTGCTTTGATGACACTCCACAGCTCAGGAAGTCCCTAAACTGCTGATTGCCAAATGCTGAGGCCACAGCAGGGGAAGAATAATTTTATATGTGCCTTTTTTCACCCTTTCCTGCGAATCCACTACTTTCTGTTGTCAGAGTTGATACTGGAATCAGGTGGATGCTTCTGTATCTGCTTGGCCTCAAAATCATGACACAGTTTTATTAAATGTGTGTTCAGAAACAACATTTCCATTTTTCAGTTTATTTTACATTGTAGATTTGTTCTAGTTCCATTGACTGGTCTCCTTTATAATGAAACAGTGTAAAACTGTTGAATTTTGAGGTAGTGCGGTTTTAATATTCTCATCTTTTTCTTAAGTATTCTAATGTTTCACTTGCTTTTTAATTAATGATGTTAGTTTCCTTTGAGAATACTTTATGCTGTTGTTAGCTGGACTTCTTTATATAAAGTATTACAAAAGCTGTTTTGTTTTTTTGTTTGTGTTTGGTTTTGTTGTTGTTGTTTTTTGTTTTATTCCCCAGAGAAATTAATGGATTTGCGAAATGAATATTTAGAAGCAGACGAGGCAACTAAAAGATTTTTGGAACAACGCTATGGCAAACGAGTGATTCAGAAAGCCCTTGAGGAGATGGAGAGTAAAGAATGGCTAGAAAAGAACTCGAAGTCTTGTCCTTGCTGTGGTACTCATATAGAGGTAAGCACGGAGGGGAAAAGCTGAAGAATCGTAGTAACTCTTAACAGAAACTAACATAAATTGCTAAGTCAGTTCTGTATTTAGGCTGGAACAGAGATTTATTCGTAGCCTCCAAGCTCACCAGGGAAGATAAATTTCTAGGAAATGGTGAGACAACTTTCCATTTCTGTCTGTGTTACATAGAAAAGGAGGTGATGTTTCTGGAGCTCAGGGACTTGAGTAAATACAGCAACTGGTATTGTTCAGACTCCAGTACTAAAAAAGATCCAGGCTGACTATGGATCCCTCTGAATCCCTGTGTTTACCATGTGTTTCAGGCTACTGCTGTTTCAGACTACAGGCAGGAAATAAAACTAGCTTCAGAAAAATATTAATTTCCAGTGTTACTAGTACTATAGCCAATTTACAATTCTGTGATTCTAGCTCCTAGGGTTTTTTTGAACAGTGGAAAAATACCAGTGTTATGATAGAGTTGGGGTAAAATGTATTCATTAGTTGATGCATTTTTGAGGACTGTTAGCATTTAGAGACAGGCCTGAAGACTGACGTGGTAAGATTTTGTTACTGCTATTTCTTGTTTCTTTCCCCTGCCAGAAACTAGATGGTTGTAACAAAATGACGTGTACTGGCTGCATGCAGTATTTCTGCTGGCTTTGTATGGGTTCTCTGTCAAGGGTGAACCCATACAGGCACTTCAATGATCCATCTTCCCCATGCTTTAATAGGTATGTATTTACATGTATTTCTTCTAGTGCTGTACCGCTTATTTTTGTATTTCTTCTTACAGTCTCTCCCAGATTATTCTTACCTTGAAATTTGTAGCTATACAGTTTAAGACACAATTTCTTCTCTCAAATATTTACACTTACAAGGACCTGACACTTAACAATAAAAAAAATCAGGAGTGATTTGGGATATGGTTTTGCTTTTTAAGAACTTCTGTTTTAAAATTCTGGAGAAGTTTTCTGGGCCTATTCCTGATGCTGTACTTCCTGCCTCTGAGAGACAGCCTGTAGTGAAATGTTTCTTTGCAGATGCTCAGGTATATGATAGCGCAACACAAGGCTTTGGGTAAGAAAGCTGCTTCTAAAAAGCTGCAAACTTGGCTTACATCATTGCTATTAGGGATATATCAAGAGACAAAGGATGCCGCTGCCATCTGGACAAATGAAAGGGCAGGCAGGTCAGAGAGGTGTCATAGTGGCAGCCTCTAATCTTGTGTGTATTCCATTGGGTTGTGCCCATCGCTGTTACATATAGTGCCTGG
Source organism: Aquila chrysaetos chrysaetos (assembly GCF_900496995.4). Lineage (NCBI taxonomy): Eukaryota > Metazoa > Chordata > Aves > Accipitriformes > Accipitridae > Aquila > Aquila chrysaetos. The sequence continues at coordinate 20,683,729 of NC_044025.1, forward strand.
ATACAAAAGTCAATATACCAATAGTTTACTCAATCCTCCACTGTCTATTCTGCTTTAATAGATGTGGCTGACAGGATTCTTTTTTTTTTTTTTCCCCCTTGTTCTTGGCCCTTCTTTTTCAGCATTCCCTTTTCTCCCAACAGTATTTTTTTCACTTCCTACCCTGTTTTTGTTTCTATTTTTCTTCTGGTGTCTCCTGCTGTTCTTTTTTCTTTTAGTTTAGCTTAACCTCTACCTATCTTGACTAAGCTCATCTGTTTTATAAAAAAACAATTTTTTTCTTCCCTTTTGCTCCTCCCCTGTTTATATGTTACAGTTGTTTGCCCAGCTCTGTATTGTCCGATTAGATTGTAAGCTGTTTGGAGCAGGCAGGCTTGGCTGCTGATTATATACTGCCTAAGACCAACTAGGAACAGCAGCATGCTAGGTAACTTTTAATAAATTTTGGATTATTAATATTTTCAGGAATTTCTTGAGACATCATGTTTGTAAGGTACTGTAAAGCCTTCTGGTGTAATGTGCTGTAGAATTGCAGAGTAGTTTATTTTAATTGACTTTGAGGACTGCAGTATGAGTGGTTTATGATACTGAAAAAAATTTTGAAACTTGCTGCTTTTGTATCTTTGGTCACATTTAGATTGATTTTTTTTTTTTTTTTTTTTTTTTTTTTACATATTTTACTTTTTTTACATCCTGATGTAAATTATTGGCTGTCTTGCAGATTGTTTCAAGCCATGCATATTGATGGTGAGTTATGGGAAGTTGAAGATGAAGACTAGTAGCTTTCTCTACAACAAAAGCTGAACAAACCAGAGATAGATGCTTTCCATTTTTGTGTCAAGTTTGTTTGCTTTTCACTTCCATTATGTGATAGAAGAATAACTACCTTGCACTGCAGGATACTCGCACTTCAGAGGCTGTTGCCAAAACCAAAGGAGACCATTTTACCCATCCTGTGGTCAGGATCACCATGGAAGGCCCTAATAATCCTATCAATTGTTAAAGGATTGACAAATACAACCCATCAGAAGTTGGAAAATTACTGGAAAAATATGTACTAAGAGGTGCCCCTTTTTGAGAAGCAAACAAACAAAACTGAAGCCCCAAATCATAGAAGTATTTGGGGGTTTCCTTTAGCGAGACTGACCTTTCGAGGATCTTGGCTTATATCCATTGTTGGGTTTACGGCAGTTTTATTATAGCTGTAGTGCTCTTTCTGGAGCTGTTTAGTGATGCTGCTTGCACAGGGAAAGTTTTCTGATAAAATATAGAAAATTTCTTCTGTATTCAGCAGCTGAGCCTGTTGCTTCTATAGTGTTTCCTGACCCGTTTCTCTGAAAAGCGGCTCATTGCTTTGTGACTGATACTTTCTAACGATGGCAAAGTCAATTATTCCTAACTTCCGATTATTCCCTTCTTACTGGCTGTAATGCCTGGGTCTCTGCATTACTGAATGCTTTGGCAGAAAACTTGAAAAATTTGAATCAGTTTGATGACTCATCTCAGTGTCGCTGTTGTATTTGCTCACGTTGCCTCTCCTTATTTTGACAGTGATGAGTGCTAAGGCAATGAACCGAGTATGTGGCCAGTGAGAGGGTGAAAAGTATCAGTCAGATATTGAAACACATTTTTATGGGTACGTAGTTGAGATTAACTTGAATTTTTCAAGATACTGAAAATTACCTTGTCTTCTCAGATGATGAATTTATTTTTTACTAACTCTTCATATAAGAAATCTGATTAGTTGATAGTTTTGCTTCTGGACTAGATTCCTTATTTCCACTGTTCTTGCACTTCAAATTATTTCAAAACCCAACTTCTTTCCCCTAAAAGCTCAGTAAGCAGTTTTGTGAGCATGAAAGTAATTACTGGAGGGAACCACTAATTTTTTAGAAGTTTTTCCACTTGCAGAATGGTCTAAAAATTTATTTTGAAATTAAAACTGCATGTGCTGTGTTCAAAACAAATAGCAGGGTCCGGATGGATAGCTCAGGAGCTGGAAGACTCTTCAGAAACTCAAGGTGAACACCTCTCACTCAGTTTTGCCTGTTAGTAAATAAATTTATACTTGGATATCTGGCCAAAATGAGTGCTGATTTAGTTGCTTTCACAGAGGATGGAAGTCTGTACTATTAGAATTGGCAGCGATTAAAAAGATACGAGATGGTAAGGGCGGATCTTTCGTCTTGGTTTAGGCTATAGGACAGCGTGTAGGGAAGGGTTTCACCGCGTATGATTTAAACTGTATTTATTTCCTGCACCTTTCACATGCACTAAATTCACTTTAAGACAGTAAACATAGTTGTCTCCCTGTTTGTCTTCATTATGGCACGTATATGGCAGCACAGGTCAGCGCGTGGGACAGTTTTGTTCTGCGTCTGGGTGGCGATCGCCTCCAGTGCTTGCGTGCCACGGGGCCGAGGCGCTCGCTCGCGTGGTCGCCTGTAGAATGACGTAGAACAGACTAGGGCTCGCGCAAAGCTCTTGAGCGAAGCTGGCACAGGATGTGTTCTGCTGACAGAAGTTTGGACATTTGTGTATGTGAAGTGCCCTCGCACCCAAAGAGCCCTGGTTTTCCCTCGGAGACACAAGCCGCTAACTGATAGACGGTGGCTATCGTGACACTACTCTGAGATTACTGTGTTGGATGTAGCCAGCTTTGAGCTGCAGTCCCCACAGGAGTTTCCGCTCTGGCCACGATTTTTAACTCTACAGATCGAGTCCAAAAGCTGCCTGCTTTCAGAAGGGGCTTTCTCCCCGCTAAGCTGCGTATGTGGGCAGATGGGGAACGTTTGTGACAAGAAGCATGTGCTTAAAGCCTGTTTTTGTGCCTCGATAGAGGAGGGGGCGTTGGATCTCTTAAACCTACAGGAGGCTGGGCAGGTCCCTTCTGGCAGGACAGAGGTGGGCCGAGTGCAGGGCCTGGACAAGAAGGGTATGTTGGGATGAAAAGCCGTGGCTGGGGATGTCTGCCAGAGCTACCAGAGCACAAGCGCTATGGTGAAGTATTTGAAGGTGTTGTGATGAACTACCTCTGCTTTCAAGAACTTTGTGTGGAGAAAGGAGGAATGATGATGTAGTCACCACCGCGTCTATGAGTTCTGAGCACTCGGGGACCCCTGGGCTGGAGCTCCCATATTCTGCAGTGAGGCAGAGGAGGACAGACTCTCTGAGGAGGGGACAAGGAGGCGACTGCAGTGGTAGGACCATCAGCTGGTGTTGCAGAGGAGGGGCAGTTAAAACCAGAATCTGGCTTCACCAACAGAGAGCAAGGCAGGCAACTCCGGTAATGTGGCACAGTGTTTCTTCCTCATTTTTTTATTGTTTTTTCTCTCTTGCAGACCTCCTCACTTGCTCCATTACTGTGCATGCACAGAATGAGCTTTAGATTATTTGCAGACATTTTGTGGTAAAAGGTAAATAACTGTGACCTCCTCAGTTTTCCTTTAAAGATCCCCACTGTTTTTTTTTATGAAATGGCTGCTGCCTGGCAGGACAGAACCGTAGCAGGTGTTTGGTGGAAACCTGCCAGCAATTACAAGATGAGGAAGCTCTTGAACTAGGGAGCAGCAGCAGCTATTTCTACCAAACAGCTTTTGATACAGCTTTGGTTCTAGGTGACAGAGAAATCTTGTGCAAAATAACAGGACTTTCTTGTGCGTTGACAGTTTTGTTGCTCTGCTCAAAGATGGTATTACGAGTCCCGTTCAGCCTCATAAACTGTTCCTTTTCACTAGCACAGTGAGGCTGAGCACCAGATACAGTCAGTGTGACCATTTAGAAAAAATTAAGACATTTACTATAGAAAGTTACATTACAGATCAACAGCTTATAACATTTCTGCATAAAGAAAATTAATGCTGCCCAGTTTGTCTTGCCCCTCAATTGATAGCATTTGATAGGAAACCCAGGAATCAAGTTTCAGAATTGGTGGGGTCTTGCCAGTACAGGCTGTTGTCCACCTGTGTGGGGCTTCTGTAATTAAACATAGGCTGAGGCCAGAGGGAACAGACTGTTTCCTTTGAGGCTTATTTGGTATTTCCTTGTAGCAGTGTAAAGCATGGGAAGGAGGGGGGAGAGAACTTACTGCTTCAGGCTCTGCTCTGACACAAATAAGAGCGCGCTGAGCAGCACAGAGAGAAGTCATTTATGCTTAATCTGAACAAATCTACTCTCCTGTAGTACATCATAAAGCACCAGGGCATATAAAATTATACCCTGAAACTGAACATGTAAGGCTTCTTGTGTGACAACAAATAAAAGCATATAGATGTGTAAACTAACCATTAACTGCATTAATGGTACTGCATTATTAACACAGCACTGATGAATGCTCTCTGTAGCCTCCCTTTTGCCGAGATGGTCTCAAGTCCAACATCTGGCTCAATGCGGGGTTCAGCCAAGGCTTTATCCAGTCAGGTCTTGAAAACCTCTTAAGGACAGAGACTGCACAGCCTCTCTGGGGAACCTGCCCCACTGCTTGACTGTCCTCATGGGTAAGTTTTTTCCTTATATCCAGTCTGAGCATCTTGTCTCAACTCAAGCCCCATCATCTCTTATCTTCTGCCCACACACTGCCCAGGAGAGCCTGGCTTCATCTTCCTGATGACCTCCTTGTAGCTGTGAAACGTGCTGCTATTAGGTCATGCTGAAGCTTTCCCGTCTCCAGGCTGAACAAACTCAGTTCCCATTTTAAATGACTATAATGTAAGAGTGTATTGTGGAGGGGAGTGACACGAAGAGGTACTTGTTATAAACACAAGGCATACATCCCAAAGTGATTACCCATTTAGTTTCTGCAGCGTTGTACTTTCACATATCTTCACATTTAAGTTTTGGGGCCTTGAGTCCCCATCATTACAATTGCTTCATAGATTAAACAACTCACTCTCCATTGACTTTACCTTCAGAGAATAAACTAGTGGCGGAAGTTTGTGGAACGCAGTATACTGGATCCCATCTTCGTTTGGTTAATTAAGGCAGGTGTTGCATCTGTCTTTTTAATGGAGAGAAGCAAGGACATAATCATTTTGCTAATTTAAGAACAAATATGAGATTAATTTCTGCAGCAATTCCCTCTCTTCACAGATGGTTTTCAACAGAAAAGCTGGTTCAGCATTACTCTGAACAGTGAGATTAATCACTGTATGGCTTCTTAGACTGGCTTCTTTCTGCTCCCGTCTCCTTCATGCTGTATAAGGGTTCCACAAGCCTGTTGTGAACCAGCATTAAACCTAATGTAGAAAGTAAAAAGATGACTTAAGTAGACATAATAAAGCAAAATTCTTATCCATTGGTTGCTAATGAAATTAGACATTACTAGAGTCCTTGTTCCTTTGCTCCCATACCCACGCAGTTAAGCCTTTACCTTTGCACTTGTACACTTCAGCTGTTATATTTAAGGAATGTACTCCTTTGGGAGTTGATTAGACAGAAACATCTAAGGCAAAGCATGGCTTGTGCTATTTAAAACCTAAGTACAACAGCTGCTTGGCCTGGTCAAACACTCACCTTTAAAGTATTTCACCGTCTTAACTTTGAGTTCCAGCGTGGCATCCTCATCACACACAAACACAGTGTTGGGGTGTTGCTGGAAAGCAGATACTGTCCACATGTGGTTGACACCTTCCTCAATGGCTTTGTACAAAGCAAAGGCTTTGTGGGCTCCTGTGATAAGAATCATCACCTGGACTCCAAGACACAGAGGATGGCAGTTAGGGTCTAGAAGGCACATTCAGAGAGAGCACACCCACATCCTGCTGAACTAAGAGAGCTGTCCCGGTTCCCAACAGGGGACAATGTCCATCATCCTCCCCAGAGGCATTTCACTGTATCACAGTTCTGCTCTGGCTGCATTTTATTTGTCAATTAAATCATAGCCTGGTGGGTCACTGTAATGATTCAGATCCTTTGAGCTCCCCTGTTAGGCACCTGTATGCTGAGACTTAACAAGTATAAATCAAGGTATAGACTCAATTAAAAGCTATCCCATAGAGTTTTCATGATCTGCTGGTGTAGCATCAAGTCAACCGCTGATTCTTGCAGTTATTTCCCCAGATAAGATTCTTAACTAAAGACATCCTCCCAAACCTTTCTTGCTCCCTGTGGATCACAACTGTACTGCAGGGTTACACAAATGTAAGTGGTGTTAGTAGAGCAAAAATGGAAGACAAAGCAAGAGCCTTTCCATAGCGTTGCAGGATGCAAAAGAACAGGAGGATCAGGTAGGTACTTGGCAGTCTGTGGCAGGAAAAGCATAAGCTGACCTAGACCAGCAGGGTGCATTGCTGCTCCAAGACTGGGTAATCTTTAGCTACTCCAGGAAGCCCTGCTCAAGAGCTCCTGTATGAACTCACTGCTTTTCTCCTAACCTCTCTGGCATCCATGACAGTGCCTACTCCGACTGTCAAAGCCATTGTGGGGACTTTGGAGAGGTCGCCATCAAAGAACCTGGCGTTAGCCAATGTAGTGTCCATAGCCAAGGTCTTCACTCGCGTCCTGGATACCAAACTTGATCCAGGCTCGTTGAAAGCAATGTGACCATCTGGGCCAATACCTGTGACAGAGAGAGTTTCAGAAGAGGGTCAGTGGCTGGAATGGTTATTGTAGGAAGCAGAGCCAACAGCACTCCTATTAGAGGGAGATTCAGTGTTTCCAGGAATAGATACAGATCTGAGAAAAACACTTGCAATTTTTCTGCTCAAGCTCAAATTTGGTTCTGGTAGGAGTGCGCCTGCATGGCAAGGTTTTGATAGCAGAGGGGCTACAGGGGTGGCTTCTGTGAGAAGCTGCTAGAAGCTTCCCCTATGTCTGACAGAGCCAAGGCCAGCCAGCTCCAAGTCGGACCCACCACTGGCCAAGGCCAAGCCCATCAGCGATGGTGGTAGCGCCTCTGTGATAACATATTTAAGAAGGGGGAAAAGTTGCTGCACAACAGAAACTGCAGCCAGAGAGAGGAGTGAGAACATGTAAGAGAAACAGCCCTGCAGACCCCAAGGTCAGTGAAGAAGGAGCGGGAGGCAGTGCTCCAGGCACCAGAGCAGAGGTTCCCCTGCAGCCCATGGGGAAGACCACGGTGAGGCAGGCTGTCCCCCTGCAGCCCAGGGAGGTCCACGGTGGAGCAGATATCCACCTGCAGCCCGTGGAGGAGCCCATGCCGGAGCAGTCGGATGCCCCCAAAGATGGCTGTGACTGCATGGGAAAGCCCACGCTGGAGCAGGCTCCTGGCAGGACCTGTGGCCCCATGGAAGGAGGAGCCCACACTGGAACAGGTTTGCTGGCAGGACTTGTGATGCCATGGGGGACCCATGCTGGAGCAGTCTGTGCCTGAAGGACTGCAGCCTGGGGAAGGGACCCACGCTGGAGCAGGGCACGAGTGAGGAGTCCTCCCCCTGCGGAGGAAGGAGCAGCAGAGACAAGGTGTGATGAACTGACCCCAACCCCCAATCCCAGTCCCCCTGCGCTGCTTGGCCGGGAGGAGGTGGAGAAAACCGGGAGTGGAGTTGAACCTGGGAAGAAGGGAGGGGTGGGGGGAAGGTGTTTTAAGATTTGGTTTTATCCTACTCTGATTTGATTGGTAATAAATTAAATTAATTTTCCCGAAGCTGAGTCTGTTTTGCCCATGATGGTAATTAGTGAGTGATCTCTCCCTGTCCTTATCTTGACTTAGAAGCCTTTTGTTATATTTTCTCTCCCCTGTCCATCTGCGGAGGGGAGTGATAGAGCAGCTTTGGTGGGCACCTGGTATCCAGCCAGGGTCAACCCACCACAGAATGATAGCAAAAGCCCCCGCTGAAGCCAACAGAGACTCTTCTCTAACTGTGCTGGGAGAACAATAACGCAAAGTAGATGGCAGAATCTTAAGGCAAACTGATGGGAAAAGCTTGCGTTGAGCTCCTGTTGGCTCAGAGGACTCTGACTACTCCTAGCAGTTTCCTGTCAGCCCTGGCAGTTGTAATACATTTTGTATTTGGTACAATTCTAGCCCTGCCTGTTTCTCCTGCTAATAGTTTCTTGAACAATTCACCAACTGGATTGAAATACTTAAAACTGGGGGAGCAGTACATTGGAAGACAAGGCTGCCAACACACGAGTGCCCAGGGCAATGGAATGTGGGGTGCCTTTCACTGCAAATCCACTGAACTGTATTGAAGATGAACTCTCCTGACAATAAATGAGATAGATAGCTGGTAGAGGAAAGGCAGTGCTTCCTGCCAGTGTTTAGAGACCGCTAGTCCTTCAGATTTTCACCTCCAACAAAGAGTTCAATTCCTCCAGCTGCTTTGATTTTATCCTCAAATGCGTCACACTCTGCCTGTAGATCAGGTGCATTTCCATCCAAAATGTGAACGTTTTCTGCCGGGATGTCAATATGCTTAAAGAAGTTATTCCACATGAAGGAATGGTAACTTTCCGGATGATCCCTTGGGAGACCTGGTAACAGAGCATGCACGGGACTAAGACCACCTGAAAGAATATCACCCATAACATAAACCACCTACACACCCTTGCAGTGGCTTTGGTAACAGAGCACTGCTTTCTCTGTCTGTCATTTGTGACTCCCTCAAGTTTCATGAGTTGTTTTTATTTCCCTAAATAGCAAAATTAAAATCAAACACGATAGCTCCCATAAGACGTGCTCGTATTAACATGTGATGGATGTGCCAGAAAAGCAGGCATGCACTGTGCCTCATGTTTTACTACCTTTTCAGCCTTCCTGCCAGTTTGCATTCACAAAGACAATTAGCAAACTGTGGAGAACCCTGGGAAATAACTTATTGCATACATTTTTTTCCCCCTTGAATGCTATAAACCCACACTGGACTGCCTATTCCCAAATGCTGCTTTATTAGGATTGTTCACAGAAAAAATTCTTGACCAGCGTAAAATTAGCATTAGCAAATATTTAGCCTGTCTGTTTTCCACCTTTGGAGCTTTAGGCTTGCCCACTAATCTCTCTGTACTCTTTCTTCTAAAGAGGCTATTTCATCACAGCTTCATAAACGAAACAGTCCTCTGCTGTCTTAACAGGAGGGCAGGTAACGCATCAGTCCTTGTAAGAGACCTGAAGCTAAAGTGACCGTTTTACTCCCAGAGCACAGGTGGTAGTTAATACCGCACACTACCTCGGCTTGCAGTGGTAAGGTGGAGGAGCTGATCAATACCCAAGTTCAAGTAAAATACGGCAGTGTCTAGTGTGTCGAATGCCAGGCAACACCTGACACCCTTTAGTACTTCTTGTACAGGTCTTCAAACTGTCCCTGTTAACTCCCTTGGCTAAAGCAAATTTTATCCCTCCTACCTTGAACCCCTGGCAGGTGGGATCTTCTGCGCCCACCACGCACTGACAAGACCTTCGGGCTGCGGTACCGAGCGCTGGGGGCACATCAGCCCCTCCAGCGGGCCGGCGGCCCTGCCTCACTAACCCGACACGGAGAGGGAGAGGACGTACAGCAAAACAGATAACGAAAGCCAAGTACTGCTTGCCCGCGGGCACTCACCCACGTACTCGTCCATGTTGAAGGTCTTCACGTACTTGAAGGAGAGGTCCCCGTTCCGGCAGTACTCCACCAGTTTCCTGTAGCAGCCCAGCGGCGTGCTGCCTGCGGGGAAGCCGCCGCCTCAGCCCCGGGGAAGGGCCACCCCGGCCCCGGCCCCGCTCCCGCCCCCGGCACCCACCTGTGGGCAGCCCCAGCGTGAAGAAGCGCCCGGGTCCGGGTCCGAAATGGACGATGCGGTTGCGGATGTACTTGGCGGCCCACTCGCTGGCCTGCGCGTACGTCTCCAGAATGATGAGCTTCATGGCGGGGTCGGGCGCTGCCTGGGCAGGGCGGGAGGGAACCGAGCTGACGAGCGCCGCCATCTTACCGCCGCCGCCCCGCTCACCTTCCTTCCTTCCCACCTACCTCACCCACCTGCCGCCGGCTCTCCCGCTGCCGCCGCCGCCCGGGGATCCCCTCAGAGGACGCGGCCGAGGCAGCGGCGGCTCCCGGGCCGCCCTCCGCGCCCGCCCCGCCGGTGGGCGGCGAGCGCCGGGCCCGGCCCCTCACGGCGGCCGCTGGCCGCGGGAGCCCCGCGGGGCGGGAGGAGCGGGGCCCGGCGGGCCCGGGCCCTGCGACCGGGGAGCGCGGAGGATGGCAGGGTCAGAACCGAGGGTTAGAATTCAAGGAAGCGGTTAAATACACCCAGGAATGGAGCGCTTGGGCTGCTAGCGGTCTGTTCAAATGAACCGAAGTTGCGAACGCCGGAGACTGTGCTTTATGCCTGGACAAAGCTTGTGGGGACCAGCGTTTTCCCCAAATGCGTTAAAAAGGCACTTACATCTTCAGATGTCCTTACTGCTTCAGGCTTCTGCTGGCGTGTCCCCATCACGGCTGGGATCCGCCGACTCGGCCCTTCAGCCGCTCCGGCTGTCTCGGAGTGACCCACGATCCCTAAATCGAAGCCACAAGCCCTGTCCCGGGCAGAGGAGCCCCTCTCCAGTGAACGGACCGTGATCTGCCCATGTTTGTGCTGCTCCTGACAGCAGTGGTAGCCCCAAAAGGCCCTTCTGCTCTTGCTCCGGCTGCCTTCAAGCTGTGGTGGAAACGGGCCCGACCTCTCCTCGCAAAGTCTTGGTTCACTGTTGAGATGCAGAGCTCTTACTTCAAAGCTAGACAGCTTAGAAGAAAGAATACTAGACAAATTGCTTTGCTAGGATCCAGCCCGTGCAGTGCAGTTCCTTCTTATTTTAATGATTTAAACGACCTGGCTAGACTGAATGCTCCCAATATTGTCTCATCGGGGATGCTGAGAAGTCCTGGCTTGGTTTGCATTTGGATGGGGAATGATGGGTGTGACGGGCCGTAGCCAGAGTCGGAAGAGTTTTAGGCCACAGAGACTAAATAAATTGAAAGCCCCATGTGTTTCCATCAGCAGTGGTTAGCCGGCAGGCAGGAAAGTATTTCGGTGGCTGTAGTGCTGGATGAAGAGCTGACAGCAGCAGCATCCTCAGCTCTCTTGCAGTGCCAGGCAGGCTGGGCTTTGGCTCTGGGTGAAATGGCTTTTCCACTATTCCTAACAGGTCATATCAGTGCGACAGACCCATGGGTCCCATGGGCACTGGCAGGAATTACAGCGTCAGTGGGTTCATAGGCACAGGACCGAGGCGCTGAGCTAAACAGAGGGAATCTGGTGAGCGTGCCTCTTGACCTGCATGCTGACGTCAGAGTTGCAGTGAAGAAAACATCACCGTTACTGCAGCACACCTGCAGCTTCTGGTGTGCAAAGCCAAAACTGCTGCAGGGCTCGGAAGGGGATGTGCATCAGCACCTCGATTCTGCAAATAACCCACATCGGATCGCTGAGCGTTACCACGGAAACGCGACAAGGGCTCGCAGATTTCTGAAAAGCAAATACTGGAGGCACAGACCGCATAGGAATTGATTGCAAGAGACATCGTGGTCTTCCCACAGTGGCGAGCTGCAGGGCAACAACCACGTCCCCTCCTGGGGTGACATGACTTGCGGGCTGTCGGGTTTGTCTGCCATCAGAGCGGCCTGTGGACAGCCGTCACCCCATCCCCTGCCACCTGCCTTGCCTTCTTCACTGCACTTTGCCCCCTCGGAGGTATGGAGAGCTGCTGCATTTGAGGATCAGCCTTACAGCATCCTGCCATGCTGCTCACACAGCCCCAGTGTCAGGGCGGATTTGGTTTAAATTCAAATGCTGTGGGTCTCTGTCTATTGCAAATGGTCTGGCTCTCGATTTAATCTCCTGTGCAAGTGGCTTTGGCAGATACGGTGCACAAAGACGTAGGAGGCAGCTGGCAGCTCCCAGTAAAAGCAAAACATGTTTTGATGAGATGAAAAAACTACAATGATGCAAGAGAGCCAGGCACGTGCATCTGCCGCCACAGCTGCCCCGTTCTGCCCACATCCCGTGTATCTGCATACTTTACACAGTCCTACGTTACTTAGGAATTGCTCCAGGCCTGGGTTATATGTGTGATTAGCATGCAGGGTATTTTTAGGTATGATAATTTATGCATGTTATTGTTTCTGCATTTACAGCTAGCTGTTCAAATGTTGAAGAACTTCCTGGTATCTGAACAGGCTGATTTTCCTTCCTTGCAAAGGCAGCAGATGGAAGGAAACAAACACTTCTCTGCAGAAGTTGAAGTTTAACCAAGGAGTTCTAACAAGCACAGCATTTTCTTTTTCTCTGTGTTGAAGTGATTAGAGTCAACAGCGCTCAGAGACCAGGGCTTTTGCTACCGGGAACTGCTTGGGAGCACTAGGATTTTTCTCCTAAAAAAAGAAACAATTAAAAAATTATCTCCATAAAGGACCCTCTCTCCAAATCCTGTCAGTAAAGAGCCTTTTTAATATCCACCATCTGTCACCTCTTCCTGCTCCAGCATGTTACACTTACCTTGTCAACACTATTTATAAGAAAAGGAGAAACAAGATTCCGTGTTGGATAGAGCTGGAGGTGAGCTGCTCTTTTCTGCAAGCCCCACTCACTGGTTAGCTCTCCCAGCAGCACCCAACTCCCAGTTAGGAGTTGGTTGGGGGGGTCACAGAAAGCTGACGCGCTAGGGTGGTGCATGAGCAGGCAGCACTGGAGAGTGCACATGCCAGTCCCTTCCCATTTTTGCAGACGAGGGTCCCATGGGAAAGCTGGCAGAGCTTCACTCCTCACCAGGTTAAAAATTGCTAGTCTGTGCAGTAAGGGATTTAATCTGGATAGCAAGATTAAATTAACCATTAGCTAATGGTGATTTCTCCAGTAGGCTGAAGAAATCATGGAGCGACAAAGATCACTGGTGAAATCAGTGAGTTAGGGCTCCAAAAGTCAGGCTCAGAGTTGGCTGTGCTAGACGAAGGCGATTCGGCGCTCAGCTGTCTGCCTTGCCCTGCTCACAGTCAGCACAAATTCGGCTTCATCCAGTATCTGAACCTCAGTTCTGCTGTTGAATTTCAGAAGTCTCGTTGGGAAAGTCTTCCATCTCACTGCTGCTGCTATCTTCATTCCCCTTTCTTACAATACTCGTGGCTTATTGGGGCGTAATTTTCTGCACCACTAAATGAGGCACTGCTTACGAATAGCTCTGCTTGGGCTGTAAGAGCATGTGCGGTTGTGCTCTCTGTGTAGGTACTCGTCGTTACAGCAGACCTGACACGACTGAGCAGCTTTTGTTATTACAACAAACAGTCACGGAAAATTGCAGCTGCGTGCATGTTCAAAGCTGCGTACAGAGATCCACGCCTGCATCTGCTGTGCCGGGGAACCTGCCGTCTGCCGAGGTTGGATGAGGTATGGTGCAACTTGCTTGGCCCAGGGGCTGTCATGGGGCTTCTTCAGGCCAGGGGCCCCCAGGTGCTTTTAGAGACCGTGTCAGAGCACGTTTGACTGGGCAGCACAAAGGCAGACACATCCTGGTGTGAAGCCGTGCTGCCTGTGAAACAGCTGGGGTGTGCGCTTGCATGCTGATTCTGTTTCTCTGAAGAGGCAGCAAAACCAGAAAGACCCAGTCAGGCCCTGACCTACTGTAGATACATCAGTAACATGGTTTTAAACTAACTTGGGATGAGAATACTGTACTCTGTCAATAAAGCTCTGAACTGGCAAAAAGCTAAAAGAATATTCGAACACAACATGGTACTGAGTGCAAAATATTAAGAAACTGAAGAGCATCAAGGTATATAGTGGTGTCTCAAAGTAAAATTAATTTCATATCAGTAGATTGCTAGAAACAATTGACAGCTATATCAAAGTTAATTACATATGAGAGACCCATCTCCTGCTTCTTGTCCTGTCTTTACATTTTCACAGTTGCAGAAGTCTTTCATGATGTTTTGGGGAGGAACATCTGTTACACAGCATTTATTAATCCTTAACAGATCTCTTCAGCCTAATTATACAACTATAATTCAAGATGTTATTCCACAGTGTGAAAACAAGGCATGACATATATGTATATTCAAACCCTATGATTCCATTTCTTGCATATTAAGTATGTATGCCTCTAGGGGCACAGGAATACTGCTCACTTCATTATTTATAGTTGATGACAAAAATTTTTTTTCAATAAGCATGTAAATGTACTGACAACCAGTGAACACTACACACAGCTACTGGGAACGAAGGAACAAAGCGGACAGCAGCAGCTCAGCTCCCAGCCAGGCTGACGGCACTCCATCGAGGTTTTGTGGGCAGCACGGTGAAATTTCTGTTGATACCAGCGGTCTTTGGATCGGAGTCATAATAACGTTTCCGTCTTCCTTGAGCCCAGCATTGCAAACGGGTGGATAATCCATCCTTTTAATGAACAACTCTTCACTGTTACTTTTACTTTTTCTTAACCTGCCAGTTGCAGCCTGCTTGCATATGATTAAGCTATTAAACCAGAGAGATTCAGAGGTACAATTTGACCCACTAGCTCGCATGAACATTTTGTCTTTGCTTTTTTCTTAATTGGGTCATTTATCACTAAGAAAGATCTAGTTTAAATGTCCTGCTTATTTCTTACTACTCTAGCTTTAAAACACCCTGCCTTTGAGGTTTATTATTTAGCTTTTAGAGCTCAATATTTATTACAAAGTGTAGATTAAAAGTGTTCCCTTTATTGCTCTGTCATACACAATAATTAAAGAAACACTTGTACGGCGCTAGGATTTCAGAAGACTCACTGTACTGCAATTCTGTAATACTTCCAATTACTTTCAAATACTTTCACAGCACATCCCCTGCGGAAGTCACTAAAAAGCAATGACTTCAAGCTTCAGAACATCTCTTGGGAGAAAAGACATTTTGCACTGGAGGAAAAGTCAAAAAACACAGAGGCATGAAGTGATTCGCCTAAAACCTCGTGGGAAATGAAAGCAGAACCAGTCATGCGCTGTAACCACAGCATCATCTTTCTACAGAGCTTCCCCACCTAAGAAAATAAAATAAATACATAGAAAGCAGCTGGAAGATATTGCCATTACCCCTCCTGAATGAGTCTTGCTCGGACTAGATGGCCTAATTAGGCAGTGATTTGCCTCCAGCTGGCAATCGATACAAACTGTTTCACCATTTCTTCAGGATACATTCCAGCATCTTTTCTGAGGACATGTACAGGTTGCTTCTTATTTTAGTCTCTACAATGTCCAAGTCAATCAGTGTACAGCTAATTACCACTGTGGCTATAGCCTTACTTAGGGTATAATCCCACCTCAATGGCAAGTAAATCTGTGCCTGTCATCAGGACAGCTTCTTACTGGAGAGAGATTCTTAGTGCAAATTGTGAATCTTGTGGAGAGGTGAAACCAGGGAGTCTGTCAGTGCCTGCAGCTCTCACTCCAGCCCCTTCAAAGGTATCTGTGTTGCAAGGAACCTGCATTCTCCTTGTGTCTCTGGCATTTCTCACTCTCTGAGGTTATTCCTGTCTAAAATCCTTTACCACTCCCGCCTCTCCTTCAACATGAGAACTGTGATGTTCATTCATCTCGCCAAGACATGGGTGAAATACCTACTACTGCAAAAACAGAATACAGAAAAAAAAAATCCAACCTGATTATGCTACTGAATAATGAGCATTAAGGCATGTATTTATGACTGAGTATGCAGTTCAAAACCATGCCCTCAGGTTTAAACTCTTGCGACTCTCTGGATTTGCAGCTTGGAATCCCAGCAGGGCTGATTCAGCCTTTCTCATCCTAAAGCTGATATATGTAAGTCTCATCAACCTTAGGGATTGATGTGGGTAGTTTTGTACAAGCCTGACTATAGCTGAACTGCGCACGTCGAAAATAAAGATTATGCAGGCTGGAAAGTCTCTCAACCAACGTAACATTCCATGCAAAAGCTCTCTGAATAAACAAACTTCTATCTCTCTGCGTAGGTTTCCTACGCGTGCTTCTTTTGGAATGAGATTTCAAATCTGCGACGCCATCTGCTTTATGTGGATATGAAGGATCTGACGGCAGTTTCGGAGGAGCTGGCCAACGTCTCGTGTTTGCTTCAGCTGCGGCGCAGCACGTCACGGCCCTCTTCTCTGCCGGCGCCGCGGGCACGTGCCGGCACGAAGACGACGTGGTGGTGGTGGTGGTGACGACAGGCGATGGGTGTACGTGACCAAGGCTAGGTTGGCGCGGCTCAGGACGATGCCGGTTTCTGTGGGTGCTGGCCCCGGCGGGTCCTCGCTGAGGTGGCGTTGTTTTTTGACACGCGTTTGCATCCATATTCTGCCTGCCTGGGTTTCTTTAACACTTTCTATGGAAGCTTTCACTCCGAATAATTAATTACTCGTGAAGTTTCATAACACAGAGCACACGTAGCGCGCGCAGCTTGTGGGGTTACTTCTGCAGCTCCCACAAACTGCCGGGGAACCTCCTGCCGGCCCGCAGGCACCGGCTCTCCTCTCGCCCCGGAGCTGGGCACAGCCGGCCGGCTCCGGCGCTGCGTTTGGTCGCCCTCCGGGCGCTGAGCGGAGCCGGCCCGGGGTCACCCCACCGTCCAGCGTTGCCCTCAGCCCCCGGGCCGGCTCTCGCCGCCACCGCCGGCCGCGGCCCTTGGCCCGTCCCCGCGGGCGGAGCGGGAGGCGGGCGCGACCGAGCGTGACGGGCGGAGGGGCGGGAGCGGAGCCCGCAGCGAGGAGCGACCCGGCTGCTGCTGCTGCCGCCGCCTCCGCCTCCGCAGCGCCCGTCGGGAGGCGGCCGGGCAGCGCCGCCGCCGCCGAGCCCCCCCCCTCCCCGCCCCGCTCCGAGCGCCATGGCGGCCGCGGCCGCCGAGCCCAGCAGCGGCCGGTACCAGCAGGTGAGGGAGGGAGGGAGGGAGGGACGGCGGGCGGCGGTGGGTAACGCGAGCGCCGCGGCTCCGTAGGCCGCGCCGGGGAGGACGGGGCCCCGGGAGCCGGGCGGCGCCTCAGCCCTGGCCCGAGGCCGGGGCGTCTCCCGGAGCGGCGGGCGGGCGGGCCTGGGCCTGGGCCGGGCCTGCGGGCGCGGCGGCCCGCTGTCCCGCTGCGGGGAGAGCGGGGCGGTGACCGGGCCCGCGGATCTCCGGGGCGGAGGCCTCGGCTGCCAGCCGGGGCGCGGTGGGCCGGGCCGGGCCGGGCCGGGCCGGCGGCTGGGGAGCGGTTCCCCGCCGGGGCCGCGCTGCCCCAGGCATCTCCCCCGGGGCCCGGTGTCTGCCCGCTCCCGGGGCCGGCCTCGGCGTGGAGCGCCGGGCGGGGGGGGGCCGGAGCGACCTTGCGCGCAGGGTGCTGTCCCCGCAGGGTCGTGTTCCTCTCCGACCCCCGCCGCGATGCTGCAGAGACGCTCCGCGGCCTCTGGGTTCCAGCCAGCAGGTCAGCGAACTTTGCTTGGACTCTCCCGAGGAGAGAACTTGTTCCGCGTCGTCTTGAGATGACCCTTAACTTTATTTCATCTTTTACGCATGGTTCCCTCTGGCTCAGCTTGAAACCCCCGTAGGCCAGAGACTGTCCTTAACGAGCTCCCTCGTAAATTTGGGGTTGCTCTTCCTTCCCTGCCTCCTGAAGGAGAGGACGTGTTTTGTCAGGAGTATCAGCCTCGCAGAAAAGGTTTGGGGTCGGTTGGGCCGGGCTGTGTGACCCGGCTCCTGCTGGCGCGTGTTCCTGACCTGCAGACGTGGCGACTTCGTTACTTAAAGTAAGGCAGAAATCCTGCAAAACAGTACACAGGTCTCTCCTGCTTAACCGAGGTTCTTGCGAGAAATCTCTGTGGTATGGCTTTGCCTTGGTAGCATTTTCAGCGTGGGTCGGCTTGCTCTCTTCAGAATATGAGATGCACCTTCCCAGTGGGATAGAATATTAGTCTCAGCATGACAGTTGGAGGGCTCTGGTTTTTACATACTAGAAATGTAAAAGCTAAGTAAAACTTAGGCTTTTTTTGTTGTTGTTGTTCTCTGCAAAACAGATGTGCTCCCTTACAAAGACAGATCTCTTTTTTGTTGTTCTTGGAAATAATAGGTACAAATAACCAGGCCTTTTTGTTAATTGCCTTTCCCATCAGAGTCCTGCCATTGGTGTTGACCCCAACAAACGTCTTCACAAATGTCGTTTACAAAGGGATCTAGCTTCCTGTCTCATCGCCTTGAGCCCGTGGAGATAGGTGACAAAACGTGCGGAAGGACGCTATTGCGTTGCTTTTCAGTGACTCTCTACCTGACCGATAAGCACAGTCCTGGTTTCCTTAAAGAGAAATGTGTAAAGCTGTCATTTCGCCAGATCCTGCTAACACATCCAACAGACACGTAGCAGACACCGCTGTTGCTGTAGAGCATAACTCTGCGTGGTACTGCAGAGATTAGGGAGGCAGGCTGTGCCCCAAAGGATTTATACTGCTAAAGACAAACAGATAATGGAGGCTCGGTGAAACAACTGGTGTAACTGGAGTGCAGAATCAGAAAGTCAGGCATAAATATATTTACTTTTGTGTAGTTGCTTAGAAAATGCTTTTTTTTTCCTCGCCCTCTGCCAGAACCCTGGTATTTGTATTGTAAAGCATGTTATTGCTGAACTGGCTCCTAATGCTTCTGTTGCTCCAAAAAACCCTGCAAGCTGTGAAACTAAAGATGCAGAGTTGGTATTTAGATTAAGAGGAGATGAGAGGGTGGGAGAGTCTCTCTGGCATAGAATGTGTCAATTTCTTTTCCATACATTGAAACGTAGTGTGTGTATGAATGTACATTTAATGAACCTACCATGTGCCAATGAAGAAAGACTTGTAGTGAATTGATAACCGTAAAGGCTAGAGCTGAATACAGTGAGTGCAGGTTGCCTGTAGAAATTCAGAACAAGCTCATTTTATCTTTTAAGTTATTGGATTATGAGGCAGTGAAGGAGAACTGAGAATTATAAAACTTGATAATTTGAGGGGGGAGTAATGCGTTAGTGGAGTTTGTCACATAACTGGGCGGTTCCTGTACAGCTAAGTGTGATATACTGTCCAAGAATGCCAGGGTCGTGTAACCCCTGCTCCGGGAGGTGTTAGCAGTGTGTTGACCTGTGTGTAGGAGCAGCACTGCTGAGGTGTGGGCACGATTTGAACGTGTAAAATATTTGTAGGATTCCCTGAGCGTGTGTACTTTCAGAAAAAAAGGTGATAGTTAATGAGGGTGATCTGAGGACAACAGAAATCGGTAACTGAGTTTGAAACCTCTGTGTTTCTCCTTCCACCCTGTTCCTCAGCCCATGCTGCCCTGCAGATGGGGGATGGGAGGGGGGGGGAGCTGTGCAAACTCACAACCTGTGTCCGTTCACCAATATGTGCACTGTTGAAGGGGTGTTCAGTGGCATGTGATTTATTTTCTAAAGCTAACTTTCTAGTCCTTGTGCTTTGCTCAGGCATTAGATAATGTGATTAAAAAAAATAGCCTGTGATGACGGCTTTGGATGATGTGGTGTCTGATCTAATATGCTGAGGAAGTGCAGCTCGATGAAGAAAAAAAGCTAAAACTCCAGAGAAAGGATCTCAGCTTCCCCTGGCCCCTTTCTGTTGGGAGCACAGGCTGGGGTGGCGAGCGGGAGCCGGGCAAGGGTGACCAGGGCAGACTGCTGGTTTCAGTTCCTGCTCTGCAGGCCGGGTGACACGGGGCTGTGCTTGTTGGAGGTGGGAATGGGAGATGTTTGGGAGGAAGGAAGGCTGCAGCACGCCCTGGTATCATCATTCTGGGCGGTGCTGTGTACCAAAAAGGGACACTGGGAGGCTGTTGTTACTTAGACCTGCCTTTGGGTAAGTTACACAGGGATGTTGTTAGGATTAGGTGGCTTAAAGCCTTTTGAGCATAACCCCTGGATTGTGAGTTCAGTGACAGAACTGTGTTTTGACCTTAGAATAGAAACTAGCCTCCGTTCTGGAAAAAATAGCCAGGCTTTTAATAGGTTTATTTACACTGTGCGTTAACAGAGGCATGCTTTTTACTTGAACCATTTGAAAATATATGTGATGTATATGAGTAATCTAAACCCACCTGGAAAATGGTGGGTGTCTTAAATAATGAGGACGCATTGCTTTTTAAGTGATATTTCTTCCTGTTCCACTTGTTGAAGGCTTACATGGATCATGAATCATTTCGTAAGGGGAGGTGTCTATGGGAAACGTAAGGAAGAAAGGCTTTTCCATTTGCTTGGTTTTCTTTCAGTGAAACTGTAGAAGAAATATATTGCTGAAGATAGAATCTGAATACAGTTTAAATCCATGAAGGACCACAATGCTTACTTAGTATCTGGGAAGGCTGGAATGAAACAGGGAGGCAGATGTCAGTTGCTACCTTGTGTTTACCTTAAGCTCATATTTAATTTTTCAGTTGAAATGGGCATGCAGATTGATACTAAAAGGTGAGAATATACCAAATATTTTAATGTCAGCAGTTAGAATTAGTGATGTCAGTGGCTGTTTGTTTCCTTGGTGAGGTAGTGTGCAGAACATGTGCTTGCTAAAGATACAGGCAACTGATAAGAACGGTAAGGAAATTTGTAGGGTAGGTTGTTTTCACATTGTTTTTATTCTTTTTTGTATTCAGACAAGTAGAATAGGAGATGTCCATTGACATAAAACCAATAAAGATTTAAAAGAAAGTTGCAGAGTAAAATCACATTTCTTGCACAGCCGCCACTCTTAGGTTCTGCTGCAGCTGATGGGGGCCACACGCTTTGTCTGATGCTGCCCGATGTCCAGCCCAGTCTGTGTTCAGGTGACTAGAGTCTCACTGTTCTGTTCTGAAACACCTGCTTCTGTAGGCATCAGTGCCTGTCAGGTGATTTTGCAAGGTTTTAGTGATTCAAAGTGGAAAAGTAGTTACAGAATTAAAATATATTCCATCTCTAAAACTCGAAGGACTTGGGGAAGACAGTGAAACAGTAGTAGTTCAGTATCATCACATACCCTTTCTAACATGAGAAAATAGCCTTGCGTACAAACTTTTTAGTAAAATACTCTCTCGGATATCAGGATTGTGTTGGACTCTTAGTTGGGCTTCTTTGGTGACTTTTCTCTCATCACTAAAATTCAGCGGGGCTCTGAAATCCCATCTGGGAAGCAGATGTAGGAACAGTCCCTCAGGCTTTCAGGTTGTTAAGTGGCTCACAGATGTGGCACCTCTTTATATGGGCTTGGCATCGCATTTTAAGAGTAGCCATACTGAAAGCAAATAGGAAAACTTCTCTGTGTGTGTGAATTCTTATTCTTCGTCATTGGGACTAATAATAAAAATTCAATATTAAGGTGTATCTATTAATTCTGTTTCTGCCTCCTCTTGTGAAATACCCAAATTTGATGTATGGTGGCACAATGGGATTTTTTTTTCATTGAAGATACTTAACATTCTTCCTATGCCAATTAAAAAAAATATTTTAAAATGCTTAAAAGATTCAGAATTCTTTCTGTGATATCTTAATGTCCAGAAAAACATTAATCTGATCCTAAATATTATGGTAAGGCCTTATGCTTTGGTAAGTGTATGAAATTTAATTACAGCTATCTAAGATTAAAACCTACTTCTTCCGTATTGAATGCTCAAATCCAAGGACAGTCTAGGCACAGGTTTGTGCTGGCCAACGTGCTTGTTTGCAGCCTAGCCAGACCAGTATAAGTCCCCGTTTGAACAGAGGTGAGGGAATTAGATCAGCGTGTTTCCCAGGACTGAGGTGTATTTCCGTGTTGTCAGGCCCTTAACTGCAGTGAGTCAGTGAAGAACAACATCCTCGTGAGCACAAGCTGTGTTTTGATGGACATAAAATACGTTTTGATTTGTGTTTTTACCTTGGTAGCTGGGAGGGTCATTGCAAACGTACCCTTCAGGCGGATGCTCCCACTGGTGTCTGGTCCTTGCCCAGTGCCTCCCGCCGTGTGGGTGCAGATGTGTGCTCGCTGCGTGGGAGGGAGCTGGTCCAGCTGCAAAAAAAAACCCCACCACATTTTTGGGGAGGGGGAGTGGAGGCACAGTTTTCAGCCCTTTATTAAAATGAAGAGTAGCTCAGGTTGGCAGAGACCTCGGGAGGTCGCTCCCCAGAGCTGGGCTGTGCCCAGGGCCCTGGGGAGAATCAGTTTCCCAGCGCAAGGCTTGGGCAGGAGCATCAGCATCTCCCGGTGCAGGGGGAAGGCAGGGGAGGGTTTGCTTAGACAGCGCAACTGCCAAGCGTGTCACCTACGAGCCGCACAGCACACACCGTGCCGTGCCTGAGCGCAGGTAGCTGGGGTAGACGCACTGTTCGGGGCTGTCATTCTCCTTCGGTTAAATGAACTGGAAGTGCCTATGGGAGAAAACAGTTATTTGCTCATCAAGGAGAGGGCTGATGCACGTGGGTTGACTTGTCTAATAGCTTGTCATTATTCGTGCTGATTAATAAGCTGATATTAAGTTTTAGGAATCTGCAACAGCATTGGGCAAAAGTCAAGATTTCAAATCAGGGTACGTTTAAAGTGAAGTGTAAGTCAATAAAAACAATTTTCTCCTTCAGAGCTGGCAGCAACTTCCACTTGCTTCCAAAAGGCCAGAGGTATGGAAGGAGAAAAGTTAGGGGGTGTTGCAATGGGAATAAAGTATAACCTTTTTGTGGGCAGGTTGTTGTCTTGCTGGAGTACTCTCAAATTTTGTAGTGATACACTTTTTTTTTTTTTTTTTTCAACATTTGGCTTGCAAATGTTATGATTTCATTGTTCTGAAAAACATCAATCCTATCACCTTTTAAAAAAATATTGATTCTCTTTCTGTCATTAGCCTAAATATCTGCCTTTTTGAAATCTCAGAGAAACCATAGTAACAACAAAAATGTGATCTGATGAGGGTTGTCTTCATCCTAGAATTCCTCTGTAGGATTTCTGTGCAGTTCTACCTTGCATGCCAGAACATAAAAAAAAGAACTGAAATGCAGTAAACATTGATGATATATGGCTGAGTTTAATATATTACTGGTGATATATTGCTAAGGCGGAGCTTGTAGTAATGCTGATTTAGTGTAAAGAATATTTGCATTCAGCCTAAGGACTTGGGGTAAGGGGAGGTTAAAAAAAAGATCCAAAACTGTGTCAGCAGCCCATGTGCTAAGTTTAGAAAATTTGGAAGAGTTAACAAATACATTTATTGGAAATGCTTTCTTCAAAGTTTATATGGAAATATTTCAAACCATTTTGTAAGTTTCGAGCTTTAATGCTACTGTGCTGTGTGTATTTACATGTCATATGTCTCAAGCAGGGGAAGTGGCAGAGGCGATGTCTTGCTCAGAGCCAAGCTTCTGATGGTGTTTTTGGGAAAATAAATGTCCCTGGGTCTTGTCCTGTTCTATCAGGCAACTTTCTGTTGTTTTAGCAATCCGGTGAAAAAAGCACAGCCAAAGTTTTGTTTTAATAACTATGCATTGCTGTAAAGACTATTTTTTAATGCCACAAAAACGAGAGTCATGCTTT
Source organism: Aquila chrysaetos chrysaetos (assembly GCF_900496995.4). Classification (NCBI taxonomy): domain Eukaryota; kingdom Metazoa; phylum Chordata; class Aves; order Accipitriformes; family Accipitridae; genus Aquila; species Aquila chrysaetos. The sequence goes on from NC_044025.1 coordinate 20,707,119, forward strand.
AAAAGCTAAAATCCATCAGTGACTCAAAGAAAGAATACCGCACAGCCTCAGCAAAATAGACTTCAGCCAAACACTGCTTTTATCAGGTTCTCTGGGTTCTGAAGACTCTCAGCAGTGGCCCAAGGGGGAATTGCCTGCAAACCCGAGCAGTGCAGCCTTCCTCACTGTGCGTAGCCTTCCTCGCTGTGCGTACCTGGCACTGCACAGGGCAGATGGAACACGCAGGGCCAGTGCTGCACAGTGCAGGGAGCTGGGCCCTGCAAGGGCTGATGACTCATTCTTCCTGTCACATGAACCCTTACTGCTTTGCTAATAAGCACTTAGTTGAATTTTAGATGCCTGGAATCATTAAAAAGGCTGGAAGGTATTTGTGTACCTTGTCCATTAGAGGAAAAATCTGTTTTCTATATCTGTATACCTCCTACAGCCTCTAGCTCAACTTTAAAAAGTAACTGCATTTTTTGTGTCATTACCTGAATTGTAATGGTTTGAAGCCAGCAGTAAGTTCAGCTTGCTTTCTCCCACACGAGGTAGTTGTAAGAATATGTATTTCTCTTTACCATTGAAAGAAGAACCTTGTAAGCTTTCCGGTGGTAAGAATTAATATTACACTTAACTATCTGTGTCCTCTTTTGTTTCATCTCTTCCAGTGTTGTCACATCTAGTGCTTTCCTTCCCCCTCCTTGGTGATTGTACTTTTAGGTTGTATATGTCTTCTTTCTTACAAACATTAGGGTTTTAATTTCTGCCACCCCCTCACTAGGCGAGCTGGTAGTGCAGGGCATGCGGTATCCGGAGTGTCCCTAGTGTGTCCGAGCCTTTCCTCCTTCGTTAATAGACTGGGTCCTGCATAGGCAGAAGACAAAAAGGGGAGAAGTATTGAATTTTCATGGATAGACTGAAAATAAGCATGGTGGAGCATTTTCTGAGAATTCATAGACTACAGAGCTGGGAGAGACTAAATCAACTAGTTTGACTCTGCATTTTACTGGATTATCCCTTAGGTTGCCTCTCTCATGCTGTGTGCAGACTGCTCTTGAATTTCTGCAGCAGTGCTCTTTTTTTTTTTTTTTTTTTTTTCTTTTTAAAGCTTATTTTAATAGGCAATTACTTCACAAGTTAGTTTGCATTTTCTTCCAATGACTGAACTCCATGGGGTTTATAAAATAAGGCATTTTTGTTTCTTGGTAAGGGCTCACGCTGAGTTAGCTGGTTTGAAAATGATGAAGATGCATTGCTGTTGTGGGAGTCGCTGCAGTTTATCGTGTTAATTGCTTGGTGCCCTGAGGCTAATTAAAGCTGCAGGCATCGAGGCAGGTACCTGCCACCTCCACCCTGTGTACCCCACGGCCTCACTCCTGGGACGCAGAAAGGGGTTGATTTGGTGTGGGTTTGCATCTGGCCAGGGACCAGCATTTTAGGTGTCTCCTGCTGACAGCCACAGCATCTGTGCTAGGAAGTGCTCTTGGTGTAATATGGATTAAATTTTCATCTGGATCACTTCTTCTTCAAGGAAGTGGTTCAGTTTTGTGCCATGTGGGGAGTCCTTATCCAGAAAGCTTGGTGCTGACCAGCTCCCTCTTTTTTTCTTTTTTTTCCACCTCTCCTGTTCAGAAAATGTTAATGGGGAGAGGATGGAGGCTGCTGTTAGAGTAGCAAGGTGAGCTTCATCTGACAGTGAAACAGAGTGCAGGGCTGTGATGTTCTGTTGTTTTGGTACAGCTGGAGTAGGTGATAGTGCTGCTGAATTTTTTCCACTGTTTCCCAGTGTTGTTTCTTCCCTTTCCCCCTCATGGCCGACCCCTTGGACCTGCCAGCAGAACTGCTTGTGTCATCATCACCTGCTAACCCAAGTCATTTAAGCCTTACTAGGTTAAACTCCTTTAACAGCAGATGTGTTTAAAATCTTTTTGACATAACTGGCGTAGGGAGCTATGACACACCAGCTGTGCCGGCAGGCTGGGGAGGATGGCAGCCTCCACGGGGAGGAGGTGGAAAGCCAGCAGGGACATTGTGTCTGGCCGCAGTGCAATGAACCACCGAGTTGCAATGACTCGTTCTGTGCGTGCTCGTGGTTGTGCAGCTGATGGAGGTGTGCGGCTGTCCAGTTAATGGCAGAGAAAATGACACAATCCGTGCACTTCTCAGCAAGCTTGTAGGACTCGGATGTCTCACAGTTCAGACATGCAGCTGTGGTTTGGATGCAAACATCCAATGAATTGCACTTCAAACATCTGAAGAAGTTTTGGCTTTGACTTTCACAGAGGACACAGATGTCGTCTGACCTTTGATCTTAGGCAGCAAAAGGAATGAAAACACAAGGCACAGAACAGTTACGTATAAAACAAGACCTTCATTTAGAAGTGTGCGTTGATTTGGTTTTGGTTTGGTTTTCTTTTTTCCCTTGATAATGCATACAAGTAAAATAAGAACATATTCCCACCCCCTGCATCAAATGCTTGGGACGGACTTGAACAGCAACATGTCTCTCCAAAGCAAAGAAAGTAAAATATCATGCATGGCTTCAAGAGTATTAGCAGGGCTGTGCAGAAGGGATAGTTCAAGAAGATGTTAAGGAAGAAGTTGCAGGGTTGCTGCTGTTTTGTGTTGATTACAGAAGAGGGTAGTACCTCTCTGTTCAAGCCAGTGGTTCAGTCCCAAGGTGCTTTTTTGAAATGAGTTGTCTTTCTGCATCAAAACTCAATTTCTTTGTTGATGAGATGATGAGAAATGGAAAGAAGAAAAAAAATTAATTGGCAGCTGATTTGTAAATTCCTTTCTGGTACATTCTGCTTTGAATGCTTCTGGCCTGGTATTGCTAGCTTCGCTGATCAAAGCCTGTATTTGCATACCTGCTTCATGCAAGCGACACTGTATATTTGGTAAGCTGTATGGTTATTTATACAGAGCCTGTGGGAAGCACTGTGCACAAAATAAACTGTCTCCTTTTCAGTCATGCAGTGTGAAAGGTTGAAGGGAAATGGCAAGATCCATACTTACATCTATCATTATGTAATGTATCCATGAAAAAAACCCCTTCCTTAGCAAAGCCACAGGCAGCAATGGAGTCTTTGTTGGGTATCTCCTGATATTTCCTCGACTGAAACAGATGCAACTGCAGCTCCTAAGCAGTGTGAGCTGAGGAATCTGAGGAAGTGCCAGGGAAATGGAAAGATACTGAAAAGAGGTATGCTGTGCCTTGTCAAAGTCCAGATGTGTGAGGATACGATTTAAAAGCACATTAAAACTGAGGTGTCATATTGATCATTTCAAGTGGGAGTACTTTGATATGAAGCAGAGCAACTGCTTGCATGCCCCATGATGCTGAGGAACCGTCTTCTTCCAGAAGAGTCTGCCATATGCAGTCAAAACTACAGAGGTAATTTCACAGAACTCGAGAAACCCTGTTAACCTCTCTTGTGTGGGGGTCTGTTCAGTTGCAGAATGAAGAGGAGCCAGGCGAGACTGCACCAGTGGTGAATGATGCCCCTCCACCTTACAGCAGCATTTCTGCAGAGAATACAGGTAAATTTAACCGAAAGGAAGTAGCTAGGTTTGCTCTCTTGTTCTTTCTTACCTCCTTAATTGTTCTTATTGATGGATGGCATTGCAGCATCCTTACTAAGGCTGCAAAGGATCAGAATTGATCCAGAGACACTATTGTTACTTGTGGTTTAGAAGATGCATTTTGGCTACGTTCATCTGATGTCATCCCATCAAGTGGTGTTCAAGTTACATTTCACAGTGTTCTCAGTAGATTGAAGACAATTTAAAATCAAAGGGCTATGAGGATTTGTGGTTACCCTCTCATTATTTGGCATTTGGATGATGCTGTGCTCCTTCCAAAAAAGACGCATTACTTAAAAGGGATTAAAGAATTCACTCTTCCTGCAGTTTTCAGTAACTAAGGACTTGGTCATAAGGATTATACTTCTTCTGAATCATCATACTGTCATGTCGCTAATACCTTTTAGCAAACCAGCTTGTTTTGTGTTGGTTATGTATCAGAGTATTTTGGCTTAGGTAAATCTTCTCATTTTTTTCCCCTCCAGAACTTTCATAGTCAACTGTTTGAATAAGATTTGTGAATCAAATGCAACAACATACTGTCAGTCTCTCAAACAGCCAGCCAGCCTTGGATAGAAGTTTGAATGTTGTGTTTCTCAAGCTGCCTATTGAGTGTCCTGCCTTGGCACGCTAACTGTAAAGATGTCCCATTAGTTCTGGTTCCTTAAGTGCATCTCAGCGACTGGGGCTCATAAATGCTATGTTTGATTTTTTTTGTTCCAATCCCTTTCCCCTCCATCAGAAAACAATCTGGAGTCTCTCTCTGGAAAAATTGGTCACGAGTGGCCCAGGGCTTGCAGTGATCCTTCTTTGACTCACTCAAACCCCTCGGATTTGAAAATATGACTACTACTGTTTATTGAAGTCAGGAGGGACACAGCATGTATCATTGTTTTAAAAATAAATACAACCAGGCATGTTAAAGTAGTGCTCTGCCTATTACTCTATGTTAGATAAGGTGCTCCTGTGTTTTTTACTTTCCGTTTTGGGATGGCAAGAGGCTAGAAGGGTGGGGAAGGGACAGGAGGGGTAGGCTTCAACAGTCTGGGCTGTTGGGGTCTTTTGAAGTCATCTGAAACGCTTCTCATTCCCAACACGGTGTTCTTAAGGAACTGACAAGTTATGTTCCATATAACTTTTTTTTTGCAGCTTATTTTGACTACAAGGATGAGTCAGGATTTCCTAAGCCTCCATCTTACAACGTGGCCACAACACTGCCTAGTTATGATGAGGCAGAGAGAACCAAGGCTGAAGCCACAATTCCCTTGGTTCCTGGAAGAGTGAGTATGCTTGGCTGGCTGTATGTCCTTCACATTTCTTGTGTAGAATTTCTTTTTTAAGTTTTCTGGGGTGGTGATATTACACACTCCCAAGAGTTCTGTGGCTAATTTTGTTGGTTTTTTTAAAATTTTCCTCTGGGCAGCTATGATGATGTGAGACATCTCAGTAATGCCGGCATGTGCTATTCAGATTAGTTTGGCAAGCTGACAGAGGCATGGTACTGAATCCGTGTGTGCTGTCACTGTTTTGTTGTGGGCTTTTTTTTTTTTTTAAAGATTTAGGATTAATTGTTCAGCCATCTAGCATATCTACCCTTCATACTCCTGCTGCTTACTTAGTTGACTTTTCCAGAGTCAGTGTAGCTGATACAAGGATGATAAAACGTCTGACAGATGATACTTTGTCAGAATAATTATTTTTTTATTTGGTTTTGGCTTTTTTCAGCCTTATCTCTTTCAGCCTCTCCCTCCACCCCTGCTAGCATTAGATGTCCACTGCTCATTATGCTTCTTCATAGAAGCCAAATTCCTTGCTGAGATGATAAGTTTAATTTTTTTTTTTGAGTAGGGGAATTCTTTACAGTGAGAAGAAGAATATGCTGGATCTTGACTATCTTAAAAAAAAATTAAGAAGTACTGCCAGTGACTTAGTATTGCATGCTCTGCATCATCTCAGGGTGAGAAGCAGGAATTTTTCCTGCTTGTATTTGTAGGCTTTTGAGATTTAGGATTCCACCCCCCTGCCCCATGGGGGGCTTTCCTTAAATGTAAACAAAGCATTTTATATCCCTCCATTGTACACTGCTTTTAGAGGGCTATACAGTTTGCTGGCCCTTTGTTGAAGAGCCACGTGCAGAATTGGGAGTGGTGTATGGACTGGACTGACTTAATTTCACCCACGTCTTCTCTCCCTTTGATTTGCAGGATGACGACTTTGTGACACGGGATGACTTTGACGACACCGACCAGCTGAGGATAGGAAATGATGGCATTTTCATGCTAACTTTCTTCAGTAAGTACATGGTGGAACTTACTTTTTTTCAGGCAGTCACCCAAAATAGCTAGAGTTATTTTCACACTTATGTTTATGTAGCACAAGAAAAAACCTGTGTGCAAGGTTTTTATGTTGTTTTGTCCTTGGAATATAAAGAGGGCTTGACCTGCTGGTTTTCTCCTGCTTTCTCAGTGGCATTCCTCTTCAACTGGATTGGATTTTTCCTGTCTTTCTGTCTGACTACTTCAGCTGCAGGACGATACGGGGCCATTTCTGGGTTTGGTCTGTCTCTTATTAAATGGATCCTCATTGTTAGGGTAAGTTGTGTAGTGCAAAACCATGTACGTAGACAACTGGTACTCTCTTTGCTTAGCTCGTTTTTATCTCACTTGTACTAAAATTAGTTATAAATTCAGCTTTTTATAACAAAATAGATTTTGAGCCCCTTATTCACTGAGAGCAGAGCTTTTTCATCATTCTGTTCTGTTTGTATGCTGGAATTATTATTGTAATAAAAGAGAATAAAGATTGCACACCCAAGTATGGTGCACTTTGACAGAGCCACTGTATTGGATCAAATTGCGTTTGTGTGTTGAGCAGTAACAATTATCTGATCTTTGTAAAACATTTATCCAGATAAAGCAAGCCCTGCTGTCAGCACAGGGATGTTTGTTTCCAGTATGATGTTCCTTAGGTGCTTCTCTGGAGGAAAAAAAAAAATTATCTAAAATGTGGGATAGCTGATGAGAAGAGGGAAATAGGGACTTAAGAGGTTTGAAGTTTGCTCTTTGCTGGAGGAAGAAGAGGCAGCCACTGCTTTGTTTCATGGATGGGAGAAGCCCGCTGGTGCCCTCTGGTGCGACATGCCTGCGGCACAAGCAGGAGGGGATCAGGAGGAAGCATGCTTCTCAGTTCTGTTTGATTTTTCCATAAAAACTCTGGGCATATCCAGGCTGTTAAAACACCCACTGTGCTCCCCTCCACCAGAACACACAGGGAGAGGAGGGAGATGACTGATTGGAACTGGTTTGTATTATGGGAGCCTCAATGCAAAGATAGGGCACAGACCTCTTCTCACAGAAGCAAGAAAGGCTGACATAGTATTTTTAAAACTTGGAGGGGGAGAAAGAGAAATCTTTCTGGGGAGAGAGAGAAAAAAAAAGGATATAGATGTGCTGATGCTGGAAGGAATGGAAAAAAAAAAAGTCAAACTATTTTTTGGAGGGACTGTGAGAAAATATCAGAAAAGCTTTATTTGGAGCCTATGAAAAGATAGGAATTATAATTTGTAAATGCAGAATCTGTTAGCTTTTTCTGTAGAAAATTAAGATTTTTGGGGTCATCTTGTAATGGTGTTAAGAACTGTTTGCTGGATTAAGGGGTGTGACAGAAACAAGTGACCTTAACTGTGGATTTGATTTAAACTGATAACAAGCTTAGCTTTTTGTTAGGTTTCTAAACTTGAATAGAATGAAAACAAAAAAATTATACTGTATTTACCACTGACACGGTGAACTTCAGTGCTCTACTAGTGTCAGTGCCTTTCATTCAATAGGCAGTTATTTTCCCAATAGAAAATCTTGTCAGAGGGTTCCACAGATCTGGGATTTCTTTTTTCACCTGTGCTTTTGTTTGCTATGCTATCCAACCTTACAGTGTAATTAACGTGATGCACTGCTGCAAGCCTGATCTTCCCTTTCAGAAACTGCAACTGTGGTTTATAAGCATCAAAGACATGAGGGAAAATAGGAGTATTTGCCCAGTAGTGTCTTTCTGCTCCACTGATTGCAAGAGTTTATGGCTGGGTATTGAATCTGTTCCATTCCCCTTGGTTAGAGTTGGTCTGGTGTGTGTATGCAGCGGGGTTGATCTGGTTACTGCTGAAATTACTGATAATAGGTTTGTGTTCAGAAACTTCCATGTGCTCTAACTTGTATCGGTTTTTTGTTGTTTTTTTTTAGTTCTCCACCTATTTTCCTGGTTACTTTGATGGCCAGTATTGGCTTTGGTGGGTCTTCCTTGTACTAGGTGAGTGTTTGTTCGGGGGCGGGGGGAAGAGGGAATGCACGCTTAAAACCTCTGTGAAGTGCAATTAGGGCTTTTGTGAGCATAGCTTTACTGGCTATTAAAATACGTGTGTATAGATGTAAAACCGAAATGTAACCCTCAGAGTACTCCTCCTCTTAGTGAATGCCTTCTAGGTTTTAAAGGTACACATAAAAACTATCCTTTTGTTGTCATTTTTTGTTGGCAGCATCCTATTTATCATCCAGAAGAAGTAAAGAAGAGAACAATGCTTGTCTTCGTAGTAACTGATGTTGTATCTGTTCTTATATCTTAAATGGAAGAGTGGGTTGTGGTCTTTCTTTTTTTCTTTTCTTTTTCCTCCTTTGAAAGTGACTAGATCTCATTTGGAGTCAAAAGTTTTGTGTTTGCCTAAGGAAGTTTGTTTTTGAGATTGCCTGAAATTGAAAGATTAGGTGTAATTGATTAAAAAAAAAAAAAAATTCTTATATTTAAGCAGCTGTTGTGCATCGCAGTGACTTAGGTCCCCCATACTAGTAACTTGAGTTGAACTGCTCCCTCTCTAATTGAAGAAGCAACACCTGTGTTAACTGGACAAATGTGTTTCTTCCATCTAGGTTTTCTGCTGTTTCTCAGAGGATTTATTAATTATGCAAAGGTTAGGAAGATGCCAGATACTTTTTCCACTCTTCCCAGAACCAGAGTTCTCTTTATTTACTAAAGGTAAACTTTCTACTTTCCTGAATTTGTTCTGTTTTGGTTTTAACTCTATTTAGTGACTCTTTTAGGCTAGACTTTTCTTTGCCTGAATATTTTTTAGAACACAAGGCAGCAGAAGACAGTTGTTCTTGATATCCCATACACAGCTCCTGTTTCTACAGAGTCCAGACTGACTTGGTGGGGAGCAGAGGAATACTTGACATTTCTTCCTGAGTTTTTGCTTTGAGGAATTGTATATTCATTAGATTCCATGACTTTCATTGTAAGAACAAAATCTCTGCCCCTTGGTAATGCACTGTATTTGGCAAGTGTGTCTTTCAGAATAAATCACATGCCTGAAACACGTGGTATGTCCTGAACATGAGTAAAGGTCACAAAATGTTGTTAGAAGATTGTGCCAGTGTCTTTGGCTCATGTCCCAGAAAGAACAATTTGTCTGAATTTTGCATGCTGTTTGAATTTTCTGCCAAGTTCCTGAAGAAATTAAACTCTTGCACACCTTTGCTCTTTACAAACCCCTCCCACATACTTGAACATACTGTCCTGCCTGAACGTCTTTCAATAACCTTAATGCCTAAAAGTCTTTTCCTTTGAGGCCGAACCTTAACATTGCTGCTGCCTTAATGGGACTTTAAAGAAGGAGGCTTAAGTAGTTGAACCCTTCTAGCATAATTTCCTGCTTACAGCAGATAATGGCCTTGCATTAACTGTCCCTCCCTGAGGGGAAGGAAATCCTGTAATAGGTTGCTTCCCAGATGGTGAGTGCAACATGATGCTCCCTTTAGAAATATCGTAATAACGCTAGATTTCCCCAAGACAGGGTTGAAGCAATTGCAGCTGGGACAGTGGTATAAAGAAACCAAACAAACCCCAGTTTTAAATTGGGGGTCGTTAAATTGTTCAGATTTTAAAACTGAGGCTTGATTTTTCCAAATGCACTTTCCTTTTATTAGAAACTGCAAATTGCGTAAGATTCTGCTTCATTTCTAGCCTGTAATGAGAACGTGCTACACAAAACGACCATTGTGCAGTGTTTTCCAGCTTGAGTTTTCCACTGGTGATAGTGTGTAAAAATAGTTCAGTCAATTTATTTAAGTGTTTCAGTTCTGTTTAACAAAGTTATGGTTTATGACCTCCTCCAGGATTTGTAATATCCTCTCAAATTCCTGCTGAGTCACCAGAGGGTTTATTTCCCCAGTTGTATGGTCATGTAGCATGAGTGTTTAAGCATCAGCTTTATCATCTGTCGTTTATTCTCACTGAACAATTTTTTCGATTTTGCTTCTTTACTGAAACTTATTTTTTCATTTATTAAAGGAACTGTGTGGTTTCTTGTTCCACAGGCTTTTCCTGTGTTTGGAATTTGAAATGACAATTTTAGAGACCTTGCTTGTGAGGATGGAGGTGTAGAGGTTTTTTTTAAAATTTTTATTTATTTGTTTATTTTTTGGTCATTTTAGAGCTTTGAAAAAGCACTCTCTCTTTTAGATACATTGAGATAAATGTCCAGAATAATTTCTAAATACTACAACTTTGATACTTCCCCTGAAAATAAATCTTTAATCCTAAATTCTGATCAGGGGAACCACAAAAGACTTGGATTTTCAGTGTATTATTGTTCTTAAGATGAGATTTCCTCTGCAGAGCATAATGAAAAGGGCATGGTAAATGATAATTTTCATTTTAGAGCAGGGATAATTTTTAGAAAATTAGGAGGGGAGGAGGAGAGGAATAATTAGTGCAAACCAGAAAATCATAACTGGTAAAAATGAATCTAATCGAAAGCTTGGTGTTTACCATTCAGCCTGCGAGTGCTAGTAATGGACATTATCCTTGGCAGCATCTCAGCAGAGTACATCAGCTGTGTGACAAGTGCACGTGGTTTCTGTTGGATCTGGGGTTTAAACAGTTCTGGCCAGCATGGCTGGAGTAGACGATTTATGAGAGCTGATGTCTCTCTCATACCAGAACACTTGACAGAAAGATAGAAAAGTCATAATCATCCTGGGTGGATGCAGCAACTAAAGACCAAGTCAAATTTTGTTCTTATAGTGCGAATGCAGTGTAATTTCATACACCTGTATGTTTTTAAGCCAGTGTTTCTAAGAGCATTGTCTGGTTTAGTGCCTGTTTTCCCCTACGGAATTTTAACTCTTCAGAACTGTAAAGTATGCACAAAACTACTGAGCGTTTTGCTAGAGTCACGTCATTGTGTACTGAGATACTTTATAAGCCTTTAGACATCCTGTACTCTTTGTGAACTATATCCTTCTCTTATCCGAAATAACAATCTAACTATAGTTACAATATTCAATATCCTTCTCTGGCAGATGTTTTCTGGCAAATGTCTTCCTGCGTTAGTGAATTCTCCCTCAAGAAGCAACAGGACACCTGCAGGAAGTGAATCAAGACTCTGGAGCAGAAGAAAAAATAATCACCTGCTTTAAAATACATAAAAAAATAAAAGTACTGTTGGAAAAAAAAAAGGAGAAGCATTTCTTTCTATTTGTTTCTAGGTGTAAAATTTTAATAATTAATGCAGAATTCTGTAATCATTGAATCATTAGTGGCTAATGTTTGAAAAAGCTATTGCAGTCGAGTCTGTGACGTGCTCATAAAGCCTTATCTAGGTAGTTTCTGTAGTGATTTCGGTAGCATGAGCCCTGCCCCTGGAGCCAGCAGGGGACAGGCTTGCTTTATTTCCTCCTCCATCCTGGGAGCGGGTTTGGGCTCTGGTCTGTCCTGTACAGCCTGCGTCATGCTGACAGCCCGAAGGGATGATCTCAAAAGTTGAAGCGATGGCATTGCTATGGTTACACGCCTTTCTGCTGCTTAAATCCAACAGCACCTGTGCTGCCTGTGGCTGAAAGGAAAAATGGGTCTATGCGGTACAGATTCTTGAGGTGTAATTGGGAGAGAGTATGATTTTTGAAGGTGGCACAAGTATTAATTTTTTAATAGTCTATATTCTCAATGTTGTAGTATACTTTACTTTCATACTACCTACTTTTTGGACTATATAGGGATTTTCACAGTACACATTGGTAGTGTAAAAATGAAAGATCACGTTGCAACTTTGTATAAAAAATTACCTTGCAAAACAAAGGCCTTTTTTTTTTTTTTTTTCCTTTGGCTTGGGACTTTTGAGACAATTCCTATCATACCTGTAATTCTTGCTTTTATAATTTGTGTTAGCAGAGACTATGATGCGTTATAAATGTAGATTTAATGTGCACTTCTGTGCTTTCTGCCAAGTGGTAATTCACTTTGGAGTTTTACTATGTTAAAACTGTAAATATAGCAGAACATTAATAAATGTCACTTATGTAGCAATTTTTGCTGTAGAGCAGTGTTTAATTTAGTTTCAATGCTTTATTGCACCTGGTTATTGATTACAAATGCAGATTATCTGTGGGAATTTCATTACTTTTCCATAGAAGGTGTAACACAAATCTCCACTTCAAGGTGTCTCTCTTCCTTTTTGTAACCAGGTTTTCAAATGCTGAGACCATCCTTGGTGCCAGCCTGGCAGGTCAGGAAATGGCGATTCCATACACTTTTGGGGGTGTGTCGGGTTTTTTGTACTTTCACATATATAACTTACCTGCTTTGTGAAATGGTTTGTCTGTGGTTTTGGTTCATGGCTGAACTTCTCAAATGTATAGTCCTCGCAAACAAGCAGTTGGGGCTGACAAAGATAGATGGAGGTTACACAGAGACTTCCTTTTTAAACAAGAATAAGCGTACGCAGAGAGAATTATTAAGTTTATCCTGCAAGGCAAAATCTGTAGCATTAGGGAACTCTGAATCACATTTGCCCAAACTTGGTAGATCAGCCTTGTGTTTACTCTCTTGGCATCTGGGCCTTATTTGGTCTTGTATACTCAGAGAACTCGAATATTTAGCATTCCTGTTTCTCTTCATTCGGTGGCCTGAAGCTGCAGACACCTATTGCTCCATCATTCCTCTTCAGAGAGCAGTTCTGGGAGCCCAGGGGAGGGATGTGCTGCCGTAAGCGGGTGGGTGACGGGGTCTGAAGAAACCCGCGTTTGTGTTGGGCGTGGGTTAAACACTGACTCCAAGCTCAGATAATTATTTTGGGTCTGTGACAGCTCAGCCACTTTATACCAAGTAAGTGGCAGGTCTGTGGTCATCTGCAGTGACCAAATACATACCTTTGGCCTTCCTGCCTGCATTTCGTCAGCCAGGTTGTTTTCTCCTTCCAGCGTTGTAAACCTCTGAGCAGGTTCAGACAGGTTTCAAACTTAAATCTCCCAGAAACGGGTTTCATCTTTTGATTGTGGAAAACAGCATGCTCCATCCTTCCCTGGAGCGGGGAGACAGCTGGATTGGCTCGGCCCTTACCATGGGCAATACTTGTGATTTCCATGGTGGTTTTAAAATGCGCTGCCTCACACGGTGACCTTTGCAGAAGACCCAGCAATGTGTGATTTTCCTGAAGCTTGCTTGGGTGGGAGGGTTTGCATCGCACCTTTTGTACCGCGTGCACCTGAAATGGCACCTCTGAAACTTCAGCATCACATCACTGCTCCCCTCTCCCTTTAGATTTGCTTACATTTCGATAACCCCAGGATTTCTTGGACTGCGACCATCTGTCTGAGTCTCTCTCAGGCTGGGCTGTGATGAGCACATTGAAATGCTGGGATGCAACCTCTGAGCGAGGGAGTGATCTGAACGAACATGGGACCTCTCCCTTGGCCATCGGCCGTGGAGGGGATAAGAAATGCGAATAGAGATTGAGATGCTCTAGCAAATCACCCTAAATTTAATAATCTCACCGTTTCTGCGCAAGAAGTGTCAAGCTCTCTAGTATTCCTTTTAGCTAACTGTGCCTGGAAGAGGGACGGAGGCTTTGTGTGCTGTTGAGGGTACGTGCTGGCTGTGGAGGGGCTGCCGAGCTGCTGTGGCTCGGCGGGCAGAGCGCTCCGGCAGACACAGCCGTTCCTCCCTGCGCCTGCCTTAGGGCTTCCACTTGGCCCTGGCCCAGCGCCGGCACATGTTATTCCATGGTAAGTCTCAAAATGGTTAAACTGTTTTGCATCAGTAACAGTCTTAGGCAGAAAAACTTGGCTGTGTTACAGGGGAGTCACTTTTTTTTTGTCCAAATACCAGAATTGTTTGTACAATTGATTTCTTTAAAATACTTTGCAATCATTTGAAAGTTGCTCTAAGGTTTTTTTTTCCAGGTATTGTAGGAAGTGCATCTTGAGATCTTATTTCCAGTTCCCATGAAAGAAGGAAAAGCAACCCGAGGGGAGAAGGATCAGATAAAGGGGGAACAGCACGTGCTGGAGGAAATCAAATCTGCCTACAGAGAAGGTAGGACCGCCACGGAGGAAACAAATGGGATCTGTCCATTGTCCGTGCTCTTCCGCCTGCTCCGGTGGGAGCTCGGCCTCCAGTGAAAAGATTGGTGCTAATTGTCCGTGGCATCCATGTGAAATAGAGGATTAAGCTGCGGAATAAAACCACTAAATGGGAGGCCTCCCAGTTACTGAAGAAAGACTTTTTTTCCCCGCTCCTCTTGCTCTAGCTAATACACAATTATATTTCCAAGAAGTTGATAAATACTGCTGGATTTAGGAATGATTTCTATAAACCTTTTTGCTTTAATGCAAAAGTCCTTTCTCACAAGAAAAATGCTGCAATGAATTAATCGCTTTGTGTTTTGGCCACACAAAGCCAACAACTGACTCATTTTTGGTGGCTTCACTAGTGGAAATGATTCATGGGCTGGATTACCATGACCTCTTCTCCGGGCTGGTGCACTCTCCTCTTTTAAGATACTTGTGATGGCGGAGGGCATGGCCTGGAGATCCTGAAGCAGAGGGTGGTAGGAAGCACCTGAAAGGGCCAGAAAACGTAATTCAGCCAAAAACTCCAGCCTAGCCCACGCCAGCACAAGGCTGTAGTGCCTCCGTGTACCCAGACAGTGCTTGGCGGGGCTGTGGGACTCGCTGCCATCTTTTTACACGCTGAAGTAAGTTTTTGTAGTACCTGCTGCTGTTTTTGTTGCCTCGTGCTTAAAAGATGGCGTAGCTTGAATTGGAAGGAAAGAGAAACAAATGTGTTGCGAAAATACGTACAATAAGCCAAACCTTGTGGCAGCTGGATTAATGAACCTTTTTAAAAACTCCTATCACCACTCCTTTAGTGGTGATACTTATTACTCATCACATAAAACATTTCACAGTGTGGGCAACGGCAGGGTCGTTACGCTCACCCAGCCCTGTCCTGGTAACGCCTGAGTCCATCCACTGTTCCAACTTGCAAGTTTACATCAATTCAGCATCTGTTTCTCAACAGTAGGTCAGTAAAGAGTTTCATTTTAGGTTATCTCCTTTGTCCAAAGGGTTGTAGTAGGAGTCATCCTTATCACATGTATTGCTGAGAAAATATTATGGTGAGAGTTACCATGACCTTGGACAATGAGGAGTTTCTCTCTCCTGCAAATAGTTCTTAGCTGGTTTCCTTGCGAAATAATTGTATAGCATTTTTCAGATAATCTCTTGCATGTAAACACCAATGAACTTTTTGGTATTTCTTTTAAATTCAGACCAACAAAAGTCATGTTCAAAGTATCAGCTGGGTGTGTGATTTTTGCAATTTATCCAGTTGGGTGTGTTTGCTGTAGAGCAGCAGAACTCCTCTGGAGCAAGGAGAGTACATCAGCTTTGTCCCAGCGGCAGAGCATGCTGACTGCGTGCAAGTGTCTGAGCCTCGTGCCCGAGTGCCCTCTGGTCCGTGTGCTCCGTGAAGAAACTTTAATTAACTTCCTAGGCTTGCTTTACCTTCATGAGCCTCATAAATGTATGAAAATGCAAGAGAAATTAACAGGGAAGTTCATGGTTTTCTCTTTTTTCATTAACTGTTGGATCTCTGTAGGCAAGTTCCCATTCATGTGAGGTCCTGGCCATGAGCGTGTGTGTGCAGTAACCACTGCCCATCCACACCTGGGCTTTGCCCAGTGAAAAAATTAGTCAGCTGGCTGCGAAGATGTGGCTCTGGATGTAGAATTCGGCTTACAGCATTTAGGTAATGAAAACGAGATGCAGGGATGAACACTCAGAGGCGTCCCCATATGACAGTGTTCCCATCGTGTGGCTACCAGAGGCAATAAGAGATGATCCCGGTGGTCAAACTGGCCAGATTTTGCTGGGGTTTACAGTGAAATATAAGGCTTATAAAAGCGCTTCATGATGCAGCTGTAGTTGCAGCCATCCTGCCTCCGCCTGCGGTTTGATTGCACCCCATCCCGCAGCCACGGGTGGGGGCACGGAGCCTTTCCCACCGTGGGACTCCCCTGCCCTGCTCCGTCCCTGCAATAAAGTTCCTGCGACAGCAGCTGGGGAGGGGAAATGAGGTGCCAAAATGTAGACTTAATCCGCAAGCAGCTAAATAACCCCGTCTCCTGGTAATTGGGACTCGGACTATGGTGAGAGAGCCGTACCCAGCTGGTGGCAAATTTCTCCAGGTGTTTAAATACAAAATATGTCCCGTGTGTTTGTCTGTGCTTTGGGCTTTTCTCCACCTTGCTGAATGGAAACTCCCAGGGGACAGGGAAGGGCTGCAGGGGGTCGGGTCGAGCCGCTTTTGGGCATCCCCAGGTAAGGGAGATGCTGGGGTAAAAGAAAGCACCTTTGGGAAACACGACAGAGGTTTCCAGAGAAGCGCCGTGGGACCGGTGCTGCCGGCGAGGGGCCCCGCGGGGCCGGGGACACTCCGACCCTGCAAGGACGAGCGGGTCCTGGGGGAGGTGGGCAGGGGAGCAGCCCCCAGGGGACCCCCGCACACAGCCACGCTGTCACCCCGCTTCGGCTGCTTGCACCTGCGCTGCTGCGATGCTCGGGATGAGGATTTCCATTTTGCTTTTTTTTCTGAAATTTTTGGGGAATGGACAAAAGCCAGTCAGGGAAGGCAAATATCAGGGTTTAGTCACTGTTTAATGTAAAAAAATCAATCACAGGATGTATCCTAGAAACTATTTTTAAATCATAGGACCTACACAAACACAAGCTTTATTTTGCTAAGGTTAAAATATGTTAATAAAACCCAATAGCAATGGATATAAGAAATAAAGCAAAAGGTGGGGATCTCTGCTGGGGGTCTGGAACATCAGAAGGGGTCTGCGCTGGGAGCCAAAAGGTGCTGTAGTCCCCCAGGGCGAGTAAAACACCCTCCGTGTCCCTGGGCCAAGTGGAGCAAAATACAAGAGTGCTCTGGACTGCTTTTTTTAAAAAATTGAATTACTCAGTAGAAGTTATGCCAAGTAAGAAATCACTGTTTCCAAAATAACCATCACCTCTCAGTGAGCTCTAATGGGCTCCTGAACCGTAACCTCGGGTGTTTGTCGCCTGGAGCCATCTGGGCACCAGGGGATGGTCCTTGGAGCATCCTTCGGGTACCAGTGGGTGGTGTGCCGGGGTGGTGGGCGAGGGCAGCGTGCCCCCTGCCCATGGGCATCGTCCCGGAGCGGTGTCACCTGTGGCAGCCGCCGGGTCCGGAGGCAGCATGAGGGGCTTCGTGGGCCAAAATGCCCCACGCCCTCAGTGACGCAGCACATGGACAAAGTAGGCAGCAGATCGGAGGGCCGATGAGAAGAAAAGCCCATCTTCGACCAGATCTTGTGTTTGTTTTTGTTGTTGCTTTAACTGAAGTGGCCGGAGCGTGGTAATTAAAGGCTCAGTGGCTCTAATTGGAATAGGTTTAAACTCGAGGTCAAAATCCCTTCTGGCACTTCCTCTGCCTAATAACCATCAACAGAAATCAAACAAATCCAACTGGCTCCAGCCACTAATCTGCAACCAGCAAAGGTCGCGGCGGCGATAAGGGAGCGCAGCGGCCGCAAACAGCCCTGCGTGGAAACACAAACTCCGGTGGGTCCGACAGCCAAGTGCTGAGGGGCGCAGCACCCGGTCCCCGCTCGGGGCGGACGGGGACGGTTTGGTGGCCACGTGTCGGTGCCGGGGACGAGTGACGGCGGGGCAGTCCCTGGCCACGTGCGATGGGTCGGAGCCCGTGCTGCCCATCTGGGGGATGGAGAGAGGACGGGGCATCTCCTGCCTGAGATAACGGTGCCAAGGTGGCATGTGGGATGGGGACGGGGCGGGCGCTCAGCATCGCTCAGCACGGCTATTTCACCAAAATGCCTGTTTTCTTTGAGCAGGTGAAGAAACTGAGGCTGCTGACGGGGGTTGGAGAAGGAGCTTTTGCAACCGAGTGCTAATTCCTGGGCGCCCGGCGGGTGTTGTGCACAGCGCGGGTGCGGGGCTGCACCCCCAGCCCACCCACCGCTGCGCTTCCTGCCACCGCCGAAGGTCACTGCCCTCGCCAGGTCGCCACTTTAACTGCTTTTCTAATTATGCCCTAATCTGGACCTTTAAAGTGATCTGGGAGGAGAAAAAAAAAAAAGGAAAAAAGAAAAGAAAAAGAAAAGGGGTTGCAGATGTGCAATGGTCAAGCACCGCAGGGCCGGGATGCCCGTCCTCGCCGGGATGCCTCCAGTAACTTTTGCCTACAGATTGCATCATTTTAATGTTTTCGGACTCTTTGTCGCTGCTCCCCTCTCTGCCAGCCCACTCACACACATCATACTGGCTCGATTAAAGGGATCTGGTGGTGAGTTACTGCACTATGCCCTGGGTTTAATTTGGAGGGTTTACTTTCCATGCAAAGACAGCCCCTGTGCTACAGCCGGCTGAAAGCCGGGGCTGCCCTGAGCTTGTCGCAGCAGCCGTTCACCAAACACCCTCCTGCGTGGGGTGGAAACCCAAGGTCCTGGGCTGGGAGCAAGGCAGCAGCTGCCCCAGCTGCTCTGCTGGGGTCACGGCACGTGGCTGCCCCGTGCAGCATCTTCCTGCCCCAAAACCAGCCGGTCCCGCTGCGGGTGTCAGGGGATGGAGAAGCCGAGGCCGCTCTCCTGCTGCGAGAAGCTCCGGTGCCAAAAGGAACGTCGTGCAGTGTTGGGACTGGGGCTGGCACAACTCCGGCCGCTGGCCTTACCGCTTCTGACGCGTGCACGGGGCAGCCAAAAAATGGAAACAGCGCGAGAGCGATGCTGCCGTATGAGGCCATGCAGTGCCACGCCGTGAAGTGCCACGGGAGGCTGGGCAGTGCTGTAGGATGCTGTGGGGGCCGTGCCGTGCTGCAGGATGCCGTACGAGGCCGCGCGGTGCCCTGGCTGGAATGCAGTGCCTGCAGCCGCCCCGGCCGAGCCCCGCAGAACTCCCTGGGCAGCAGCTGTGGCCAAAGCCGCCCCGGCCCCGTGGGAGGCTTCGACACAGCTGCAATCGCTGCTGACTCCCTCCCACAGCTGCGACTGGGGCAGGAGTGCCCAAAAGCCCCGGCCGTGCCTGGGTGTTACTTGCTCTGAGCCTTCTGTGCCTGCAGCAGGCGATGGGGAGCTCTGGGAGGAAGAAAGCCAGCTCCACTGTGCCCCAGCCCTGCTCTGGGACCCCCAAATAGGCTATAACCCGCAGCAGCACCATCCTTTGCCATGGGGTGTGCTCCTTATGTGTACAAGGACATGCTTGAGTTACTACTGCTTTATTTCTCCAAGTTGCATAGAGGTAAGTGGGACCAGCACAAAATCTTACTGCTAACATGGAGTATTAGAATTTGTCCCCCTGCACAGGAGCTGCTGTGGGTGGTGAAGCTATTGATGGGGCTGGGTTGCTGCTGGGGGGAGCGGCTGGTGGCAGCACCTTGCAGGTCAGGAGAGGGGCAGTAGAAATACATTAACTTACCTCTAATCAGAGCCCTAACCCTGACTTTGCAAAAAAACCCAACACCAAAGCTCCAAAAAACCCAACCCACCGATGCCCAGCAAATCTAAAGATTGGTTCAAGTCTGCAAGATGCAAACAGTAATGCAAAGAATAACACAGAGCTTGGCTTTGATGAGATGATGTTTTAAAACTCCCAAAAGAAAACTAAATTCAAAGCACTGAAATAGCTGTAGGTTAAAATATAAAGTACAGGACGGTGACTGCAGCAATGGTGATAGAGCTGGGGTTCACTTTGGAATAAGTAACCGATGTAGGCATGAGCTGGTTCTCCTGAGTTTAGCTGGGAGTTCTTCATGCCAACACTCCAGATTGCAGCCAGGACTGGTCTCTCCTCAGACTAGCCCTTGGTTTCAGGATCAGGCCAGGGGCTGGGCACGGGGGACTGTGGAGCCTAGAAGGGTAAATTCTCTTCCAGTTGCCAGAGGAGAGAGATGAGGGGTGGGATCTTGCACTGGCCAGTACCTGGTTTGGGCTACCAGTGCAGAGCTGCGGCTCCTGACAGCATCCTCTTGCTTTTCCCAGTGACATTGCTGAAGGATGCTCCCAGCAATTTCACTAATTCTTTGGTTTCAGGTGTCTCCATGCGAGGTGATGGGACAGGTCCTGGCGGTGGAGGCTGCAGACCTGCCTGGCTTTGCCAAACCCTGCTGAGCTGATGGAGGTGAGCATAACACCGATGCAGATGGATGTAAATGTCTTGTTTGTACCTCAGGGCAGCTGTCTCTGCTAATGCCTACATTGAGGCACTTAGGCTTGGCTTTAGGGCTAGGGTTTGAGAAAAGCAGAGCTGCAGATGCTGCAGCGCTTTGCGGGTGCCCGGGGTGAGCGGGAACCGGTTGCTTAGGTGCAATGATGGATCTGTGATTTCTAGCCAGGTGTGGAACCCGGTGTCTGCAGCTCTGAGCTGCCCTTTGGGTCCTTTGTGGAAATCTATTTCTCTGCTCCATTATGGCTGGGTAGCATGAATTTGGACCTAAATACTCCTGATTAGGTAAAGTGATTTTGTCCGTTATAGCAGAGCACATTTATCAGGGAACCGAGAAGCACGTTCAGGTAAATTGTATCATCACCGTTCCCAGTACGAGAAGCCGAGGCACAAGCAGACGTACTGGCCTGGCGAGGCAGGGACAGTCCCCGTCACCTTGTCCAGCCGCTGCTTCCTTAGCCCAGGACCCGCAGGGTGTCGGAGTCGAAAAGCAAAGGTCTTGGTGCCATTTCCCAGTGCCAGGGTGGTTCGGCGGGTGGGCAGCGAGCGCCTGGGCCAGGGGCTGCCCGGCTGCCCTCTCCGAAAGGGGCTGCCGCTGGGCATGGGTATGGGTTTCAATTTTAAAATGTTCCTAGGGAAGGGTTTTCCCGTGGTGTGGGATGCAGAGCCCTGTACCCAGACTTCAGGATGAGCTGCTTGTGCTTAATTCCTACCGTTTGCATGGGTATTCGTGTTGGTGTCTCTTGCTGGTTTTAGTTTGGAGCAAAAGTAAAATTCTTGGAGGAATTTTACTGCCCTCTCAATCTGCAGCTCAATGGACATAAAGTGGCCCTAAAGCACTCGGGATAAATCCAGTGCTGGGTTCTGGTGCAGGGCAGTGAAATGGAGAGCAAGGTGTGTTGGGTACCATGTGCCCCTTGTCCTTTGGTCCTACCTCATTGCTGGTTACGTAGGAAGGCTTTTATCAGACAATCCGGATCTATTATCCCAAACTTTCTAGCTGGAAACGGAGGAAGAAGCACTTTACAGGCCCAAACTTCCCAAAGCTGCTGGGAATGACTTCATCCATATATTAAGCAAAGCCTGAGCCGGCTGAGAGCAGAGAGCGCAGGCTCTGCTAGGAGGAGGAGGAGGAGGAGGCAGAGGAAGGCTCTGCCTGCTGCCTTTCCCCTTGGCGATCTCCTCTTTGGCCCAACATGGGTCCCCCTTATTGGGATGTGGCTTAAATCTCCCAAGAGGAACGTGCCCCTGTTGCTCTGCTGAAAGTGCGTTTGCACAGCAGGCAGGACTGACTGACAACCAAAGGGTTATTTCAACCCGTCTCTCATAAAACAGGCTTTGAAAGTTCAGCAAGTGCCAAGAGGAGAGATGTAATTAAGGGAGCTTGCTTTTTTGGAGATGCAATACTTCTATTAAGCAAGCACTCTGTTTATGTCCCTGCTAATTGAAGTAAATTGCTTTCTGCAATCAAATTGGGAAGTTCCCCTTCCGATCATGATGCGAGTTGTGCTTTTGTACGTGATTTCCCGTATTTAGTCTGCTTTTAGTGTTCTCCCTTTTATTAATTTTGTGTATTCAGTTGACTTCTGCGAGCCTGCAGTGGTGGTGTTTGAAGGGCTCTTGGTTTTTAGAACAGAAGGGAGACAGAAGGGATTTCTTTGTCCTGCGTTCCTTTTTCTCATCCCCCAGCCTGTGTTCCCTGGTGCATCGCTGAGGTAGAGCTCGGTTAATTGTGAGGCTGGTTTTGTTCAGCCATTAAACCCAAGCAGTGGCCGGTGCTCTGAGTGTGGGCTGCTGGATCCCTGTGGGCTATGGGCTCAGCAGGAGGAGAAATATTTTTAATCTGGTCCAGCAGAAAATTACTATTCCAGATTAGAAATTAAGACCAGCAAGTGGGCGTGAGTCATTCTATTTGCTGTGGTCACAGTTTTTCCTCTCATTAATCTTACGGCCTGTTTTCACTGCTGCACTCTGAATGGGAGAGAAGACTGCTAACCATAATGTATATGCTGTCTCCCCAGTCCAGCAGCTCTCATCTGCTGGTTGGGCCGTGCACAATTGCCAGTATCCCTTTTTTAGTTTAATTCTTTCTGTTCTGTACAGTATCTCGACATTGTCCCAAGTGTTTTGCAACAGCTGTGTTGAAAAACAAGGCCTTATCTACAAGCAAACATATACCATTTTAATTTAACTAGTGCAGCGCTCTGTTTCAGATTAACACTGGTTTATTTTGGTGATGTTTAAATTGATTTTGAATTGGCATAAAACTTGAAGGAAAAAAGCACTCTTGAATGGAAAGAAGAAAATGCACAGACGACTTCACACCTACACAACTAAACCAGTCGCTTTCGCTTCTGAAAATAAAGTGGTGTCAGTGTCTGAGGATGCAACCCCCCGACGCAGAGAGACAAAGCCGTGGAGGGGACGGTGCCCCAGCCCGTGGTCTTCCACCCCGGGCGGTGGGACACCGAGAGACCAGCGTGGTTACAGGGGTTTGCACTAGCAGCAAACAAACCAGCAATAAAGTGTATTTAAAACACGGTAACCGTGAGCAGGGCGGCTCGGGTCGTGCCTGCACCCTGGGCAGGGCTCAGCCTGCCCAAAGGCTGCGGAGCCTGCCCGAGCCCTCGGCCGGCGCTGGGGGGGGACACCTCGGCCCGAGGCAGGAGCTGCATCTCTCCGTGGCATCGATTCGACTAATAGCACTGGGGGGCTGAAGGGTGCACGTGACAGCATCTCCAAATCCGCAGGGGATGCGGGTATGGCTGCCTGCGGAGGGACGTGGCCACGTGTCGATCCGGTAACCGGCAGGCAGTCGCCCGTCTGTCCTGCAAACGGCTCTTCCCGGAGCATTTAGACTCTTCAGTGGGTAGGAGAATTTAGAAAAGGGGCAGGGCGGTTTGCTGGGCTGGAGTCAGCCCTGCGGCCAGCGCCGGCTTTGCGGCTCTCCCTCCAGCTCTTGGCTCGGCGCGGCACTTGCGGGGCCACGCGAGCTCTCCGTCCACCTTACAAGCAGGTTGTGTGAATTGAGGAGTTCAGTTTTGTCCTGCGGTTTCAAAGTCTAAAGCCAAATCCATCCCTGGGACAATTCCACTGTAGGCATCGATGCCGAATAAGCACGTCCCAGGGTTTTGCTTTTGCTCGCGGTAAGAGCCGATTTGGGTTGTTCGTGGTGACTTGAATTACTGTCTCTGTGGCCAATAGTCAGAAGAGAGGAGCCAGTTGTATTCTGGACTGCAACAGCTCTGTACTGTGATGACAGGATCAAAACATTAAGGATCCTGCTTCTTGGGGAAATGCAGGAATCCAAAACATCTGGTAAGTTTGTTTGTGCTTGTGTTGCCTTCCTTCGTGCCTTTGTTCATCCCTTCCAATTACTGCTTCTAAGTATAAACTTAAAACAGGGACTAGGCTGAGTTTGTGGGGAACATATGGACAAATGGAAAATAAACAGCATGAGGAATTCCTGGCTAATGAGCTCTTGGATGATAAGATACCACCAAAAAAAAAAAACCACCAAAAAACCAGAGGTCTGAGCTTCAGCTCATGAGAAGAAAATTTCACTAACGATACCCAACAACACTTGGACGCTGCGCTGCAGCATAACTCTCCGACGGTCTAGCCGGGCTCCAGCCTGCTGAGGACACGACTGCTTGTTGTCTGCACTGGGCCAGTACTTGGAGGCTCGTTCCAGCCATACAGGGCCCACAGCTGGATTCAGGCCATGGCGATGGTCTTCGACCACCAGCTCTGCCGGGCCAGAGCCCCCCGATCCTCATGGCAGAGCTACAGCTGAGACGATGGAGGAGCCGCATCTTCCCCGAGGCCGTCCCGCCAGTGCCAGCCGGTGGCACTGGCTCCGTGCTGGCTTTCCACGAACAGCACGTGTTTCCCCTTTTGGCCTCTCTCGATACATATGCAATTAATTACTCCAGCTGAACAACAGGAACCCGGTCCTTCCTCCTCAAGTTCAAGGTTCGCGTCTCTCTTTCTTCCTGGCAGAAGAATAGATGCTTCCTTGCACTTGAGGCAAGAGTCACCCTACTAGCTTTGCTATTTATTTGCGGTTAGGTGGCTGCTTGGATTATTTTCGGTTGTAGGGTTTCTGATTAGCAGTCACACTCACTGCAAGTCAAGGTGTTCCTCTCTGCTCAGCTTAGGCACCCAGATCTGATCCCCAGTGCTCTAAAACTCCCTTGCCTTTCTCTAATGACTGTTAAAAACTCCTGGAGCAAAGTGAAGGCTGGCGCTTCACATCCGAGCGTGTATCTTGTTTTTCAGCGCAGTGATTTATACTGACAGATTCTTTGGAAGTTCAAGGAAATGGCATTTTCCCACCCAAACACCACGGGGGACAGCGGAGGGGACGAACGCTGGGGCCACGCAGGAGCTGAGCACGCACGAGCGCATCGCCTGGGGGTTCCTGCGTCCCCGTGGGGCGAGCAGGGACCGCTGCCTTGCTGGGTGTCACTGCTTTCGTTCCCAGCTCCTTCTGCTGGTGCCCAGAGCTTCCACGGCAGATAGGTACAGACACCAGTGGGGGAGGCTGTCTTCCCCGTGGCTGGATGTCTGGGCAGGGGATGGCGGGGATGCTGCCCACGGGCAGCGGGGAGAGGAGCTGTCGGCTGGCGGGGAAGGGGATTTTACTGGGGGATGAACGGGTGGAGGACGTGCCCCAGGATGCGAGGGGGAATCCAGCAAGGAGGCAGGGAGCCGGGCAGGGAGAGGGAGGTCTCAGGGGGCAGCAAGGGAGGAACCCCAGGTGGCACAGCAAGTGGAAAGGGGAGACAAAAGGGCAAACCCCCTGAAACTAGAAGCAAAGAATAGAAACCTTTCCAAGGAGCGTGTGTAAGCGTGGAGGAGTTTCTGCCCCCGGGGCCGGTGTGGGGCTGTAGGACTGTGCTGGGCACCAGCTGGGGGTGGCCGTGGTTTGGGGAGGTGTGGAGGGGTATATTTCAAGCTGCTTGTGTGATCTAAAATAGCCGCTGTTCAATAAATGCAGCACTAGACCATTTCCTTCCAGAGGGCAGGAATGCAGTTATAAATGCCTCTATCACTCTCTTCTCTCTGGCCAAAATACTATTTAAGCATTAAACCACACCGACCAGAATGAGGTGGCAGGTTTTGATTCAACTCGAAAACAATTAGTTAAAAATCAAAGAAGCAAGCGCATTGTTTGTTACCAGTTTATGCTTTATTCCAGGGGAAATTGGGATTCTTTAATTGGCTCAGCTGGAGAAAAAAACCCAGATCAAACAGCGAGTGAGCTGGAACAACAAAGGAATGTCCTGGTATTTCTTTTTCCAAGTTTAGAAATGGAAGTCAGGGCAGCCTTGGGATTTGTGGAAATTCCTCTGTGCATTGTTAGGAGGTAGAGGAAGTGGTTTAAAGTTTAGCTACTGGATTCTGCATTGCAAAGCAGGGGCCAGTTTCCACTTACTCAACTCAGGTTGCCCCTGGCTTGGCTGGCAAGGCTGGGAGCGGTGGCCTGCTGCTTTGCAGCAAGATGCCGTAAACATTTACCTCCTGACCAAGGCAATTGTGCAAACACCTAGGGGGGGGTCTCGCTGTGCCCCCCGCCCCACTCCGGGGGCTCTCTGATGGCAGGCGGCCTAGGAAAATAAGTGGAAACATTTTTCCATTCCTGCTGGTATTTCTTTCTTGCAGCTGCTTGGCACAATCAGAGTTGGAAAAGGTTGTTTTCAGTCCACTATCAGCTTCTCAAAGAACTTTCCCCATTTCTACACGAAGCTGTTCATGTAGATAGAGATCACATTTTCAGATTTTTACTGTCTGTTTCCCAAAGCCATTAGGGTCATTAGATAGGAAAAAGGCTACAAGACCGCCAGGTAGATTATAAATATATTGGGTGGGGGGAAGAGAGGAAAGATCCTGGTTTAAAGCATGCACACTGTTTGTTTTCCCAGTTAGAGTATAGATGTTTTGTTGGTGCTTTTTGGTAGTTTTGGGGGGGGGGGGGGGGGGGTTTTTTTGGACAGCACACCCATGCAGCGGGAGAGTAGAGCCTGGTCTCCACCAGCCAGGCTGGAGTTGAGCGAGGCAGGACACAAAATGGGATGTGCTGTCCCCACAGCCTTGGGGTCCCTTGGCAGGGCCTTGGGGAAGGAAGGGGGAGCCCCATCGGCTCCTGCCAAGAAAAACCTTTCCAGAACATCCTCTCCGCTCTGCTGAGACCGGATGATTTTCACTCTGCCGTGGCCCCGCTCTCCCCTGCGGGATGGGTGTTATTTGCCCGCGAGGACCGTCCCCAGGTCAGGGATGGGGACGGCTCCTGGTCCCCAGGGCCACGCTGCTGCTCCAGTGTCGGGAGGGCTTTATAGCTGTTACCCCTTGCTGCTGGCAATTAGTGGGGTGCTGCCCTGGGCCCTCGAAGGCCGGGACAGATCTCGGATCTGCTGAGCTGGCTGGAGATGAAGCTGCGGCCTCCGGCAGCTGCCCGCACGGAGCAGCCCCGGCCGGCACCACGTTGTCCCTCCCCGCACGCAGATGCTGCGTCCCGCATCGGGGCCGAGCGTGTTTCCCACCTAACGGCTGCACAGGCTCTCGGGGAGGCTTTCCCCAGACCAGGCAGGGTGCCAGCGTGGCCGTACCGCTGTGCCAAGACCCACGGGGGCTCCTCTGTCCCCGTGTGCTCCCCAGAGCATCTCCCACCCCGGGACCTGCCCCAGCTCCGCAGCCCGACCTTCCAGCCACCGCCGGCAGCCAAGAGATGCAGGAGTGGTCCAAGAGCACGAACCCTCTGGCCAGATAAGGGCTCGGGGTGAAGCAGAGCTCTTGACGGATGAGACAGTGGGATTTTTTTTTCTTTTTTCTTTTTCTTTTTCCTAAATATCTTGTGCCCACGGGCTCTGCTGGAGGGCAGCAGCGTTGCAGCTGCCTGGGTCTCTGTTTCCAGATCCAAGTCACCCCTGCGCAAAGGTGCCCCAAGAGCAGCTCTGCCCACTGCGATCTCTTTGCTTGTTGTCAACTCTGTAACGGTGGATGATTTTTAAGTGGGTATTTTTACATATATATTTTTTCCATACATGGTTGATATTTTTTGTTCTAATGCTTTAATGTAGTTTCTTCCTACAGTGAAGTGCTTTGGAAGTTAATATGAAACAGTATTACATTTTTGTGTGTTTTGGGTTATTTGTCTAGGCTTTTACCAGGCTTGTCATGCAAGTCATCACACAAAAATGTAAAAGAAAAAATTGTGTGTGTGTGTTCGTACTGGGGACCAAACCCAAGACCCATCAATACATGATGCAGGGAATTGTTCTTTGTTTTTCAGGGAAATTAAGTCCCGGTACGAGGAAGCCCTCAGGGTGATGAGTGGTACCTATTGTTTTATTCATGCTCTCTGTCAGCCCTGCCTTTCCCAGTGCCTGCCACATGCTCTGTGTTACAGAGGTACTGAAATTGGGATGTGTCCGATGCGGTGTGTGAGAGCGGCTTTGAGACACCAGCAGGTCCCAGGGGATCCACACCAGGGTTTTTTCCACTGGGTTATATATAAATCTGGGACTTAGGAGCCAGTTTGGCAGGGCCAGCATGGGCACGGGTTGTGGGTAGGGTTATGGGATCGGGCTCCCCAGTTCTATTCTCAGTTGTCATAGAAGTGATCATATGTTGAAAGAACCTGATATTGAATTCCAACACCCCAGAAATTGCAACTTATATGAGTGCTGAAAAAGTTTACATTATTTTGGTTTTATTTTAAATTTATTTTAAATATCTCTTTAATATTCCTGAGGGAACGGAGAGGTTTCTGTAACATTTCCCAATAACTGGCAGTCTATATAAAGCTGAAAGTTTCAAGTGGTGCTGCTGACTCTTTGCTGATCATGCATCTGTAGCTGCAGCGCTGCTCATTTTTTGGGGCACTAGGCTGGATGCTAAGGCTCTTTCTGTAGTAAATTGCACCCACAGCTCTTGAGCTGTGGTACAGATTTTTACAGTGCACGTATGAGTGAAAGATAGTTTCTTGACATAAAGGGTACAGCTTTCTGAATGATTCAATCTGAATGAAAAATTCAGCTCCAGGCACCCGTCTCACCGAGGCACTGCCCTGGCTTTGGGTACAGCGGGTTCGGTGCCCACAAGATGCTCTGCTCCTTCTGCAGCCGTTTGCAGTGGTACAAAATAGCTGTAAAAATCCTGTGTTGGTTCCACTCCATATCTCACGCTGTTAGTACTGAAATATTTTTTTGTCGGTGCTTTTAGCCTCGTCGGCAGCGGGGTCCCTGCCTCTCCCCACAGCCGCTGTCCCGGGCACGGGGCTCCTCCGGCAGGGAGGCGAGGGAGATGTTATTGGTGATGAAAGGGACTGCTGAAGCATGTCCTCTAGTTAGTGCAAACATAAAATTATAACACTTATGGTTGACATTTCAGGGTTTTTAACTCCCTTGTTTCTTCCAAAGTATGTAATTTTGGGGGTAGCCTTTTTGTTGTAGCATAATCATTATTATAATAATTTTATTTCCAGTGCTTGTGGTGTGGAAACCAAGAAATCCAGAGGGAGCAGGAAAACCGTTTTGTGAACTGACAGAAGGAATCATGTGAACTGAATAGAAATTTCAGTGGAGGTGTGTTGCTGGGAGTTCCTGATTCACGGGACCTGCTCCAGGCTGAGGAAGCAGCACAGCTCCTGCTCCAGTCTGTCCTTTCATTAAAGCTCTAGAAACTACGTAACCGGTCAGTGCCCAGCAGTGTTTCCCCACGAAAAAGGCAAGGAGGGAATTTTGACAGTAAAAATACAAGATTTAGTTTCCCTTGAGCTTTCGGCAGTGCTCAACACTGTCACGTTGAGGTGCTGTATAGGGTTATGTATCGTTCTCCCAAAGGCTGGGTATTGCGTTTGAGTATCAAATGCCATTTTAGAGCACCTTACAATCCTTATTTGTATTTTTATCTCTACACATGAAGTTGGTACTGAGAGTCCCTAAATGTGCAGATGTGTTTAGCCAGTGTTTTACTTGCAGCTTGCATGAGCTGTTCAAGGCTGGCCCTGGTTTGAGCGAGTCTGGGTGGCTTCTCTTGAAGCCATCTGAGATCCTCTGTTGTGTGAAGCTTTCACATAAAAATCCAAAAAAGCTTGCCGTTGCTGGTTCTAGTTTGTGTATTCCAGTTTTAGCCGGGAAGCACGGGCTGAGCATCCTTCCCTCGGGTTAAAGAAGGCATTTGCACAGGCTCTGCCTGACCAAGGGGTGACGGTCTTTGCTCCTGGGAGTACCTGGGTGCTTGAGCAGCGTCTGTCCTGCCCGATGTCCCGCCATCCTGCAAACCCACCAGCAACCTGGAGGGGAAACCTTGGCTCTGAAGTCAGAGCACAACTCGGGGTGATGTTGGTGGTGCATGGAGGTGTGATGCGGCGCTTGGCATCCCAATGTCCTGGCATGGTGGGGTGCTCTGGATGGAGCAGAATGGGCACGCTGGGAGAGGTTAAAAATGCTAAGATTAAAAAAAAAAACCTATTTAAGAAAGAAAATCCTCATTTGCCAAAGGGAGAAAGGAAGGATGGGGAGAAGTTGTTTGTTAATAATAAAGAATGAGCTTTTACAAAGACCTCGTGTCCAAAGCTCTTTAACTTTTCCTGGCATTTCCCATCCATTCCATTGTTAAGCCCTCCGCCGTTGGAAAACAGTGCCGGGCCAAGGCGCTCGGTGATCTCATCGTGAAGGCTTCTGCAGTCGCCTCTGTTTACACGCCTCGCAGCATTTGCTCCTCAGATTTGGTTTCCTACTTTGAAGAAAAAAAAAAAGAAAAAAAAAAAGAAAGAAAGAAAAAAAATCTTTCATTTGTGCAGTGGGCTCCCCCCGCCCCGGGTGCTGGGGCTGTGAGGAAAATAGCACCTCGGTGGTTTTCAAGGAGAGGATGGACCACAGCGGATTCCCACAATTTATAAGAGGAGACAGGAAGGCCCTAGTGACTCATAAACACTAACAGATTCTGTGTGTGAGTTTCTCTTTGTTGTTTGTTATCCTTAATTTCATGGTTTTCCTTCTTTTGAGCATGTTTGTATATTTTAGACGATGCCATCATTTTGTCAGGACACTTTGTGTGTGGTTCCCACACAGGAGCAATGTTGTCTGCCCGACGGCTGTGCTCAGAAAAATAAAAGAAGCAGCCAGTGGAAACCCTTGAGGGCTCCGTTCAGTGCCACATCCTGACATGTGGATCATGGGACAGTGAGAAGGAGCGGGAGGGATGTTTCCCTGGCGTGTGTCGGCCGTTGCTTTGCACCGAGGGGGTCAGGACCTGGCGAAGGGGAGCAGCTCAGAGGCTTATGCTCAAAGCTCCCCAGTTGAACAGCCCTAAATCCGTCACTCCTTGGTCATTGGCATGGTGCTGGGAGGGTAAGGGCACTGCGGCCAGCGTGACCTGGGCATTTAACCATCCCTCCTAGGATGGTTAAATCCTCCGCACTGTGCCTTGGGCTATCAGCCCCATTTCTCTGAAAGCACCTGAAGGTTGGGTGCATCTCCGTGTGCTGCCAAAGGCTGGATGGGGAGGTGGTTGTCCCAACAAAGGCAGCAGAGTTTCCTAATTTATTTAAAGACCATTATTTGTCAGAGGGGTGGGATGAGTTTCCCTTGAGCAAGGAGGTCTTTATTGCTTTGTATGTTTGTGGTGTTGGGTGCATCCTGCCTTACGCAGGGTGCCCGTTTTCCTTTTCTCCTTGCCCTCCCACCAACATCTGCCCCTCTTCTGCTATTGCAACACGCGTGCATTGATACCCACGCTTTGTCTCAGAGCTGGAGGTAGTTTAATCCTGCTGGGAAGCCAGTGTGTCATAAAGCATGTAGAAGCCCCTTTTCAGGTGAGGGATTTCGTTGATGTAAGGTACTGTTTAATTAAGAAACATAGCTGTCAGCTGTTGGGATCGCTGAGCTGTGATGGTCAGATGTCTCTGATTTTGGAGCAGCTCTCAGCTGTTGGTGCGTCCTGCATATGCAATGGTCTGAAAGACCTTTTCATGCTCTCCTCTGGATTTGGGGACAATAACAGCGCAGCTGTTTAAATATGCTTGAAATTTCAGAAACACACAAGTAAGCACTAAACTTTCCCAAGGTGGCTGAGTAATCTTGTTTGCTTTAGCATTTTAGTCCCCCAATTACCCAAGTGAAGGATATTGCCTCTTTAAACAGAGTTCAAAAAGCCCAAGAATTTTTTATAAATAGCTCACATCCTCTTGATAACAACCAGGCTGCTATTTATTGCCCACTTCCCCTCAGACAGACAGGTCGGAGTATTTAAAATCGCACTTCCCATGAAATCCAGAGGAACTTGGTTTTTCAGGTTCCTACAATTGTTTGTCATTCTGGGTTTCCTTTGCAGTTTACAGCGTTTAGCCAGGCTAACCCTGAAAAGGAGCTGGCCGAGGGATCGTTAAGATATATTGCTGCCTCGCTGGAGTCCTAACCCGCATCTTCCACTCACTTCTTTGGGACCGGCAGAAAAGCCCATCACTTCCCAGCAGCATGGGGTCCTTTAAATTCTTTTTTATTTTTTTTTTTAATCTCCGGATGGCAGTGAGCACTCTCTGGCCTTATTTTACACTCCCACCTCCTATTCTGTCAGAAATGGTGCGGCCAAACCTCTTTCTCCTGGCTGAGAGCGGGTGGGTGCCGCTTCCCGATGCTCCCCAGGCTCCGGTGAGGACGGGGTGCTGTGGGCGGCAGCAACCTGCCCACAGGCACCGTGGCTGTGGAGATGCTGTTGCTTTTGTTGGAGTTTTAGGCAGATCTGTGCTGGTGAGCTGGGATTTGTCCTGTCCCTAATTCACAGTAACTGAATCCCACTCGGCTAGGTGCGAGTCCTTTGCTGCCCTTCAGTCGCACTGAGATATGGCTGGAGGTTTCTTAGCAGTGGGTACAGACACCCATGTGAAGGAAAAAATAAAATTGGTACTTGTCTTTATAAGGATTACTTACAGGAATATCAGGAAAGCTGGTTCATGCCAGCCTTGAAGCTGTTTGCAGTAGTGCAGCAGTGTGATGAGGCTGCTGCGGAGGGAAGGGGCAGCTGGTGGAAACAGAATCGTAACTCCATGTCCTTGAACATGAGAGATGATAAAAATTTGGTTTTGGTGGGGCCCTAGGCACTTTCACCCATAGACCCCTGTTTAGACCCCTGTAGTTTCTAAAGTGGAGAATCTGTGCTAACAGCTCACCCTTTTCGTGAAAGCGATTAAATGCTGTATCAACAGTAACGGATTTTTTATTCATACGTTCATGATTTAGCATCTGTTGGACAAGATGATTCTGCTGAAGAGGCAATGTGAACCATTTCCTTCCCAGCTGAGAGCAGGACATTTCTTAGTGGAGGATTTTGTGGCTCCACACACGGTCGGACGCTGCGCTGTGGCAACTGGAGCGAAGGGACGTGGTGCAGAGCGTCCCAGTTTCATGCTCCGAGAATATCATGTTTCTGATTAGGAAAATCCAGTTACATAACTGCATCGCATAATCACAAACATACCTGGTGTCAAGCGGAACTTGGTTTTATGATTTATTCATAAGAATTTCTTCATGCATAAACTTCTATTTATTCCCTGCTGTAAGGGGAAGAAAAATGTCAATGAAAGCTGCAGTGCTACGGAGTAAATGGGTAGCACACATTTCAATCTTCCCTCTATTCAGGTATACTGAAATATATTTTGTCAGGCTTTTTATTGAAAAAATCCTGGACCTTTGGGCTTGGAGCACAAACCCCATTTGGATTTGCAGAACCCAGACTTGAAATCCTGGCTGGTTGGTTCAGAAATTCTCCACGATCTCCTTTGCTATTTTCTGGGTTTATTAGGTGGTGGGGATTGCTGGGCGGGGGTGAGCTCCGAGTCCTGAGCTGTCATTCAGCCCAAGCTGCTGCTGTGGGCGACTGTTGAGCCCATGTGAAATAGATGCAGCTGTCTTGGCACCAGGGAGACCCACAGGGTTGTGGTTTGGTTTTTTTTTATTTAAAAAAAAAAAAAAGATCTTATGAAGAATATCTCCTCTAGTCGTGCCTTTGACTGCTGTTTCTCAGCTTGCTGGTCGGTTTTTTGCCTGCCATAACAACCCCTGAGCAAGCAGCAGAAGCCTCGGGGTGCCCAGGTTGGGTGCCCAGGGCTGCTTTCCCCAGGGCCACGATGGGCTCTGGTGGCGGAGGCATGGCCAGCAGCTTCTGTGAACCCCCTTCACCCCTCTTCTGCCTCAAAACCCGGCGTCCAGCTCGGGCCCCCGGGGTCTGTTCAGGGCACGGCTGGGTCTGAGCCCCCCGCTAGCGTGGGGTGCAAGAGGAGGGGTGAGACCTGCGTCTCCCTGCCGAAAGGCTTTGCCTTGATGTTTATAACCGTCTCGTTATTTCCCTGAAAAGGAAGCATTCGCTTTGTGTCGGAGCGCAGGTGCCCTCTGAAGGGTCGCGGTCATTCTCGGCTCTTTGAGGAGATCCCTAAAGTTTTACGGCGCTCGGCGGGGGTCAGAGCGGGCAGCCCGGTGATTCACTGTCTCACACGGGAGGTTATCATCATTAGGAAGTAAAACAAAATGCAAAGGCAATTTATCTTTATCCTGGCCATTTGTCTGCTGCTCACAAAAGGCCAGACGTCATCCGTGGGTGACATGTGCCGGTCTGTGGATCCCCTGCGAGGACTCGGCTGGCCGGGGCACGGGGGTGTCCCTCCTGGCACAGCTGCCATCGTGCCCATTCACACACCATTGGTGTCTAATCCTGGCAATAGGAATTATTTATTACCGGGAAAGAAGCGATGTGGGAGGTGGTACCCGCGTGGGAGCAGCACAGCCCTCCCGTGCCGCAGCTGGGCTCCTGCTTGCCACGCTTGCGCCAGCATCACACCTGGAAATTCAAGAAATGAAAGAAAAGCTCCTGTATCAGCAGCATGATCATGGATGTGGATCTGCTGACTTTTAATAACTTTTTTTTTTTGAAAGACAGACCAGACCTTGAATCCCTTATCTGGTTTCCATGTAAACAGAGCAGAGGTGCTCATTAAGGGGAATGGCACCAAATAATCCCCCCCTGGCTCCGCCTGTGCATGCGTGCGTATCTGTGCACCTACAGGCGTGTGTACACACGGTGGGAAAACATTTGTAAATGTTTGTAAAACTAAAAAAAAAAAATTGCAAAGAATTAAAAAAAAAATCCTTTACTGGAGAGGCTTGGGCAGGTTGGTGTTACAGCCCCCGATGAGCCGCACGTGGGAGACGGGTTCTGCCTTGGTCCCAGGGCTGAGAGCGAGCGGTGCTGTGCACGTGGCGTGGGAGGGCTGGATCCTGCTGGGTCTCCCATGGCAGGGTGCTGAGCAAGCCCTGCACCGCCTGAGCCCCAGCTTTCGAACCGGGCATCCGATGCCCGCCGCAGTTCCTGCCTTTTCCTGGACCGAGTCGTGTCTATTGTTCCCCTCGCTCTTGCAGAGGCGTCTCACCATGGAAGAATGCATCCTGCTCCCCGGCCAAAAAAACCCACCTCAGAGCTGCCAGTGACTGAAGAGCCCCATTTTCAGGGCTTTATTTAGTTTTCGGTGTGAAGCCAGATTATTGCAGTGTTTGTCTTTGAGGATGGATGCAACTTTTGCCCAGCGTTGCTTGTTTGCTCTCCCTGTCCCCTCCTCCCGCTGCTGGCAATGCTGACAGACCTCACATCTCATCAAGGGTGTTTTTTAAACCCTTGGAAAAATCTCAACATGTTTATTAAGTACATATTTTAGCAAAACAGTTTTAAAGGAAATTTCAAAATTAACTTTTTATCTCACTTCTATAAGTTTCAGCCCATTCACTCAGTATTAATGCATTGCTTAATGGGCATTTTGGGTGCTTTGATTCACTAGAAATTCCCTTTCTGGTCTGACCTCCAAGAGCTGTGGTTGCTTTGGACCTGGCAAGTCTGTTATACTTTTAGCTCTGCATATCTCTTTGCCATCTTAAAACCTGTGCTCATCATGTTGGAACTGGTTTCCTTCAATGGTTTATTATTGAAAATGGTGTAAAAAATGATTTTTAAAAAGGTGATAATTCTGACTGAAAAATTATTACTAGTCAAATCAACAAGAGTGCTCTGGTTTGCTTCCAGCAGAGAGACGTGAACGCCGAGTTGATATTTTTTAAAGCTTTATGTGCAAGACGTCAGTCAGTGTTGCCAAACTCTGATTTAAATTTATACATCCTGGCTCAGTCTGTTTGTTTAAAAAAAACAAAACCCACCACCAACATAACAAATACAGCGTCTTTTCCTTATTGCAAATTTTTTGGCATCAGATGTCATGATCTGTACAGTGCAGTTATAGTCTCTTTATCTGATCCAGTAACTAACTCAACATTATTGTTTCAATAATATTATTTCAGGCCAGGTAAAGCACTCGGGTTACCTTTGCGGATGACACAAAACATGGCATGTCTTTTAATGAGTCATGGCTCCATAGTGCGTGCAAATACATAACAGGAATGGTGAAAAATAACCCGGATACTTTATTTTTAGCAGCCTAACGTGATGCTGGTGACACACGAGGCAGCAGGCGAAGCCGGGGGGAGGCGGGGTGGTGTGTGCCGCTGGGTGGGAGCCGTGGACGCTCTGAATCCAGCCAGGGCCCCGGCGGTGCCCGGTGTCGGCAGCACAGCCCCGCCTGGGTAAATCACGCCGTAGGAGCAGCTCCGACTTTTTGTCTCCAGAAATAAATAACTGTGAAGGAAACAACGCCCCGCTCTTTGGCGAGGTGCGTGTTTGCCCGTGAGTGACTCGGCGTTGTCCATCCTGCCCCGCGTTGCCCCCTCCCCGGGAGGAATTTGGGTGATGGAGAGCTAATATTGGCGTCAACGTGGGAAGAGTTTCTAATGACTTGGGGAAACGGGGAGGGGTTTTCGGTCCCCTCCTGCTCCCTGCGTGCAGAATTACCCCTAATCACGGGTGCCCGGGGGTGGCAGGGGTGCGTGGGCAATGGGGGTGGATGCCCAGCCCCGCAGAGCACTGCGCAGGCAGCCGAAATGTGTGCAAACACGATAAAGACTGGAGCTGCCCTCCTGTCCTGAAGACTCATAAATTATGAAAATGACACCTGCCTGAGGCCACGTACTTATTGTGTTATTAACGCTGGGGTGAGCGCAAGAGAAGGCGGCGGGAGGGGAGAGCCCTCCTGGCCTTCTCCTCTGCCCTCCGTCCCCGTCTCGTGCGCTCCGTCCCTCCTCTCCCCGTCAGTATGGCTGCGGCGTTTGAGCAGACCCCATCTCTAACCGCTCGGTGTACAAAAAGTGCCGGCTCTGCTCCTAGAAATGAGAAGCACGACAGCAGGGAGCGGGTCTGAAATGTCAAGGGAAGCTCTGTGGGATGTGCCAGTCAGCAAAATCCCTCTATGCGGTGGGTACCACTGAGTTTGAGGTTTGTTTTTTTAATCTCTATCCCAATTTTCACGCTATGGGTTGAGCTTTAGCCCTGTGGAAGCAGCAGCCTGCCTTCAATGCAAGTCTCCCTGGCATATTTTAGAGGCAGAGGGAAGGGGAGAATTGCTCCAAGTGGACGGAGTAGGACATTCCTCCTCACCGAGGAGCTAGCTCTTCCCCGCTGCAGGTGAACTGGGGGACGCTTAAACGATGCGCACCCCGATGAGCCAGGCCGTAGGACAGGACAACCCCAGCATCGCTCCGAGTCCCTCAGCTGGAACAAATCCGTGGGGCTGGAGAGCATCCCGGCGAGGGGCCGCATGCTTCTGGGGCTCCCCTCGCTCCGACTCCGGCTGTCGGAGGCGCTGGGGGCTCGGGGCTGCCCCTTCCCATGGGAAGCTCTGCCACGGCTTTCCCACACGGAGCTGGTGGCTGAGGTGGCAGCCGCACCGGTGCATATCACAACCGTCAGTGGTGCGTACCGGGGTCTGCGATTCCCCTTCGGGTGAGGGGTGGCCGCACCACGTGCTGGCATCCCCGGAGCCAGTGTGCCGTCTATATTGAGTTATCCCACCCGGGGCTCTCGACTCCCTCAATTGCTCCTGATATGTGTAGTTATCAAATAACTGATTTGGGGCTATTCTCTGCTTGTATTTTTAGAATAATTGCTATAAACATTCTTTGGGATTTTTTTTTTTTTTAAAAACCACAACAGCCATTTATATATTTAACAATATATATTTTTATATATATATATATAATTTCTAGATCAGTACATTCATCAGTACTTGTTTTTCTTCACAAACAGAAGAACTCTTACAATAGTAGACTTTCTAAAATAAATACTATTAAAATAGAGCTTCAAAATAAATATTCTATACAAAGAAAACCTTCTGTGGTAACTTTTCAGGGTGTGTATGTGGTGGGGTGGTAACAGGAGAAGGGGGAAACCTTTATCAGCGTGTCCGAGCATGGGAGGGGAGGGGGAATACCCAGTGCTGCGAAAGGGCGAGGGCTCGTCCGGGTGGGAAAGCCGGTGCCCGGGGAGCAACAGCATGAATTTAGTAGCTTCTCCTTGTACCCGGCGGGCACTGGGACAGAGGGTGCGGTGACGGTTTATTTGTCTCTTGAAGCCACTCCGCTGAGGGACGCAGCGTGGCATCGCCAGCGTGCCGTGAAGTCACCTCTTCTTGCTTTCTGGGTCTTTCCTTCCGTGTGTGGGCAGAGGACAAAACCCGGCAATGAACAGCAATTAGCAGTTCAGGGCGGTAAAGCCTAAGCGCCTTGCCATCCTCCTCCTCCAGAGCCGCTCTGCGGTGGCACGGCTCCTGTCCCGGGGCAACCTGCCCTCCCGTCCCCTCTTGCCTTCGTGGTCCCAGCCCACCGCACTGGCACGGCTGGCGAGCGAACATCGCGCCCGAGGTTTGTGCTAATTAGCGGCCGTTCCTCAGTTTGCGAGGGGGGGACCCGACCCGCAGGGAGGACGGCCGGAGCTGCCGCCTCCGAGCCCTCGCCGGGGCTGAGGTTACGCGGCACCGTGCCCGTGGTATGTCTCGGGGGTGGCAGGAGACCCAAGTACCTTAAAAGGGGATGGGGGAACGGAGGCGTTGGGATGGGGGAAGAGAGGGGAATAACGACATTATCAACTGGAGACGTACCCTCCGCCAGCCCCCCGGCACAGCACGGCCGGCGGAGCCCCCGCTTCGGCTGACCCCGGACCTTTCCCAGCGCTCTGCAAAGAGCTCCGCGCTTTCTTGCCGTGCCTTGGACCGGGAGCTGATGGAGCAGAGTCCGGCCGCTGTGCCGGGAGGGCGAGGAGGAGAGGGAGGGTCCCTCTGCTACATTTACCACTGCTCTAACACATCCACTAATGCTTTACAGTCTTCCAGCATGGGATCGGCTTACACCATAGCAGGACTTATATATTAAAAGAAACCAACAGAGAAATAGTTTACAACTATGTACAATGAAAGTAAATCCATACGGGATTGCTGGGTGTATATACATGAGTGTAGATTGGCACAGTGGCGACCACTCCAGCGTTGTATTTGCTTGCAAGGACCATGCATCTAAGCCACGGGCTTTGCTATTGCAGATTTTCAGCTCAGGTCCCCCAGGAACAGCCAGGGACAGAGGGTCAAGAAGGCAAAACAACCACAGGTGGAGGCCATTTGGATACTTATGGTCCCAATAGAGGAGGGCAGCAGGTAAAACCTCTCCTGCTGCGTTTTCTAGCCTGTTTGCACCTTAGGAAAATGATTTCTCTTATTAAATACAAGACCTTATACATTCAACTAACAGTTCAGCTAGTTTGAGGTTGGTTTTCCTTTTATCTTTTCCCCTCCACTTTGTGCAAGATAATAAATACAGCTCTGGATCCCCACCTGCTTCCTTCTTTCTGGTGTCCCCACATGGTCGAAATGAGGATAAACCATAGGAATTGATATCTGGTGACAGATGTAGTATCCCTTTTTCTATAATTTATCATATACAAGCTAGCAAATGTTATAAATATAGAAAGTTGTTTGTTTTTTTTTTTTAAATTCCTCATTCAATAAATATCTACAATTAAGCTTAACTAAACCCCAAGTCATCCAGGTTAAATGAATTCTGAAAACAAAAGACACCAGAAGTCCCATCAGTATGCTCCTGCCAACCCCTACGCAGCAACTGTATTGCAACCAAGCAAATGGGATTCCTGGAAATGCTACATGAGCTCTGCCTATTGCTTATCTAATTAGAGATGACATTTCACTGTCACTGCTGTGCATTTACTGAGGAAATCTCCTCTAATTAAAAAAAAAAAAAATCTAGATCTGTTTTCTGCATGCAACAAGTACCTACCTACTTATTAGTGTTGCATGTTTGGACAAAGATTTTATTTAGCACCTTGTAGTTGTCAAGAGAAAGGGCTTACTGCATCTTAAGGGACTGCAGAACTGGCCCCAGGATGAGTGCACGGACAAAGCCGATGATATTCGCTCACTGAAAACCATGGGCACATTCTTTAAATATGCTCTCTTCCCTCCCCTGGCTTTCCCTAGTGTTTGTTAACACTAAAATAAACATTAAAGGCATTCTCTACATTTAAAAAGACACACTTTTGTACAGAGGAGGCAAAAGTTGAACAGCAGCAATAGAGATGGGGGAATGGGCTGTACTTCAAGCAAACGCCATTCATCCCCAAGACATAAAAAATTAAAAATCTTAGTATTTAATGAGCAAAGAGCTTGTTCCAGGAGAGGAGGTACTGGATTGATATCCCTATAAAAATACACCTATGTGTATTGTACACTTAGGTTTTTGTGACTTCTTAACAGAGCTTAAGAGGTTTAGAGAAACAAACACTGAACATCTTTGATCTGTGGCATGAGTTAAGATCCCCTTTGCTCCAGCACTGGGGGAGCAAGCATGCGTGTTGGGGAAATGGGGTTCGACCAACATCCTTCTGGAGCGGGTTTGTACTGTTGATGTAAAATTAATATTCCATTGAGTAGAACGTGATGCTACGGATCAGCTTACAGGCAGAATGACACGATGCTGATGCAACTGCCTGAACACATCCTGCTGCTATTCTTCCTGGGGAGGGAGCAACCCTGCTACCATCTTGCTTTAAAAAGAGGGTCCAAATACAATGTAGCCAGGTGGGTTCAAAGAAAGCAATATGCCTAAATGTTAAAAGACCCTTAAACAAATGAACTTTATCCTTACTTCTGGTTCAAAACCTTTGAGGGACACAGAAAGCTTTTGGGAAAGACGTACTTTGTGTGCAACTGGCCCTTCTAACAGTGTGCAGGTGGGGAAGGAGGGCGGAGGGAGTTAACCCGTCACCTTCAACCGGCTGCTGGTAGTAAATCAGAGTTTGGAAGGAAAGCGAAAACAAGATGCCCACCCTGAATACGAATCCAATGCAGCTTTTCGCAGCTGGGAATGGGTATTGCTTGTGCGGCCGTGCCTGCCAAGCGAGCAGTTAATGGTTCTTGTGGTGTGCAGGCATGGTGAGCAGCTGTCCGTCCGAACCAGGAGTTTTTAAGCAGCTGTACTTCATGACATACATAGGTTTTCAGCCTTCACTCTACATTATTAAGATTCCTCCTTTGGCCCCGTCTATGTAAATTCTGACCAATTCCAAAACCCTGAATAACCCAAAGCACTTCAGTTTGTGGAAATAGTTGCTTCTGCTTTCTCCGAAGGCAAAAGGCTAACGTTATCCTCAGAACACAGGTTATTAAAAAGAGCCAACGCCACCCCCCTCCGTGGACCATCCTCCCACTCCCTGTCCTCCCAAACTATCAAAAGGGCTTTTCTGGCCTGCTTGCTTTGCTCTCCGGCAATGCCTTGCAAATGACACTGTTTGTGTTTTTGCATCTGCATCCGGGCCGGCTCACTTGGTCGTAGCATCTCTGGGACAGCTTGACGCAGCCGGTGGCTGGCAGGTAGCAGAGCAAGCAAGGGAGCACCAGGGAGAGGGCACTCATGAAGGACCAGCGCGCACAGCAGTTTGAGTGGGAGCAGGAGCAGGGGTGGTCGGCACACGTGCCCTCGTCGTCCTCGTTGGTGCAGTGGTAGAAGACGCCCTTGACGAGACACATGCAGGTGGAGTAGTTGACCAGGTTCTGCGCCGAGCAGAGGCACTCTTGGTTGCACACCCAGCACGAAGGCAGAGTCCGGGGCAGCGCGCACTCCTTACACTTGCATTTCCCACAGGCTTCGCACAGCAGAAAGTGCTTGTCCAGCTCCTGAGACACAGGTCCCTTCAGGTCCAGGGGCTTGCAGTTAATCACCTTGGGCTGAATGCGAACCGCTCTGGGGGAGGACTGCTCCGCCACGGGCGCCGGGGCCATGTGGTCCAAGAGCCTTTGGTCGGAAGATGTGCTGCTGCTGCTGCTGATGGAGCTGGGGCGCCCGCTGAACGAAATCCAGGGGTGGGTGACGTCCTGCTCGCAGCGCTGGAGGTGCTGGTTGGTCAAGACCGGTTCATGGGGGCCTCGGGGATGCTTCTGGGCCGCCAGCTGGGAAGCGGTGGGGTTGTCGGTGTAATCGTTCTCTATGTGAGTCGTCTTCATTTGGTCGATCGGCAGGATGGTGAGCGGGTGCTGCAGCCGCCCATAGGGGATCCGACTGTCCAGCAAGGGCTGGACCATCACGGAGTTGGGGACAACAGTGATGTTGTGGGGAATCCGGGGCTCCATGGATAAAGCAGTCTGATTAACGGTGAAAAAGCTGCTCTTAAGTATCCTGGGGGAAGGAAAGGAGAAAGAAAAGGGGCAGGGGAGAGAAAGAGCGCATTGTTATTGAGTTACCCTGCAACCGCAGCCCAAACAGGGCTCTTTGCTGACGCTGGTTATTATGCAGAAGGTCTTACAAGGTAAACTTGTGTCCAAGGGAGTCAGAGCACTTGCCCTGGTATAAAGGGCATCACTCCTCCTTTGCTACTGTTTTCCTCTCCCTAACCTTGGCCATATATAGCTCCTCCGGTCCTGGGAGGGCTACCATTACTGCAGGCTCCTGAAGTGCCCGTTCATCATTTTTACTGATGGAAAGCACATCTTAGGCTTACCGGTGCATATTCACATGTATTTTTGTCAGCAATCTGCCTGCAATGACTTACCTAAGGTTGGTTTTTTTTTCCCCAATTGACCCTGATCCCCCCCAGAATCCTAATGCAAAACTGTGGCTCGCAGGAGCGCTGGCCTGGTAGAAAGATGCTTCGGAGCGCGGGGCTGAGCACTTGTCCTTGCTAACCCAGAATCTGCCTGTGGGAGGGTGGCTTGGCTTCAGCGAGGCAGTGTCCCGTCTCCACCGGGAGCTGTGGGTTTCAAAGGCTGCTTTCAGCCCTCCTGCGGGAGGTGGAAGTTCTTGCTCAGCAGCTCGTCTGGTTGCAAACCAGGGTGGGAGCGGACGGGTACAGCTCACGGGGAGAGCACGCACACGGGTCGGACCGCATATGTCACCTCGGGCAGGTAATTAGGCACTCCAAGACACTAAGTGGACTAATGTTTAGTTTAAGTGCTGTTTACTAGCTATACTAGCTAAGCTGTCTATTGCCGCAGTTTCTAATTTCATTGAAAGAGTGCAATTTATCCTGGAGTCGATCCAAAGATTCAGCAGCGGCGTAGGACAAGAAACCACAGGAAGTAACTAAACTTAAATCAAAGAACGGAAACGACTTGGTTCAAATTTAGAAAGTGCACATTGTTTTCTAGTAGATGTGCCATTTCCTCACGGGGTGACCTTTATTCATAAATAATATAATGTTGGAGATCAGTTTAAAGAAGTGGTGAGTAAAGCTTCAGAGCAAGTTGCAGGAGGGGAAAAGCTTCTGGTATCAAGAAAAAGGAAATGGTGAACAGCTTAAGGCATTGCCAGTTGTCTGTGTTCAGACAAACAAATTAACCTTTTCCAACAGCGTGAAAAATTTTAATATTACAGCAGTCCGAAAGAAAAGTCAGGAGAAATCTGCATCCAGCTACAACCAAGGCACACAGGAGAAGCGTGTGTGTGTGTGTGAGAGGGTAAATGTATGCCCTTCTGCAAGAGCACATCCCCCCCTAAATTTAACACAACGCTACAAAAATTGGAGCATGAACTAATTATGCATTTTAGGAAGGAGAAAGGGAAGTGCATTTTTACCCACTGAAAAATGTTATTGGAGTCCACAATTATTTTTGTAAATCGTTGCTTTGATAGATCACTTGGCATTGGAGGGGTTGAAAATCTGCCCGGTTTCCCAAGATCAATAGGAGAGAGGGCTGACGCCGGGGGACGGGGGCCAGAGCGGCAACGCGTGGTCAGTACGGCACATGCCGCCTCTGTACGCTGGCACCGCGTCCTGCCTGCCAGGCTCCTTTTGTCCACTGTGCAAGACGAGTAGGAAAAAGTGCTTTATCTAGCAGTGC
This sequence comes from Aquila chrysaetos chrysaetos, assembly GCF_900496995.4. Taxonomy (NCBI): domain Eukaryota; kingdom Metazoa; phylum Chordata; class Aves; order Accipitriformes; family Accipitridae; genus Aquila; species Aquila chrysaetos. The sequence goes on from NC_044025.1 coordinate 20,750,490, forward strand.
TTATGATTATTGTAATGCAGTCCTTATGCTGCTTCTCTTCACTGGTTAAAATTCTCTGCTGGGTCTTAGCCATTCATTTGAAGCTTTTTTATTTCATTATTCATAACTCATTGACATCCTGACGTGAGAAACAAGAGAGTTTTTAAAGCATTTATTCCTGTTTACTGTATATAAAAAAATAAAAAGAAGCAATGATTCTGACAACTATGGGGCATGCAGAGGGAAAAAAATTAATTTTCTTTTGTATGTCAGAATCCAGTCTCACGGTATAAAAAGTACTTGCTGCAAGTCAGAGTTTAGCAAAATAATCAGTTCTCTATCGGCTAGGTGTTCTGTTTGCAGGAAGACTTTGATTTCACAGTTTTTTTGTTTGGTTGGTTGGTTGGGTTTTTTTTGTTTTTTTTTTAAGGAGAGAGATGCAGCTGTTTTGGCTGCCAAGAGTAAGTGCAGCAGAGCTGGTATTAGATGGAAGGTAGCTGGAGGAAATGGTGGCACGCTGAACGATGTTACAAGGCTACCTGTCTGCTCCTGCATGTCACTGGCAGCATTGCCTTGCCATCATTTTAAAATAACCTCTAGCACGGGGCTCTGCATTCTGGCCTGAACTCAGTTAAGAGAACTCAGTTCAGAACTGGAGTTCGGTCCATTCACAGCAGGATTAGACTGGACCCGTGGAGCATTATTTATTTTAAGGCGCACCGTGTGCCAGCACGCGTGTGCAGGAGAGCTGTTTAGCCCTTAGGCAGCATCCGCCGCCTCTGTCAATGCAGCGAGGCTGATCCGATGTTGATTTTCCCCGATACGGCAGCTCTGAGCCAGGCTGGCACATTGAGGGCGTTCTGCATCGCTGGCGGCACCGCACCGGGAGCCCCTCGCCCCGGCAAGCGGGAGGGCAGCCCCCCCCCCGGGAACAGGAGCAGCACACAGGAGTTGGCAGTTAGGCTTTATATTAACTCTGTAGTTGCACAGTCTGCAATGGTCCAGAACCGGTGATGACATCACACGGAATTTATGTCATCAGATTAATCTGGAGAAGGATTATAGCCACAGGCGCTCTTAAAACACGCAAACTCCTGATACACAGACACGGCCATATGCAGGCAGACATTAAAGATGGCTTAACTGAGATAATGCTAATCAGGATTTCAGAGTTAATTATCACAGAAAGAAGATGGACCCTGGACTAAATACCACACTTTAGGATAGTTAATGTTGAAAATTATTCATCACCTTTTTTTCATTATAATACTGTTCCAAACTGTCTTTCTAACAGGCAAATTATTTCTGCAGAGCAAGGGGAATGGAAGCCCTGACATGGCAAACTCAAAGACCCTGCAGATATTTGGGCAGAGGATCTACTTGGATAAAACCTCTGGAGTGACGACAGCCAACTAAGACCCAGCTCTCCTAATTCCCAGACCGCTGCTCTGGACACCAAGTCTCTCTTGCTGAAGATCACCTTTACAACACCATAGCTACACACCCTACCTCTTTTTGGTGCTGGTGCCACACATGGTCCTTCAACCTCTGCCCTGCCTTCTCACTCCTGAGCAGAGGGTTTCCACAGTTAACTGCTCTCACCTTTCAAGCTACGCTGAAGAGACAGAAATTTCTGACATTATGGAATTTTCCAAGGACCGTGACTACATTGCAGCTGCTGGTCTTGTCGCCAGAAGTTTCAGCAGTGCAGTAAGATCGCTGCTGACAGATCCAGGTCAAACATCTCAAGTGTGGAACTAGAGAGTGAGCTGGGTGGTGTTCATTCTGCAAGGAGGCTCTCCTCCATTGGGATCTGCCCAGAGGACAATGATGACGATATTTTATGGTGTGGTTGCTTCAGTTTTTTTTGTCTGTGTGCTTCCACTGGCACGTGCCTTGGGCACATCTTTCCCTGAGCTGTTTCTGCTTTAAGCTTTATGTCTGCATCCCATGAAAAGAAAGATTTCAGCAAAGGGTACTAGAGAGCTGTGTACGTACACAGCACTCCATCTCTCTTGGTAAAGAAGAGGAATCTAGTCAACTTCTCAGGTTAAGGACTTGCGCTGGACCAGAAGCAAATTGAGAAGCCAGACTGCTCCTGTGAAGTCTTGCAGGCTGAGGTGTGCCTGCCTGGGTACGTGCATGGATCCTGCTGACTTCCCTGGAAGATCCTCCAAGACATCATAACTTGACCATTTTTGGTTGATGTGTTCCCCAGAGGGGAAAAAATGCAGCTGCAACCAGTCTGAAACTGTTCCAGGATGACTGGAACAATACAAGCAAGTCATCCTTTGAAATGCAGTCAATTTGCAGGCAGATATAAGGAGACCTCATGATTGTTTACAGGAGTATCTGGTAAGATGTCCTCTCAGCAGCAGGAAAGCTCATTCCCACCCCAGAAGCAGCACACCATGCCCTTCTGCAGCTCCCCACCAGGAACCCATCATGCACGCAGGGTGCTTGTCAGCAAGGACAACATTGCCTTGAGCAGCAACATTGGCATCTTGTCATCTCCAGCTTCTGTCTCAGCTACATCCCCAATGAAAATTAATGTTCGGGGTGACCTGGCAGGACTTAAGACCTTGAAAAAGGACAAGAGCTGAAGGGGTGGAACTTTGGGGCTCTTGCATTGGCTCCGAAGGCCTGTGCAGGTGAGCAAGGTGGGGTTCAGAGTGGTCAACTGTGTCTCATAGTTGCTGGTGTTGGCTCAGATGTTGAGGTGACCTAATTCAGCATACGGCACGTGGAACTGGCCACTGTGTGTCTGAAGCAGCCCTGGGTAGAAGTGGTGACAAACGTGAGCCACTTTGGTTGGGAGGGAAGGCAAGAAAGAATAGGCTGAGCTGTCCATTCCCCTTTCTTCCCCTCGCTTGAACTAGAGTGCCTGAAGCTGCCTGTGGCAGCCACCCTGGCTAACCAAGAAGGGGATGGTTACCAGAGATGAGCTGCAAGTGTGAAACCCCTTGAGAAAGAACATTTCTCTCGTAGGGCTCATCTGCTGTGAGAAGGAAGGACTGAAGTTTGTGATGCTGGTGTTGTGAATAGAGCTTCTCTTTCTGGCAAGGGCGGTTGGGTACTGCTTGCAGATATTGAATTAATTGCTCAAATTGAACAGATTTAATATAAAAAGATGTGTCTTTTAAAGAAAATTGTAGATAAAAAAAGAAAAATAGAAGAGAGAAAGTAGAAAAGGAGATTTAAGATACTTAAGCAGCATACTTCGCAAAAGCTATGAAACTTTATGCAGTTCCTTTGTCGTCCACTGCACTAATCCAGCCTGACTCTAAATTGCATTTTAATTGAAAAAAAATGCCATACAGAATACTTGTAAACAAAATTAGTTAATCTTTGATCATCAGTAATTACAGACATATTATAGCATTAGCGTAGGCACAAATTCACTGGTTGCAATTGTACATGCAATTTTCTGAAAGTAGACAACAGGAAGAAAAATTCATGAGTATGTTCTTACATTGGGATTTTTTCCTTCTTTAGAGGTAGGTGAAACAATGAAGTTCTTTTCAAAGCAGACGTGTCAACAAACTCCCATGTAGAGAAAATGTCTCTTCCCCCATGCCATCCAGGGACCGTATGGTTGCTCACCACATACAATTTTCAAGTCAAAATGTACTTCCTTCCAAGGGAGTAAAATTGGATTCAAAAGTCAAGTTCATAAATGTGCTGCAGTGCTTGTTTCAACTCTTCATCAAGATATTGCCAATTTAAAATTACTATTGTACTACATAATTACAGGTCCTGAAGTTGTAGGAAACCAACTGTTATTTTAAAGTGTTTTGGTATTATTTCAGACTCAAATGTTTTGTAAGATTCTTTAGTCATTAAATTAAAACAAAGGTGATCTTATGTTTTTTTAATAGGATTTTGGACTTGCCTACATCATTCTACAGAAAGCTACATCCTTGTAGGCAATTCCGTGAGAAAGTCATATAAACCCCCAGGAAAGCTCATTCTTATTAATGTCTTCAGAACACTTTTTGAAGCAATAAGGTTCTAGTATCTTTATTTTCAAAGTGGAGTTGGATAACTTGTCTTCCAGTTACTGAAAAACAAAATGGATCTTGACTTAAATATCTAACGAGTGCAGAAATATATATAATGTTTATACCTGTCTCAGTTACTGATTAGTTAATAATAAGTACTTTCTCATATGTTTAACACATTCTAGATGTATGCAGTAACAAAAGAGTAAAGAGAATAAGGGACATAAGTCCAGAATCAGGTCCTGTGTGGAAGCAATCCTGCAAAACCCAACCCTGGGAAGCGCTGGTGTGACTCTGACACATCCCCAGTGCCCACACTCCCAGTGAAGTCAGTGTGAAAATGGGAAAATGTGCTCCCACAACCCACCTCCTGTCCACCCAGCACCAGGTATGAGGTATCGCAGTTTTGCCCAGCCCATTACTGAAGGATGCAGAAAATTTCAAGATGCAGATGCTGATGTGCAAATGACTGAACTCAGTCTTAAATGTCGTAGGAAAGAAAAGCTCCAAACGTGGTGCCTGGAGTGTGTTTGCTAACAGAGAGACCACCAGTATGAACTGAGAAGTCATGTAGCCACCGTCAACTCTTTCTACCCTTTGTAAGCTGCAAGTACCAGATTTAGGGTCACTTTACCGCCTTCTAATGAATTATGCCTTAATTACACCTCCTGAGCAGCCTGTCTCTTCCGTTGTGCCTGAACGGCACCAGTGTCAGAGAAGAGCCGTTTGCCTCGGCAAACCAAGCCTTCTCCTGGGATTACTGGCGCTGGACTGTCCTGTGCACGTTCTGTAACATCGCCGGCGCCCCCTCTCCCGAGCCTGGACCTGCGCCATGGAACACCGGGAAGCTGCTGAACACGCAGGCGGTGTAGTGCTGCCCATTGCTGTGACGGTGGTGGCCAGCTCTAGGACATCTATAATGGTTATAATGGTACTAGGTGGGATGGAGAGTAATGGTATGGAAAGGGCTGCCTTCTTACCATAAGCAGAGTAAAGCAAACTTGGGTTTTCAATAAGAATTTTCGATCACAGGTTTCCAAGAATTTTCCAAATATTGAAGCATCACAAGCTTTTGTGAAGAAAGGATAGAGAAACTACCAGCGAGATGAAAGGCCAAGCCCCGGCTGATGCGCGTGGGAGCCGTGCACTGGGGCTGCGGTAAGGCCTGAACTCGCCTGGAGTTCTGCTGTGGGTCAGTGACGATGGGGGACGGACCAGAGAGCTCTGAATCTTGTCACCTAACAGCTGGATCACACCTCCTCTTGCTTACTATGATACTAGACCCGTTATTATCCATGCAAAAGCTGAATTACAGTCTCTGAAAGAGATGTGACAATCACCTCATTAAGATTAATATACAGGTAGTAATAGGTGCAGTAAACGTACTGCGGAAATTTGCTTATTTTCTTTGCTATATGGGACACGCAAATTGCTGAAACAATAGGGCAACAGGAAGAAAACAAAAAAAGCGATAGAATCTTTACAGATAAGTCTGAATACAAAGAAATTATCATAACTGAAAACAATATACTCTGGGGCAGTATACTGTCAAGGGCAGGCACATATTTCAAGGCCTGTGCAAGTCAACACTGTTCAGAATCTATGGTAACCAGTGCAAAATTCCTCTGATTTATCACTGCTTTTAGAACAATCAGTCATAACTACTCTCTCTCCTGTGGTGGTTTGGTTACACAGTCTAGAAAACCTTATCTAGAAAGCATTGATCACAGCTTCATCCCGTGCTTTGGGGATGTGCACAAATCCTGCCTTGCTGGCTCCGGTGCGGCGCTGGTGACCAGGACTCACCAGCAAGTTACAGCTCCTCCCTGCAGCCCTTTGGGAAAGAGGGAAATGCCCAGGACATACCCTGAAAACGAAGCCAGGGCATCTGGTATAAGAGCTATCCTTGCTATCAAAAAATACACGCAAAGGGAAGATCTATAGGGCTTCACAGAGGAGATGGACCAAGCGGGGCAGGCGTGGTGGGGCTGGGACCTGGGGAGGAACGTGGGAGCGAGCAGGGTGCCGCTGGCCAGGGCTCGCTTCCACCAGAGTGAACGAGAGGGATCAATAAAGGACTCGCTTCCCCGAGTCCCCAGGGAGGAGAGGCTGGTGATAAGGCAACAAATTCTGCCATTGCCTTTGTTTGGAATTAAGGACATCCTCTTGTCCAGACCTCCCAGCAGTGATGAGGGACGCGGTGCTGCTGCTGGAAGTCAAAAGGTTCAATAAAAGCTTTTAATGAGAGAAGACTATACTTGAAGTTAAAGGAGACCTTTCAGTAAGCACATGTTTTTAATGTGTGATTAAGAATAATATACAGTGTTGGAGTTCATTAAGACTGAGTTAGGCTGTCTGAGTTTTGAGTCAAGCTGTAAATGTTCTAAAAAAGAAAAAAAAAAGGTCTTTTCCATAAAGTGTGTATTAATATTAACAAAATATTGATATTAATTCTTTTTGTTCCCCTCTTTAGTAGCCTTATCTATCTAAGGACAGCTAGAATCTTCTCTACGAGTAATAAGGAAAAAAAAATTAGAAAGCTTATTAGGGAAACCTGCCATTTTTAAAACGAGACACTAAATTCTTGCCAGAGCGTGGAAATTCAGAAGCTGGGAAATGAGACCTGTAGACTTCCAAGAAGCTGTCTCTGTCCAGCTCTGTCTGTTCCTATGGTGCGAGTGAATAAAGCACATTTTGGCCCACTAATGTTCAGATCTCTAGGGACTCCAATTTCTTAGTCAAGGCTTTTTATTGGATAAGAACATTTATTTTAAGGCCAGAAAACTAAGCTCAGATATGATCTATTAAGCTCATGCTACTAAATGATAACCATATTAGAAGGATTTTATACTTCCTTAAGGAAATACATTGTATTGCATTTAAAAAGAATAAAACCCAAACAATACTTGTCCAACTGTTTGCCTATAAAAAGGCAGTTTTAAGTACTGGGCTGAATTTGGAAAACTGTATAGCAATATGATTAATGATTTTTTTTGCTTTTATGGTTAATATTTGGAAAACTGTCAGAACTGTGAATTAATTACTGCTGTAGTGTTGCAAGGGTTGTGAATTTTATTTCACTGAAGTCTGATAACAGAATTTTTTTGGGGGGAGGGAGGGATTGCTTTTTGAGATGTTGCATTTCCCAGTATGATTTGGGAATTAGTCATGATTCTGTGAAAACAGCTTTTGTTTTGCTGTTTCAGGAGGAGAACAAATAATTTCTCCCCTGCGCATACCTCACAGAGAATTTCAAAAGGACTGCAGTATTCAGAAATAGTCCTCTAATTTTATAATACCAATATAGAGTCCCTTCTAGCAACAGACAACACAGTAGCCCATGGAAAATGGCACATTTATCAATGAGACATCCCCAGTGGGGTTCCAATAACTGAGAACAACCCCTCCTCCTGCTATCATTCATTTTTATATGGAGAAGGGGGAAGCTAGTCATCAGGATCATTGTGATTCCGTGCACAAATTGTAGCTTTATTCTTTAACCCAAAATAAAGAGAGAGGGGGGAAGCCTTAATATTGGGAAAGCTGGGTTTCTCTTTACCTAATTAAACAGCAATTCCTGAGCTGATTTTTGACATACTGTACCCTTAGCATGGTATGGAAGAAAGGTAGCAGCTGAAGAAGTTTTAAAGAATCTAGAACGTGCCTTTTCTACTCCAGATAATTCAGGGATGCTTCTCCTTTTCTCTTTCTTTCTCTCCTTTACCCTTCAAGGAAAAACTTGGGGCTATAAAAGATTTAAATCAAGAAATCAGACCCTTGGTCACTTGAAGAAAAAGAGTGAAGCCTTTTCCTCCTGTGATTAATGCTGATATTCATTTGCACTGCCATTTCCAAGGTCTGCATTTCCAGTCCTGCTTTCCTCTAAGACCTCTGTGCCTTTTACATGCCCCTTTCTGTTTTTTCCATTCCCCTTCTGATAATGAATTTTCAGAACATGTCGTCTCTAGGCTTGTCTTTCTCCTGTGACGCCAGGACTGGTACCAGAAAATAAAATCCTGGCTTATCTTTGCTACGCACTTGGTAGAGAAGAGCAGCCAAGACAGGTTTTTCCTCCATATATAATATATTTCATATACCTTTATGAAATGATTCTAGGTACACATTTTATTACTTATCTAGCCTTTAAAATATATAATCCATCCAGATTTAAAACTGAAGCAACCAAGTGTACAGCAAGACAGGGAACAGAACAGTGATGGAATAAGGCACTGAGGCCAAAAAAAAGAAAAAAAGGCAGTTGTATGAAATAAAATGGTGAAGAGCAAAGGTCATGCAGGAATGATCTGACACACCAGTGGCTGATCTCTGAAGTGTCCTATTATGGAGACAGCTCAGAACTATTTGACACTAACAAGGCATAGGGCTTTGGAAAAGACAGGAAATGCGTATAATCAGTTTTCATATTCCAAAACAAGAAATATCCAATTCTTATTTGTCAGCCCAGGTGTCCATGTATTTCTGCTCCTTTTTGGGGAGAGGAAGAAGGGATGAAGGAGAAGACATCCCAACAACAGAAAGAAGAGCCTTATTCTGCTATAAAAGCCCTGCAACAAACCCGACGCAAGTATGGTGAAACCTGCCTGCCATATACGTACACCAAATGCAGATGTTGATGGAAGAACACAGAAAAGAGGTATAAATAAGAAGCACAGGAACACAAATGCAAATTCTGCAAGAAACAGGATATTTCTTCAGAATGCAAAGTCTCCTTTAGGTTGTGAAGCACCAGGCAGCTATCCACTATATATAATTATAGATAATTGCTGTTAGAAAAGTCATAGTCAGAAATATGCTTATGATCAGTGATCTTTAAGGGACTAGACGAATGCATCTAGACAGAGCACAAAATTTTCCCTCGGGAAGCAGGCTTTATTTTTCCTAGTTAAAAATATTTAACATTTGCTCGCAGACGCAGATCTCGCACTTACTTTAAGTAATTCAGCTAAGACCATCTCTCCATAGGCGAGTTAATCCTAAATCCGAGACGGACGAGGGGGGCCGGACCTGGGAAAATCCTGGCAGGAGCCGCTGGAGCTGCGGGAAGGGACCTGCGAGCGCGGCGCTGTCAGCGGCCGCCGCGATGCTGCAACCGCCGCTGCCTGGGAAAATGGCTATTTTATGAATGGGAGGGCAGCAGCTCCCTCTGCGCATGCGCGGCCTCCCGACTCTATGAATGGGTGGGCACCGGGGCGCCACCGCGCATGCTCGGCTGCCTTTTATGAATGGGGGGCTGGAGAGGAGCGTGTTGCGAGTTGCGGAGGACGGATACGGCTCGCGCTTTTTTTTTTTTTTCTTTCTTCCCTCCCCTTCTTCTTTTTTTTTTTTTATGAATGGAGGGCAGGCGGCAGCTGCGCATGCACCGCGCCCCCCGCCCGGGGCTGGAGGTAACGGCGGGGGAAGCGGGGGCGGGGGGCTCCGCGCTCCCGGCCGCCTGGGGCGGGTAAGGGGGGGGGGCAGCTCCGAGCCCCCTCCTCCCCTCCGGGGTCGCCCTGCCCCGGCCGCCCGTCGCCCCGGCCCCTCCGTTAGCGGAGAGCAGCCGTGAGGATGCCCCTAGTCTCTCGGCAGACCCCCCCGCCCCAGCCGGCGCAGCAGCCCCCCCCGGCTCCGCTGTGGAGCGGGACGAAGGGCGGCAGCTCGGGCAGCGCGTCTCGCCGGGAGCCGGGGGGGTCTGGCAGCCCGGACGGCTTTGTGCGGGCCCGGGGGGCGGGTTAAGCTGGAGGCTTCGGCCATCCCCGGTTTTGGGGTGTGCGACCGTGAAGCGAGAAGATATTCATGATTTTTCCTGCAGCGTTCGGCTTCCTTTTCCCGTATTTAGCCCTGCGGTTCGTTCCCTTCCCTGCGGTGCCGTGACACTCTCCCGTCCCGTCCTGGGTAGCTATGCCTTACGGCTTGGGCGTTTCGCTGGCAGTACCTGCGTGAAAATGCAAGCAAAACCCATAGCTGTAGTTGCATGTCGCATGTGCAACCTGTAGATTTATTTTATGCCTCTTGAGAAGGTGGAGGAGGTGGGACAGAGCTTTGTAGGTCACACAAAACCCCCAAGAGCAAGGAGATAGTCCTGCTGGTGGAAGTGAGGCGTTTTCTGTGCTATTCTGAGCTTTGCAATTTTTTCCATGTTCAGCTTTCTGTAAGTCCTGTTGGACCTCATCCCGAGTGCTCTGCAGGCAGTGTGAGGCAGGCCCTCAGGGCCAGGTTTTAAAACGATCTTTAGCAAACAGCTGCTGTTCTGCTGTTCGGTGTTGAGCTCCCCTGAAAACCTTGCCCTAACTGCGTGCCGAGAGCTCCGAAATGTCCTTATGTGCTTCAGTTCCCATTCAGCAAATGGAAAAATCTCAATTCTCAGCTGGCGCAGAAGCGGTGACAGGCTGGGTCTCTGTGTGCACAGTCCTCCAGGATCCTCGGAGGCAGGTTGCTTTACACTGAAAATGCGTTAAGAATAATGATGTATTTTTAATATGTGTGAAGAGTCACCTTCAGAGTACAAACTGAGCTCCTTCTCATTTCCTGCCGTATTTATGGCACATATATTGAAAAGCTTGCACAGCACTGAAGAGATGTCTATGTTGTTTATTTATTTATTTAGTGCTAATATGAACATTGTGTGTTATTGCAGATACACCCCACAGAAAAGATTTCTCTCTCCCTGAGCGTCTGCTCTAAGGCTGATTGTTTAGTTACATCTGTGTTTGTCTCTGAGGGCAGAGACCTTTGCAAGTGGGAGCAGTGTTCATGGGTCATGGGCAAATGCAATTTAACAAGGAAAGGACAGAAGAAGGAGACTCTCTAAAGAACAGCTTAGCCGAGTGGTGCATAAAATATTACTAGACTTCAAATATAAAAGGCAGATGCTTGCTTTTGAGACTAAATAGAATATGGTTGTTAAAAATGTTGCTTTGTTAATGGTCGTGTTCTTTACCATAAAATACTGCTTGAAGGACAGGCAAGCATAGAAATTCTTCGTCTGTGATTTTGAAAATTGGCAAATAAATGGATAATGGAAGAAAATGCAATTTTTAAAAAGCTTATATAGAGGACCCCTCCCCCCCAAGCATCTTGCTGTATGTAGTGTTGGAAACCAGCTCAAAGCTGAGAGAATCAAAAGCCTGAGCAAAAAAAATCTGCTCCGATCCCATCATTTTACAACACTAGCCTATGCATGAATTCTGAACCTTAACTGGAGTTTTGCAAGTGTGCTGTAACATTGCAGTAGTGTGAGAGTCAAGCATCTCAGAATTAAAGGCTTTTTATATAAGACTGCTGAGTTCTGTATTTCAGGGCCACATGTACAATACACACAGGGGAAGTCCTTTGTTGCAGTACAGTAAGCATCCCCCCACGAGACCCCGTCCGCCTCTGTGGCAACTGCAAACTGCTATGTAATAGCAAAGAAGGCTGACACTACAATTACACAGTAGTTACAGGCAAAGCCCAATTAGACAGTACGCTCTTGACAAAAGCCTTAGCAATAAAACTGAAAAGAGGAAATAAAAATTATTATTCATGTGTGTGTGGGGAGGGGCTAGGAGAAAATGGGGTCTGGCCATATGGCTCTAGGGAGAGAAAACTTGGAGTGAGGAAAACTCAGAATATTGCTAGTATCACTGCAAACTATGAAACGTTTTTAAGCATAGAATTCTGAAATGGTAAATCTTTGAGTTAATTCACCTCCTATTCCTTCTGCCTCTATCCATAACATATTTAAAACATGTTTGGCTAATTCTTCCCTATGGACAAAGGTCTTTCTTGCTAGAGCTTATCATGTTTGCTATGCCCGGGCATGTAAGGCTGCTTTGGACTGGAACCGCGTGTGGATTCCTCCAAGCTGCTGGTCCCATTTGTACCAACGGGCCCTGGTTTGGGTCAGGATTCAGAAGCTGAGCTCTGGGTCACTGAAGCAAAACTGCAGCGCGAAGGTGGTGTATTGATTATCTGCACTCTGGAGCCTCCTGGCTCTCTTGACTTTCCTCTGCAAACAGGAGGAGCTGAAGATGCGCACACTGCCATGAGCCTTACAAATCCAGAAGGAGCGTGCAAGGCACAGGGTGGGATGCGAGCCGGAGGGCTGGCATCTCTCCCCACCTCTGCCATCCCCCTGGGGCTCTGCTCTGCCTCTCAAATCTCCTTGTTCTTCTGTAAGAAGAAGATTGTGCTACTGCCTATGAGGATGAGACTGTCCTTGTAGCGAGGGCTCTGTGGGGTTGATAAAGAGTGCCAGGGAGGAGCATCACATTACCATCATGGGATTCTGGAAGCTGAGGCTTTGAGAGAAATACCACTTATCCTGAGAGGTGTAATATGTTTATACATGTTGGCAGTACCAGCGATACAGAACTCTACATTCCTTTCTTGTGCAGGAAATTAATTTGCTTATGCATTTCATGCATATTTAAACCCTGAAATGGCTGTAGATTTTTGAACATGATTTCTTCACTGGGATGAATTGTGGTGCTGCCACAACTGCATTGCCTGTAAAGTAAATACTTCGATTTTGTTCTTGCATATCATTGGAAAAGCTGAAAGGTTGCCTGTGCTTTGTGGTAGAGGCTACATCCTTATCTTCTGTAGGGCTTTATGTTATTTTGAGTGGAAGGTTCAGGTCATATTATTTGTTTCACTGAAACTATATGGAGCAGCAAAATACTTGTCCAGCTAATATAATATTGCCTGTTCCTGGAACCTCCAGTATCTGCCTGTCTTTTTTCCCTTCCCAATGAGGACAGGAAATACTCATCACCATCATCTAGCTGAACACTTTGCAGTCAACTTTTATATGTTCTGCAATTAGTAGAAGAGCTATGATTCTATGAACAGACTACAGTAAGATGACATCTGAAATGTTTATTTTGTACCCCACTCTGCTAACCACTGGTGATTCCGTAAAGTGCATGTTGTTAGTTACTGTTTATAAAGCCCTGAGAGTCTTGAGTACTCACCAGCTACCACCCTGCTAAAATAATGGTGCATGATAAAGGCACCTCTTCCGACAGCCCATCTCGGCATCGCCCAGGAGGTGCTGAGCAGGCACCTCCGCTTCTGCTCATCACCCGTGCCACCTGGACGAGTGTCTTCAGACGTCAGATGCCCATCTGGTCACGTTCCTTAAATGTGTCGTGCCTCGCAAGGCCATAATCCACTCACCACACTGTGCACGAGGCAGGTCTGATATCCGAGTTGTATGTGTGTGCCTGGAAGAGGGGGACGGGGCCGCTTTGGAGGACGGGGTCTGTCAGTGTCTCGCACCTGGGGACAGCTGGAGCGCAGTTTTCTTCCTGACTACCCGCAGCAGGAGATGACGTTGCGTGAAGACACTGTATGTGTAAGTGAGTACTGAACAGATAGAGAGAGAGAATATTTAAGGGGCTTTCACGCTAAGGCTATATAGCCTGCTCTGCGCAGCATACACGTGACTGGCCTCTGGAAGCACGCAGGGGTTTCAAGGCTCAGAAGTTGGGTCTGCCTTAGAGGACTATGTGTTACTACCCATGTTTTTAAGGTTATATTCCTTTTTCCCTAGCTTTAAAAAAGAAAAAGTTCCCCTTACAATCAGGCATGTTAAACGGAACATACGCTTCTTCCTCTGGGCTTTCAAATTTGCACTTTTCACAGTCACAAAATTATTGTATAAAGATTTAACAAAACGCCATAGGCTGAACCCTGGGCCTTGTTCAGAGGGGTCTGGCTACTCGGCCAAGCTTTCCTCTTTTTAACTGCGCTCCCGTCTGCCTGGCCCGAGGGAGCTGGGTCTATGGTGAGTGGCTGGCAGTCGCCAGCAGCCGGCTCCTGGGCTCGCCTTGGAGCAGCTTACGTTGGAACGTGGTTCTCCAGATCTGCCTCTTCTGTGAGTGTGGGCTGGCAGGTCTCCAGGAAGGGCGTGTGTGTCTTGGCCAAAAGCTGGTGGTTTAAGGAAATGCATGGTTCCTAATCTACCATCAGAAAAAAGCAAATATGCAGGCAATTTAGTAAAGTGAAAGTGCAAGCCCCTGGGGAATGCGTAACTTGTGCTTCTGAGACGTTTTGAATGCATAGCCATGTTCTGTCTTAAATCTTTGGTCACTTGGCATTTTACTATCTTTAAGCTGGATCAAGAGCACATGTGTAGACTTTATCTGCTGAGGTTTTCATGTACCTCCAAAGCCTTTCTGGCTGGTGTTTGTAGGCTTACGGTAAGTCAGCATGCAGGCAGCACTCCTGCATGAAGAAGTAGCTAATTCTCTGTCTGAACTGATACTTCATGTGGAATTTTCTAATTTGCTGGCAGCGGGCTCAAGTTATTACAGAAGAGGTGGTTTTTAAACTTGGCCTTGCCTCTTGAAACCAAAGGATGCCCTTATGGGTGGTTTTGCCATCTGTTGGTGGTACAAGGAGGAGAACTTTTTCCTTCTCATTATTTGCTTAACCATTTCTGTGTATGTTATGAGGATGGAAACCATAGATTAAAATTTCCTGTTAAAAATGAGAAAAGGGAATTTCAGGTTTTTTATCGCCTAACTCTCAGAAGCAGTTCATAAAACCTGGATAACTGGATCTCTGTCTTTTAGTCCACTGAGGTGATGTGCCCCTTGCATGGAAATGCATTGCTGCAAAATCCATCTAGGGCAGCATCATCTATTTCTGATGTGTTTGATGATTTTGATGCTTCTAGCCATAGGCAGAGTAGGGAAAATTAGGCCCGCTGTTAAATTTACTGTGTATTGTGCCAAGTATTTGTCATACATGTCTCAGTTAAATTGTTTGGATGTTGCTATAGGAATTCTCCTCCCCTTGTGCATTGCTAGCAGCAGTTACTGTGCTGGTCTGTCATGCCTGCAAATAAATAAGAAGGGGTAGGTGTGGGGTGACAAAACTGTTGGCAAAATGGTGACTGCTACATTGGCAGTGGTATCGTGGGCTATCAGTCACAGCCTGAACCAGGTCCGTGTTGAGATGCCAAACAGAAATCAGGTGCTACAAAACAGATGCCAAACAGAAAATAGAAGTGCCTGCTTAGATGCAGAGATATTAGGCTTGGGTGCAACTCTTGCAGGGCTGTGTTTGTAAGCTTTTAAGATGAGCAGAATCTGGGAGTATTGGAAACAATACCACTTCTCAAGAGCTTCTTTTTGGATCCTTTTGGATTGCACCCACCCGCAGCGTCTGTGGGAAGTAAGAGAGAAGCCCACCATTGTAACCCAGAAAGGGAGGGATGGAGGGATGTCAAAGCAGACCCTGTATTTCTGGTGGGGAGGAGGGCATGCTGGGCCCATCCACGCAGCGATACACCGTGAAAGTGTTCCTGAGCTTTATCTTGCTGCCCTGAAAAGCCACAGCACATAGTGGGGGCCTCTCCCCAGCAGCCAGGCTCCCTGACACGGGGGCAGTGCATCCACTCTTCTTGTTATGAAATTACTTCAGAAACTTTGTAATCCACCCTGGTGGTGGTGACTAAGTATTGTTATCTCTATTCTAAATGAAGCTATTGCCGCTGTCTGCCTCTGCGGCACAGATGAAAGGTCTGGGTTTCCTCCTCTTCTTATCAGGCACCTGTTGCTTGTACCCAGACATTACTCACATCCTTTAAGTCACATCTTGTTTTGCATAATTAACACCAACTGCGCTTCATTTCCTTCCTTCCCTTGCAGTTTTGCTCTGTGGCCTTACCTGGCTTTGGGAACGTTCAGTGTTGTTTTTGAGTTTTAATACAAGGAATGGAAATCAGCATCAGCTTGGGCGTATCGGCTCCTGAAAGATGAGAATATTTTAGTCTGGTATAAGGGATGCTCTTTAGTCTTGAACTGGTGCTGCAGCCACAGTCTGTGGTGGGACATTCTGCTCCAGTTCCTTACGAGTGGTTTAAAAAAAAACAACACAAAACAAACAAAAAAAACAAAACCAAAAAAACCCCAAAACCCAGCAAACCTAAAGAAAAGTCTGCACAGCGATTGCGTGTCACAGTTGCGAAGTTGTGCTCAGAAAATGCCGCGTCCTCCATCTCCATCAGCTTGTGTCTCAGAGGACCGAGCTGGCTGTGCCCCAGGGTGATGGAGAGCTGTGCAATACGCTCCGAGGCGGGTTGGGATGGTACCGAGGGGAACTATTTCCTAAAGCGTGTGTCACTGTCCGTTGTTTTCAGGTGATTTCTAGCACTGATGCCTGGCTCCTGGCAGCAGCTCGTACGTGCAGGGTTTGAGGTGGGAACCATAACTTTTGCTTGCTGCAGTAATTCATGATTTGCTTTTGTTTGGTAATTCACTTCAGCTTTTAATAACTATTGACCTGGTTTTACAAGAATAATTGGGTGTTTATGAACAACTGTAGTAAGTGAACCTACACCGTTACCTCGCTGAGCTCATGGTTTAGTTAGGATAAAGTGAAAGGTAATGAGAAGCTTGGAAAGACGGTCTATGTGAGGAAGACAGAAGAATGGGATTCTTCAATGAGGGGGGGAAAAAGGAGATCCCAAATGAGTAAAGAGCATCCAGGGCAAAAACTGTGCCTGTCCTTCCACATCCCATCAAATCACTTGTGATTTGCCCTCTCTCCTGAGAAGGCTGACAGGAGCTCTCTTGCCTTTGCCTCTTGCTGGCCTGTTTCTTCCCTCACTTTCACTCAGATTTGGTACAAGCAGGAAATAAAATGTAATTCTTGCAGCCAGCAAATAAAAAATCAAGACCAGAAGTGACCTGTCTTCTTCACTCTGGTGCATTGCTTGACAAAATAACAAGCTCTCGCTAAACAGCTTCCCTTGTAAAGGGATTTTCATAAGCTGTGGTTAAGTTTGACTGATACCACCGCTCAATGCCAAAAATTATTTTACTGTTTTTTTCGTATGCACTTAAAACTGTATATATGAAATTTACCTTATACTTCAGCATAATATTTGCCCTATACTTCAGCATGATATGTTAGGTGTCTACCATAGACCTGAGCAGAACCACATTGTTACCTGTAATCCCAAAGAATATTTAACTGCTCAGTATTAAAGTGACAGGATGATGCTGGCACATTTAAATCTCTGGACACCTGCAGTTAACTGGCACTGATGGAATAAAATTCCCGGTTGGGAATTATTGGGTTGTAGGTTTGTGTATAAGGTTTTTTTGAAGGATCAGGTATTATATACTTCTTTATTTTTTGCAATTATGTCCGACTTGTCAGACAACTTTAGTTCCACCTGAGCCTACCATCTTTTGCACTTGCTTTTCAAGGTTTTGCTGGCTTGAAGATGTTTTCTGATTAATGTTTGCTGTGTGCTGGCTGTCTCAGTCTCAAAATCTGAACTTGCTATATCAGAGCAATTTGCCATTCACTGGGATAAAAAATTCCATTGAGGTAAACACAAATTCTGAGGTTGGTACCTTACCAGAATACAGATTTTTAGACTGGCTGTTCCACATAACTGTGGCTTGCACAGGTAGAAATCCTTGAGGTAGAGAGCAGATATGGCCCAGTTGTTCTGAATAAACAGGATTCTGAAGCTGCTGTGATCGTTCCTGTTGTCCAACTGGCAGAATAACAGCGCTTGTTATCAGGCAGAGACTCTAAATCCGAGATATGGATTTTCCCATCGTAGGGTCCAGGTCTGCAACTGGATCTGTGAAAGGGCTGTGGGTTATTTACCAATCTACAGGACTTGGCCACTTGATTGTAGATCAGTGAGGGTCCTGTGAGAAATATTTCCAACTCTTCCTGATTGAAGAGATCGTCTCAAGGATTGTAAATCTTTCTATTTTTTCCTGAATATTTATTTACGATTCAGGTCAATAATCTCCAGAAACACAATTCTGCTTACAAACGAAATTCCTGGGCTGCATTCCCAGGCGTTCCCATGTGACTCGAGCATTTTTAGCAACTAAGTGAACAAATGCAAACATATTTTCAGGGCAGTGGAAGTGTTGCTATTCGCATTCCCTCTGAGTGCCTGGGAGCCCTGGTCCCAGGTCTCCTGAAACGCGACAAGGAGGAGATCCCTTCTGCAGAGCATCCCGTGGCTGGGGGGGCTTGCAAGCCAACGGCTGGTCTGCGCAGGGCAGGCACAGGGACGTTGGCCATTCTGCAACTTCATAATGCCAACATCATGCTTTTTGTGTCCCCTGTCCCCACTGGACTTGTGGAGCTTTATGTGCCCGTGGCTGCATGGGGATGCAGGAGCGATGGGGGCAGCCCGGCCCCGCTCTCCCAGCAGCCCAGGCTGTGATGGTGGCATTCAGCCCAGAAGGTTTTAATAAATCTACTCCTGAAGTACCCCAGATCGTGTAAACCTTCCCTGGGCCTGGCTGAGGCTTTACTCTTGTCCCTTTTGTCACTGCCCCTTTGGGTGAATCTGCCCAGCTGCTGCCAGATGTGGCTGATGCCGCTGACGGAGGAAGGTGGTCCCCTGGCACGGCACAGCTGCTTGTCTCCGTCGGGTCTGGAACAGCTGGGGATTGTCTTTCCTAATGGATTTATGGGCTTGTGATAGTTCGCGTATATATGTTTTTTAAATGCACAGGAAGAACTGATGCTACCAGCCTGTTACCTGCTGGCACACCTTTCTCAAAGCCCTATCGGTTTACTTGTGACTAAGAAAATGAATTTTCATATGGAGGAAATTGTGTTCCCTGGCAAACAAAGCAACATTGTGGAAAAGTACTGACATTAAAAGTCATAGTGACTATAAAGCAGTGCTTTGTGGGCCTTTTGGTGTTTGTATTGCTATAGCACGCCAGTTTGAGCCTGAAAAATCCAAGTACTGGGATTGTTCTCACTCCTCCGGCACCAGTCCATAAACAGAGCTGCAAAGTACTGACAGCAGCCTGAAAAAATGCTGCA
The DNA here is from genome assembly GCF_900496995.4 of Aquila chrysaetos chrysaetos. Taxonomy (NCBI): domain Eukaryota; kingdom Metazoa; phylum Chordata; class Aves; order Accipitriformes; family Accipitridae; genus Aquila; species Aquila chrysaetos. Next base: position 20,769,278 of record NC_044025.1, read on the forward strand.
TCTTTCCCTGAAACCCTCGCTAATACTCAGTTATATTTTGAATAGAAAAAGCTATAACTCTTTCCTAAAAAGCCATATAACTTTTCACTGCAAGGCTCCATTTAGAAATGATGTAATTAATGAACAGCAAAGCAAACGCTTAAATATAAACTTTTTTTTGCGCGTATATTTCAATGAAGTGATCAAAAGCAGACAGCAAATCCATCTTATTTTGGCAGGGATAAGATCTATACCTTCCACCTGATATAGACAGGGATACTGATCACTAGTAGCCATACTGAATTAATTGTATCAGCATAAAAACTCAAATACTGTTCTTTTTTCCCCCCATCTGTAGAATTGAACTTTCCCTGAAAAAAGACTGCAGCAAAATGATCTCTGAGGTCTCTTCAGTTAAATAATCTGGCTTCAGCTTTAAAATACTTTTTGTGGGCAATTAGTTTTGATTTGTTGGGTAACATGTTGGGGCTGTTTCTTTAGAAAGAGCTAAAGTCTTACAATGCAAATGTATAAATCACTTGAGCTTACAACTGTGTGATTGCCAAGGCACCGCTAATGTTTCTTTCCTGTTGCATTTCTGGATTTAAGTTTATGAAACTTGTAGCAAAAAGGAACATATTTAATTCCAACTTAGCTACTGCAGTAGTTAACAGTATTTCTGTTAACTAATTTCTGTTATTTCTGAGATTAAATGCAAAAAACTTCACTGGAGATGGTGTCTGTACGCTGGGGCTAGCTAGGTGTCTGTGCTGATGGGAAACAATTGTTGGGGTTCTTTCTGTATACTATAAAACCATCCTGTATTGTAACTCTTTGCTGTTTCCCCAGGATTGGTGATGATTAACTGCATATTTTAACCATAGGTCTTTTGTGCCCTGTAGCACGAATATGGTTTGTGTGGCTCCTATTTCCATCCTCATGCAGTAATTTTTAACTAGCTTTGATTTTTGATGTGATGTGTATATGTAACATATATTACAATAGAAAAGGATGAAATGTAACATTTCGTTAATGATTTATAACTTCTGAAATAAGCCATAAGCTAAAATGTTCCTCCAAGATAAAGTTCCTTCGGGAAAGCGACATTGCTCAAGCAACTGGTGTGAGTTTGTTCCGAATTAACATTTCGGGTGAACTTTTAAGCAGGTCAGTCGATCGGTGTGCGTTCCCCGCCGGATTGCCCTGGCTGGGTGGTGGGCAGCTGTGCCGTTACACCCCGCCGAAAGAAAGCCTCAGACAACGCAGAAATCGAAATACCTCCTTACAAAGAGGTGCCAAGCGAATGTCCCGCTTCTCCCTCCCCATCCTGTGCCGACGGCCGGAGCGGGAGTGGGATGCCGATGGGATGGAGGCTGCGAGATGGGGGGGGGCTCGCACCTTGCTCCCAGACCCACATAGGTGGGGGGGGGGGGGGTGTCTGTGTCTCCCTGCAGGATCCGATCCCCCTGTTTTTCCATCCCTCATGCATTTACTCTTCCACAGGGTACGGCGGTAGAATAAAATTAACTCAGCCCTTCCCTCTTCGAAGTGTTGCTGGGTATTACAGAGTCACATACTTGTATATAATTAGCATATTCTAACACTTAAATATTTTCCTGACTAATTTTCTCCTGTCCCTGCTTTGAAAATACCCAGATTATAGCCATTAAAATGTTATAGACTGGAAATACATGATTTCAAAGGAATTTTTTTTTTAACACTTAAAACCCACTTTTCTTTGTGGCCTTAACCTGTTACCTTTCACAGAATTACTGGGGTTTAGTGTTCTTTTTTTTTTTTTTTTTTTTTTTTTTTTTTTTAAAAAAACCCCACAACCCACAAACCCACAGTACCCCTAATGTTGTATATCAGAATGTTATGACAGTTCTGCTGGGCTGAGTCCAGCAGTCTCTGCTCTGTCAAAATACCCATCAGTTCCTGTAGTTTTCCCTAATTAATGGTGCAGTAATGTGGAAATTTAAAACAGCAACAGAAAGTAAATGTTAAATGATTTGCCTTTAATGGCTCTCAAGCCTTTTTTTCCTTGTGCTGTTACTCATGAGGTCTTCTTTGGGCACCTTCATGTTCTTTTCTGCTGTTACTGGTTCTCTTCAGAGTTCTTCTTTCTTCCTGCAAGTCAGTGATCTTACTGATGTCCGAGACTCGCAGCCTAAAGATGAAACAGTCTGGGCAACAAATTTCAGGTGACGTATTTCCTCAGCGTAGTAATTAGCCCTGGCTACTGATGAACAAAAGCAGATAATATTTGAAAATAATAAGAATTTGCTTTTGCAAGACCTGATTTCTGACCTTGCGGAGGAGAGGCGGGGAAGCACCACATCGGTTCTGGGCGGACAGCAGGAGGATTCCAGCTCAGGACCTTGGCTGTGTTCGGAGAAAACCCAAATACGACGGGGGTGGATGAACCTGACACCCTTCTGCAAGCTGGTGCCATTTGGGGGTAGGAAGCGGTCAGGTTTGTAATGCTTTGCCGCCAAAGGAAGCGGTTAAATATTTGAATGCAATATCGACTTTAAGGTTTGGAGGAAGATGTGCAGAAAGGCGAGAACGGGGACTGTGGTGAGGGGTGCCGGCAGCTCGGGGCTTGCTGGGCTTTGGAGCTGCTGGCCCCCATCACCTCTCCGCAGGCTGCAGTTACTTCTCAGCCCTTCCCAGCAGCTGCATTCCCAGGCCAGCCTTGGGCATCCCTGACAGCGGCTGGGCTGCCTTCTCCCTGGTCTCACTGCCACGCCGTTCTTATCAGGATTTTCCCGCACCTCGAAATCTGTGTCCTCTGCTGCAGCTTAACGCTGTTACATCTTGTTCAGTTCCCACTTGCTAATTAATGTAATTAATTCATGTTCAGTTGATAGCATCCTTTTGTTTCTGTCCCTCCTTAGCTTTCTATTCTGAGTAGAATATGGGTAGTTTGGGTAAAGCGTCCTCCAGAGCCTCATTTTCCTGCTGGGATGGGGAGTTGAAGTGAGGCTGTATAGCTTGAAGCATGAGGCAAGGTGGGCTTCTCTTTTGTTTCTTCTGAAATGGGAAGTTAAATTAAATAGTAGCCAATGAACAGGATTGAAGTGATTAAGAAAAGGCCTGTACAAACCCCCGTTCAAAGTGGGTTTCTCGCTCAGGGCGCCCTGTGGAGCCATGTTGGCATCAATGGGAGCCCCCACCCTCCGCCAGCCCCTGGTCAAGGGCACCGGCTCCGCGGCTTCAGCCCGGCGCCGTCATGTGCCGAGACTCGGGAGGACACGGGGACGAGCGAGTGGAGTTTGCTGATCCTGTTTTACGGTGTTTTGGTTAGCTTAAAAATATTTTGTTGTGAGAAACTCCAGATGGATGTGAATGTTCTCAGGGGTGGAGGGAACAAGTGAAGGGAGAGAGTTAGTCATCGTCCTGGCAGGCGAGAGCCGATGAGGACAAGCGCTGAATGATGCACATGGGCAAAAATAGCCTGAATTTCAAATGTAATGGGATGTGACGGTTAAGTTCCTCCGAGGGAAAATACTCTGAAGTCCCTGTGCACGTCTTCACAAATGTTTTGGTGCACAGCGCAGTGTAGGAGCTTTTCTTATCTGTGGGACAAACGGAAAATGTTTGGGAAATGGAAAACTAGAGAAGAGAAACTGATGTAAAATTATGTCAGGACTTATTGGCCCAGAGTTACAGGAATGATGAGATTTATATTTCAGTCCAATCCAAAACTCCACTTTTTCAATTTAGAAGTGAAGCCTCCTGCCCATCGAATGTATGCTAACACTTTCCAAGACTATTAAGTTTGTCCGATATTCTTTGAAAGGAGTAATGTTAGAAGGGAGAAGTTGTTTGTAGAGATTTTGACCTGCTTATTCATTGGTTTTGTGAATTCCTTTTCATTAAAGCACATGTTGAAAGAGACTTGAGTTTTCACCTCAAAACTTGTCTTACTTATCAAAGTCATTAGAAATGAAATGGTTACAGTCTGGAAATGACCCTGAATTTTCATAATCAAATCAAATTTTGGCCCCCAGAATTGTCAGGAATGTTAAATTCTGGTAGTTGATCTGCTAATTGCTATCCCTGACAGGAGCTTGGCAGCCGAAGGGGCAGGGAGTCCTCATAATTTTTTGTCGTACCTAGACAAATTCAGTGATATGATTAATAAAATTATGTGGATTTGTCCTACCGAGAAGGTCCCTGGGCTATTTCAGACATGAGGTCCTCTTCCAGCTGCTGGGGACTCGGCTGAAGGGCTCTGAGGTTGGAAGCTCCAAAGGGTGTGGGGAAGGTTTTGCTGTTGCTCTTCAGTATTTTATAGTGAAATCTGTAGAGCAGTGAAACCAGAGGTTGAATGGAAACCACCACCTTATTCCACTTCTCCTGTTTTCTGCATCCCAGGTGGGATCTTACCACTGAACTGTGTTTTTTTCCTAAAAAAATACACTTTGGGGGATGTCATGTGCCCCTTTTTTGTCCCAGGCTCTTACGAAGCCTGAAATGACTTGTCAAAGATGCTAAAGTTACCTTTGCAGGAACCTAGTAAGATTGTTTAAGGACAACCCTGACTAGGACCTCTCTTGCACTTGCACGCTCTGCTAATCCCTGCGGTATAACTGTGTTAGTAATGGAGTTTCTTTTATTACTCTGTATTTGATGATCTTAGTGTTTACAAACAGAAATTATTTAATGTGAATGCTGCAGTATCCCAAAAAGCGTGTAATGTTTTGTCAGTAGGATATTTGTGATAGGCGTGTTCTGGACGTGGTTTATCCCCATTTAAGGTTTTCATGCCTTGGGGATTGGATAGACTTTTTTAATGGAACAGTGTGTATCTCCAGTGGAAGTGTTTTTGTTTTCAAAGTCAAACAGCACATCGTGGACACATGGAAGTGTGTGGCTTCCAAAAAACAAACCACTATTTATGGATGCTTAAACAGCTAGCGTAGACCAGTTTGGTGTATTTTTAGCAGTAGAGAGTTTACCATTTGATACGGGGGGGATTAGAATTTGATGAACAGAAGGCTGGAGATTTCAATTTCAGGTTTTGTCATTTGTTGTCTGGAGATGGAAAAGCCCTAGACTATTAAACTACTGTCTCTCTAGGCCGGGAATAGCAAGTAAAAATCTCCCAGGAGAAATTAAGATCTCATGCCACTCAACAGACAGGCTCAAGCTATTGCATGGTAAGCTGATCCTAAGCTTGATCTTAGCCCAAAACAAAGTCAAGCTCTAGTCTTTGGCCCTGTTAGTCACTTGTAGGCTATGAAAGAGGATTGCTCTGATTGAAAATCTGTCTAATAAAAACTACTTTTATTATTAAAATTAATATTATTAAGACAAGTAATATTACTATTACTTTAAAGAGAATGCATGCCAACATAGTGTTTTCATCTGTTTCTTTTTGGAGGACATGCTCACACTCCTAATTAAAATCTTACTGTTCACAGGCATATGTGTAGTCAGCGCATGACAATAGTTTGGGATTTAATGTATGCACAGGTTAAATTAATCTGCAATTTTCAGGAGAGCAGTGCATCAGTATCACAAGATGTTGAGACTATTTCCTACGTGCTGTTGTACTTTGGTTTTAGGACAAAGTGTTGGTTCTGTAGCTGTGCGCACTGCCAGTCCCTGTAAGCACAACGCTGTGTGTGACAATGGGATTACTGTACAAACAGTGCTGGTTTCTTAACATAAAAAAAATGCAGCAAGGAATTTTTAGCACGTTGTCATGCAGCACTCTCTGTTTCCTGGCTTGTACGTTCAAGCTGTGTAATAATATTTATATACAAATGCTGACTGTGATTTTCCACCCCGGAAAAAGGAGATGTCATTTAAAAGTGCTGTGCGTGATGTAAAGCAGAGATTTTTTGACTTGCGTACTTGCATATGGTGTGGGTGTGTATTTTAATTGTTTGAAAAGAGATCATTTAAAAAAATATAACATTCTTGCTACATAAGCACATTCTCCTGAAGTAAAGGTCACTTTGCTCTTTAAAAGTTGTTCTTGGAAGGGAGGGGAGGTTCCTCATGTTGTCTTTCCCCTGTTCCTACCTTTTGAAGTTTTCTGAAAAACATTAAGTAATTAATTGTTGGGCTGAAGCAGCTCTTAGACCATGTTCAAGCTGGGATCCAGTAACCTGAGAGCTCCAGTCATGACTAAATGTGCATTGGCACATGGAAGAGCATTTTTCCCCCTGAAGAACCATGCTATTCGATCTCCCCGGAACTGACACCTGTGCCCGGCAAACACGCAGACTCATTTTACTGTGTGAATGATCACATTGAGTCTCTTAAGCTTTTCTGGAGCCAGGATTTATAAACAGTTCCAAGGCAAAATTGCTGCTTTTCGGCTTCAGCCAAGGAAACTGTTCTGACATCTTGCCAGTTACCAGCACATTTCTGATCCCAGTATTCTGAGGCTTTAGTTTTCATGTTGAACTCTCTGGTCCTAACGATCTCTTAGTGGACTGTACATACAGAAAATACTGACACGCCAAGCTGAGATGTGTATGTTCATCTTCCGATCCACGCTTGACCAAAGAAGGTTGGATCACAGCTTTGTTTTATCCTGCTACAGTGACAGAATCCAGATGTGACGATCCTATATCTTTAAAGTTCTTGTTTTTCTCCTTCATAAACTCTTTGAAGCCAGGGCTGTCGTTCTGGCTGCGCAGCTCCTGGTGTAGCAGGGTCCTACACCTCTCTGGCTCTGTAAGAAATGAGTCATTGGGCTACAGGTTTACCAATGCCAAGTTGCATTTCCAGATAATCCCTCAATAAAGATTGATGCTCTTTGTTGACAGCAAAACACAGGCATCCAGAGAATAATAAGGTGTTGGAATAAACAATGGGTGGCATGAAAACCCATCTGCTGATGTGCCGCGAGACCTGCGGGCAACCCCCTCCGCTCTCCGCATCCAGGCAGCGCTGCTCTCTGGCCAGCATTCGTGCTGCATCTCTGTCCTCCTGGTCTTAAATATGGGCATTCTCGAGTTGGACTTCTTTAATCCTGAAAGAGCTCTGCTGTGAAAATAGTGCTGCAATGCACAGCTGGGGTATGTACGTGAGTGTTCGTAGACACAGCCCAACTCTACCTGCTAACGAAGAGCAAGGCCAGTGCTTCTGGGCAGGCTATGCGTGCTTTAAACCTCTAACTCTGCCCTGAGTGGTGAAGCTTTGTAGAAATACATGTCTTTTTAGATTAATAATCTTTAGCCTCTGATCTCCTGGATGTGCTCTGGACCCTCTCTGTGCAGTTGGATGTGGAGATGGCAAAGGATGCTCCACTGTGGTGCTGCATCTGCGAGGGGTTGGTGGCAAGTGCCAGCTCCCAATGCTGGTGGCTTTTGACTGGGCCCTTGGATGCCTGGGGGAGGTTTGAGTTATCCAGAACAGCTGGAGCCTATTTCAGATATTTGTGGGGTTTTTCTGTTGTACATTTAAATTATAAGTGGGATCCCATTTCCTCCCTCTCCTTTCCCAAACGAAAGGAAGCACCATACCATTTAAAGGAATGCAGTCAAGCTTGCCCTGGCCCCAAGCGTGGCTCATTTTGACAGTACTTTTACTTTTCTTCTTTGAACTCAGGAATTCTGCATTGTGGTAATTTGTGTGACTAGATGTGCGACTTTGTCACAATAACAGCATTTGTGCCCCCATGCCACAGCAGGCACGCAGTTTGTGTTTTCCTTGGCTTGCCTGCGGACATCTTACAAATTTTCCATTTTGCGAAGAATAAGGACACTTTGTGCTCTCAAAACAACTTCACTCATTAGGCTTTGCAGTGCACTCCCATTACGCTAAAAGCCTGTGCCTAGCTCAGACCTGCAGTGAAACGAGTGTCCCCGATAGCTCCCTGCTCCTTGTGCCTATGTATTTTCATAAGTCTCAAAATGTCTAGCCAGCAGTTTGTCTCAAAGCTAGTCAGTAAAGCCTTTTCGAGGGGACTGCTGGTACCCAAGCACCTGCTGAGGAGCAGGGTGGGAATGGGGGAGCCCCCACACAGGTGCCGGGAGGGCGGCTGGGTTGTGGCATCATGTTTTCCCAAGAACAGGTTGTCTTCCTTCATTAACAAGGGAAAGATGTACCAGCTGAAACTTGGTCGGCAATATCAGTTTTTTGCAGATTCCTTGATGCTGATTCCCTTTGAAATGGTATTTTTAAAAGAAAAAGTAGAAATAGTTTTATGTGCCGAGTTCAACCTCTGTTAAGAAAAATCCCCATCCAGATCCACATCACAGAAATGCTCTTTAGCAGAGTAGGTGCAAGAGCTGCTCGTTGCTGTTGGGGTGGCTGTAAGCAGGTCGTGTTATCAGTGGGGTTCGTTGCACTGGCCCAGGCGAGATCCAGGGCTTTGCCCAGGATGAGCAGTCGTGGTGGTTCTGGTACCTGCTACGGCCGGTTACTTGGGTCTCATTCATGTTGGGCTTCGTATTCCATGACCTGAGATGCGTGTTCATGCACCGGGAGTCCATGCAGTGCTCAGGCTTCCTGGTGTGTCAGTGAAATAATGACATGTCAAGCAACTATCCAACTCTGCAGGATTTTCAAGTCTTTGTTAGTGACTGCCAGCACTGAGCAGGCTTCTTGCTCTTGCTTGAACTGCCTTCCCCTGCTTTATGCAGTTGAGAGCTTAGTTGCTGGGGAGCTGCACAGAGCTCCAGCAACTCATTAATTAGCAATCAATAGAAATTGGCTGGATCTGCAATATTGCCAATACAAGTATTCTGTTCTTTTTTGAGGAGTCAGGACTTTTGGGATGGCCCAACAGTGATTGCAGTCAGCCCCGCGGCGTGGGGCTGTGCGGACACCCCTTCCACCACCGTCTAATCGTGTGTTAGAAAGGAGGTGAAGGTGGCAAATGCTGTGTGTCCCAGCCCAGGGATTTCTCTTCCTACTTGACTTTGGAGATGTGGAATGCAGCAAGGGATTTGGGAAGCCGGGCAGAGTCCAGCCGGGCTGGCGGGGGCTGGTGAGGGGACCCCTCCTCTCGCCATCGCACCCCACCGAGGTGTGCTGTTACCTCTGCTGAGAAAATGAGTCTTTCTTCAGGGAGCGGAAGGGTACCTAAAAGAAGAGATGTATTAACTGCCCATTTGGAATGAGCTTTGTCTCTAGGTGGGTGGTTTTGGCTGAAGCAACAACTGCCTGGGAGGGGGATACTGGTTTTGCACAAGTGGAGTAACACGGCTTTAAAAACCTGGGCTGGACAGGACAGCGAGAGCCAGCACTTCCTCCCCTAACGCATTCAAAAGCAGTTTTAAATCAGATTAGGATTTTAACAAACACTTCATGGTTTACTCTCCACAGGGAGGATCAAAGCCCAAGGAGGACTCTTTAGCTGTTTGCTTTTCCTTTATGTAGAAACTTCACTGTGGCTGCCCTAAAAAACCCACTAAATACAATTAAAAGAATCCCTTCTCAGAAAATCAAATGACTTGACCGCAGCCTAAAATAAGGTGTTCATTATCTGCTGATTTTTTTTATTTTTTTTTCTCTATTTGCTGCTTTACTGAGTTCCCATTCAGAGGTGGTGCAGGGAGCAGGTCTGCATTCCCAGCTCCAGCTGAACTGATCCTGGGAGATGCCAAAACCAGACTATGTATTTGCCTTAACGTGCTCTGTCATCACAGCTCCTGGGCAAAAAATGAGGTTCAGCATTTATTCCATTGAAAAATACAGTAATGTGGCGTCTCACTAGAGAAAAGGACTGCTGCAGCATTTCACAGATTTGCGTATGGACTCTCTTTTGCTATTTGGTGGCAATGTTTTTAAAATAATAGCAGTTTGTGTGCGTATATCTGTTCAAGATGTCCAGGGGTTTGTCCTGCTGGGGGGATGCTCAGAGACATAAACAGCAAGGTTTAAAAAAAATAGTAATAATGGGAGAGGAAAAATAGTTTTGTGGTTAAAACAGAGCACCATGTCTGGCCCTCTGGCTTCTTCCTATTATTATGCCAGCGACTTTTTGAAAGAAATCAGTCGGGACTGGTCAACCTGGAAATTTGGAGCCGAGGTGACGCGGGGACGTGTGCTGGGGGGTCCCTGGGCTGGGGGGGGCTGTGTGGCCGCGGCCCCTCCGTGGGCAGGGGGTGGGCTCCTCCCGTCACACCTCATCTGTAGATGGAGTTTGCCGCGAAGCCCGTTTCTTGGTGGTTGCGGGGGAAACGTGGTATTGACTGAGGAAGGGTCCGCTCATGCCAATGGATTCCCAGGGCTTTGACTGGAGAGAGCAGCTCGGAACGAAGCCCTGCATCCCGTATCCCCCCAAATCCGTGTGTTGGGTGTGAGGTGAAACGTTCTCGCTCTCTTGGCACCTTGCAGGCGGCATCTCGCAGAGCTGCACCCCGGGCTGGTGAGCCGGTTCAGGCTTCGGTCCAAGCTCTGCGTGCCTTTGCCAGCCCAGCCGAGGACCTGGCCAGCCTTCCCGGTCTTCGCGGGAGAGTGCCTCAACCAAAGCCTTGGCTCTTTGATAAGAGCGTGATCTGATGTGCCAGATGTCTGAGCCGTGCCAACGTGCCGAGGAATGTTTGCAAGGTCGATGGGCTACGATGCCCATGATTTATTTGTTGGCTAATGCTTGTTCTCTCCTCCCCACGTAATGTGGTTTAATTCAGAAAGTGAACTACATGCAGAATGAAGATTAAACTGTGTAAGCACTGATGGATGTTTTGTAGGTGATGCTTTGCAGAAAATCATTACTTTGAAATGTTGGAATAGAAAAGAACATTTTTCAGGCTTTTCAGACATAGCATGTTGTGGAAGAGAGGCTTGGAACAGATGTACTCATAGTTTATTCCATTTATCATATTAAAAATGAAGAAAAGACAATTTCAGCTCATTTACTGCTTTATTAGTTCAAATAAAGACCTTTTCTAATCAATGTGTATAGCAAACACAATGCTTTCATAACTGGCAGTAGTGTTTCCACAATTAATGAGACTGTCCTTGTTTATTGTCTGGTAACAAGTCAGACAGTTGATACATTGGTCTAATCCTACCGTTCTCTTATATTCATTTTAGTATAGGAAAAATTACAGTCTTATTTTTAAATTTTAAAGCATTTGAGGGTTGTTGTTTTCCTCCATCCATTTGAGAAAACGCTGCTAGAAATGAGAAGGGCTGTACAGGAAATGTTCACGAAGGCAGGCATCTAAACTGCATCTAAGGGAGTCTTTTGCTCTTATTTATCTAGAGGTATTTATTGATTTTTTTCCTTCCTTTCCAAAAATACTGATTTAATTTATGAGGTGATAGAAGAGGCTGGGAGAATAAATTTACCTATAAGAGTGCAGCATTGTCCAACTAATTGCCCAGGAAACAGAGAAAAGATCTGCTGATCTACCCCCGCAGATGTTTCTCATCTGGAATACAGACCAATTCTAGCCTTTTTTTTTTTTTTTTTTGATTACTGTTTATTTTGATGCTTTATTACACTGCCATTACCAGGAAGAAAACAGTGCACAGAAATCCAGCAAGATGCTATTTGTACTTTGGTAACATTTATTCAGTAACAATTTGGAGTTTAACCCCTTTCTCCCCCTTTTCTTTCTCTAGTTGTGAGCCCTCGCTTCCATTGCTCTGTTGGGAACAATAAAACATGCTGATGGGTATATGGGCTGATACCCACCATGGATGTTATTAAACTACCTGAAATTTTATAGATACATTAATGCTGATTTCCAGAGTGTAATTAATAAGGACCTGTTGGCTTTTTTTGCCACCTAGCGCTTCTGTCCCTGCATTACTGTGAAAGGTTGGTATGTGCGAGGAGTCAGGAACCATATGCTGCAGCCTTCTCAGCCAAATGCATGTTTGATTTGTCAGAGAAGTTTCCTTGCACGAGTGGAATAAACTTAAACCTTCTGTGTTTTGCTAGAGCTACCAAGGGCTGGGCCAAACCTTTTGTACACTAAATGGGAAGAAGCAGGCTTATACAGTACCTCTTGCTTTTGGAGTTGTTGTGATCTGGATTTTAAACTTGGTGAATCCTTCTTTATGAAAGATGCTAAGCTTGCTGATATTTTATGTGTTTGATAGGATGATACATGTTCCCACTGTGGACAGAGCTTCAGATCTTTTAGCTGTGCACACAGAGCATCTCTGTCCTCTGGATCCGTAGCCAGTGATGCTCTGACACACCTCGGCTATCATTCCATGTGATTAAAAATGTCTGAAAAATTACATATAGGCAGAGCCAACAATCCTGTGCCAATTTATTTCTCCAGATTTCTGCTGTAGATGTTAATGTGTAAGGTAAGTGTGCCTACATCTATTACATGCACTTGCATTTACACCCACAGGCACATCGTTGCCTTAAATTACATGTGTGCATTACAGCTGAAAGTGGGCAGAATCACATCTGTATCTAAACTGGGTGCTTGCAAGAAATGCAGTCTGATCTGAGCTGTGTGTGTGTGTTCATACTGAAGGACGGTGGAAGCCTTCCTTTCCCCGCGCAGGTTCTGGCTTCAGCAAACCCAGCGGTATAATGGAGCTGTTCTGCTCCAAAGGGGAGCAGGAAGGTGGGTGGATTAGGAAAAATGTTATATTAGTAATTTTTTTCCACCGGGCCATGTCACATTCAAGTCCCGCCATAGCTTTATGGCTTGCTGTCCCTCCTGCGAGCGGTGGACCTGCTCTTGTCCGTCTGCCTGCGGCTGCCGGTCCGAGGCAGCACCTTGGGGGCTGCGAGGGTCAGTGCTCTGCAAAGCTTTGCAGTGACGGTGGCTGCAGGTTAGAGCAGCACCGACAGACTCCTGCAGTGGGTAATATAATGCTTTTTGGTACCTTGCTATGGCATCCAGACCTCCCAACTTTTCATAATCCACAAATGGAAAAGTGGCACTTAAAATGAATTTATTCAGGTGGGAGCACTGTAAAACATGAAAATAAGGCTTTTGACTTGCTGCACCTACATTTGAGTGTCAATGAAAAGCTTTTTATTTGGTTTTAGAGCCAGACTTTCAGAAGCCAGTGTGCCTTGTGGTCTGGAACCAAATGTTACGGGTAGCAGATCGGAATGGGGCACTGCACAGTGAGAAAGGGATTGCTAGCAAAGCTGCACGGCGGAAAGGCAAGAAAACGTTTGGGCATCTCATAGGAGAGTGTTTGCCTGGGGAAGGCTGGAAGTGGGAGGGGGAGAGATGGGAGAGGCAGAACCCAAACCGAAATTCCTTTGGGATTAATAAGCAAGTCTTAATTTGCACGCCGTCATTTTTTTTTGCTTTCCTTCCCCACGCACGGTGCACGCCTGCTAGCCTGCTTTGTGCAGCCGTTGGTGTGTACCACGCAGCCGGATCGCCCAGCGCGCCCAGGCTGCTGCCTGCCGGGCAGCACGGGGGCATCCACGTCGGGAGCTTTTCAGCTCCTTTCAACCAGAGAAGTTGCCTGCTCCCTGAAGACAAAGAGGAAGAGAACCGTGAAACAACGGTGGAGATGCAGGGAGAGCGAGCAGGCATGGTTTTCCTTTGCTTATTTTATTTGACACTGTCCTTAAACATAAGGTCATTTTATAGCCTGCCCGAGGGCTGCCAGGCGGAGGAAGTTACCTTGCGAAGGAAGGAACTAGCCCATACTGTCTAAATATTGTCGATTGTGTAATGAATGGACGCCATGGCTTGAGGAATCTCAATAGTAGCTCTTTGTGCCCCTGGCCACCTCCTGCCAAAGTACTTTCCATAATTAAGCGTAAAACATATTTACGTTCCTGTTGTCTTTGGTCCCGGACACACACCTGTATGTGTGTGTATATACATGTATGAGGTGCAAGTATATATATTCCTACGCGTTTAGAATACGTGTTTCTGCCCGGTGCTCACGAGAACAGCCGCAGCAACCGATGGAGGTAGTGGGGATGCGTGCTTTGAGGAAGTCAGGGGTCGTAACTGTGAGAAGCAGAAGGAATCCATTGGATTCATCCCTCTGCCAAGCAAGAGTATAATCCCCATATAGAGAGATACTGTATTTTGTCTGAATCAGAAGGTCCGGACTGAATGCTTCCTTTTTAAATTCATTGACGTTTGCATGGAAACCAGAAAAATGGGCTTAAGTCAAGAATGCAATAACCTCACTTAAAACTGCTCTCCATGGCAGACACTCATCCGCTTACAGCCTTTCTGCTTGTGTGACGATAAATGGTGGAGTAAAATACTGTGTATAGCTGTGTCGCTAGCATATTTATAATACAGAGGTTGATGTACAACAGCTTTTCCATGCGCGTTTCTCCCCCTCCCTCCATGATAACTAGCAGCCAGACATTGATTAGTTCAGTTTAGGGGGAAAAAAAAGTCGTGCAGGACAACTGGATACTTCAGCAAAGAGATTCCTGAAATGTGTCCAAGGGAGAACTGAGCGGTCACGTGGCGCTGGCTCCGTGCCTGCTTCCAGCTGCCGAGTTTCATTAAAAGACAGCCAAAATACATTAATTAGTCTTCTAGCATAACTTTCCTGTGCAGGCAATGCTATAGCTTTCACAGCCGTGGCATCGGGACAGAAGAGATGGTCTGTACGATGCACGAATGATGGCCATGATGCAACCTCCATGTCAAGATGTGTCCCCTTCCTGAGGCTCCCAGGAGCCCACCTTGGTGGTGGGGTCATGCTGGGGAGCCAGCAGCAGGGGAGGCAGCCTCGTCCAGATTTGGGCTTTCCCAAAGTTCAGTGTGGCTCCAGATCTAGGGCTGTTTCCAACCTACCTCTGTATGAAGTTTCCTCTGATGGATCTTCCCAGCAATAATTTCAGACAAATAGTCTCAAATGGCTAAATTTGTGTTACTATCTGTATAGCACTCAGAAGAGACACTCTCAAATTTACCAGGGTAATCCCTGCTCCTGTTGCAAAACTACTTGCAATAATTCTGCAGAAATTCAAGCAAAAAGTCATGCTCAGTCTCATCATGAGTTTACTTTTTCTCCGGATGCTTTCTGAGCTTTCAGGCTCTTAATGGAAACACCAGTGCTCACACTTGGAGGGCAGGCTGGAAAGTTTGCGTGGGCTTGTGTGTGTGCCAGGGAGTCACTTTTTTGTCCGTCGGAAGCCTGTTTCCATTATGCTTTTGTCAGACTTTGCCTCCGTAAAGGGGAATTTGGACTTTCACGTCAAAGCACTCTGCAAATGTTATCCAAGAGCTTTACCTCTAGTCAGTGCTGTAGTTGGTCCGAGGAACGCCTATCAGCACTTGACCAGGAGCAGGGAAGGCAGGGCTAGCGCTCTTGCCCTTTGAGGGAAATGTCTGCTGATTTGGTTTTTTAATTTTTTCCTCCCTCTGTGTTCACCATTTTAGATGCATGCTCATGCACATGCTCTCTTTAACAGCCTGTTTTTCCTCTAACCACTTCCAGCTTCAAAACCTCTCCGCATCTTCTCAATGTAAATACATTTTAGCTTGCCCAGTGCAGGCTGGGGAGACAGTAGTGACCTTCAGCTAAGAGCAAAGCATTTGAATTTGACCTAGTTTGCTGAAGAGTGGGTTTGGCGGTGGCAGGGCAGCCAACGAGCTCTCTCCTCTTGGTGAAAGTCCTTGGGAAGCCCCAGGGGCAATGGGACAATGTGGGGGAGATGCCCCATGCGAATGGGAGAGCAGGGCTTAAGGAGGATGAAACCCTCAGGGCTTGAGTTTTGGATGATGTTTGGGTAGCTAAGATGCAGGTAGGCTGGGCACTGGGTTTCTCTGTAGTGCCAGCTTTTATATTTGCAGCTTTAGATGTTTGAATACGTTTTAAAAAATCTGCTGTAGGTTAGTAACACAAAATGCCCTTCACAAAGTAATAGTTTTTCACTTACTACCTAAATTTTTTCTTTGGTTGCTTTCTTCAAGCCTGCCTGTGTGAAGGTGGCTGCTGTGGGAGGAACCAGGCTGCCCTGGGGCTTCCCAAGATTACCTGGTTGCACCAAGAAGAGCCATGATTGCTTTGCCAGATCTCACTCGTCCTCTGCAAGTTCTTCTGGGCAGTGCAGCTATTGCTTTGCTTGGGCATTGATAACACATGGCACCACAAAGGGCCTGGCCTTGCTCCTGAACGCTTCAAGAGGGCAATTTTAAGTGCAGAGGGACTGTCACCCCCCAAATCTCATTGTCCTTTGAGTGTGTGTGTGTATATATATATATACACACACACTTAAATTGAAGCTTAACTGTGTTGCTGAGTCACAATTACAATTCCTTTATCCAAGACTTCTGAGATCTGTAGAGTTTTGTGTTTGCTGGCTTTGGACAAGTTATTTCTCTCTGTGGATTGAAAGTTTGGTGGAAGTAACATTGGTTGGGACAGTAACTTCTAAAAGGCTATGTGCGGATTTACCAGAACTCGCCTGTCAATGGCTGGAGTTAATGCAATAGTTCAGTTCTTATCTACATAAAAAGTCAGCCAGTTATTGATGCAAATGCAAGCAATTTTGCAGCGGTTTATGCAGGGTTTAAATAAGTTGACTTAGAACCATGTCTTTGAGCAGTGCAAGCTGGCCTGTAGTGAAGTTGTTGCACATGAAGCACTTTGAAAAACTCAAATGCGAGGTTTCACTGGGGTGCAAGTGTGTCTGTGTCTATGTACACACAGTTAATGAAGAAGCGATGGCCAGATTTTACCTCCAGAGACCTGCTTTGCCTTCAATCACAGAGCAGAGAGTTTGAGCTCCTAGCAGAACCAACAGGTGCCTGACAAGTTAGACAAAATCAAAAGAAATAATTTTCACGTCCATATTTTAGTGTTTTTTAAAAGACCAAGCAGGGAGGAGTGTCTGAAGTGGGGCTAATTTAATAAATGCACACTAGAATCATAATAGCTCTTTAGATTTTGCTGTTTTCTGCAGTACTGGTTTCTCAAGAGTGCTGTGGAAGTGTATTTGTCTTTTGTTAAGGGACATGTGTCTTTAAAATGAAGTTCTCTCCTTATCTCAAGTTTAAAGTGCAAAATTCCCAGGTTGGAAGCAAGTTAAAATTTCCTGCTCCAGCTGCATCTGCATTCAGTCTCAGGAGCAGATACTTGGCTGTAATTAAGAAGAAAAGAAAAAAAAAAACCCCAAAACGGAAAGAAATCAGTATTGCAGGTAAAAAGGACCAACCGAGGAAAAACATTCTTTGAAAAGCCCCTCAGGCAGTTTTCAGGATAATTTTCACTTATTTCCGAATAACTCCTACCACTGGTCAGCCTTTAAAAATAACAAAACCAAAACCCACCACACATCCCTCCTGATGAACACCATGGACTTGCTTGTAGCTTATCTAATGCCTGAACATCTGTTTCTCCCTTGCCCGAGAGGTTCTCTTGCGATGAGTTAATGCAATTCCCTACACAAAGGTTAAATAAAGTTGAGAGGCTCTGACCGGTGGCGTCGTGCCACGGAGGCCTGCACTGCAAAAACAGCTTTGCTGCGGAAATATCCAATTCTAATTCAGAAAGAAACTCAG
Organism: Aquila chrysaetos chrysaetos; assembly: GCF_900496995.4. NCBI lineage: Eukaryota > Metazoa > Chordata > Aves > Accipitriformes > Accipitridae > Aquila > Aquila chrysaetos. The sequence continues at coordinate 20,786,653 of NC_044025.1, forward strand.
GAGGGGGAAAAAAAGTCACCTAACCTAAGCTGGGGCTGCAGCTTCGAGCTTTCTAGTTTGAGGAAGAGGTACTTAAATATGGAGAATGTGCTTTGAACCATGCACTTTCCTTGGGTCTGAAGATCTGGTGCTGGTGGTGAGCTCATCATCTGCTTCCCTCTGCTTGGGCAGCTTCATCGTCTTCCCACGGGATGGGCTTGGAAGCTGAATACCCGTTCTTGGTGATTGTGTAGTATGCATGCACAGGATTATTTAGTACTTTTTTGATTATTTAATGCTGTTTTGCATGTTTCACAGCAGGGCCTTTTATGACTGGAGCAGCTGGAGGTGGGAAGGGATGTGGGGTGATCCCACCACCACCACCGAGTCCTGGAGCTGATGGGCTGATCCGTGGGTGTTGGGTGGCAAGAGATGCTCAGTGCAGCACAGTTCCCTGTGGGGATATCACACGTGCACGTTGGGGAACGTCGGATGACCGTAACCTTGCAGTGGTGCAGGACCGCCGTATGTGGGGAGCGGCTCCTTTGGAGGCTTTGGCAGCTGTGGGGAGCGCAGCATCCTTGCAGGCAGGGATGCTCACGGAGCACAGCACAGCATGACTTCATCGCTTCCTGACTTTCTGAAGATGTAAAGGGAAGTAAGGGATAGCTTAGACCTTGCCATTTGGTTTTCCAAGTCTTGTCTCAGTTTTCCGCCTATCAATGATTATTAGCTTGCATGTAGTTAGATTTTTGTGGGATCGGCACCTGACAACTTGCCCGTACGACTGTTTGTGGTACAGAGCCAAAGAAATCTGGGTCTTGAGTGAAGGCCCTTTCCTTAAGATTAGTTCTGCTCAGAAACTTGCAGTGCTGCTATGAAATGTTGCATAAATTAAGGGAATACATGTCTTTTCAAGTCCTCCTTGTTTTCTTTTTCCTTGTTTTCCCTATCCCATTTCTCACTCTCCATGTCACAGGGCAACACGCTGTGAGGCACTTAGGTGCAAGATTGTGGTAATCTGTAGCATGTGATGATCTCTCATAAAGGTAAAGAGTCCCGGTACGGACAAACCAACCCCCTGTATTGTCACGCGATCCTGCGATGGCATGTGCCTGTAGTGCCTTCTCTAGTCAAGCAAGCAGGAGAGGACTGGCAATTCATCTTTTCATGATGCTAGAGAGCTGGAAGTGTTTGGTGTTGCAGCTCCCCAGAGTTTGTGATGCCATTGCCATGACGTTGGCTGAAATCGCTGCCAGGCTAAGCGCCGCGTTGGGAGCAAGGTCGGGGCAGCCCGGCGGCAGGGGCTCTGCTCTGACGTGCTCTGCGGCACGGGACGTGCCAAGACACGGTGCAGAAACCTTCATGCATCCAAGAGCATTTGGAGATGACGGGGCCTTCCCTGTCCTTGAGGAAACAACAAGGCAGGAGGGCACCTGTGACAACATTGTCTTCCCTTTCCCTATCTTTGGGGGGAGTCAAAAAACAGCTTTTGTGGTATTCCTCCCGTTTATCAAGCCAGTGCCCCGTTTCCACTCCGCCGCGCCTGCCAGGTCTCGGCGAGCGGCAGGCAGGGCTGTTATCGCAGGCAGCTCCCAGCTGCGCTGCTTTCGGCTTCAGCGGCAAGTGCCGTGATCTCCTATTTAAGTTTTGCTTTCCACTGGAGTGTGAATTAGCCCTGTGAGAGGAGCTGCCTCTGACGGGACCCGGGCAGGGATGCCTTAGCGGGCGGTACAGCTGGGGTTACTCTGCTTTCCCACTCTTTCCCATGTGCTGCACAGAAACAGCCGCGCACTCTTTAGATGGGCTCGTTGAGAGTTGATAGCCGTGGTGGTTCAGCAATGGTGGGTGGTGAGACCCTTACTTTGGCTTCTAAGTCATGAAGGGAGACTGCTTGACACTGGGAGAAATAAAGTGAGCGTGGTTTGGTGAAATAAAACCTGCTTGCTGGCAGAGTTATTTTGAAGGTGGGGTTTGTTTTTTTTTTTCCTTTTTTTTTTTTTAAGGAAAAAAAACCTCCTTGTAACTTTGATCACGATGAATTACACAGTCTGCTTGATCCAGGAAATATCAAATGTATATAATCCTGTAGCACTGATTCAATATTTAAGTAGCTGTAAATGCAGAATTATACGGTTGCATGTAATCCTTTCTTTGGTCTTTCTGTCTTTCTCTGACAGGCAGATCCAATAACGTACTGTGGCAATCCCAAAGCACGTGGCACAGATGCTATCTATTGTAGCAAATAGTTAGCATCATGTTTGAACCATCCCTCTTCGGACGAAAAAGCCTCTTCCTCACATGTTGGATTGGGGTTTTCACGAGAAAAACCTGCCCGTCCCCCTCCTGCCTGGCTGCTCGTGGCTGAGGACTCGGTTTTCTGTAAGAGAATCGCCCCATGGGGACCCTCGGGGGCTCAGCTTGATGCTTTGGGAGCGGCGAGGGACTGCCTGGTGGCAAGAACTTCCAGTGCAGCTTGTGGTGGCATGTTGGTATCAAAATGCTCAAATACTGTGAGTTGGGACATATCTTCATATCAGAGGGTTGGGTTAGAATTCAAGGGTTAGAGTTCATAATACTTAAATCTGCAATATGTTTCTATTTACTTGCATTAATTTTTTTATTAATTGGTTTTTGTTTTTTTAGACTTGTTTATTTCCAGTTGTTCTGCCCTAACCATTGTGGTTAGAAACCTTTTTAAAACTTAAATTAAGATTTTGCCCATACCATAGTATCCTAGCTTTTGGGACTTTAAGAATACCTCCATCTCCTGAGATTCAAAATAAAGTTATGAAAGAGGGCACCAGGATTTGTTTAAATGCAAGTGACATAGATTTGAAATAGAAGAACCAGTGAATAGAGTTGATACAGTAAATCTTGCATCTAGCAATTACTTCAAAATAGCCACGTGTCCTCTCTCTTTAGAATAAATGTGTTATCTGCTGAAGACCAGTTCTTGCAATAGGACTGATTTGGGCCGGGCAGTTGCCTTTGCCCAACCCAACCAAATCGGTTGGGTTGTGGTTTTGGATGCAGAGAGGCCAAATTAAAAGCCCCAGGTCGGAGGCAGATAGTCAGGAGCAGGGACAGGACTTGGACATGGGCTGCTCATCCCTTCTTCTGCCCCAGGGTAGGCTGCCTCTTCCAGCATTTTATTCCTAGATCTCAGGTCTTGAGGGCACATGGGAGATGGGGATGGCCTTTGGGATGAAGGACCAGCCAGCTGCCCCTCTCCTTCATCCCTATCGCTTCGGCCCTTGAGCTTTACCAGCCGACGGTGCCCTCGGAGGAGCAGGTTGGGTATAATTACACCAGGTCAGTATAGCCCAGAAGTCAACGCATTTGGCAAGAATAAGTGCTGCTGCCTGTGTGTGCCTGCGCAGCCCCAGCGAGTTATTGACAAACAGCGCGTCCACACTTTTACTTTTCTGTCCTTTCCTTTCCGTCTCAGCTTTCAGCTCCTCCGGCTCCCACATCCTGCGAGGCTGCACTTCACACACAGCAGCAGGAGCATCAAAGAGGAGATCCTGAATAAAAACACTGCTTTATGACATGTCTTCAAAGTGCCTTTTTAAAAGTTCAAAGGACACGAGGAAAGGAGGGGATCAAAATCAAAGGAAGATTGGGGGGAGGGAAATTAAAGCCTCAGAGGAACTTTATGGCATGTTTTCTGTAACACTTTCAATGCCAAAATCACAAGGGTTCCCAGCACCAGCTCTTCTCCTTCCGTCAGACTCCTCGTTTACTTGCAGTGAAACCAGTGCAGCTCCGCAGCCTCCAGTAGCTTCTGCCCCGCACACAGGTACGGGGCGCCCACATTTTCACTTTCAATGATGAATTTTATGTAAGACCAAAAATTCCCGTTCTGTTGCCTCCAGGCCAAGGGGGAGATACTTATTCTGTACCGGCTGGGAAGTGCGGGGCCTGACAGAAGAGCTGTTCCACTCTTGGGGAAGGACTTCAATGAGACATGATGTCCATATGTTTGTCTAATGCTCTTTCAACAGGTCTGAGGTGATTTCTTGTTTTCTTCTCCCAGTGCCTGCCTCTGACAAACTGCAGCTCCTGGACAAGGAGTTGAATTGCTGTCTTTGGAAACCTCCTAGGGAACTGGGCTCAATTTTAATGAAAAGCTTTTTTTTTTTCCCTTTTTCTTCCAGAAATGCATCTCCTACTGTCTTCTACTGCAGGGCCAAATTATTTAGTCCGTGTTTGGGAGATTTCCATTACTGGAAAGGGACTTTTCCTCCTGAGCAAAGGTTGTGGGTCTGACTCTAAGCAAGAAAAGAGAAGCAAAGCACACGCCTCTGTATGAACACCCCAGGTACCACCTAGGGACTCTGCTTTACTTATAAAGACAGGGAAGAAACCCAAATAAATTACATGTATACTTCTTAATATTCAATTAGCTCTCATAGTTTGATTGTTTTCCTGCTTCTCTCTGCCTGTTTTTAAACAGTACAGAAAAAAAGTGATGTACGAGGCAAGGGAAAGAAGCCAGGCTATTTCTGACCCAGGATCAAACCCTTTTTACTGATGGGCACGTGCCCACTGAGGTGACCTGGAATCACTTCACTGCTGTGGGGAGCAGAGAGTGGCCCAGGGCTGAAGCTAAAAAGTGCAGGGGTATACATTGCTGAACAGCTTTGCCAGGCTGTGCTACAGTTTTGGGAGCTTTCAGGCTTGTGTGTTTAAATGGAAGTGGAAAGACCAAGAAGAAAAATTAATTATATGAGGAAAAAAAAAGTGGATATTGGGGGGGGGGGGGGGTGTGAAAGGCTCATGCTCAGAGGAGCTGTGGAGAGTTTCCTCGGGCTTCCTTGGGCTGCAGAGGAGCAGCCTGTGGATCCGTCCTGTTGCTGACCACATTTAAACCATCAGCCAACAAATGCTTTTCCTCCATAGGGGTGGTAGTGTTTCCTCATCTGACTGCTTGTCCAGAGTTCATAGAGTCAACGTGTGTGGTGTTCCTGCAGCAACACTCAGTCCTCGTCCTGCCCAGGTAAGCTCACCTAAACGAAGCACTTTCCCAGATGCTTTCTAGGGCTGCTGCTCAGAGTAAGTCAGAAAACTGGTGCTGGACACCCTTCTGGTTAATTCGTTCTCCTGTTTTTTAGTACACTGAACTATGCACCTTGCGCTGTGCACTCTGGTTTAGGCAGTCATCCAAAAATAGTCAACACTGGTGCGTATATGGGAGATAAAATTCAGTGTGTGCTGTACTGTTGTGGAGGTCTCAAACTGTGGTGTGTGGGTGGTGGTCTGGAGAACAGCTAGTGCAAAGAAACAAATTAAATTACTTGTCTTTCACCCAGAGAGGTCCCAGTTTCACTAAATATCACTGAAAAGGGCACCTCAAGGTGAAATTCAGTAGGTGTTTAACATACCTCAGCAAAAAGGTAGAATTTACAGTTTTATTCATTGGTAACTACAAGGGGGAATTTAAGGCATGTGGAGTAACTAATCAGATTGGAACTTGCCTTAGAGACTGGGGCCGAGACCTGTAAGGTTTGTTTACAAGAGGGGATTTGCATCTAAGTGAGATCCTTTAATATAAGCTCTTTATATTAATTGGTTTGAAGCAGGCATGTCTCAATGAACAGATGGCTTTATTTCCCTCACAGTCATCGAGGCCACGTGGGAGGATTTCCTTTTCAAATACACCGTCAGCAGTGGGGACAGGCGCACAAAGTCGTGTCTTGTGCCGTGCCAGGGCTGGGGCACGGTGGGACCGTCCTGGCAGTGCCTGGTGGGCAGCGTGGGGGAAGGAGCCCCATGAGCTTACCAACCCAATGGCTGCTTTCTCAGCATCCCATAATAGCACGCACGTTAAAGGATGTGACAGTGTTTAGGAGGTTATTAATGGCTTCCCACGGGAACCAGGAGCCTAGCAATTTCCATCCACCTCACCCAGGGTCCAGAAATAGAAAGGGGCTCTTCTGTATTCCCCCACGTCTTGCTCAGCCGCAGGTCCACCAACAGTAACTGTGGGAAAAGCTCATGGTGCTCGGATGTGTTTTCCCTGCTGGGGGGAAAAGCAGTGAGTCAGCAGAGCTAAAGACGTCTATCGATGATGTCAGTGCTTCCTCCTGGCTCTTCGACACCCAGGTCCGCTCTGCTGTCGCAGCTGGTGAAACCTTACGTGAGGCATTTGGGTCATAGGACAGAGCCATTCGCTCTTGAGACAGTAATGAAGAGTTGGTGCTCAATGGCAACGCAGTGGGGCTTTCAGAAATTGGAAGGTAGATGAGATGTTGATTGGATAGACTTAAAGTGGTTGGATAATACTCTATAGTGTTTGCCAGAGCTGGGGGGAGAGACTCGCCAGCATCCTACAAACAGAGGTTTGGAGCCTTCAGAGTCATTTGAACCCTGCTTTGAAGAGACAAGGGGACAACATCCGAAACACGTCGTGCATCCCCTCTGCGGGAAAGGACACAATCATTTTGAGTAAGGGAATTTCTTGGCTCTGATGTGTGGAGTTTTCATGCTTCTCTAAGCTTAAAAAGCTGGAGCAGCCCAGGTTGAGCCGTGCACATCACGCAGCCGTGCTGTGCTCAGCTCCGGGATCCCCGTCCCCTCAGCCTGGAGCAGGCTTGTACCCCTCGGCAGGGCTTGCGCCAGTCTCGGGCTGTGAGGGGAAAATAAAGCTTCTGTATAAGCAAATAAAACATGACTTTGTCCTTCAAGCGCAGCAAGGACAAACTGTCGCCAAAGTGCCAACCTCAGTACCTCTTAAATCATTCCCACTTGTTCCGGTTTTGGGCACGTTGAGCTTAACGGGTATGGGACACTTAGTAGTGTTTGGGTTGAGTGGGAGAGGAGAGGAACTCAGCTGTGGGGAAGAGGCTTTGATGTTCAGGGCTGCTCTTGGGCTGCTGCATGCCAGGGTGGCAGCTCAGGCTCTGCAGCCATGTGGGCAGCGTGGGCTGACATCCCTACCAGCACTTGCCTGCACCCCTGAGGACAAATTCTCATGTATTGTAGAAAACCGCATGGCTGCACCCTGCAGCATGGCACGGCACGCTGCAGGGGGGCAACCAGCCGTGCCACATGGTGCCGTACCCACCACTTGCCCCAGTGTTGCCGCAGCGATGCTTTCACCAAAACCTGCTTTTCTGCACCTGCTTTCCACTGCACCTCCCTCAGCATCATCTGGAGCAGCTGGTGCAGGGGCACGCCGGCGCAGGAGAGCCCACTGGGACGTGCACGTTTGCCTCCAAAGTGTTTGTATCGTTTGAGCTCACAGGGCATAAAGCCTGGCATCGCGTCAGCATTTCAGCCTTTGCTCACCGTGATGCTAGCCGAGCAGCGGCTTGCGCTGGCTGAAGTGGCAGAGGGTGGGAAGCCCCTAATGGGCCAGCAGGGTGCTGCAGGGTGCAGGCAGGAGATGGTGAATTTTATTAGGTGCAACTTCTTCCAAGGGTAACCTGCACTCCCTGGGCCATCAGGAGCAGCCTGGTTTGCACCGCTGTGATGCACCATGCCTACCGGCACGGTTTGCCACCAAGCCGCTGGGTTTCCACCCATGGGCATTGCTTTTCATTTGGCAACTCCTCCCAAACCTGCGGCGAGCGTGGTACGTGCCAGCCCCCCCGGGTAGGTGCTGGCGTGGGGCCACGCACCGGCTCGGAGATGGCACAGGGGGAAATGCATCCGAGCGGGCAGCACCTCTCCCAGCCCTGCGTTTCCCTGCGGTCTCCTCATCCTGCTCCTTGGGGTGAGAGGGTCGTGGCCGAAGGTGATGGTGGTGTGCCCGGAAGCAGCACTGTGGTTGCTGGCATTTCCTTGCAGTTTGCTGGTAGAGTGTATATAATTCCATTAAGTAGAGATTTTAGATGTTTTGGGTTTTTTTTCCCTTTTCCCTGTCTGAAAATCCATGGCTGTCGGTGTAAATTCCCGTGTGCCAGCCCTCCCTGTTGCAGGTGGGCTGCAGCGTGGCCTCTGTCTCAGGTCTGTGTGGGTTTTTATTTTATTTTATTTTTGTGAGTGTTGCTAAGAGATGATTCCCCATGGAAGCTGCTAGACCTACACAGATGCAAAACTGGTGTGAAAGGGAGGGGAGGCTCCCTGAAACCCAAATGGCAAGCATCGCAAATGAAAATCTGATCGGGAATCCTCAGCCACTTATACACAGACAGTTGCAAGAAAAACAGTGCTGTGCACAGGGTATTGCTATTTCTCGGTGAAGATCACGGTGCACAGCACCTCCTGGCATGGCCGCTTATTTGAAATGTCCTTTTGTAATGAAACTGTTTTTCTGTGCTTTTCTTAGGCTGCAAATGGTTATGCAAATTCCTAAATATTTTCCTACTTCCTTTTTCAGATGTCTAACATTATGTATTATTTTCTGATACTTACCTAACCCGGGAAATCTGTTTTCCATCTCATTTCAGCCAAGGTTTTCTTTTTAACCAGTCCTTCCCAGTATTTTCCTTTAACACTTTTGGTTTGCTGAGTGAACTTTGCAATGTGAGGATAAATGAAAGTGAAAATGTATTGCTTGTCACATACTTGCTGTTTAGAGAGGGTTTTTTTTTTCCCCTCTGGATTTGAAGAGAGAGATATAAATCATTGATTTAAAAACAGGGTAATTTAACAAGATTATAGGAGAGAGAAAATCCACTTCCTACCCAAAGTAACAGTCTCTTAGCTTTCTCCACCTACACAAGCCATATGCATCCTCTGAGCTGCCTGAGATCCTCTTTTGTGTTTTTCTGGCAAGACTGTGGTATAATAATTAAAGTCCATATGCAAAGCTTTCTCTGTGGAGGCCACGGTGGGCCTTTTAATTACTTCATAATTGGTCAGAGAGTTACCATCCCTCAGCCCCCAGCCTACTCTGCTGTGTTTGAAAAGTCCCAGACCTGAAGGGATGTTAAAAGCTCAAAATCCCAGCTCGGAGAGATGTGTTCAAGGGTTGCCTTTTCTTGCCATCTCCATTTTTAACAAACACGAGCAAACTGTGCTTTTCTTTGCCGGGAGCGAAGCCCTGGGATGGGTAGAGCAGCGGGATGCTGCGCTGCGTCCGTGCGGGGGGGCAGCGGGATGCTGTGTCCAAAGGGCTCCACACCGGTGCAGAGGGATGGAAAGAGGGATGGCGAAGGGAGCGCTGATCCCTGGCTGGAATTGCTGGTTTCCAGTTGCAGGGAGCCTTTGTGCTGACCCCCGGGGAGAGCGGGGCATAGCTGAGCTCCTCGCTTGGAGCGCCGGAAAGCCTAAAACTCAGGCATCATTTAGGCTTGGTCACATCATCCAAATTTACTTTGTCCTTGCAGTGACGGTCCCCCTTCTCCCAAGGGGTGAAGTGGCGATAACTCCCAGGTGTTACCAGCGCGGGAGGCAGAGGTTGTGTAAGTGCAGGCTCACGTTTCTGGTGGCCATGTGCTGAGAGTCCTAGAAACAGGTACAGTAACAGTTGTCAGCAGTACTGCCGCATCCGAGCAGATATTGCATCAGATACTGTCAAATTAATATATATCCCGTTCTTGTTATTCCCATTCTTGTTGGGAGTCGGGACTCTCACCAGGCGCGGGGGCTAGAATCAACAGATAGTTTTAATAAATGTAGCAAATCACACGTAATTATTTGACTCTGGGAGCTGGAACTCAAAAAACAGTTTTTGTAAAACAAACATAGGTGTCACTTTGGTTGTCAGTTTAGCAGTAACATGTCACAGAAAAAAGTGTCTTGGAGCCTGTCGAATTCCAACTCGCGGGACAGGGTTCTAGTAATGAATTTTCAATGAATCATTTTTCTAATTATATCAAATTATTTTTACAAACATTTTCCTGGGAAGAAAGTCTGAAACTAGAGCCAAAAAGGTGGAAGGCTGAGATTTAGACAGTGCCTGAAAAAAATTTTAAAAATGGACTGCATGCTAATTAGTTTTTATTATCAGGTCAAATAGTTCTTCAAAATGCAGAGCTCCTTCAACAACCATAGTGAATGCTGGTATAATGCTGCAACTGGCCTTGTATGTGCGTCCAACCTGTAAACTTCAAATTAATGGATTCTAATGAACTTCCTTCAAATGTGGCCGGTTTGTGTCATTGAAAAATTGGAATAGCTTAGAATGGTGGCATCAAAACCAGCTCTTCCCTTTCCTCTCCCCACACGGCCCCCGGGGACGCCCCAGCAGCGCTGCTGGAGCAGTGGGCGGCAGAGGGGTGAAGGGGCAGAGATGCACAGCCAGCAGCCGGTGATCAGAAATACTTGCATGACCTGAGCAGGATCTCATGCCTGATGGCCCCAGACACGAATCATTTCATATTTGTTTTCTTCCCTAAATGTTGCTACTAACTTCTAGTCTTTTTCCAGAGCAGAGCCACCTTCCCAGTTGCAGATGCTCTTGGTTTTGCAGGAAAAGAATGAGTAACTATTAGTTATCACTAAGAGAAGTGTAAACACCCATCTTTGGATGTCCTATGCTGTACAAACGTGAAGGCAGCACATGTTTGTGGTGATGGAGACGGTTCGGCTGCGAGCAGGCTCGGTGCCACCTGCTTTCCAGGAGAGATTTCCATTGCCTGCTGCACTGGAAGCGCAGGGGCTTGCAGTAAGATGCTCTTTGTGTGCATGCTTTTCTTCTCATGGCTCTTATGCTCAGCTGGGGAATTTAATTAGAAGTTAACCATGGAAAAATCCATAATACTTGTGTATAGGTGGTGTGGGCTGTGTGTAACAGAGGAATAACCTTAACAAAAACCTGAATGTAGGTTATTGTTCATGAGAAAGGAGTTAGTTGATTATTTCTAAAACAAAAAAGAACAAGAGCCCACCCCCCAACCAAAACCCCCAACAGCAAGCCCCACGGAGGGTTTTGCAGCGTTAGCCCCAGGCAGCGCAGCGCTGGGAGACGTGGTGAGG